>NC_083107.1:84907522-85543890 GCF_949774975.1 Lagenorhynchus albirostris | reverse complement strand
CAGGTGTTAGCTTGGGATCTCCCTTCACCACCATTCTGGAGAACCATTTTTCTTCTCTCAGGTTGGATTTCCTCTTTTCTGTATCGCATGTTTTCCTTTTTCTTACTTCATTCCCTTGTTTCACTTTCTTCAACAATTTCCAGAGCTAGCAGCTATGGTGGGTACATTTTTTGAGACCTAGCATGCCTGGAAATGACTTTGATTATATAAAATCTAGGTTGGAAATAGTTTTCCTTCAGAAATTCGAAGGCATTATTCATTGTTTTTTGGGGTTCCCTTTGCCTTTTGGGAAATCTGAAGCCATTCTGATTTGCACCTGGGTGCAAACACTGGGTGCTTGGGCAGGGTTTGTCAACTAGCGTGGCTGGGCATTTCTTGGAGAACCCTTGGTGTCAGTACTTCTAGGTGTTTCTTCTTAGGCTGGCTGGATGTTTTTGAGAAGACTTAGAATCTCCTGGCTGGAGAGGGAGGTCCAGCTCTCACAGACACACAATCTTGAGGGAGAGCTGGGGTCTCGGAGGGTCGTGTTCAGTAGGCTTCTCTCCACACAGATTTCTTGTTTTGTAAAGGTGCCTCTGCCATCCCAGGATCCTCTCTTTCACCATCTTCAGAGAGTAAAATCCTCCAACCTTCCACGGGGGAAATAGAGCAGTTGCTCAGAGGCACGCGGAGGGGGGTACAGGGTCCAGTGAATTACTGAACCTTTGGAGGATTCTTGGTGTAGATTAATTTAGGTTTTATCTTTCCTGGCTGCAGTCTCAAGATTTGGCTTTCTTGGATCTGCTAAGTCAGTTATTTCTCATCTGTTGGCTTTCCAGCTATCAAAACATGGACTTCTCTCCTATTCTCCCCAATTTTGCAGGTTTATGTCTCTTAATATATATAAAACTAAATGTAGTTTTAGATGAGGAATGGGAAAAGGCAGAAATAGATATGCATATGTTCAACTCACAATTTTTACTTACAAGAAATAATCATTTTTATGAGTGTTTTTTATCTAATTTCTTATTCTAAGAGCAATGATAACATCTGCTTAAAACATCTTCAGCTGTGAAGGTTTTGGGGGAGAAAAATAATGTACTCCACTGTAGCAATTTCCAAGAAGGCCAATCCTAGGACAGCAGAATAGAAACAGCTATCAGTTATTGAATTACCGCGATAAGTCCAATGCTGTCTTAGCTGACTTACACATATTGTATGCAGTCCCCTGGATGTTCAGGTTTTTAAATTTGTTTTGGTTTTTCCATTGCAGATGAAGGATCAGGAAGGAAGAGCATTTAACAAAATTCACCCAGGACACTCAGTTGGTGAGAAGTGAGTTGGGTTGATATCCAGAACTCGATTCAAAGACTTCTCCTTGGATTCCATCTGACTCTTCCATGTGTTAATGGATGTATCATATAGGTAACTAAATAAAACAGTGCATTTGGGTTTCTCTGGTGGTGCAGTGGTTAAGAATCCTCCTGCCAATGCAGAGGACATGGGTTCGAGCCCTGGTCTGGGAAGATCCCAAATGCCATGGAGCAACGAAACCTGTGCACCACAACTACTGAGCCTGAACTCTAGAGCCCACGGGCCACAACTACTGAGCCTGCCCATCACAACTACTGAAGCCCGAGTGCCTAGAGCCTGTGCTCTACAAGAGAAGCCACCACAATGAGAAGCCCGCACACTGCAACAGAGAGTAGCCCCCGCTCACTGCAACTAGAGAAAGCCCGCGCACAGCAACGAAGACCCAATGCAGCCAAAAATAAATAAATACATAAATAATAATAAAACAGTGTATTAAGAGGAGCGATAAGAGAAAGATGACATCAAATAAGTAACTGATTGAGGATGTAACTGGAACAAAGCCATGACCAGAATGAAGAAAAAGGGTGATGATGTCTTCCATCTGTGCCCAGAAAGAGAGTACCTTTCTAGTTCTGTTATATTAAACCTATCCTAGAGCCAGCACTGAATTAAAGTTCTTCAGTGACAGATGAACTTTGAAGAGAAAGCTCTTAAAACCAGTTCCTTTTAAACATCCATAAAACAGGTTGACTTTCCCCGAAGCTCCTGATGAAATCAGTACCTGCTGATTACTTCACTGGGAGCAAATGAACTTTATATTTAACAGACTGTGGCCGACATGAGCACCACTTGGTCTGATTCAGTGAAGAACAGAATTCAACTTAGGCTTTCTTTACTGAGTGTTAACAAAGTTACCTCAGTCCATGGAAAACATACTCTTGTTTTTCCTTTGGTTTCCTGACTCGCTGCCATTCAGGACAAAAACCCTGGAGAGTAAGAGTTGTAGTATGGAGTCTGCCATTGGATAGGGCTTATTTCAAGTTCCTATTTGACTGTTTCCAAGGAATTAACCTTGAGCAAATTATTGACCTTCTTCTCTTTATTTATTTCCTCATCAGAAAAAAATGGTCAAGTTAACATTATTTTATACATGGGCTTGTTTTGAGGATTAAGTGTTTTGCAAAGTGCTTGGTATAATACCCTGCTTTATAATAATATTATTTGTATTTATTCTTTTAGTAATTTATTATTCGATGTATGATGGGTAAGGTGATAGAAGCTGAGTATTCAAAGAAAAATTATACTAATTTCAAGCAGGTGGAGAAGCTTGTGGACGAGATGGAGTAGAAATAGCTCATTGTAATAGTTTCTGGGAAGCTTATCTCTACTAACTACTTACGGTGCTATCTATAGGCCACTAACTTCTTTCACATTTATATATTCAGCCTAGATCTTTCCTCTAAAAGGAAAGCTCCACCTCTACATATCCAACTCCCTACTCATGGCTGGATCTCTCAAGGACATCTCAAACACAACATAGCAGATAGCATATTTATAATCTCTTCTAGACCTGGTCCCCTTATACCTTTCCTGTCTTCATGATACAGGCACTACCTCCCGGTTGTAAAAGCTAGGAATCTAGGAATTAACCTTGAAATACTTTGATTTATTATTTACTCATATCTAATTATAAAAAGAGTCCAAATTTAATTCCAAATCATACTCAAAATCTATTCATTAATTGTTTTTGTCTATTGCCAATGCCCTGATAAAATCTTCCCATCTCACCTTTATTTCTATTAGAACGAGTGTACCAGCATCTTACCATGGTACCCTCTAATTCATTTTCTGTGTTGCAGCATAAAAACACTTCTGTGTTTTTCCACTGCTTTTAAGAAAGAAACCAAATTTCTTAACAGCCAGTATGGCCCTGCTGACTCTGTTGCTGCCCATCCTTCTGAGTCTTATTTTCCACTTTCTTCCCTCTTTGCTGCTCTGGGCTCCTTTTAGTTATGCTAATGTGCTGGGTCCTTCTCACCACAGGGTCTCTGAACACACCATTTCGACTTTTTGGGAAGATCTTGACCTGCTACTTTGTCTAATTAACTCTACTTCATCTTCAGACAGCAGCTTAAGTGTCATTTTCTCAGAAAAATACTTCCTAGACTTCCTATGCTTGTCATAAGATGTCCTAGAAAATTTATTTTTCTTCAGAGCATTTATCTATATGAAAGATAATCACCTATTTCTTACTATGAGTATTTGATTAACCTCTCTCACCAGTCAATGGAGGTAGAATGTTTTATTCACCGTTATATTCCTAGAGGTGAGGACAGAGGCTAACACAAATTAAGCACTCAATAAATATTTATGCCATGAGTGCATGGACTGTAACATCCACGAGAGGTAGGGCTGAGCTTACTTCCTTCACTGTATCCACAGCCCAGCACAGTTAGGTGCTCAGTAAATATGTGCTTAAGTGGATGAATGAGGGAACGATTAAGTGAAAGAATGGAATGCTTTGGTAAAGACAACGTTGGGTCACGTAGGGAAGCGACCCAGCTGAGAGGAGAGGGGAAGGCCAGCAGGATGCCTCCCCAGAGGTGAAGCTAACAGATCAGCCGGTGCCTGGAGCACACCAACAAAGGGAAGAGGAGACAAGAACAAAGGAGACATGGGGGATCCTGAACACTCCCGCTTGGTCAGGGAGGAGGGTGTGAGAAAGGGAAGGTGTCTACGAGCCTGCTCCAAGGAGGACCCAGAAGAAATGAAAATTAATCCTCCATGAGAAGGTCTGACAATAGCAAGGATGAGTCAGAAAGGAAACGGGCAGCAGTAACCTCCTCTGTGTATGGATGACACAATCTGAGCTCTGAGCTCCTGGGTGTTAGATCAAAACAGAGATTAGACTGAGCTGAGAATGGGGCCAAGACCGGCACTGAAACAAGCAGGGGAGTTGTAACTGAGCTAATGTGATTAGTGTGAATGGATAAATATGAATGGGTAGAAAGAAGGACAGGCCTCAGGCTTATAAAATCAAGACAGAACTTGGTGCCAAATACGCATAAGTGTTTAATACCCGTTTCAGCCTGGGCAGTCAAAACAAGAGTCAGAAAGCCAACTTCCCTGGCACCCTCTGGGATGGGCTGGAAGTCCAGTTCACCCTCAGAACTGCCCTGAAAAAAGGCTGAGAAACCCAGCATGCTACCCTGCTCACACAGACACAGGAAGCCTTGTCCTCACAGGACATCCATCCTTTCCTCCTCCCAGGTCTGCCTCCTGTTCTATGGGACTACTGTCCATGCTGGCCAAAGGTACCAACAGGTCAGGGATGAGACAGCTGATGCTGCTTCCATTGCTGGTGCCTGCTGGCTGACCTCTCAGTTGCCCTTTCTGTTACCGAGTCCAAACTCATTCTGCTCACCGTAGGAAAATAAATCAGGAGACGAAGTGTTGGCGCAAGGACTAATGACTTTATTCAGAAAGCCAGAGATGGAGAAGGTGGTGGACCACTGTCCCAAAGAGCCATCTCACCCGTCAGGATTCAGCCTTCTTTTATACAGAAAGGGGAGTTGGTGTGGTTGCTTGTTGCCAATGTCATGGTGTCAGAATCCTTTGTTCTTGAAGCTGTCCATGCGGGTCAAATCACAATGTTCTTGTAAACTCCAGCAAGACAAATGTTATTCTCTGTTCTGCAACTTTTTAATCTCTAAATGAATGGAAAAGTGTTATACCCTTAAAGGTCAGAGGCTTTTGAATGGGCTGTCCTTTATATTTCAGGCTATAGGCAACTTTCTTAACTCAAAGAAGTAGAATACAAAGGTTAAAATAAAAGAAACAGATCTAATATGGAGTCAGATTTGTTCTTCCCTATTACATTTCCTCTGCCTTCCAGATTTCTGCTGGCCCAACACTCAAGCAGCTGTGGTCCTTCTGTGCCCCATCAAGATTCCCCAGTGGCCCTGGGGTGGGGCGGGCATCACCTATTTTTGTCCCACCACACAGTCTACAAGCAGGCCTGCCTAATGTCTCAATCTTTAACCGCAGAGATTTTACTCCGTTCTTTCAGTTTTTAGCACACAGCTCCTTTTCCAAGGATCCAGATGTGAGTTCATGGCATATGGACCTGAGAAGAATGAAGGGTAGCTAGTGAGTTTGACTCAGAATCGCTCCTCTCTTCCATTCTGGGGTGTCTTTCTCGTATTAGGATTATAAACTCATCTTCAGTTGAAATGAGTTCTTCCCCAGGCAGTTGTCTTTATTGCTAACAGAGCCTTTACACTTTGTCCAGGTGTGATTGGATTCAAAGACACATGCAGTTTCAACTGCAAATATAAATGTCATGATGCTTTTGGTAATGACTTAATTCAATTCAGGAGGAGGAAATATGCTCTTTTTTTTAAGGGGAATTCAAGCACAGTACTTTACAGGTCTATCATGTTTTATAGCATGTAAAGCCCTATCTATATATCTACATCACTATCCATAATTATACCTCTACCTCTACCTCTACCTATATCTATATCTATCTATATCGGAGATATAGATAGATAGATACATCTATATATAGATATATAGAGATATAGAGAGAGTCACCTTTAAAAGGGTGTCCCTGTACTTCAGCAGAGGGATTCTCTTAAACATACAGGCCACAGCAAGAGATGTCTCTATGTCAGAATCACCAGTGGTTTTCCATCTCTCTTAGAATAAAGCCCCAAATCTTTGTACCTGCCTAAGAGGCTCTGTATAACCTGGCCTTGGCTACCTCTCGGCCTCACCAAATATTATGCTCCCTTCTCTCTAAGCCACCTGGACTGTTTTCAGTTCCCCTATGAAGCCTGCTGTCAGCTGCTTCCTGGAATGTTCCTCCACACTTGACTTCCTCCTGCTCACTCTTAGAAAGGCCTTCACTAGGTCAAGTATCTCTCTCCCACATTCTTCTAGAACCCTCTAGTTTCTTTTGTCACTTTACACAGTTGTAAATTGATTCTATACTATTTGTCATTGTTTGCTTAGCATTCAATTTCACTGCCATCCTCTAAGTCCCAGGAGGTGGGGATCAAGAATGTTTTTAGATTCCTAGGACCTAGAAAGACACTTGACACAAAGTTGGGATTCAAGGAATACTTCCTGACTGGTTTTCTGCCTTACCCCTTGTCAGCCCCTGCTGACTCTGTGACAGATTCTCCAGCCAGCCCCTGGGAGGATTTTCTTCTTTGTTGTGTTGACTCAGCATCTGACCCCTGTGGACCTCTGCTTTCACCTCAGTTTAACTTCCTGGGTTTAACCACCTGTCCACACTCTCCACGATGCTTGGGCTTCCCAGTCCTGTCTTCATCTTTGCTTTGCTCCTACGTGTGGGGACCTCACGTGTGTCTGAGCTAGATAAGGCCTTGGGTACCACTCCTCCTCCTGGGTTAGTAGCATTTCCTTCTTGCCATTTCTCTCTGATCTGTAACCTGAGAGGTAGAGAGATGGACAGCAGCTTAAGATTCCCTTGGCCAAGAAAGTTAACTTAGAAAAAGTTCCCGGCTTGAGGCAGAGCTGCTGATGCTGCAAACGGTGAAATTTCCAACATCATTGAGTAGATATTAAAATATTTTAGACATGTATCTTGGACATCCAACCATTGTCCATCAGATAAGACTGGTCCTGAGTTAGGAGTGTGGGATAAAAAGTGAGGGACGTACAAAGTATTGTGACAACCAGAAATAGCAACCACCATGGGCTTTATGTATGTCATCTCATTTCCTCCTCATGAAAGATGAGGGATTATTACTCTCATTTTATAGTTCCTCAGGCTTACGAAGAATGCGGGACTTTGCCAAGATTATGTTTCCAGTGAGAGGCAGAGCCGGTGTTCACTCACGTCCACTGCATTTAATTTAGATCCTCCCACCTGTAAAGGTGAGTGGTGGAAGGACACAGGGTCTCAGGCCCACGCCACTGACTTAACAGGGTCCCAATCCTGTCCCATCACAGGGCCGTGTGCTCAGCCTCGTCCGTCAGTGACCACGTGCAAATTAAAACCACAGTGAAAGCACCAGAGTGGAAAGAAAACACTTCTAACAAAATCCAGTACCTCAGACCTCGTGGAGCAGTGATGTCTATCTTACCAACTGTCTGGGTGCACGTTGGCACGATCACTGGGGGGCTTTCTGGAATTGTCTAGAAAGCTGACGAGGCAACTCCTTTCTGGGTACCTGCCCAGAGACTGGTGCACATGTCCAAGGAAACAGGAACAAAGATGTTCACAGAAGCACGTGACACACTGGGAGTGCTGTGTCCATCAGTAAAGCTGTGTGGACCTCAGCTATGCATGTCAGCATGGGTGGCACTCAAAAATATACTGCCGAGTGAAAAAAGGTATAATAGTATAGTTCCCACTTAAGCAGATGACAAAATAATGTATCAATCATGGAGACAGATAGCAGACACATAATAAAATTAGGCAGGAAAGCAAGGACTTTCAAATATAATTGATGATATATCATCCCTTCTCTGAGGGGAAGATGGTATTTGTGACTGGAAAGGGTCAACAGGATGCTTCAAACCATTGGCCAGACTTCTTTCCAACTCTGGGCTGTTTCTCGAGCTCAGGTGTTCATTTTTTACTATTATTCTTAAATGAGATAAGTTCTATGTACTTTTTTGTCCATGTGATATTTTAAAAGTTAAACATTAACTACAAACATATTTTGTAATTTCAGAAGTGTATACTACAGATAATATTGCCATTTTTATGCCACAGGAGAATAAATTGTCAGACGTTGTTTTCCATAATTTGAAATGTTCTACCAACTCAGTAAGCTGTTAAAGTAGGCCGAGTCTTTGGTGCTGTTGAAAATAATGAGAAAACCAATTCCATCACATTAAAGAATAAGGAAAACCTCGCCCTGTGCTGAGAAGCATAGAACCGCAGATTCAGAACAAATCTGAGTTCATCTAGGCCAAGCTGACATGACATACTGGAGCAATAGCTCTATTTCTTTTTACTTTTAATGCAACTCTTGTGATTTGATCTTATTTTATTTCTATATTAAATACGTTCAAAGATGAATGAACACATGTGCACTTCATTCTCTTAAACAGCAGTCATGACTCAGTCCCTACTGTGTGCTCAGCATGGCACTTAGGCAATCAGGGAGAGAAATGAGATTCGGTCCCAGTCTTCAAGGAGGTCACTATGCTTGGGGAAGGCAGGCCATGCTGTGGGAATCTGACAGCCCTGTTTGGTGAATGAAATGATACAAGTGTCTCTGGGAGCACAAGGTCAAACGTGGGAAGATAAAGGAATACTTTCCAGAGAAGAGAAGTTATGAGCCAGGTCTTTATTTATTTATTTATTTACAGTAAGTCTCAAAAGTCTTTATTTTATAAGGGCCTTTCTATCATTATAATAAACAAATAGTCCCCTAGCAAAAAATGACTAAAAAACTCATAATTAAAGAACACATATCTAATTTCCAAACTTCTAAATTAGCATTAAAATATTTCTTCTTCTTTTCTCATGAGCCAGGTCTTGAAAGAGGGAAAAAGGAGGAGAAACCCTCCAGGAGAAGGTGGGTGCGAGGAAAAGGGTGAGATCACAAAGGGAAATGAGGCCAGAGCATAACAGGGCAAGGAGTCTCCAGGATTCGGATTTGGATGGAGACCTATTACAGGTTTCCTCTGCTCTCTGAAAGTAGAGCTTTCCTATGAGACCTTTTGTGCCAAAATGGCATAAAGCCAAGAAGCAGTTACCTCAGGATGCGTCTTGCTAAGGGAGGCACAGAACAAATCGAGATGAAGCACAGATGCTCACGGACACAGTTCGCAGCTCTGGTGGCTGGGTGCTGAGTGTGGTGCACGGGAAGGAGCTTGGCGCTTAGCGTCGCCTCGCTCCCTGCTGGGTGGCATGCCTCTGCAGCACTCCCTGCAAAACACACACGATGCTATTTCCCCTTTTCTCCTTTTTTCGTAAAAATGGAAATGATCTTCGGATTTCTTTCGGTTAGTTAAAGCAGTTACTAGTGTAAGTCTTTCTTAAAAGCAAAGTGCTGTGGAGCAAACTTCCAAGTAGGTATGTTTGCCAAATAATAACTATGAGGGAGAGCCCAGAAGGACTTCTGACTTTTATTCTGTGTCTGGGTATCTGGGAGTCACCTCAGGAACCTGTGGCTAACACTCAGGAGACTATCCCCATCCTGCCCTGTCAGCTGCCCACTGCGTGTCCTTGAGCAAGTCCTTGAACGTCACAGAATTCCCTCTCCTGGTCATCTTCTCAGCATCCACACAGGGTCTGGCTCCAAGGAAGGTGAGAACTGGGGTGGCAGCAGGAGAACAGACACAGAGCAAAGGACAGGGATGAGTGTCACAGCGGCGCGAGGGGATGCTGGTCCAGTCTTTGCCGAGATGTGCACATGCCGACTTCTAGCGACAATGACCACAGGGGGGGCGATGCCGTTGCCCAGATGTGACCTAAATGCATCATGCTGCTTAGACCCTGCTACCAGGAAAGGCAATTACCTCAGCACAGAACGTTCGCAGTGAGATTGCGTGGGCTCTGCTCACCCCAGAGCCTCTGCTCTCCTCCTAACATCACAGCCGTGTGAAAACCATGTTGAAAAATGAACTCTGCCAGTGTGGTCAGCCATCCTGGGCTGATTTGTCTGGTGGACTTGAATTGTTCAAATCAATTAAGTCCAGCTGAGAAGTTCTCTTTCCAATGTCAGCGTCGTGTTAAATAATATCACGGGTCTTTGTCCTGAACAGTTGGTGTTCCTGGCCCCCTTTTAATCTTGAATCTGAGTTTTTGCAAGACTCTAACTATTATAGGTTCGGTAAGATAGTGCACCCTGAATGACTCAGTGGAACTTAAATTACTATGACTGCTGCTTGCCAGACACTATACCTGGAGATTTGTAGACTTTTTTTTCTAATTTTCATAAAGATCCTATGAGCTGGTTATTAACAACCACATTACAAGATCAAACCGTGTGGCCTGGAGTACTGGAATACTTTTCTCAGAGCCATAAACTCGTAAAGGGGGCCATGGAGGTTCAATCCCTAGTTAACTAGTTAATACCCAGTGTTTTCTCTATTGTACATAGGGCCTCCCAACTTCAGGGAGCATTGATAGATTTAACAAATTAGATTTAACAAATTAAATGATGCTATCCTCCTGGATGCCAGAACTGATCGCTTTCTTGCTTTTTAAGTCATTTACAGCTGAAAAACCCTAAGGTTATTCTGACAGATTAGCTTTGTCCCAAATGTGTTGTCCTTAGTGGCCAGGAGCTGCCCCCTGGGGTGGGGCACACTGACCTGGCAGGCCTTGAGGGGCTTCTGCAGGGGTGAAGCTGTATGCTGTGCGTTAGTCTGCATCACTGCTGGAATGGGAGCCTGGAGACACCTAGAGCAGTGGGAAGAGAGGGGGGAAGAGGAGCCTCCCAGGCAGCTCCAGCCGCATCTGCTGCTTTCCCACCGGTTCTGAGGCTCCAGAGCAGCCCTCATAGCAGAATGAGCTGATCTCTGAGGTTCAGACGGCCTCTTTGCCATGTTCTAGGTTCCTGGTCAACCACTAAGTTCTCTAGAACGTTGGACTATACACTCATTTTGATGGGGATCCAGGGCAAGAAAAATTCTACCTTTGAACCCATTGTACACAAACGCAAACAAATGTTTCACAACCGCACCATCTTGTGATGCACTCTAATATTTTCTTTTATTCTACTCTCTTCTCTCATACACTACTTTATTTAATTTTTAGGGAATCCTAGTCGTGACTCAGTAAACTGACTTCACGGCCCACTGGATCAAGGCCTGAAGTTTGGAGAATACTGCTCTAGAAGAACTCGGGATCCCTGGCCCCTACCTGCAGCCTA
The DNA here is from genome assembly GCF_949774975.1 of Lagenorhynchus albirostris. Classification (NCBI taxonomy): domain Eukaryota; kingdom Metazoa; phylum Chordata; class Mammalia; order Artiodactyla; family Delphinidae; genus Lagenorhynchus; species Lagenorhynchus albirostris. The sequence goes on along the minus strand of NC_083107.1, from coordinate 85,532,731 downwards.
GATCCATCCCTGTGCACCTGAAGGAGAGCAGGGGGGGCCGACTTAGGGGTCCTCCTCCTAGCCCTCCCCCACCCTGTGCCCCTCTCTGCAGGATGCGCGTTACAACGTTTTTATCTGTCTGCATGTCCCTCCTCCCATTGGACCGTCACTTCCTTGAGAACAGAGCCTGGACTTTATTCATGTGACTGCATCCTATACCTGGCCCGGGTGTGGAACATACTAGGAACTCAATACACCTGTGCTGAACGAATGAGCATGGGGCCTCCCCTGGGGACTGCCTGTTGCGCGTGGGAGTTGGGGGGGGTCTTTCACAAAGAAAGCCACATGGGAGGGGAGCCTGTCCCACACTCCATTTAAAGCACCGCCCTTGCTGCATCCACGCTAACCCACACTCTTCCCTACTCCCTTCCCTGCTTTGTTTTCCACTTTAGAAATGATTGGCGTCTAACAATATGTATATATTACTTACTATTTTGTTTATTGTCTTCCTCCGTAGAATATAAGCTTTGAGAAGTCAGGAGTTTTTAGTCTTTTACTCACCGCTCAACAGTACCTGAGTATACTAGGGGCTCAGGTAACATTTGCTGGGTGAGTGAGCAAAAGAAAGAATCAATATTTTTCTGTAACAGAGGTTGTTGACTCCTAGGCTTTTGCTGACTGTTGAGCATTTGAAATGCAACACAAGAATCTCTGGGTAATATAGAAGTGGCTCGGGATCCAGGGCCAGTCCTCCTGGAATAATCCACCCTGGAGCACACAGCGAGGAGAGCTTTGTGGGTCCCAAACAGCTCTGCCTTCCGAGGGGAAATGTAACTCCTTAGGCATGAGTGGTGGCCATTTCTGGCACGGTCCTCACCGCATACTTTAGAGAAACCAGGGCCAGAACTAGAATGAGACACATGCCGGCAATATGAATCCCCTTCAACCAATATTCTCTTAATATTTGTCCAAGCTTTGTTTAGAGGAGTGTTATTTGAAAGAAAGGCACAATAGTATTAATAAAAACATTAGAATAAAAATATTTAAGAAATCATAATTAAAGAGTGTTTTAGAGTTCTCACACGCTCAAATGTCACTGATCAGGATAGATGCCATATATTTCTTTGTTTTTAAAGGAGAGTTGTATTATTTATTTGTTTGTTTGTTTGTTTGTTTGTTTGTTCAGACTGTGTCACAGCACACGAGATCTTAGTTCACCCACCAGGCATCGAACCTGTGCCCCCTACAGTGGAAGGGCAGAGTCCTAACCACTGGACCTCCAGGGAAGTTCCAGATGCCATATGTTTCTTACGATAAATTCTTCCGTCCTCTTTCCATTGCTCCCTCTCTCCATTACTTCCTTCATTCTTTTTTATGCATCATTCACTCTATAACATATGTTGAGCATCTTAAAGGGCTCACAGAATAATGGGATAGAAAGACAGGTACACAGTACCATGTGGTGAATGCTGTAAAGGGGGCAGAGAAAAGGTTAAGGATTGAGCTTGCTACTTACAAAATGAAATTCTCTGTATAAATAGCAAATTATTTCCATTTAGTTTTCAGGCTGGTTGGTCCTCGGGGCTCTGAAGACAGCCTGGAAAAGAGACCTTTGTAAGGTTTATCGATGTGCATATCCAATGTGGCATTTAAGGTTGTAATCATTTAGAAAATAAAAACAAACATCTGCATTCTTCTCTTTCAAGTAAAAGTGCCCAAGTGTGGAATATGCCACATGACACTGTTCCTTTATTCAATTGATCAAATGGTTTGATCAATAGGCTGAAGATTGAAAGAAAGAAATCAATATACATGGGGAGAATTTAAAACTCTGTTTATATAATCAATTGATTAGGGGAATTGATTTGAAAGATACAAGCAGGAGGAAAGGACTTAGAAGTAAAGAAGGAGGAGAAAAACAGTTCACATCCTTTAGTGAAGAAAGAGGTAAATGTGGCTTGGGATGTTTGGCATAAAATAAATATGGAAAATGCAAAACTAAGAGTCGAGTTCAGTTTTTAAAAACATGCTTTCCATCGACATTTAGGGTATAATATGTTGTAAAAACATACATTTTCATTGTCGTTTCTAGTTGCTTGTGGTTTACTACCAGGCAGTGCTGGGCAGTGGAAAAGACTCAGAGTTTAATTTTGGAAGATTACATCAGTCATGCTGCTTAGTCAAAAGCAGCAGAGAGCGACTCTATCTGGTGTGAGCAGAGAAGGAATCTATGGAGAGGTCTCTAGAAGGATTGTCTGAATTGAGCAGTCAGCCAACACAGTACCCTCGAGCTTTGGCTGACTCATCCAGGGTTACAAGGACCACTAAATGACCTAGCTAAAAGTTCATTTCAAATATCATTGCTTCTCCTTATGGGAACCTTCCTTCTTTGGGTACTAAAACCTTGAACTAAGCAGAACCCAGAGTCCCAGAGTGACGAATCACGTTTTTTTCGGTGCATCACTGAATGTGCTAATGAAGTCTTCATTCCTGTTTCCACCTTGATTCCTAGAATCATGTGTCCTGGCCGTGGGGAAACAGCTGTACTGGTTATGTAGGAGACACCTGCTGCCCTCACAAGGTTTGCAACTGCAACAGTTCATTCCAGCTTCGAAAAGCAACTGCTACTGGGAATGGGGTATTTGATAACACTAGTCAATCTCATGAGCATTAACTTGGTTGTTTCTATCTCACCATGGAGTATATTGTTGGGCTGAAGAAACGTTAGGAGTCCTAACAGGATGGTGTTAAACCCTGTGTACACCAAGAAAAGCAGTCATATATATGTATGTTCATATGTATATATGTATATAAATATTTACATATATTTTTTTGAAGTTCCACTGTGCTCAGGTAGCAAACAGTAATGACAGTTTATATATGTGTGTGTGTGTATATATATATATATATATATACACGCACACATACATATATTGTGTGTGTATATATATACATACATATGTATGTATGTGTTACATATAAGATATATATAGATTTAAGTCAGAAGAAAGAATTGTTAGAAGTAAGAGTAAAGGGATAAGGAAAAACAATTTTACTAGACATCTTTGTAAGAATTTAAACATAGCCCGCCTTTTTGTTTAAGTGAATTGGGCCCAAGAATATCATACAAGATGAAAGAATACTGTCATCCGTCTTTTAACAAAGTGAGATGGTCCAGGCTTTGGGCACAAAATCTAGGTGATGAAGTCTTCCCTGTTTATGAATAACTCAATTATGATATTGTATTTCCACTCAAGGGTCCGTAGTATGAGCTTTCACTTATACAATCCATTTCACAATCAACATTAGATTCTAAAGCTGTGCTACTAATTACATATGGCTATTGAAATTTACATTATTTGAAACTATTTAAATACAAATAAAAATTCAGTTCCTTGGTCACACTAGTCAAATTTTAAGTGCCGATAGCTCTAAATGGCCCGTGGATTCTTTATGGCCAGTGCAGGTATGGAACGTTTTTTCTCACAGCAAAAGCCCTATTGGACATCAGTGCTGAGGAATGCTGCTACCTGTGTTTTGCACGTATTTTCTGCTTTGTTTAAAAATTGTGAATTTGTTTTTTTTTTCTTTGCCATTGATGGAAGAAAATTTCCATGGATCTATTGGACCTCTTCAAGGCTTGTGAACCAAGGCATCGGTTGTGTTCCCCAAGTCTAACTTTTCAAGGATTTTTTTTTTAAATTAATCTTTGCTGGAGTATAGTTGCTTTATAATGTTGTGTTAGTTTCTGCTGTACAGCAAAGTGAATCAGCTATATATATACATATATCCCTCAGGGATAATTTTTAGTGAACAACCTTGAAAGACAGAAAGAGTTCTTTCGCCAAAGAAAATGCCAAGTTTCTTTACTGTTCAAGATGATAAAGGTAAGGTTTCTCTTTGTGGCCAAAGCTGGGTTTGCTTATATTATTATAAAGACTTTGTTTTCCCAGAGCTTGGCGTTCCCAAGCTCTGATACTCCTACTGAGGTCTTCCACAATGCCTGTGGGGTGAGGGGGCAAGGGGAGTCTGTACAATCATGACCTATGCTGTGTTCTCTCCATTGAGGAATAGTCTTTTGTCTGGGATCTAGGGTCCCATGTCTTCTGCAAGCGACCATGAAACTGTGGTTGACCAACTTGGTAGCTCACAACTGTGGTAGAATCTTAGACCCTTTATGATTTTTGATAGTCATTAGTGGCAAAATGAACAATTTTGAATTATTGCCTATGTTCAATGAAAGCTATAAGCAGACTACATAGATGGTATCTCCAGCTTTATTTTATTACTTCTTGAAAGATGGTGTGCAGTTCCTGAAGGGTGACAATTTATTTCAGCATTGTATCATCTTTCTAAGCGATTCTGTCTTTCTAATGATTTCTTATCACTATAGTGCTTTTTGGCCGAGCTGCAAATAATTGATAAGTGATGAAATAATTCCTAGGACAATAAAACATTAAAATGTTTCACAAACTAAGAAAAATAAGATAACTAAGATCACATATTGTATTTTAGATTTATAAATGGATCCAATGGACCCAGATGATAATTGCAAGGTATAATGTTTTATTCTATCTTTCAAAAATGTGTAAAATTTCTCTTTGTTCTTTGGGAGATCTTAAGAAAAAAAATAGAAGCCATGAGAGAGTTATCCTTACACATTGTTAGAAGTGCTGAAGAACGAAACTTCAGTGGATCTGGATGATATACTGAAGGTTCAGGAAGCCATGGATAATGATGAGAAAGCAAGCACATGCTTCTCCAGATGAGGTATTCTTCCACTCACGACAAGTCACAACCTTTCTGTAAGGAAGCGTTGAATGTGGTTAGCTAACCTCTGAGAGTTCATAGCTCATCTTTGCTGTTGGCCAACTACGCACTGAGAAGTAGCCGTATTTGGGTCAGCTTAGTGAAGGATGTTCATGTTGCCGAGTCCATGTTCCTGTCAATCAGTGCCCAAGTAGTCACCTTTACCTTCAGCCTATTGGGCCAGCACTGGTTGGCTGGAAAAGTAAATTGCCTGATATTTACAGAGGAGATCAAATTGCCCCCACAATTATTAAAAGCCTCATCTACAATGGGAGATTTTGGTGACCACTTAGATGAGACCCAATCTGGTCCCTTGTCCAGGGGTAATGCACACTACGGAGAGCAGTCATTAAGCGATTTTCAAAGATGCTGGGGCTATGGTAACTGATGACTTCTGCAAAGCCTTTGTGTAGGAAAGAGTTTTAGGCCTTCCAAAAAGGCATAGTTTGGTGGCAGATAGGCAGGTTGTCTATGACATATACTTGTCAACAATCCTGCCACCCTAAATCTTTGATTTCCTCTTCTACAGTTTTCTAAGAAATTTCTGGCTTCTCAGTTTTATTTTAGATGGGCTAGAATTATACCCCAGACTTATAAAACAACTGGTCAACCAATTAGAGCTACTTCCAGTTGCTCCAGATAGCACATTGAAAGTAGAAATTTATTGTTGCTGTTGTTATTATTATTATTACACCCATGTGATAACCACAGCCTAGTATAAGCAAGGGACTGGCAAACTCTTGCTAAAGGGCTAGATAGGACATATTTTAGGTTCTGCAGGCCATGTGAGCTCTATCACAACCACTGAACTCTGCTATTTTAGTATGAAGTAGTGGCCATAGAAAACTTGTAAATGACATGATCACAGCTGTGTTCCAATAAAACTTTATTTACATTACCAGGTACTTGGTCAGTGTTGGCCAATGATCATTATTTGATGTCTTGTAGTCTAAGCTCCTCAGATGATATTCTGGCAAGCTTTGCTTCAATTGTCATCAGAGTAAATTAGCAGGGACTTGCAATCATGTTAGTTTTAAAGATTCTCCTCTAGAACTTGTGTTTATAGCAACCCTGCCCTGGAGAATGTCGGAGTCTGACTCTTGCTGTAGATTTGTAGACAAATAGTACAGGCAAGGTTGCAACATGAGACAGAGCATGTCTTTGCAAAGAAATCTCTCTCAGGGTCCTCAATTTAGGGGGTAATAGTCCCCCACAATGAGCAGGAGGACTTGCCTTTGTTGGCAAGAGAGGCTTAGGAGAGGTCAAAGGGTAAAGATATTCAGAGTTTTCCATATTCTCTTGTATGCCCTCATCCAGCTCTTGGAGTCTCATAGTTTCCTAGTTAATGCCCTAACTTTCAGGTAAGAGACTTCACAACAATATAAATTCAGTGTAAAATAAACCAGTCACCTGAAGATTAAAGTCTGTTGGTTTTTACCTGACACATCCCTGCAGCTGCACTGGACAATTGTTCTTTCACATGGTTATTGAATTCCCCGGTGCTCAGCCCACATCCTGACCAAAGTATTCACTCCTTTGGAATTTTCACTTTCTTTTCTCAAGTGAGGATAACCGGCACCATTTTAAGTGGCCAGGCAGCCTGAGAGGACTTGAACCCCTCATGCTCTCTAATACGTCTGTGACAATGACTGCTGTTCCTCCCAAAGCCTTGGCGGGAATGTGCATCTCATTCTTGGTGCCTACAGTTAACCATTTCATCAAGGGCTTTATAATGTCCCAACAGAGTCCTTTCTTAACACCAGTTGAATATTTGTTAGGTAACCACAACAGTCCCAAGTACCAATTCCTAGTTTCTATGATTTCCTTGAGTCTATTATTCATAAGCTCTCTTGGTACAAATTTCTGTATCTAGCAAAACACTTGATGGCATCCAAGAGAAACTGATAATGTTTGACTTAATTAGACAGAATATGTAGTGAATGTATTCTGGGCGCTCATGGAAAGGCCAAGGAAGCTGGGACAACCAGGTTCAGAAACTGGGCAGGGAAAAGGATTCCAGGAGGGAGGTGAAACCACAGACCAATGCAGGACTATGGTCCAGCTCAGTATGCCCACTGTGACCACTGCAGCTGACCACAAGACACAACAGTTAGAATTTATGGCCAGATACACTATTGAGGCCATGAAACCCTTTCTTTGACAAACAGGTCTGGAGTGAACACGTAGGTTGAAGAGGCAAGCAACTGCATTGCTTAGAGAGATCTTTGACTCTTGGTTCCATGGAAGAAGAAAATCTGGTAAATTTCCTGCCCAAAGTTTTGTTTTTAGATAAGTTTGAATGACATTTATTAGTGATATTAAAATATTTATATCCTAAATTAAGAAAAATATGTTGCATTTCATTACATAAAGGATATAGCCTAATTCACAAAATAATTCTCTAAAAATGTCAAGCTGTATTCATATATTATTCATTCAATGTAGAACATTTTGCAACAGGTTGTATTTAATCTGTTTCCTTTCCTGTAGTGGCTCTAAGTGAGGGGGAATCACATGGTCCCAGAGATGAGTAACCACAAGGTTTCCAGAGCAGTCAGCAGGATTTCTAAGATAATAATTCTTTGTTTAATTAGAGTGCCTTTAAATAAGCCTGCCATGAGTCCCTACTTCCCTCTGCCTCACATCTGACCGTTTTTCTCATTTTCCATGGCCCTATAAATACCTAAATGTCACTTCTTAGAGTTTTTCCTTATGCACTTAGTTTCTGCTGAGGAGAAGTTTAAGACACTTTATAGCAGTCAGCCCAGGGCTCCGAAAGTCTGGTTTCTCTCTCCTTTAGCCTGTGCTGCTAAGTCGTGCTGTGCCCTTGGGAAGTGCCCTAAGCCTGCTGGGGCTGGTTTTCTCACCCACAGGAGGAGGGAGCCCCCTTCAGAGTTACAATTCTATAAATAGTCTTTTATGAGGGCTCTTAACATGCCTGGTAGGTTATCTCCATCACTTGATTACCTAGCATCTTGCTTCTTTAAACAATATTCCAACAAATGTTTCTTTGAGTAGCTCCTTTTGTGGGCCTTCTAGAAACTCCTGTTCACCTTCACATTGCACAGCCAGCTTCCTGCGCTTCTGTGGGGTGGTGTAGAGCTCTGGGTCTGAGGGTAGATGATGGAGCAGTCAGACCAGCCTGCACCAATGGCATCTAATACTATAAAGCTTGTTTCAGGAAAGCACCAGACAGGAAGCTTGAAGCAGAGGTAGGTGTACATGAACGTTTCTTCCTGTGTATCTGCCTGCCCACTCAGCCAGCCTCCGTTATTACATGTTTAATGTCGTAATTAAAACCCAATGATATCTCACCTTTTTCTTTTCTTTTTCTTACTCTAACCCCTGATTTTATTTATTTGTGATTAATTAATTTTTTTAGGTGGGTGGTTAATTTTTAGTTTCTCAAAATTACGCAGGTAGAGAAACCAAACACCATTTTCAGGTCCACCCAGCTTCTTGTTTCAGCTTCCCAAAGAGTCCCACATTTTAAGTTTTGTATGTCATTATTTCCACTCAATATTTCTAGAATTTCATGCTTACATCAGCCTTCTGTTCTATTTTAAGTATCACTGAGTGTCTTGACTATGGAACTCAAAGTGAAAGCTCTGGCATCTTCCTTTCTCACATTCCCACCTAATTTCCTTTCCTCAATGCACTTAAAATGGCAAATGTCAATTTTTACTTATATCAGTATTCAGTGTTTACATTACGATGTCTATATTATTTATAGCTGATTTATGTGTTGTAGTGATCACATTTTTATGATGTTCCCCCACCTCCCAGAATGAATAATTTCCCTTTCTTCTTTCTTTTGCTTGGTTGTTTATGTACCAGTTACTAATTCAGCTTCTAACTTTTCCCAGAATGTACATCTCTGTAATAATTTAACCCCATCAGGATTCTATCATTGTTCTCTTCTTACTGGGGGCTTTCCCTTCCTGATACTATGTAGACATGATCACACACTCGGATGGCTGCTCAGCTGACCTTGGCAAGCATCAAGCTGGACCAGTGTCCCTAACCTCTGCTCTCCCAGATCCGCTACTGGAGCCTGTGTTGTCCTCCTCATTGGTTCACTTTCTTAATTTGCATTATGATTCACAATTGATTTGAGAGTTGGTTAGTAAAGACTTCTATGCTGGAAATTATTTCTCCCCAATTTTAAAGGCATCTATTGATTGTCTTCCAGCTTCTGTGTTGTTTTTAAGAAAGTCCAACATTTTTGCAACTTATGATTCTGTGCAAAGGACTTGTTATCTTCAAATGTTAAGAGAAATGTTAGCTGCAAATTTATAAGAACAAGGCACTAAGATGGTGACTGGAAGCTCTGTAATATGGTTGAGATTGTTGGGTGATGAATGTCAGACTCTGCTCTGCCCTGGGGGGTCCATTTCTCCAAGCAGCTATCAACAGTAAGGTCTCTGTTGGACAAAAGGTCCACTTCTCCCTGAGGAAGATTATACTCTGAGTATATAATGCTGGATGCCAGTAGTTTTGCAGCTCCAGGAAGGAGACAAGGATTAGATCTCACAGGTTGGTATTTTGATTTTCACTTGATCATCCTCATTTTGGTACTGACCCTGCCCTTACCTGTCCCCTACATCTCTGTGTCTAGAATATGCATTAACCTTTCTTTCTTCTGAGGTTGGAGAGGGGCAGGCCTGCTGGAGGACACCAGCACATGGAGCCACTTCAAGTCCTCTCTCAGTCCATTTGTCCTGTCCTTTCAACCTGCCCAAAGCTCCCTCGTACTTCCAGGTTCCTTGCACCTCCCAAAGTCCTGAGATTTTCCTGGCGACCTGCTCTGTGGTCTATCCTACTTCTTGACTTGATTCTGCCATCTTGAGTCTTCTATATCCATCATCTCTTGCCCATCAGTTTTCCAACATCCCTTTCTCCCCAGTATGTGTTGCCATTGCCTTTTCTCCAATTCTCCTTGTCCTTGATAGATCATACAGCTTCCATCATTTTACTACCTTTGCTTTCATCTTAATAAGCCTGCAGGGATGAGCGAGGACAGTGCCTGTGCTCCACCTGCACCACTTAAACAAACCTATCTCTCACTTACTAATTACTCAAACCTGCAGATTAAAGTTGATGCAGTCCTTTCTCTTCTTAGTCTCATTCCCTTCCATCCTTCCTTCCTATCTTCTAAGATTGTCTCTCTTAGATTAGTAATATACATAGTCCATCCTTTAAAAATCTTTTCTACACATATATATCTATAATTAATATATAACCTCATTAAAAAATGAGCAAAGGATCTGAACAGACATTTCTCTAAAGAAGACATACAGATGGCCAACAGGTATATGGAAAGATGTTCAACATCGTTAATTATCAGGGAAATGAAAATCAAAACTGCAGTGAGATGCCAATGCATATCTGTTAGAGTGTCAATTATAAAAAAAAAGACAAAGGATAACAAATGTTTGTGAGGATATGGAGAAAAGGAAAGCCTTGTACACATTTGGTGAGTGTGTAAATTGGAGTAGCCACTAACGAGAACAGTATGGGGCTTCCTCAAAAAATTAAAAGAATAGAACTACTGTGTGATCCAGCAGTGCCATGTCTGAATATACATCCAAAGAAAATGATGTCATGCTCTCAAAGAAATATCTGCAGTCCCATATTTATTGCCGCATTAGTCACTAGAGCCAAGACATAGAAACAGCCTATGTGTCCACTGACGGATAGATAAAGAATGAATATATATGCATACTTTGTGTGTGTGTGTGTGTGTGTGTGTGTGTGTATGTGTGTGTGTGTATACACACACATGCAATGGAACATTATTCAAACTTAAAAAGAGAGAAATCCTGCCTCTTTTTTTTTTTTTGTGCCGCACGGCATGTGGTATCCTAGTTCCCCTACCAAGGATAGAACCAGCGCCCCCTGCGGTGGAAGCCTAGAGTCTTAACCACTGCACCACCAGGGAAGTCCTAGTCCTAAAAAAAGAGGGGAATTCTGCCTTTTGTAACAACATGAATGAACCTGGAGGGTATCATGCTAAGTAAAATAAGCCAGACAGAGAAAGACAAATGCTGTACGGTGCTACTTATATGTGGAATCTAAAACAAAACAACAAACAACAAACAAACAACAACTCATTCTAATTCATAGGCTCAAAGAGTAGAATGGCTGCCAGGGTTGGGGAGTGGTGGTGGGAAATGTAGAGGTGTTGGTCAAAGCAAAGAAATTTGCAGTTATAAGATTAATAAGTTCTGAGGATCTAATATACAGCTAGGTGACTATAGTTAATAATACTGTATTGTATACTTGAAATTTGCTAAGAGTAGATCTTAAGCATTCTCACCAAAAAACCCCAAAAAAGATAACTATGTGAGGTGATTGATGTGTTAATTAATTTGATTGTGATAATCATTTCACAATGTAGATGTATATCAACTTATCACATTACACACTTTAAATATATTACAATTTTATTTGTCAATCATACCTCAATAAAGCTAGAAAAATTTTAATTAAAAAATAAAAGACGTTTCTCCTACTCCAAGTCAAAGGGTAGAATTAAAACCGAGAGTAATACCAGAAGAGGATCAAAAATTCTAACACACATAGCTCACTGCTTGCCCCACAGGCTGGGGCAGAGTGTTTGAAAAAGGACTACACATGGTTACATTTCTATCTGGAAAATCCAGCAATTGCCCAGAAGTATTATGAATAACTGAATTTCTGGCAAAATTAATTTGACCATTGTTTCCGTGATTTATTTTCAATGTTAGCCCTTTGATTTTGAAAATACTTTTCAAATTCATCTGCCCACTTTCTTGCCCTATTATGTATCACTTAGTGCACTGTTAAAACTCCTGTTCGAGGGAAGTCTGGTACCCAAGAGAGGGATTTGGCAGGTCCTCCGGAAACGGGCTAGGCTGTGGAGCGGAGGCCAGTGGTGAGTTGGGCTGATATTGTTATCTCAATCAGAAAAGTCTGCGAGTTATTGGGCATATGCAGGGCCTCAGAGGCACTCTATCTAACCTCAGTCATGGCTTTCCAGAACTGTGTCTGGGGATGCAGATGGTAGAAATCATGGTCCAGAATAATTTGACTACAACATAGCCTCTGGAATTTGTTTTTTGTTGCTACTGCTTTGGTCCAAATCATTGAGATTTTTGCAAGTGTGTTTTTTCAGTTTCTCTTCCTTTTTCTTCAAACAATCCATCTAATTGGGCCTCCAAGTCATCTCCCAGGGCTGAAGGCAGTGAATGCCTCTGGATGATCATTCAGGGATTCTGGGATTGGAGAGCAATTTGGACCATGAGGGGGAACAGACACCTCCCCTCCATCAGCCTGGGGACTTCACTGCCTTTCTTAGACACTAAGCATTTTAATATCTTAAGGATAATACTTAGGTGGGGAGCGGATTGAAGAAAGAAAGGGAATGGACACAGAGAGATGGGAGTGGTAAAGATAAGGGTCTCTGACTTCTTCAAAGCCTGGCCTTAGATCTGCATGAGCCTGCCCCATGGCCCAGGTGACCCACAGGTGGGAGCCTCTGAGCTGCGTTTAATCAGCAGGAGTCACTGTCCATGAGAGGGGCAGACTGAAAAGGCTCACATCTCCACTTCTTACCTGTTGATGCTTCATGATATTAATAAACAGTAAATCCCGAGCTGTTAACATGCAGCAGTCCTACACATAATGCAAACCAATTTATGCCATTTCAAGCCATAGGGACCTATCATATCAAATAACACAGTTTGTAAAAGACTTTCAACGTAAAGGATCTCAACTGGATTTTTGGCTATGCTTTTTAAAGATCAACAATAAAAGTTCATGGAGCAAGGAATACAATCTCTGCTGGGAAGGCCAGACACAAGCAGCCCACATCATGCTTTTTCCTTCTACCCTAAACTTCTCAGGGATACATGTACAGACAAAGGTGGTTAAAGGTGCAGAGGAGACAATGATTTCCTGTATAGGATAAGATAGTTTATAGAATTTTTTCATGGAGAGTTCAGTGTGCCCTTTCCTTTGTGTGACCTGATGATTGTAGAAAATATGCCCACGGAATTGTTCATTTAGAGGAGAGCTATGGTCAAATTAGACATTGTTATGGACTGAATGTTTGGTACCTGCAAAATTTGTATGTTGAAGCTTTAACCCGCAATATGTTGGTATTAGAAAGATGGGCCTTTGGGAGGTAAGTAAGTTTATATGAAGTCATGAGGGTGGGGTCTCCACGATGGAATTAGTGTCCTTATAAGAAGACAAAGAGAGACCACGTCTCTCTCCATCATGAGAGGACACAGTGTGAAGGCAGCCATCTGCACACCACGAAGAGGCCTCACCAGGAACCAGATCTGCCGGCACCTTGATCTTGGACTTCCAGTCTCCAGAACTGTGAGAATAAATGTGTCTTGTTTAAGGCCCCCAGTCTGTGGTGTTTTGTTATGGCAGCCGGCAACAACTAAATTTACACATAAAATACTCTAGTGGGGAGTGGAGGCAACTCCCAATTCCTACTCCAAATAGTAATTTTCAAAAGAGAAAATATTGAGCCCCACTTTTGTGTAAAAAAATATAGACAGAGGTTGACAAAACCAAGATCAAAAACTGCATTCGCAGTTATGTGGGACATTTGACCTAAAATGACCAGACTGGTAAAAAATAACTTTTATGATTTCAAGTCTTTATTTTTCTCTTTCCTTTATTGAAAAATCCTCTTCATGCCTTCCTCCTCCATTTTCCAGTAAAATTCTGTGAGCGTCAAGCCTTGCTGGGGACTGTGAAAGATTTAATTATTCATTAGGGCTAAGCAGCTGGCTGCTTCCAGGTTACTGCTTACACACTTTCTGTCCTTTCAAAGTTTTGAAAGGTTGTTTTCTAGGGATTATAACTCATCTTTTAAAATGTTTAATATTTTACTCATTAGGAAATTGGCTCATAGCCAAAGAGCAATGTTAAAAAATAGTTAAAATGCATATAACAAGTGGCTTTTATTGAAAGTATTTCAAACAGTGTATATGTTTTGTTCAATCGTCTGACGGACCATAAGTAATTTAAAGTCACTGCCATATATGCTGAGGGTGAGGAGATGGGGGCCTCATGAAGGTCAGAAGGGCTTGGTCAATAACATCATCCACGGAGAGGGACGTCTCTTGAGAACAATAGAAAGCAGCGTTGGCTGCAGTGATCATACCTTAAATGTAATCCTGGTTTTGCCACTCTTACCTGTAAATCTTACACAAAGTAAGAAATAAAGGTACAAAAACTCCCAGATCCCACGGACCGGCAGTACTGCTATCTACCTCGTAGGGTTAGTGTGCAGTGATGTCTGCGTGGCCAGAGTTATGCTGGCCTTGAGCTGGTCCTGGAATTTGCTCGTGGGATGAAGTCAGGCCGGAACTGACTGGCATGTGGTCTAGGGTCACGGCGAGGACACTGTCTGTGATGGAGGTGTGTACGCACATGTCAGCAGGGTCCAGTAGCTGTAGAGAATGGCCAACCCAAATGCATTTTCAGGAAGGACTACTCAGCGTGTGCCTTTCAGGCTGGGCAGCCGTGTGGCCATCAGTCAACACTGAAATATAATAAGCGCCTTACAAATATAATAAGTTGCCCACAAAACAGTCCGATGCAGGTCTGGGGGATATTCTGGGCTGCTCTCCTCCGAGCAGTGACTCAGAGATCCAGGATCCTTCCACTCTGTGACATGGCTTCCTTCAACGTGTGCCTTACTTGGCACCAGAACAAGAAAGAAAGGGCACAGAATGTTGTGCAGTGCAGACCTGGAAACAGCATACATTATTTTTGCCCACGTTTCATTGGCTGGAACTCAGCCACGTGGCTCTAACCCTGTTGAAAAGGAAGTCTGGAAATGCCATCTTCCTTTGTATCTAGGGAGGATGTGGGTGGAGAGCACCAATCCAATCTCTGCCACAGTCTTTCCTCTGGCCACCCTTTCACTCTTGCTCCCATTCACAGGACAGAGCAAGCCCCCTCCCAAGGAGACACCCCAACTCTCCATCCAGTCCTGGGCATCCTCAGCTCTTCCTATCAGGCCCAGATGGGCTCTTCTGGTTTTGTCAAAAGATAAACCAAAAATACAAGTTGTCAACTCATTAAAAATACAAATTGTCCCAACGTACCCCATACACAAGGATGGAATGGAAACAGGAAAACCAGAAGGGGGAGATGAGAGACACACAGCACGCTCTGCATCAGCACAGCTGGGTAGCCCACTGAGAAGACATGTGGATTGCCCACCTTGGGGGCGGGGCCCCTTAGATCAGGCCTATTGGCATTTCCTGGGAGAAGTGCCCTTCAACTCCATTGTCTGGGAGTCCCTTTCTCCTCGTGAGTCTCCAGGGCCACACTGGGAGTGGGTGTTCAGGAGGGTGCCATTTGTGGTGTCTATAATCTCCAAATCCTGCCTATGACTGGTGAAAAACTAGAGGTCCAAGGATTATTGTTTTGTCTTGCACAGTAAAATAATTTTTAAATGGACTTACAGTGTCTTTGGCAGTAAATTTTCTGAAAAATTTAGTTGGTTTCTTTCTGATTTATTTGCTACTGGTCAGTTCATTTGTCAAGAACTACGTCTATATGTTCCCCAAATATAGACCCCAAATCTGCTTCATTTCTTTGTGTTTACCCTGGTGTGTTTCTCTTCTAACTTAATGTCTTTACTCTGAGGCCAGCTGCAATAATAGATTGAGATACAATTTTTTTTTTTTTGGCTGTACGCGGGCCTCTCACTGTTGTGGCCTCTCCCATTGTGGAGCACAGGCTCCGGACGCACAGGCTCAGTGGCCATGGCTCACGGGCCCAGATGCTCCGCGGCATGTGGGATCCTCCCGGACCGGGACACGAACCCGTGTCCCCTGCATCGGCAGGTGGACTCTCAACCACTGTGCCACCAGGGAAGCCCGAGATACATTTTTAATCTGAGTTTTTCACTGAGTCACTATATTCATCTTAAAAGTTATCCTGGGATTTTGTTGTTCAAGTCTTTTAAATTTCATGTCTCATGTTTTAAGACATAGTTGTGAGCTTTTTCAACTCAAAAGCCCATGAGTTTCTGGATGCTCTCCAGTCCCTTTCATTTCTTTTGCAAATTGCCTAATTTTTTTTCTCTTTTCAATATTATTATTTTTTTATGAAAAATGTCTAACATGCAGCACAGTTGAAAGAATTTTACAGTGAAGATTCATACACTCAGCATCTAGATTCCATAAAGAGTTGACTGTATTTGATATACTACACCTCTATCCATCTTGATTTCTTCCTGAGCTCACCTCATTCTGGTAACACCTTGTACACACAGCCAATTATAGGCAGCACACACACATGCTCTGATATTTCCCACCACCTCTCTTGGAGGGAACAGGCGGGGTCACACGCGGCCTGTCTTCCCAGCCACTGCAGGTGATTGTTAACCAAGTGATTTCCCACTGCTCACCCTGTCTCCATCTTTCCTGTCTGCAACATCAACTTCCTGCTACTTGAATACTTATACGTGGCACATATATTACCTTTGTTATTATAATAGCCCTGCATTCCAGTGTGTCAGTTTCCAGCAGCGAAATAATGTTGCAGGGGAAAGAAAAGGAAAAATCCTGGCAATCACAATGCCTTAACTCAACAGAAGTTTGTTGTTGGCTTGTGTCATGGTTCAGTGCAAGTCAGATGGCTTTCCTTGGCTCTGTCTCAAGGGTGGCAGGGCCCGTCCACCTCAGGGCACAGCTGTCTTCACAGGGAACACTTGGAAGGCAGCATATCATATTTTATCTCCAGGTATGGATGTGGTGCACACCCTTTTGGCCAGAACCCAGACAGAATCCCTACCCTACTAGAAAGAAGCCCTGGGGAACAGTCTCCT
Organism: Lagenorhynchus albirostris; assembly: GCF_949774975.1. NCBI lineage: Eukaryota > Metazoa > Chordata > Mammalia > Artiodactyla > Delphinidae > Lagenorhynchus > Lagenorhynchus albirostris. The sequence goes on along the minus strand of NC_083107.1, from coordinate 85,516,095 downwards.
TCTTTCTTTGTGCCTAAGAAGAGGAAATTTGGTTGGTGAGTGTATTAGTTTCCTGGGTTGGCCAAAGTACCACAGATGGGGTGACTTAAAACTACAAAAATTCATTCTCTTACAACTCTGGAGGCTAGATACCTAAAATCAAAGTGTTGTAGGGTGTGCTCCTGCAGAGGCTCTGGGGAAGAATGTGTTGGATCCTTTTCTCTTAACTTTTTGTGATGACCAGCAATCCTTAACATTCCTTGACTTACAGCTGTCTCGTTCCAATCTCTTACCTCCGTCAAAACATGGTCATCTTCTCTCTGCCTGCCTCTTTTCTCCTCGCCTTATAAGGGCAGCAGTCATCTTGGATAAGATGCTCCCAGTAACTTCCATCTGCCAAGAGCCTATTTCCAAATTAGGTCACACTGACAGGTATGGGGGTTAGGAATTGAACACACCTTTTGAGGGGATATATTTCAACTCACAACAGTGAAGTATCTGGCTAGTCTCATTATAAGATTGTAATAACGAATTCTTCGTCCACATGAATGAAATTGGACCTTGAAGCCAACTTGGGAATAAGGAAGAGTAAGTTCCAGGTACTAACAGGGTGGTCAAAAGCTTATGTTGAAGGAACCTAAAAAAGCTAAGATGTACAGAAGCCAGGGGAGTGTTATTTTCTGTCATCTCTACTAAATTGTCACTCAAGTGTGGTTTTAGGGCAGAATGAGAGTCTCTGTTCAAAATATATATTTTAATGTTACCTATAACCCAGAGGAATGATTTACTATAGGGATGTTTGACGACTCACAGCAGAAATCATGGTGAGGGAGGTGAGTAATGCAGGTCTCACTCAGGTTCCTAAAAGCAGCGTCTCAGTGTCAGCAAGGAGAAATCTGGGCCTGGAGCAGCCCCACTGCCCTTTTATCCTTTACCTAAAACACACGCACAGAGGAATCAAACCCCTAACTTTCACAGCTCTCCCTTTCCCTGTTTGTGTGATCCTGCATCCTTTCACTTTTTTACTAAAATATTAAAGTTTTAATTTAATAATTATACATATTGCTGATTATATATATGTATATACATATAACAACATATATATTTGATACTTAAATATATACCTAATATGTATTAAATATAGAAATTGTGTTTATACATCAGTTGTCTCATGCAATCTTTGTGGAAGGCAATTTGGCCATAGGTACCAAAATCTATTGAACATTTTAAACACTTTGACTTAATAGTTTTTCTGCTGGGAATCCACCCTAAGAAATAATCCAAAGACCTGAATTTGCTTTATGAACAAGCACTTATTGCAGCATTGTGTGTAACAGTGAAAAATTTGGAACAGTTTAAATGTCCAACAAATGGGTAATAGCTAAGTAAATTATGGGAGATAGTTAGGCAGTCATTAAAATAATGTTTATAATGAGTTTGTAATAATATTATAGAAGAATTTACATTGTAATAAAAATAAAGGAACAGAAGGCAAAATTATAGTATGATGACATCCATATTAAATATCAGTAAATCTATACACACAACCAGGATGATGGTATACAAAAATGCCAAGAGTTACTGTTTCTGGAGTGTGGAACTTGAAGTGATTTGACAATTTCTTATTCCTGCTTTTCTTCATTTTCCAAATTTATTGTACTGGGTATTTTGTAATGGGAAACATAATAAGCATTTAGAAGTAAAGACACAAACGAGGGAAGAAATTGTTACATTAAACGTTACATTTATTAAAATCATAAAATTATCACTGCCTTAGAAAACTCAAAGTATAAGCTTACGCTCCATGGGGGGCTCAGTGGGAATAATGGGTTTGGACGCCATGATTTCTGAATTTTCACAGGCTTTGACCAGTTTGCAGAGGCCAGTGGCTGAGGCAGCATGCCAGCAGAAGGCCTTCAGCAGTAACCCAGGCGCTGGACGCTCACAGGCCGCCGCTGGGGCCCGCTGGTCACAGCGCAGACACACAGCTCCTCCAGAGAGCTCTGTCTCTGGCCTCTCAATTACCTGTCCCTCGCTGTGTCAATTCCACCAGCTTCTGGGGACTTTGACGTGATAAATGTTGCCAGGGGAAGATGAAACAGACTGACAACCGCTGCATTCAAACAGGCCACTTACAAAGGAAGGGAGTTTAACAACATTAGTATCAGAGCAGCCATTTTAAATGTCAATCTCTCTCCTCAAGTGATCAGAAAAACACATTCTCTGTTTTTTTATTCAGAGATGATTCTTTCCCTGGCTAAATGAGGCAGAATGTCACTCAGGGAAACTGGATGCCTAACACCGATTGTGTTTAAAAAGAAACATATTTTCCACCTGGTATTGTGACAAAGGGTAAAAGTCTCCGGTCTCTCTTCCTCTCTTTTATTCAAATATTATTTCAAGCTTTAATTAGCAAAATCTCACATGTACTGGATTTCAAATATCAAGTACAGATAACCAAAAATGACTGAAAAAAAAAAGGGTGGGAAAAGACCCCAGCCTGACCATTTGCCATGCTTTTCCCCCTACATAAGCTGATAAAATGTATTTTATTTTTTTAATACAAGGTCATTTGCTGTTTCTGAAACGCCTCAACCACCACATAGAGCTTGCCACAGTGTCTGGACGACAGCAGATTTGAATACATGTCAGCAAGTTTTAACAAGGGGATAAAGGAAACACTGGTATAAAGGTAGCACTTCTGGTGATTTAGGAAAGGAAGCATGCCCGAATACTGGACTCAAAGAAGGGCAATCAGTTTCGAGATAAGAGAAGATTCTGAAAATCTTTGGGTGTCAAACATTTCCTATGTTTTGGCTGCAGCTCCTTGAAGAATTCCTTATCTTTCACCAGGCTATGAGGCAAAGACTTCCTGACTGGACCTCTTCCTATCAGCTGGAGGTCCAGCGTTTCATGATGCTTGTATCACAGTTGGGGCAGGCTCACCAATCTCCCCTCCTTCCATTGTGTTGGGTTATGTGGTCAAAGCAAATAGTCCAGCAACAATGACCTCTCGCTTGCTGCTTCTCTGTCATTGAAATTTCCTATGTAGTTGCAGCAAACTCCACAAACAGAAGCGAATGGGAAATGCATGCATTCAACCCGTGCATTCCTTTCATCTGTAGCTCTCCTTCTTTCTTTTTAAAGAACTTTGAAAACTTTTTGCCTATCAAGCCCTTGACTATCTTCCTGCATAATTAGGATGACTCTCTGTTTTGAATGGTTATATCTATGTTTGCATTTCGACAGGTTGCAACTCCCAGAAAAATCTTTGCATGAAAATAAAAAATTACGGATGGTATCGGGGTTGTAATTTTGCAATATTGTGCCAGGTGAGATAACCTTAGAATGAGACAGCTAAGCTTCATGCAAATATGGGATCTGTGTCCACTTCTGCGGCGTCTCTTCTGAGTCTCCTGGTTTCTTTGAGACACTTCTGCAGAATTTGGAATCAGAAGTCAGGGCCTCACATATTTAAGAACCGAAAGACTTTCTCTCCAAAGCTGGCTTCCTGCTGGGTGATACCAAGGTCATTCATTATGCAAAATCATTAGTCACATTGCATTACCTCTGCAATCAGGCCTTTGACAATTAGTCTTAAACTTAAAAAAGAAAAAAAAAAGGTACAATTCTCAATAGACACAAAAGAGATGATAAATTTGCCTGGTCCATTATACCTCTGCAGTGTTTCTCACTGTGGCCCACTCTTCGCCATTCCATAAAGGCACTGCTCTATTTTGTGTCCCTGGCATTTTTTTCTTGATAATTATCCCTGTCTTTTAATTGACCATCCTGCATTGAGGTCCTCTGCTTGCTGGAAGCATCTTTCAGTCCTGGTCGCCACAGTCACACACATGGACTCCCCAAACTCTGCACAGACTCTCTGCTTAAACTTTCTGTCCAGCATTGGATTCTTAGCAGGTTTGTTTCTCTTCCTAACGTTCTGTCACTAAATGTCAGTCTCAAAAGGGCAAGGGCTGCATGGTCTTATGTCTGCATTCTTACAGCAGCTCACAGAGCCACCCAAGACAAGACCCCTCACCTCCCTCAGCTTTCAATGATGTATAATGTCACTTGTAAATATAAAAAATGCTGTCACAGAGAAAGACAAATATCATATGGTATCACTTATATGTGGAATCTAAATTAACTTATTTACAAAACAGAAACAGCCTCACACATAGAAAACAAGCTTATGGCTACCAAAGGGGAAAGACGGGAGGGGGGGATAAATTAGGAGTTTGGGATTAAAATATACACACTATTATATATAAAATAGATAACCAAGAAGGACCTACTGTAGAGCACAGGGAACTATACTCATTATCTTGTAATCTATAAGGGAAAATAATCTGAAAAAGCATATATATATATATATATATATATATATATGCATATACATATATTGGAATCACTGTGCTATACACCTGAAACTAACACAACATTGCAAGTCAACTATACTTCCATTAAAAAAAAAATGCTGTCATTTCAGGATTCATAAATGATGAAAGAAAATGTCCTGTTCTCTCTGAAAGGCCAAAGCAGAGTCCTGTCAGAGCTTCAGAAAATGTACAGCTCTGCCTGGGATACTCCCCTCTGAGCCCACAGGTCTGTAGTGCCCGGGATGATGCCCAGGTGTTGTGCGAAGCTTTCCAGGGACTGTCTGTTTGCTTCCTAGCTTCGTGGTCACCGCTGGCTGTACTAAGTCCAGGTCCCCATTGTTCTGGCTCTTTCCTCTTCAGGGCAGGGGGGTCACCCGGTGAAGAGGAACAGAGAGCGGTGGTGCTTTGTCCATTCGCACGTTGCCTTGGAAACGGCTGGTGGGGAGCCCGCTTTCCCCTCATTAACAGGCCTGTCCATTTACAGCGGATTTTCTCCTAGGTCCCTCCCGCTATTTATGCCACTTAAAGAGACCCTAAAAAACCTTTCCCTATTTATTAAAAAGAATAAAAATGACATTTTGTCAGGCCTTCAGTGTTTAAAATCCTAACAGATAATGTATGGTTTCGATAGTGGTGCCAATTCACAGAAACCCCTCAGCAGCACATTTTTCTGGTCTCCGTGGATTCCCAGGCTTTCTAATTACATATTTTCTCCCTCTTTTATTCTTTCATCTCCTCCTTTGCTTCCTATCCCACCGTCAAAGAATTACTGCCACTTTGGCTTTTCTATGATCTCAGTGCTCTGATCATGTACCTGGATCCCTTTTGTGGGATTAAGAAGTCACAGATGCCCAGATTTGGGAATTTACAGAGCAGTTTTCCCACCAACATGCTCAAGAAATGAAGAAAAAATAAGATATATAAGAAGATGCTTTATAAATGGTGAAGTATGTTTTAGACTTGGAAAATTGTTATAAGAATAAAAACACACAGCATTTCAGACAACTGATACCCTTATTTTTCACAACAGAAGGTTGAACGTTTTAAATGTGATTTCTTTTTTTCAAAGCATATTCCTGACTGTCATCTTATTTAATCCTATTCAACCATTGTACATTGGGTGTAGGGTGCCAATAGCTTTGTTTCCCAGCACCCCTTGCCTCTGTGTGTGACCATAGTGATTGAGTAGGTCTCCTGGGGGATTCTAAGTGGGACCGACATACGCCTCGATGAGACGGGGACATTTGAGAAGCGGGAGTCTGCCACAAGCTCTCTTTCCCCTTTCATTAGCTTCCGGTAGGAAGAGCAAGGCCCTAAGTCATGGTGGAGTCACATGATAGAAGACACTTCAGCCCTTCCATCCCAGGCCCTCAGGCACGTCTGGGCTCAGCAGTTTCAGAATTGGGGTTATCAGGGGTACAGGGTATACGGTTCTAGACGCTTCAGAAAGATGCTCGGTTCCTTTGCCCCTTTCTCTGGCCATGGATGCAGGCCTGAGTCAAGGAGACAGAGGTTGTAAGAGAGAGCATCCTTCTTACAGATGTGGGTTCCTGTTTTTATGTGTGTTTGGTTTATTTTTAATCAGCATTCCCCCTAGTTCATCTTTATGTTTTTCCCTTAAACTAGCCAGCCCCACTGTGCAGGGTAACTGTTCTGAAAAGGCAGATCCTTTGGGTGTTGCTACATTTCTACAGATATTTGACAGGTAAAAAAGGGGCAGATGAGTAAGGCATAATCATCGTCATGGCCCAAAGGAGTTCTAATATTTATTTGCTAATTTTCACAAGTTCATTCATGTGCACATTGAACCCATTTTCTTTAGTAAAACAAGTCCCTGAGTTCACTGCCCTCTGGCTTCAGGCTCTTCCTGCAACTGGACAAGAATAATCTCCATCCTGCTGCCCGGTTACTCTGTAAATACGGAGGGAGTTGCTGATAGGGCAACGCCAGGTGATGAGGCATCTGGTCTAGGCATTAAGGGTTCTGGAATGCAAGGATGAACCTGGGTGGGGACACCTCGCCCTGCAGTCAGGGCTGGGCTGAGAGGCGGGTGTAAGGTGGGTAGTTCCCTGAACCGCCCGCAGATGTGCAAATTGGAAGGGAGAAAATCTTTGCAGGGAAATGAAGAGGGGGACAGAACAAAAAACGGGGGAGATGGGGTGGGGGGAGGAAGGAGAGGAAAAGGAGCAGAGACGGGGAACAGGGTGACACGGGAGGAAAAGTGTCTGGGTTGGGAAGATTGGGGCCATCAGGATGGGGTGTCCGTTCTTACCTCTCTGTGTGCAGGGCAAGGATAAGGAACTGCGGTCGCGCCGTGGGGTCGTGATGCCCGCGCCGTGGGGTCGTGATGCCCGCACCCCAGCCGTCTTAAGGCTTAATGGAGGGGATGCCGGAGCTCCCAGTACAGCAATGGGCCTCGAAGGGCTGGAACTTTCCTTTTCTGACACCTGTCATTGGGACAAGTTCCTCTATGGGAAACACTTAAGCAGGGCTGAATGAGGGCCGAGGAAAGAGGACATTCACACTAGACTTGAGGAAGCTGTCACCCAAGGTGCAGGCCTGCTAGCTGGGAGACCAGCTCCTCTGAGGGGATCCCGGGCAGAGGAGGTGGGTACCACCCCAGCCCCAGATGGAGGCCGGGCCCTGCTGGTGAGCAGCAAGGGACCCTGGGAAAAGCCCTCTGGTGAGGGTGGGGAGAGGGCTGCGGGTGCCAGGCAGATGTGCCCTCATGATTCTGGAGCTAGACGGGTCCTTAGAGATAGTCAGATCCGACCCATTGGCGGCTTCTCCAGGTGAGAAGCCAGCTGAGGCTCCAGGAAGGGGAGCACCTTCCCCAGGCCCAGAAGCTGCCACCCAGACCCTGACACCCTGGCCAAGCAGCCCCTGGTCCACCACCATCTCCACCCAGAGCCTCCCGTGTCACAAGGGCGGGACTGGGGGGATGCTAGTGCAGGCAGCTGTTACAAGCAGGGTTGTGTGGTCAGGGAAAAGAGGGGAAGAGTGATGGGTTCCTGACAGGGGACAGGAAGCTGGGGCTCTGAGGCCCGAGAGAGAGAAGCAGAGGGCTCATGAGATGGAAACAAGGAGGTAGACCTGTCCTGTGTGAGCCCTGGGCCAGGAGGACAGGGCAGACCCAGGGAACTGGGCCACCAGCCCTGCTGACTCCTAATGTCCCCGTTTCCCAGAGGGTCTCCTCATTCTGTTGTAATTTAAAGAAATGTTTTTACTGGAGTAGAGTTGATGTACACTGTTGTGTTAGTTTCTGCTGTTCAGCAAAGTGAATCAGTTATACATATACGTGTATCCACTCTTTTTTAGATTCTTTTCCCATATAGGTCATTCCAGAGAGTAGATTTCCCTGCGCTCTACAGTAGGTCCTTATTAGTTATCTATTTTATATAGAGTAGTGTGTATACATCAATGGCAGTCTCCCATTTTTACCCTCCCCACTTTAACCCCTGTAACCATAAATTTGTTTTCTACATCTGTGACTCTATTTCTGTTCTGTAAATAAGTTCATTTGTACCATGTTTTTAGATTCCACATATAAGCGATATCTTACATAATTTAGAAGTTTCTTTGTGATTAAACTTCTTCTCCATTTCACTCTGGAGTTAGTTTTCCCTGTGGATACCCAGCCGGCAGAGCTAAAAGGGCTGTAGTCTTCGTCATCAGATCTATCAGTGTTCGAATCTCGGCCCCAGATTCCGAGAACTTGTTTTCCTTCCATGAGCTTCGGTTTTGCAAACAATAAATGGGGACCATATTAATACAGATCATAAGATGCTTTAATGTTTAAATGAACATTAAATATTGTCCCTTATTAACAGTCCCTTATTCATTCTGGCCCGTATTACACATTCACCAAACGTCTATTTTATTTCAGTTGTTGCTGGTCTCACTTATACACCTTGCTCAACCGTGGTAATATAAAGTCAATAAAATAGACTCTTGACCTCAAGAAAATTATGGTGTAATGGAAGCTGTTACAGTTTATTTCTCTTCATTTTTCCCTTTCCCGTTTGAAATCAGGAATTTTACCTTTCTAACTTACTTACTCAGAGCCCAGCTCTATGTATTGTACAAAATAAGTGCTTAGAATACGTAGTTAATGGTGCGTCTTGAAATTGTAGCAAAAGGCCTCCCTAGAATGTTTTCTAATGTGATTAATGTAGATACAGGAGCACAAAGGAGGAGCTGGCTGTGTCCTCAGCTTTCTTTTTTTACGCGGGCCTCTCACCGCTGTGGCCTCTCCCGTTGCGGAGCGCAGGCTCAGCGGCCATGGCTCACGGGCCCAGCCGCTCCGCGGCATGTGGGATCTTCCCAGACCAGGGCACGAACCCGCGTCCCCTGCGTCAGCAGGTGGACTCCCAACCACTGCGCCACCAGGGAAGCCACCCTCAGCTTTCTTCATCATCTAGAGGAGGCCGAGGAGGAAATGGCACATTGTCAAGAGGGTCTAAGGCTGAGGAGGGACGGAACACCCCTGACAAATGCATTCGTCCAGCTCTGCATAACAGGGTTCCTTTCCAATATGCTTCCAATGAATGGAGAGGACAGTGAAAGGGAAGTCTAATCTACAAAAGTAATATAGGCCTGTGGGATGCACTAGATAATCCAAAAGCAAGATGAATCAATAGTATTTCAGGGTTCCAGACCTCATCAGCAAGGCAACAATTTCTCTTTAAAATTAAAAAGTGCTTGCACAGAATGTTTAATATGTGAGGATACTCGTACCGTGTTTTCTACTAACAATAGTCAGTGAGAAATAAAAATAACAATTGTTTCAGACAGGAACAAACACTTTCTGACACTTTACAGAAATTGATGTGAAGGATTGCTATGAGATGTATGTGATTTACATACATTTCCAAAAGAATAATTTTTCCAAAAATGATAAAAAATATATTCATTCAACTGACAGTCATTGATCACCTGCTATATTTTAGTATCTGTGATCAGTTAATATTTTTTGGGGGGCCAGAAACCTGCTACAGAAGTAACAAGGAATGTTGGACCTCCAGAAGAGAACAGTGATTTAGGCAAAATTGAGAAGTGGTTTGAATCCACCCTAAAAAGTTTCAATCCTCAACAGATATTTAGGTCTGGGCTCCATTTTTTTAATTCATACAATCATGTTTTTAAAACAAGAAGAAGCTCTGCTACAGTCAGATGATTTGTCAGGAGGCTGAGGCCAGAGAGAGGGATTGATCTGCCCATGGTGACCCACAGCACTGCTGCCGTAATCTAGACAGGCCTTGCACTCTGAGCTAGTTCATGCCGTTTCTGGCATTCCTTCTACAGACGGGTCCTAATGGAGAGATTGCATTTAATTAGCGACGGCGGTCACCAGGAGAGGATTGGTGCAGTGCTGCTGGGTACACAGGAGGGGCGGCCACCTCTCCAATGGGGAGGCACAGAGGTCTTCCAGAAAAGATGACCCCAATGCTGGGTCTTACCCTTGGCCTTGGTCTGTGCCAGCAGTGGGGAGGACACACAGCAGGGCTGCATGTGAGCAGAGGCCCCCAGGCAGATGGGGGGAATCTTTGGGGCCTGGAGCAGATGGCCTGCTGCAGACAGAGGGAGCCTTGGGGGCTTAGGATGGACACTCTTCCACAGTGTGTTTAACTGGGATGACCAGACTTGCTTTCAGATGCTGCTGTGAATGCCGATGATGACAAACACGCAGGCCAGCTTATAAAGTGAGCAGAACTGACCAGATTTCCTTAACCTAAGTGCCGTCAGGCACTGCAGGGGCCCCTGGGGTGGAAGAGTCACTTTCTCCAACACCCCTTCTTCTTACACATAAATACTAGAACAATCCACAGTCTCTCACAGAGTTGCCAGGGGAGCTTCCTAGCTGGAAACTTTGAGGATGTCTCTCCCCTGCTTGAAGCATCTTGGTGGCTTTCTGCTGCTCCCAGGACCCGTGTGTGAACTGTCGGATGTGGTTTAGGAGCACCCCTGCCCCAGAGGGTGACTTTTTCCCCAGCGTGTATCTTGGCCTATCCTGAGCGTGGACCTTTTTGCCTCTATCCGACATGAGTTCACTCTTGAGACCCATTCTCCTTGGTCCTGTGCATGTGGTCAACATCGGAGACAGTTTCAGAGATGGAAATTGACCCAGCTCTGGTCGTCCGAGTCAGCACAGAGCCCACATCCCGGGTCCCTCTGCTCCAGCCCCTAAGGGGAGCGTCCGGCTTCTGACAGGCTGCATGGGGCCAGTCCCTCCATGTCTGAGCACCCCCATCACTGGTAGAAGGCTCTAATAGTGAAAATCTGCCAGGACGGGCCCCGCCTCTGAAGTTCTAGCCGCTGCTTCTATTACAGAGTCCAATGGGCAGAGGCTCTGCTCATTCAAGGGCAACTCTGCACCTAGACTATCTATGCAGACAGTGTGAGGAGCTTCGGTGGCAGCGAGAGCTGAAGGATGCAGGGAGGGACAGATGTGTAAACAGAAACCCGGGTCTCCAAATGAAGACGCAGCTTACTAAATGCACCTCCCAGAGACTGAAGCTGCTTTTGAGAGATATGAGGGGTATTTCTAGGAAGAAGATAAGAAGAAGAATAGTCTGAAAAGGAACAGTGCATTTGCAGTCATCAGACAATTATCCCCTTGCATGTCCAGAGACCCTGGAGGAATTGTAAGTAACTGAAGCAGTGGATTGTGAGGGCTGCAGACTGCAGACAGCGTTCCCGGGGCTGATGACAAGAGGTGACAGCTTGGGCACAGGGGGCCGGGTGTCCTGCCGTCCACAGAGCAGTCAGTGTCAAGTCTCAGTGTCTTAGAACCACAGATGCCTGGGCCCCATGCCAAAGCCTCCTAATGGCATAGGGCTTGGGTATCACCTGGGCATCTGCATTCTTAAAAAGTCTCAGGTCATTCTGACATGCATCTCCCAATTGATAATCACCATGACCATGATGGGCAAGGCCTTGAAAGGTGAAAATGAAAAGAAACATGGTCAGCTTCACAACACTTAGAACTAGCTCACATGTTCAGTAAAAAAATAAAATAAAATATAAAGTTAAACTAAAATACAATATAAAATTAAAATAAAATATAAAAATACAATATAAAATTAAAATAAAATGGAATAAAATGAGAGGTCCTTTAATGATGGATGAAATTTTTCTGAGATCTTAGTAATTGGGGGTTGTGTTGAGTATCTTAGTGGTTAACAAAGTAAAAAGCATCAGAACTCTTGAAGGAGTCCAGCTGGGGAAGCCACCTTGTTCCCTCATCCTGAAGCAGCGAGCGTGCCCCAGAGCCCGGATTCTGGAATCCCTGTGTGTAATTAGACACTTTCCAGCTACATTTCACAGGAAAGCACACTGCTACAGGAAGAGTCTAACAGCGGTTGTGTGGATGGTGCTACGAGGACAGACGAGTGCAGTGAATGATCTGTAAACTTGTCATTTGCAGACAACGAGCACATCCTGTAAATAAATCGAGAAGCTGACAGACGCAGTGTTTACAAAGGACACGAGGAGGGTGTGTGTGTGCTGCAAGCTTGCTGGCTTTCATAACCACCTGCCTTTCCGCCTAAGATTCATAAAACTCTAGCGAACGCCCGGAGACCCCCTCAGAAGGGCCGCTCTACCCAGACTGCTGAGGGTAAGTGAAGCAGAGGTGGGCAGTGACAGAGCGTTTGGGTCCTCGGCATGCCAGTGCATTCTTAAAGCCACTTCCTGCGGTGCTGCAGTGCCTCCCCCAAGAAGAGGTGTGCCCGCTGGGAAAGGCAGCTCATAGAAAGTCCCCAGGGAAAGCCAGGTAAATGGGCAGTGCTCTCTGAATTCAGTGGGACACTGATTTATTTTCTTAAAAATTTCCGAAGATTTAGATTATATTTCTTGAAGAAGCCTGCCTTTATGAACATCTTTTACCCAGTCTGGCTTTTATGACATTTCGAACATACTAAATATCTTTTTCTAATACAAAGGGTCAGAATTAATCAGGTCAGAAGTTAAATAGAAATGTGTGTGTGTGTGTGTGTGTGTGTGTGTGTGTGTGTGTGTGTTGAAGGTCGTACCCAAGGAGGTGATGGGCAACACTTTGGTCTTGCCATATGGCATGTATGCAAATATAGATGCAGGAATTCTTAACCACTCTAAATTAGGCTTCTGTGCTTGACAATATTGCCTGAAGTTAGGCTTTCAAAATAAAGATAGTCATATTAATGCTCTTACAGTGAGGCTGTCTGTTGGTTTATTTGGAGAGTGGCATCTCTGAGCTCTGTGTCTGAAGTAGCCGCCACTCACCCAGCACCTTGCAGAGCTTGCAGGATTGTTTGTCCTCTGTTCGATGAGGTCAGATGTGAACTCTTTCTTTCCTGGACACCGGCAGTGTTTTATTTTATACTTCACTGCAACTCAAAACTTCTAGATTGAAGGAAAGGGAGTGGAGCCTATTCCCAAAATATTTGAATGTCCCAGAGATGAGTTACTGGTCCAATGCCATTTTGCTTGGAATCAATCCTCACTCATATCTGGATTGAGAATTCCTGTTTTTCACCCTGCTCTACTTTTAGAATGCAGATTCCTAGCAAGGTGTGCCTGGGGGTTCGGAGCTTTGTTATTTCCCTTTTATTTGTGACCAGGGCTCATGCAGTGCCTCTCTAGGATGACATTGAAACAAGCACCATAGTCACAGTCAATAGTGTGCTCGGTTCAGATGTCTGCAAGCATTGCTTTTCTGAGCTGACATAACTGGAAGTGCCCACTCCTCTAACACTCTCCTTTGCATGTGTATCTTCTCGCCTCTGGAAGACCTGAATTGTCTATGTTTTCCAGTAGTGTTTCTGTGGAGAGTTCTTGGGCACAGTTGCACCTTAATAATAGTGTACCACATATACCCCCAGCATCGGAAGATGCTTGCCAGACATACTAGGGAAATAAATCACATGTGCCTTTTCATTCTCAAAAAAAGCCTGCTGCTCCAGCACCGGGGCAGAGCAGATATTCTGACAAGACTTATTGGAGGCCCACAGCAGATATCCTTAGCAGGCAGGGCCAGAATGACCACTGGCCCTTTGCACAAGCTAGTCATATATGGAAAGTGTCAAGTAAACGGCTTTGTTTGAAAAAGCCTTGGAGTTTAGGCAAGTGGCTGTTTAACCAAACGTAAGGTAGATAGCTAGTGGGAAGCAGCCGCATAGCACAGGGAGATCAGCTCGGTGCTTTGTGACCGCCTGGAGGGGTGGGATAGGGAGGGTGGGAGGGAGGGAGACGCAAGCGGGAAGAGATATGGGAATATATGTATATATATAACTGATTCATTTTGTTGTGAAGCTGAAACTAACATACCATTGTAAAGCAATTATACTCCAATAAAGATGTTAAAAAAAAAATAACCTGGTTAAATACATTTGAACTCAACAAGATATGAGAGCGGACAACACATCAGAGTACACGAGGCGCTAGCATGCGTGACACTTCTTTAGAGATAGACGGTGTTTCCCCCAATACCACCTCATTGTGATTGTGAGCCTGATATCCATTCTGTAAGGGTACTTTTTTAAATCCCCACTGGGCAGAAGAAACTGGAGCTCAGAGAGGAAAAGTAACCTAGCCCATGGCATGGAGGAGACAGTGTTTACATCCAGGGTTTTGTGCTGTTCCACGCCACACGTGTCTTTTCCCCAAGCAGATGGCTCTGGCTGGGTTTCCCCTCCCAGCAGGATGGCCTGAAAAGCCACTGTGGGGTTTGCCTTCTGCATATTCTTTCTTTCAGGAATCAAAGTCCTGCACAGCCTGTTCGACGCCTGACAGACAACTGCTGTTTTATGTGTTTTATCCAGGTCTCCAGCTGTTTAAGGAGGGAGGGGAGTCCTGGTCTTGCTACTCCATTGTGGCCAGAAGTAAGTAGCGAAAGGAGGCTTCCAACCTAAGGGTGTGGAGGTGCCCCTCAGAGTACTTACTGTAGATGCAGATTTTGAATCTTTCCCCAAAAGCTGAAATTTAGGACAGCAGAGAAGTCAAGAATCTGCTTTTCCTAACAATATCCCAGGCAATTCTAGTGCAGGAAGTTCAAGGATTCTGTTCTCAAAAACAACATTTAAATAACGGTTGGCTTATTAGAATAAATGACAAGCCCCAAACCAAACAGTCAAACAATGAAACTCTCTGTATCTAAGCTGGAAGTAAGCTTTTCTAAATCTTTAGTTCTTGGCCTTTTTTCCGCCGGACGCTTCCCTCCTCTCTTGCTTAGCTTTCTGACAGAAGGTGGTCTTGTCCAAGTGGAAGAGAGACCTCTGCAGAAAGGGACGTGGCAGGTTCCCTCAGGTGGAAGAAGGTGTCAGGAGCTTACACCATAGGAAAGAAAGCCAGGGGGACCACAGTAAGATCATGTCTGTCTGTTCAAGTCTGACTGTTCATCTTTTTTCTGGTTTCACTAAGAACTTCAAGCCCATTTCCATGGTCCTACCCTATCCATTCCCTTTTGTTCTTTTTTTTTTTCCCCCTTGTTCTTGACTCTGTGACTTCATTCTCTTGGGCCATGAAGGCCGGTTGGCAATAAAGCAACGGGATGTGGCAATAAACTGATCTTAAAGAGCATTTGTTGGTCTTAACCACCTCCCGATACACAGCCTTGAAACTGGATGCCACCTTTTCCAGATCTCAACACAAAGAGACCTTGTTTTATGGGCCGTTGAACCCAATACTAACATTGCAGTGAGTGAGCAAGGGCTGTTTGCCAAAGTTTGGATATCATCCCATCTTTAGCTTTTAGGGTCATAGAATCAAGATTACTTAATGCCATGAGATATGAACTATTATGATGTCCTTCAACGTCATCCAGTTGGATATGAAGCACCAAATTCTAGGACTTTTCTTCCAAGAGTATGTATTCCATGAGTCTGACTATAGAGAAAACAAAGACAATAAAGTCATAAACTTTAGCAATTACTTGTGTCCTGAGATGACCTGTGGGATCTCTGGGGTGGACACTTCCTACCTCCTGCTCAGCAAGTGATTCCAGTATAGGACCAGACACTGCAATGATTTAAAATGTTTATGGATTCCTGTGATGTCTAGCGACAGAATTTCAGTGGGATGTTTCCTACTCATCCAAGTGTCCAATTCCTGCTCATTAAGATTCAGTCAGGCTTCTCCTCTTCTGTGGAGCTGGCCTCACATTCCTCCCAGCTCCTCCTCAGAAGTGAACCATCACCATTTTGTGCCTTTTATTCCTTTGGGTGGCACTTAACGCACTGTTTGCACCTATCACACTGTTGCCATGTGTATCATCCCTTTTGGATCACAACATCTTGACAGTTGAAATCATGACTAACCCATCATTCATCCCAACCTACATAATATCTACACATAGTATGTGACACGTGCATGTTTGTTGAATGAATATTTCCTTCTTGGTGCAATTACATTTCTTCCTTGAGGAAAGTCATACTGGCTGACTTTGATCAGTGATGTTCTGGAGTTGCCAAATTTAAACATGGATCTTGTTTCTATTTTGGGGTGGAGACTGGAATCCATTATTGATAAGGAGTCCAGGGAAGAGAATTTACATTGTTGATGACATTCTACTTTTTATCTTAATACATACTGTGTTTTCTCTCACCAAAAGGGTTGTGTTTCCATAGCAGCAATAGGAAGAAATCAAGCTGATTACAGAAATAACATTCTATTTCACCTTGGAAAATACATACTTCACTGAACTTTGTTTAATGTACAGAAGGCAGTTTCTTCTCTATAATGAGCAAGTTACACAAGTGCATCATGGACGCTGGTACACGAATAGACAAACAAGGGTTGGGTTCTGATCTAAGCAGGTCATTTTTGAAGGTGAGAAATGTAAGCAAATAATTGTCAGATAGAATAGTGGGGAAAAGTTTTGCCAACACAAAGTCAGTTATTAATTATAGAATTCAGAGCACGGTTTATGGAGGGTATGGTGGCATGTGAATTGCATCTTGAGTGATAGGAATATGCCAGAAAGTGTGGGGTAATGGGTAGAATATATGCATTCAGGTCAGTGTGACCTGGGTTCCATGCCCTGCTTCGCCATTCTCTAAGAGCTTCAGCTCCAAGACTTGTTGACCTTCCTGAGGGTCCGTTTCCTCTTGTGCACAAAGGAGACAGTGACATAGAGCTCACAGAATTGAAGTACGATTTACAGGGAATCATTTATATAAAGTACTTGAGCAATTGTGTTCCAGATTGAATTACATCCCATCAGAAAGACACTGTAGTCCCAACTCCCAGAACCTCAGAATGTGACTTTATTTGGAAGCAAGATCTTGACGGAGGTAATCAAGTTAAAATGTAGCCACTAGGGTGGATCCTAATCCAGTATCTCTGCTATCCTTAGAAAAAGGGGAAATTTAGCCACAGAGACAGACACCCTCAAGAAGGAAGACAATGTGAAGACACAGAGAAAAGATGGCCATGGAACCAGAGTGATGCAGCTTCAAGTCACCGGCCTCTGAGGGGCGCCAGGAACCAGCATAACCTGGAAGAGGCAAGAAAGACATGGAAGACAATCCAGCCTCCCCTTCCTGTGGAGCTTGCCCTGGGCCAGGAACACAAAGCCATTGAGGCATGAAGGCTCCTGGGTACTCAGAAGAGGAAGAAAGCTCTGCTCTGGGGCAGAAGAGAGGGGCGCCAATGGTGGAGAGTAGGGAGAGGAAGGAAAGACCACCACTGGGGAGGCTCCTGCTTCCCGCGCTTGGGAATCTGACCCATCAAACTGCTTTGGCTGATTCATAGAATCGGCATGGTAGGAGCCGAGTAAGAAAGACTCTGGCGTCATGGTCCTCCATGCGTTTTTCTATACTGATTTCTCCTTCGTCCCTCAGATTTTCTAGAGTGGTCCAATTGGCAGCCCAGCATTGCACACAAATCTGTGGACTAAGGATGGAGATTGATGTGGTAGCCAACCATGCCCAGGTTGCCAGCCTGGGCTTGACTCCTGCACTGTAGCATGCTTTGTATCTTCTCCCCTCCAAAGCTCAGGGTCAGGAAAAGAGACTCCCTCTGAAGATGCGGTGAGACCATTTGCCTCGGTGCTGGGAGGATGCTGTCCCAGGCTGGGCTGCAGCAGCTGCAGACGCCTCCCTCCGTGCCCTGCCCAGGGGCCTGTGTAGGAGGCATCAGCTCTGGAAATAGCTGTGATGCAATGGGCGTGTGTTCTTCCGGCTGCTGCTTGACCCCTCCGCCCGGTCCAACAGCCCCGAGGTCTCCCATGCAGGAGGCAGCAAGGATGGAGCTGCCGGCTGTGCCTGTGGGAAGCCTGCCATCCCTGGACCAGCTGGAGGGGAGCAGGAGTCACAGCCGAGGTGGACCCAGACCTCCTCTGACCCACAAAGACCTGAAGGTCCTGAGAGTGGAACTAGCACCCCAGAGTGAGATAGCCGGCTGAGCTGATGGAACCAGAATGCCAATTTCGCCAGGTACAAGTCTTTCCAGATAAACGGAGTCATTTTTTATTAAGGTTTGTCATAAAACCAGTTTCCCCAAATGCTCAGCTTTTCCTCTTGCTCCTGGGCATCGGGCTTCAGGAAGTTTCCTTCTCCTCACCTCTTGCTGTGACCGCTGTGTAATGTCTCCAGAACAGTGGCCATGAAAACAGTCGGGCAAATCCTACTTGGCCAAGCCTGTAATACCAGTACCCGCTCCCTCGGTGCCTAAAGCCGGGAGATTATTTCCTTTGCGATCTGCTCAGAACAGACAATGCCAAGAACATTTCTCTAGCTACAACTTCCCCACCATGGACACTTTTCCAAAAGTTTTTCTTGGTCCCTCACGTAGAAACACAGCAGAACTGTCACCATTCTCAGTGACCCTGAATTCAAAGACAAATTGGTTGCATCTGCTGAAAGCTTTAAAACTAAAGTCACCATCAGCTCCAAGCTCAGTCAGTTTAGAAGCCAGAACATAGTCATCACTGTTACATTCTCTCATTTAAGAAAACTAACTTTGCCCCTCTATCTTTTATAACAAATGCACATTATATATGTTGATTTTATCAAATCATAGGCTTTCTGCCCTAAAAGTCTCCTTTGGAATCATCTAGTTAGAATTTCTTTCAACTTATAAATGAGGAAACTAAACACCAAATAGCTGTGCTTTTCCATGTTCTAGAAGCTGGTAGTCAGGTTTGGCAATCAGAACAATGGCCCCGATCCTTCTGCAGTAGGGAGGTTTTGTGTGGTGTGATGTTCTCTGTAGAGATCGTGTGAGGACTAGACCTCTGTGAGGCTATCTCGCCGCCTCCTGAAACACCAGGTTGGGTTGTCATTGAATTCTTTTCAGTTACTAGTGACAGGTTGGACCTGATGAAACCATCTCTGAACAACAGAGATGTTGACTTGAGGGCGTTGACTTGGCCAACTTCTGAGGAAGGTGAAACTGCCCAGCTCTTTGTCTGTACAAATAGGTGGGTGGCCCTGGTTGACCAGCATGTGATAGATGGAGATGGGACACAGACCATGAGAGCAGTTTCTCCAGAAGGTCCGATGCCACAGAGATGATTCTCACCCTCACCGTGTGGTGGGTCTGTGTGGAGTTTGGTCAGGCCCAGCTCTTCCAGGGGTCAGAGAGACCTCCTGTCTCCTCACCTGCCCAAGTGGTGGGAAAGGAGGAAAGCAACTGTACCTGCAGTGACAGCAGGTAGAGCTGACCTGGGAGCTTTCTACTTTTGCCTCTCCCAGAAACTCAGCTGAGAATATTATTAGGCACCTGAATTGCCTTGGAATGGAAGCTTTTTGTCCAACCCAAGGAGACAACAGAATAACTGTGGGACAGCTATAAATACAGAGGGACACTCATTTCCAAGATCTCTTGCCTGGTCACTGTCAGAGGCATTTGTGCCCACACCCAGGAATGCCTGGTAGGTCCCGAGGCCATGAGACTATAAAGAGGAACTCAGAAAGGATGGGCCCAGGACACAGCTGTCCCACAGGCCCTGGCACCTCCTTCTAGGAAGGGTGCAGCTGCATTCTTGCATAGGTGTCACCCCAGTTCTTCCGGGGATTGCCCTAGAAGCTGTGTGCTGGAAATGGAAAACTATCCATCCTTTAATTGCTCATGACCCCTGGAAAATCCCTGGGCATGGCTGCCTCTGGGGACATCATTGGAGGGTCTCTTGGCTTTCAGATGAAACTGGGTGGCTGTTGATGACAAGAATCTCTCTGTTTCTCTCTACTCTGCATGCTCTCTCTTATTCTGTTCTTTATTTCTTCTATGTGCTTATTTCTTCTATGTTCTCTTTTATCTAATTGGAGAGGTGAGAATTTTTAAACATGGAGGGGATGTTAGGCTCGTGTAGCTGTGACTCCCTTTGCCTCATTGTATTTTAAAGATGGAAGATTGAGCCTGGAGATGGGTAGTGGTTTGCCCACGTTGAGAAAAGGGAAGCCCAGAGCCTGGACAATTCTTAATTCAGGATGGAGCATCTTTCTTCCTCACCGAAGCCCACTTCTTCTTACTCACATGCACCTTCTTTCACCTTAGCTACCAAACAGTTGGACAATCTATTTGCTTCTCAATCCACCTATTCACAAATTTTAATAACAGTTGGTTTCAGAGTTTCTGCAGCATTGCAAACAAAACTAAGCAACATGGCCTCACTGGATTTGGGTTTCTGGTTTGTAAAATCATCTTTGCTTCTGTGACATCTAACCTCAGGCCCATTAAGCTCACACTCAGTGGTCAAGCCCTCATCTTTACCAGGAGGAGGTTGGGCCACAGGCCCTTGAGATGTTGTTTGGGTTGAAACATTTTATCATCTGTCAAGTCATTTCCATGTCATCTGGAAGATACACGTTGAGGGGAACAGGGTGTTTAAGACATTCCAGTCTGGCCAGCCCACACACTGAAGAGTTTCACTTGTCATTCTTGAGGGTGGCTCTTTCTTAGATCTGCTAAAAAGTGCGCCAAAGGGCACAGCATCGCCCTCTGCCCCACAGAGGACACGTTCTCACGCACAGCCCCTGAGCAGCTGGGCACAGCATCGCCCTCTGCCCCACAGAGGACACGTTCTCATGCACAGCCCCTGAGCAGCTGGGCACAGCATCGCCCTCTGCCCCACAGAGGACACGTTCTCACTCACAGCCCCTGAGCAGCTGGGCACAGCATCGCCCTCTGCCCCACAGAGGACACGTTCTCACTCACAGCCCCTGAGCAGCTGGGCACAGCATCGCCCTCTGCCCCACAGAGGACACGTTCTCACACACAGCTCACCCACGTCTCAGAGGTGAGAATTCTCTCACAATTACACTTCTATGGCTTAGGGGTGTACTGAAGTCAGCCAGGGCCCGATGGGAGAGAACCTTGTACCGGTCTCACAAGTGGGAAGTTATGGAGTACCTCACTCCAATATGCTGGATGATTTATTAAAGGCATGCAACTGGAAAGCTAGAGAGTTTCTAGTTTTATCTCAAGACCTTCTCTGTCAGGCTGGATCCACTAGGAAAGGTCCCCTTTAGGGCTCAAGGCTAGACTGCTAGTCAGTGCTTTCCAAAGGGCCCTGAGTGTAACTGACCCTTGGTGTGAAGTCCAGTGCCGGCTCTCCACCTGTCATCCTCAGCTCCCTTTCCTATCTTCACTGTTTCTCATCTCCCCAATGGGCAGTGGTAGAAAGAACCTGAGAGCAGAAAACTTGGCTTTATCATATAATAACGCTTGTGATTCCAAATGAGCTGCCTAATTTCCTCTTTAGAAAAATAAACCGACTCACAATATGGCGATCACTGTATTGTTAGGATTAAATAATTAAGGGTGATAATGTAAAGCATTCTAACAGCTAACATTTTACTTATAGTTAATATTTGATTTATATTTACAATCTGTGAGTACATATTGTATGTCCAATATTTAACATTTCATCCTCATAAATATATTATAATCTCGCTGTGATGCACAGAGGGGTTAGGTAACATGCTTAAGGTAACAGAGAGAATACTGCCAAGAGTCCATGGTCTGAGTCTGTGTATCTTTATTCACCTGAAGTGCCTGCCGTATTTAAGTGCAGACTCGGGTTGGAATGAACAAAGTTACAGAATGTTTCACCAACATTCCTGTTGTAGATGGTGACTCTGCATTTCTTCCCCAGAGCCCTAGCCACTGGAAGTGGGGATTCCATAGTGCTCTTTGGTTGTCTGTCTTCCAGGTATCCAGGCAACTAGTGATGGGTGATTTACTGGACCAGTTGTCTCCAGTTCTGCTTCTTGGGATTTCTCAGGATTGAAGATAAAATCCATGCAGTTCTAATTTTATTACAGTGAGAAAACAGTGGTCCATGCCCAGGAGAAATGTCTGCAGGCTCAGGGCTGAGATAGACATTTCCGTCCCAGGTGTGTCCTCCTCAAGCACAGTGCCTCTGATGGCACTGCATCTGCCAAGTCATGATTGCTCTGGAACGGTGTCAACTCATGTATTCTCTGAGCCCGGAAGAGTCTAAGACAATCATTTTCAGAAATGAACCAAATTAATGAACATAGACTCAGTTTTCTATAATAAGAATCAGTTGACTGCAATGAATTCTCTTATAGGTGAAGTACTTCATCTGAGCATGCTTTTATAAATTCTTCCAAGCAATGAGCTCATGGTGTAGTCCTGTCTGGCAAGCATCTCCTTCAGCTGCAGTCTTTATAATGTATAATGTAGAACCAGCACTCTATGTACAATGTTCCATGGAGATGTTTAATTTATGTAATTATTGTATGAAAAAATATATGTACTGTTAACTGGTACACTGCCTCCTGAATGACCTGAGGCTGCAAAACATCTCAGCTGCACTTGTAAACACTGATAATTTCCTTACAAACCACAAGCTTGACTGAGGGGACTGGATGGACAAAGGATTATTACTTCCTTTTTTTTTTTGAATTTTATGTTATTTATTTTTTTATACAGCAGGTTCTTATTAGTTATCTATTTCATACATATTAGTGTATATATGTCAATCCCAATCTCCCAGTTAGGATTATTACTTCTGATCTCATTTAATTGTGAAACTCTTCCATAAATGTATCTATATGCAGCATTAAAAGTCTAGAGTCTATCTATTCATGAAAATAATTATCAGCAAAGTATGAAGAGGAAAGAACTTCATCCAACTGAATAAAAGACATCTACAAAAACACAGGTAATATCACATTCATTGGTAGAAGACTAGATACGTTCCTCTTGAGTTTGGGAACAAGGTTTGGGTACTAATTCTCACCATTTCCATTCAATATTATGCTGTAGGTCACAGCTATTGGAATAAAGCAAGAAAAAGATATAAAGGCATAATTATTTCACAGATGGCATGATTGTCTATGGAAGATATTCTAAGGAATTTGCTAGGGCAAATAATGAATTTATCGAGGTTGTAAGATAATGATTAATAGCCTAAACTCAAACAAGTCAAAAACTAAACATAAAACACCATTTACAATAGCCTCAGTAATAATCAGGAATACATTTTATGAAAGATATTTAAGGCCTGTGCGAAAATGACCACAAAATGTTGTTAAGAGAAGACAGAAAAGGCCTCAATATGTAGAGATAGTTCATGTTCATAAAAGGAAATATTAAATGCTCTTAAGATATCTATTTTCTCCAAATTTTCTATAGATTCAATATGGTCCTAGTAAAATTCCATGCATGCTTTGTTGAAGTTATCATTGGGCTGCTTTAAAAATTTATATGGAAATTCAAAATGTGAAGAATACCCACAATATCTTGAGAGTTGGAGATGCAGGAAAACTTACACTAACTGATCTAAAGACCACGGACTTAACATGGGGGAACTAAAACTCTAAGAATTCTAGGAGAAATCATAGAAGAAAACTTCTGCAATTTTGAGGTAAGCAAAGAATTCTTAGGACAAGCAAAGCATAAATCATTAAAATATATAAATGTATACTCCTCAAAGATAAAAACTTCTACCCTTTAAAAGTTCACAGTTAAGAAAAGAAAAAGAAAAGCCATTGACTGGGAGAAAATATTGTCAATCTCTATAACTGGAAAAAGAGTTCTTATCTAGATTGCATAAATAATTTGTACAACTCAATATTAAGGGGAAAAAGTTTTAACATAAACGGGTGTAAGACTTAAATGGACACTTCAGAAAAGAAGATACACCAATGTCCAAGGAGCCTACGGAAGACTATTCTAATTATTAGTTATAAGGGAAATGCAAATTAAAACCACAACGCCATGCTTGTACACACTCCCTTGAATGGATAAAATAAAAAGACATATATATATCAAGTGCTGTTGAACATAAGGAAAAACTTGAGCTCTGATACACTGAACTTGGGAATGTAAAACGGTCAACCATATTTGAGAAAGATTGGGCAGTATTTATAAAATTATGCATACATTTATCATATTAGTTTATCTTTTGGTTTTTAATTTTTACTTCTATGTAACAAACTGCCACACATTTAGCAGCTGAAAACTTATTATCTCACAATTTCCATGGATTAGGAGTGCAGGCAATGCTTACCGTGGATCCACTGCTCATAAGACTTTAATCAAGGTGTTGCCTGGGGCTGAGGTCTCATCTGAGGCTCAGGGTCCACTTCCAACGTGGTTGTCTCAAGGAATTGAGACAGGGTGCAGCAGGGTGGCTTGTTCTTTGAAGCCAGCAGGTCCATCTTTCACTCTGGGGCCTCTTTTAAAAGGCTCACCAGGTTAGGTTAGGCCCACCCGGAAATCTCCCTGTTAATTAACTTAAAGCCAATGGATTAGAAGTTTTAATTACTGCTGCACATCTCTGCATCTTTGCAACTTAATCATGGGAATGACATCCATCATTCACAGGTCTTGACCCCACTCAGAGGAACGGATTAAAAGGGCATGTTCACCAGGAGGCAGGGAATCTTGGGGGCATTCTTAAGAATTCTGTCTACCATACTTACCATATAACCCAATAATTCCACTACAAAGTATTTACCCAAGGTAATTGAAAATATATGTTCACAAAAGACTAGTACATATATGCTCATGCCAACCTTATTCATAATAATTTAAAAACTGAAATAAACCAATTCCCCAACAGGTTAATAGACAATCTGTGGTTAATCATACAACAGAGCAATATAAGAAGGAAAAAAAAATACAATTCCTATATGCTACAACACAGATGTATCTCTAAAAATTATAGAGTGAAAGAAGCCAGAAATGAGTACTAATGATACCATTAACATGAAATTCTAAAATAGACAAAATCAACCTATGGTAATCATGATAGTGATAGAAATCTGATCACTGGTTTTATAAGGAAAGGGAGGGCTGACTGCAAAGGAGCAAGAGGCATCTTCCCGAGTGATGAAAATGTTTTATATCTTTTTTTGGAGTGATCATGAATGTACATGCATGTATTTGTCAAAACTCATCAAACTATACACTCAAAAATGTGTGCACTATGCAAATTATGCAAATTATATCTCAATAAAGTTGAGTCTGTTTTTTAAAGGAAATGTTCTACCCAAACCAAGCAAAAACAAATCCCAGAGGCCAGATTATCTCAGAACACATTTGGAGTTATTCCGCTGCTTACATATAGTCACATTCACATTGAAATCTTGATTGCCTAGCTTGTCAGAATACTCCTGCCCTAAACCGCACCTGTCAGCCAGTTAGTGGTCAGCATCTGACATCCGTGATTGGCTTCATTTGTCTTATAGTTTATGGATCTTCAAGTATCTTCACAATTGGTTCATTTTTTGCCTGAAGCCCTTATGCATCAATGGGGGTCCTTTTCTTTATAAGAACAAGGAATAACTTGAAAGGAAAAACATTTTCTAACATTTGTAGCAAAATTTATCATGATGGTATCAGCCAAAGGTACAGTTTTCCGTATAGAAGTTCTTTCTTATTTTATACACACACACACACACACACACACACACAGCAACTTATTTCATGACATTTGTCTCATTTACAAAGAGCAATTCGAAAAATACACTATGTGAACAGTCAAAAATTGTACTCTGCCACTTTGTAAAGGGAAAGGAGAGTTTGTTTTCACCAAACGTTATTGAACCAGTTGAATAGCAACCTGGCATCCAGTTGAATAGTCCCTGGGAAGAGGGGCTCTGAGGTGACATGCTGCATCATGCTTGAACAATTAGAGGCACTGGGTGTGGAGCAAGACAAGAGTTTGGGGAGGAAGGGCTTGGGTGGGTTCTCTAATTTCCTCTTCTACAGGGATGTGTAGGCCCACAGGCATGTCACTCATTTCTTAGCACCTATTAGAGATTCAATAGATGAATGAATGGATATATACGTATATATAGAACACATATATATTTTTATTGGAGGAAAAATTCCCAATCTCTAGTCAAGACTTACTAAATAGTGTTTAAACACATCTTATATTTATTTCAGTTTTTAAAGAATTGTGAATTATGAACAACAAGATATTAAAAGAAATGTCTTCAATTCACATCAAAGAGCTTGTGAAGACACCAAGACCATGATTAAAGGCATTTTTAAATGAGATCTCAAACAAAGTCAACTGTTTCATTCTTGTGACATCCTAGTAGAATACTGGCCAAACTGATAATTTTGGAAATGAGGAAACATGGCCAGAAGGTTTCTAATTCTATATATTTTAAAGTAAAACCCCAAACTATGTAGCTAGCAGTCCCTGGAGGTAAGAGTTGGACTTGCACCTGTCCTCCAGCTGCTCTCAGACCAGTAGGGAGAAAACCTAGTATTTGGTGATTTCAGTGTGTCCCGTATAATGAGGTCACAGGATGCACAGACCCTGTAGGAAGAAAGGGAGGACACCAGCAGAGAAAATGGTGTGGTATTACGGAAGCTGGTTTCTGGGATTCTTACAGACAACTCTGGAACTGAGATGTGAAAGAGGAGACGTGAAGAGGGGAATGAAAAAGTGCAAGATAAAGAGGCAAGAGTGAGAAGGAGCAGGTAAGAGAATGGGTGAGTGCAGCTGGAGGACACAGGGACGGATGAGAGAGACGGTCTTGGTCAACCCATTAAGGGACACTTTTTTTTTTTTTTTTTTTTTTGCAGTACGTGGACCTCTCACTGCTGTGGCCTCTCCTGTTGCGGAGCACAGGCTCAGAGGCCATGGCTCACGGGCCCAGCCGCTCCACGGCATGTGGGATCTTCCCGGACCGGGGCACGAACACGTGTCCCCTGAATCAGCAGGCGGACTCTCAACCACTGCACCACCAGGGAAGCCCAAGGGCCACATTTTGTAACTTAACACCACTGACCAAGTTGCATGCTTCAAGTCAATGACATTGCAAGACCTGACTTTATCACTGTGAATTTCAAGACTTACTACATGCTCAGGGATGTTTAAAAGTATGTCAGCATTATACTAAGCTATGCACTTAGGATGCAAGTCATAAAGACAATCATCAACAGAGGATTGTAAATTAGCCAAAGAAGTCACATGTGTGAAATGCATAAAGTACACACTTTCAGAATTGTCAAAAAGCAAGCATCTTCCTGAAAGTCCTGTAGAGCAAATCCCAAAATGTTTCATCCGGTGCTAAACATTTGAAACTCCAACAAACAAACAAAATCCCTTGTCTTTTTTTCACAATTCTATAATGCAAGGTGAAAGTCGTTTTACTCATAATTTATTTTTGAATGATCAATTTTCAAAAGCAATTGAAATGAATCAGATCCAAGGGTCTGTATTTCACCACATAGCAGAGTATTAAATTTAGTGTTTGGTGGGGTAGAGCTATAAATTTGAGAGAACTGCATATGGAGCATGTAAAAGGTTTTCTACTGTGCGGGCTTAAATATAGTTACTTTTGTCCTCATCAAAAAAAAAAAAAATACCATGCCGTGAATACTAAATAGCTCTGTATTACTTAAAAAGCCTTTAGATACAATTCAAGACGTTGACTTCACAAATATTAGGAATGGCACATTTTTAGTGCATGTTCTTATTAAGGCTATTTAGTACTAATGAACATGAAATGCAGTGGTAATCACACTTATTTCCAGTTCTTTGTTCTTTTTTTTAATTGAAAAGAAGCAAATTTTAACAACCATTTAAACATGTTCTTTTAGGCACATGACAAATATTCATTCGAAACTGACAAAAATAAATGCAAAGGGCTCTACAATGAAGTGTTTGGCTGTTCATTACTAAGGGTAAGAGTAAATTTTATCCACAGTGTTTTGGGAGATTGAAAGCTAGATAATGTTTCCCTCTCTTCTCTGTTACACAAGAAGGATTTGAAAGAGTATAGCAAAATATACAAGAACAAAACATCATTAACTCATGCCTCACCTGATAGCTATTTGTGATAACCACATGACAGAAGTGATCCTACTTCAAAACATATTTCCAAGTAGTTTTAATTTCTGTTTTCATTCAAAACTAATCATGACAACTGAGACATTACCTACAAACAGATTTTCAAATTTAGGGCTTGAGTTGTTGGGAATCACTATAAAACCCTTTCTAGGACTTCCCTGGTGGCGCAGTGGTTGAGAGTCCGCCTGCCGATGCAGGGGACACAGGTTCGTGCCCCGGTCCGGGAAGATTCCACATGCCGCGGAGCAGCTGGGCCCGTGAGCCATGGCTACTGAGCCCGTGCGTCCGGAACCTGTGCTCTGCAACCGGAGAGGCCACAACGAGAGGCCCTCGTACCGCAAAAAAGAAAAAACAAAACAAAGAAAACCTTTCTACATATTTTAGTATTTCTCACCCTCAAAATCCCTGCCAAGCCCCCAGGAACTTCAAGAGACTTTCCCAAACATCTCCCATTCCTTTTCAAACACCTGGGGGCAATGGTTTGGTAGATTTCCTTAGCTTTAGGCTCTGTAGAATGCCTTTCACTGGTAACTCTAATAAAAAGAGTGTATTAGGAATCTTAGACCTAAAAGGACACTTCCGTGCATTAATTTCCAACACCAAAATCAATCCCATTATCTCCTTGCAATGTGAGGGCTCTTGGACAATTCTCAGTAACAGGAAACAACACACTGCTTCAAAAACAGTCATTGTTGGATAATCTAAACTATTAAAATTCTCCCTTAAATAGGAAAGTATCAACACTGTTGGCCAAACAAATTAACACTGGTTGTCACTGTGTGTTTAGACT
Organism: Lagenorhynchus albirostris; assembly: GCF_949774975.1. NCBI lineage: Eukaryota > Metazoa > Chordata > Mammalia > Artiodactyla > Delphinidae > Lagenorhynchus > Lagenorhynchus albirostris. The sequence goes on along the minus strand of NC_083107.1, from coordinate 85,487,678 downwards.
CTTCTTTATTGCCTGAATTTATTCCAATGGGTGTTTTTTAGTATCATAATTCAACTAACTGGAATAGTTACAGTAAGGTTTTCTTATATTATTTGAAAGATAAATATGCTAAGATGAACCCCTTGGGGCCATAGAAAGCAAGTTTCTTGTGTCAACTTTGTTAACAGGTAACAACTTTGTGATTTGCCTCCTAACTGTGTCCAGAGTGATGTGCTTCTTTTAATGGAATCCAAGGTTGCTTTTGTGTCTGGGCAGCGGCACTGCACCATTGACTTGTGTAGAGTTATTTGTCAATGAAATATTGAGTTCTTTACACAGCTTATGCTCCATCATCCTCTACAACTTGAACAGTGTCAATTTCACTAACTTTAGCCCATTGTTTCTAGTTTATCACAATCTCAATAATAAATGCTGACATTTATTAACTGCTTCCTACACGGTAGGAAAAGTTCTAAGACTTCCATATTCTTTATTTGCATGATCTCAATTAATTCTCAGAGTAGCACTGTCTGGTACACCTGCGGTAATTTGAAGCAAATAGTTTGAACCTAGGGAATTCAATAATTGTATTTGACTTTCTATGCTATCACCTTCTACTGGTTGTGGGAACTTAGAAAATTCACTTTCACTGGAGGGGCCTCAGTTGCCTAAACAATAAAATGGGTACAATAATGGCTCCCTGAAATTCTAAAGAATATTTTAGAGGGTCAGAAATGACCACCAGAAAATTAAGAATGAAGAGATATATACTTAAATTTCAGAAAAGTTTGCTTTAGTAATGCACATAGTACCTTGCTACATAAAGCGTGATCTGAGGTCAGCAGTGCTGCCTGAGAGATTGGTGGACCCGTAGATTCTCAGGTATTGCACCAGACTCATATCTACTGAATCAGAGTCTGTGGTTTAACAAGACTCGCAGGTCCTTCCTGTGCACACGCACATCTGAAAGTGGAAAGAGGTTGGTGGGGTGGGGAGGGGGGCACTGTCATAAGTCATAGCTCAGCACACAGCAGCTGTTTGCACAAGTTACTGCAGCCTCTTCATTTATTTTTTAAAAAAAGGCAATGCCACAACCTCAGAGTTGCTTTAAAAGTGAGACAAAATAAACAAACAGAAAGGCATTAAAAAAATCTGCCATCTATAAGCCCAAAATAAGGAGAGAGCTACAGACATCCAAACACAGGAAAAGTGCATACTAGTTTTTTTTTTTTTGTTTTTTTTAACACAAGTGGAAATAATCTAACCATTATCCATTCTTCCTCTGATTTTCTTCTTCTCTGCCCACTATCAAAATCTATGGCTCTGGCTTTTCTGTCTTCCTACTTAGTTTTATTTAATTTTTAAAATTTTTATTGGAGTATAGTTGCTTTACAGTGCTGTGTTAGTTTCTACTGTACAGCAAAGTGAAGCAGCTATATGGATACATACACCCCCTCTTTTTTTGATTTCCTTCCCATTTAGGTCATCACAGAGAACTGAGCAGAGTTCCCTGTGCTAGACAGTATGTTCTCATTAGTTATCTATTTTATACATAATATCAGTAGTGTATATATGTCAATCCCAATCTCCCAACTCATCCCTGACCCCTTACCCCCTTTGTATCCATAAGTTTGTTCTCTACATCTGTGTCTCTATTTCTGCTTTGCAAATAAGTTCATCTGTACCATTTTTCTAGATCCCACATATAAGCAATATTATACGATATTTTTTTTCTCTTTCTGACTTCATTCTGTATGACAGTCTCTGGGTCTACCCACATCTCTGCAAATGGCACTGTTTCGTTTCTATTTATGGCTAATATTCCATTGTATATATGTACCATATCTTCTTCATCCATTTATCTGTTGATGGACATTTAGGTTGCTTCCATGTTCTGACTGTTGTAAATAGTGCTGCAATGAACATTGGGGTGCATGTATCTTTTTGAACTATGGTTTTCTCTGAGTATATGCCCAGGAGTCATAGAAGAAAAAGAAATAAAAGCTACATATATGCATTCTTTTTATTTTTTTTTCCCATTTAAGTTGTTACAAAATATTGAGTATAATTCCCTGTGCTATACACTAGGTCCTTGCTGGATATCTATTTTATATATAGTAGTGTGTATCTGTTAATCCCAAACTCCTAATTTTTCCCCCCTCCTTTCCCTTTCAGTACCCATAAATTTGTTTTCTATGTCTGTGAGTCAAACTCACTTTTCATTCTGCCCTGCAATGTTTGGCTGCAAAATGCAATCAGGGTGTGGGGAAGACATTGACTGTGCTTAGGAGAGATGATTCTGCTTAATGAAGCAAGTGTTCAGAAGTGCACTTCTGTGCCCAGCCTGCCTGCAAAGTTATGACACTTACACATGTGGTGGGCTCTACATGTGTGATTAGTATGTGTTCAGTCCTTTCCACCTCCTTGCCAATGTGCAAGAATTACAGCCTGGTCCACTCAGATGTTTACTTCACTCATCATCTGACTTTTGCCAACAGGGGTTCTTCTGCTTTTAATGGAAAATGGAAAAGGTAGCAGTGGAAAAATAATGATGCAAAGAGCAAAAGCTAGAACATTTTTCCTCAGAGTTTTGAAGAGAAATATATAGAAGCAGACTCCTTCCTAAATGTACTTGTCAATATGGAATATACTCTTTAACCATGTCACCTTTGAATGCACCAACATAGACATGACTTTATAATTGGTTCATGTGCATTGAAATGCTATTTGGTAAAGGTCATTTTGGGGGATCTCATGAGAGGAAACATAAAGCAGCAAAGGCAAGCTCCCTGCCGCAGGTACACTGGACACCCAGGAGAGAACACAAGGCAAATGTGTGCACAGTTGCATAAAACCAACATTTAACCTGAAAAGTGATGTCTCTAGGCTGCAGGGGACTTCAGGATGCGTGAAATGTGTAGAGGGAAGTGGGGCTTCCAGGAGAGGGAACAACACGGTGCCCTGGAGGAGGTGGGAGTCTTTGCGGAGTCCTTTTCTGAAAGGTGGAAGGATTCCAGGTGTGCAGAGGGGAGAGGAGTGGAAAGGGGAGCAACATGAACAGAGCAACAGCTGTAGAAAGTGCTAGGCTTTGTCCTGGAAATGTAGGCTTTTTGTTTTCGTTCTATAAGTCTCTCTCTCTCTCTCACTGTATATATATATATATATATATATATATATATATATATATATACGTATATATATATGTATATATATATGGTGTAAAAAACTGTTAGAACTCAATTACAAAACAGTTTTCTGTAACTAATTTTAAATTAGCTACATGCACTCCAATATTCATTGCAGCACTGTTAACAATAGTCAGAACATGGAAGCAACCTAAATGCCCATCAACAGAGGAATGGATAAAGAAGATGTGGTACATATATACAATGGAATATTACTCAGTCATAAAGAAGAATGAAATAATGCCATTTGCAGCAACATGGATGGACCTAGAGATTATCATACTAAGTGAAGTAAGTCAGACAGAGAAAAACAAATATCATTTGATATCACTTATAAGGCGGAATCTAAAAAAAAATGATATCAATACAAATGAACTTATTTACAAAGCAGAAACAGACTCACAGACTTAGAGAACGAATATATGGTTACCAGGGGGAAGGGTGGAGGGGAAGGCATAGATTAGGAGTTTGGGATTGACATGTACACACTGCTATATTTAACATAAGATGACTTTACATGAAAATAAAAAGAAAAGTTGGGAAACAAAAGTAAATAAATAAATAAATTGGAAACACAAAAATGGCTCAAGAGTTTTCTGGTTGATAATTCTTTTTTGAGTGGCCAAAATAAACACTAGGTGACCCGAGGAGACATTTGAAAAATTCTTGGCCAATCTTAACTCTTTAAAATCAAATATTTACCTCCTTGAAGTTCTGAAACTATTCTGCTTAAAAATTCTTGCAAGCAAAACAAATGATTGTCGCAGGATACTGCAGCTGGTCTGTGAAGACATTACCAAGTAAATTATCACCAAACCATACTCATGACTACTATTGGTCATATGGCCTGAGTGTTAAAGTTAGCTTTTTACAGGTGAGTGGTAGTGTTGGAAAATCTGCAAAAAGAGTGTCAGTAAATTAGGGCAATATTTACTCTGGACATTACACACTTCAAAACATTTGCAAAGCCCATCTACAAAGGCAAACACTCGCCTCTACAATAAAAACTCCCTGGAAGGTGCACACTTCACATCACTAGGCTTGATGGTGATCCGCACAGCTACTGTCTCCGACCTTCCCAAATGTTTATAGGGATTTTGCTGTAGAAAACAACCACAATCAACCGGACCTTCCTAACTCCAAAGTTGTAGTATCTCTTAGAGAAGTGAGTTTGAAATTCTTCTTTTAAGACAAAAGAGTAAAAATGATTTCGGGGTCACTTTTTAAGCAAGTTAATAGACTGAGCTATTTATGAGACACACTTATTTGCAGGTCACTCTAGTCTATGTATTTAAGCAAGCTCGTCAAGATCCTCTTGAGTATGTGGACTTTCAGCCACTTTGAGGGTTTTATTGTCAATTTTTTGTTTTGTATGTTCTTTAGAAGCAATAAAGTTGCATGCATTTATATTGTTCCCAACTTTAACTGTCTTATGTACCCAAAGAATTGGTGACCTTTGCTTTGAACAACCTCCTTGCCTCAACTAGGAAATCAGGCAGCATTTTTTCTTATGCACAAGTTAGCAGTAAAAGACTTTTGCCTCAGAGACAGGTAAGCCTGCATCTTTTAAAAAATTCTTTGAGATAATATAAAATTCAGAATTCTCCAGCATGCTATTGCATATGGTATTAGCACTTTAGGTTAACGGTGGGTATGTTCTGAGTACTTATTGAGTTTCGACTGTGTTCTATACATAAAGAAAGAGTATCCATTGCCTTAGAGGCTTAATATAAATTACCCACGTCAATCTATAGAAAACAAACCAGCAGAACAGAGAGTAGGAGAGAAAAAAAAGCCATTCTTCTAAATCTGGGTTTGTAAAGATGTCAGTTGATATTGAGTGTGGTGTCTGAATTGAATTAGAAATGCTGTCATAGAAAGATCATAAGCTTTACATCTAAAAACCCACTCTGTTATACATTAGAACTTTTGAGAAATGGACACGGCCAAGTCTCAATTCTGGGGATTTTGACAGAGTGGTTCTTGGGTGAGATCTGCCCAGGAACTTTTGAAAGGCTTGAGGGTGACTCTGATGCTGTTGGCTGTAAATGGAAGCCACAGTAACTGGGAGTTTGAGAACCTGAGTGCCAGTTTTGACTTTTTCATTTATCAGACACATGACCTTGGTGGAGTTACTGATTCTACCTGAGCTTTGGTGTAATATTCATGCAATGCAGTGCTCTTAAGGATAGCGCTTGAAATACACAGGGAAGGGTGAGGAAAATCGCAATCTTCTGTAAAAATGTATGAGCTTATTATTTTCAGAGACTAGCGGTTTCCATGAAAGACGGCTTTTTTGTGGAAAATATTTTGTCACATGTCACCAATCTAGTTCATTCACAAATGCTTCCTATTGCCTTGATCAGAACTCCAAACTAAACTAGGTTTTCAACTCAAGGATTGACCAAGTGGCTCCCTTTGGGTTGATAACACAGGACAATTCAGGAAGCAGATGTGTGTCCACACAGCGGTGCACACAACTTGAGTGTTTGTGTCAGTAAATCAAGACCACAGTAGGTCTGGGACCCTGGCACTGAGGTGTGTGGTACCTGAAAAAGGCAGAGGAAAGATTGCGTATTTTAAGAAGAGACATGGAAGATATAAACATGGTCCAAACTGAACTCCTATCCATGAAAACTGTATCTCCTGAGATTCAAAAAACACATTGAATAGGATTAACAGCAGATTAGATAAGGTAGAGGAAATTATTAGTAACTTGAAGACATAACAATAGGCTCTAACCAAAATGAAACATGGAGAAAAGAATGACTGGAAAAAGTGAACAGTACTGAGTGAGCTTTGGGAAAACATGAAGTGGCATAATATACATGTAATTGGAGTTCTGAAGGAAATGCGAGGAGGGGAAAGCAGAGAAAATCACTAGAAAAAATAAATAATGGCTGAAAAATTTCCAAATTTCATGAGAACTCACAGAGTCAAAAAGTTCAAGAAACCCCAAACACAAGAAAAATGAAAAAAAAAATGCACTATAGTCAAATTGTTTAAAACAGTGACAAATAGAAAAATTTTAAAAAGTTCAGATTACAAAGATATATTGCATATGGAGAAAAAAAGGTAAAGATGACAGACAATTCCGTATCAGAAATAATGGAAACCAGAAACTAGAGAGCGACGTCTTTAAAGTACTGAAAGAAAAGAAAAAGTCAAACTAGAATTCTAAAATGCTATGCTTAACGTTTGATGTCAAGATTTTCTATATAGCTACAATAATAAAGGAAGTGTAAGGTGTGAGGATGGACATGTAGATCAATGAAACACAACACAGAGTCTAAAAATAGATCCATATGTAAGATTAATTGATTTTTAACACATGGCCCAAAGTAACCTAATGTGAAAAAGAAAATTTTTTTTCTCAACAAATGACACTGGACCCAGGTAACATCCATATGCAAAACAATGAATTTCAAATCTTCCTTTGAACTGTATACAAAAATTTAAGTCAACATGAAATACAGAACTAGATATAAAAGATAAAACTGTAAAATTTTAGAAGAATGCAGAAAATTTTTGAGACCTTGAGTTAGGCAAATATTTCTTTGACATTATACAAAAAGAATGAACCAGAAAAGAAAAATATTGATCAACTGAAATTCATCAAATTTGAAATTTTTTTTTCTGTTCAAAAGACATTGATAAAGAAGTGAAAAGACAAGTCACATATTGAGAGTAAACATTTGCTAAATACACACTTGATAAAAAGTTGTATAGAGAATATAACTTTTGATTCAATAATGAGATAATAACATAAATAAAATGGAGAAAATATGTGAATAGATACCCTACTAAAAAATATATGAAGGTGGTAAATAAGCATGGTCATAGTCAACAGTCATCAGGAAAATGAAAATTATAAACACAATGTGATATCATGGCATACTGGCTTGAAGGGATAAAATAAAAAATACCACATGTTTGCAAGGATGAAAGCAATTGGATACTCATGTTTCTGGTTGTCATACAATGTGATGTGTCCACTTTGGCTATGGGTTTGGTAGTTTCCTATAAAGTTAAAACATATAGACTACGCATATTAGTGTATTAGGGCTGCCACAGCAAAGTAACACAGACTGGGTGGCTTCAACAAGAGAAATGTATTAGCTCACTGTTCCAGAAGCTACAAGTCTGAAATCAAGGTGTTGGCTGTGAGGCATAAACTGTTCCAGGCCTCCTTACTAGCTTCTGGTGTTTTGCTTGTGATCTTCTCTGTTCCTTGGCTCAGAGATACATCACCCCCATGTCTATCTTCATCTTTACCTGTGTTCTCCCTGTGTGTGTCTGTGTTCAAATTTCCCCTTTTTCTAACAACTCAGTCTTATTACATTAGGGCTCACCCTAAAGTCCTCATCTTAATTTGATCACCTACAAAAACCTGATTTCCAGATAGGTCACATCCACGGGTACTGGAGGTTAGAACATCAACATCTTTTTAGGGGACACAATTTAACCCATAGTACCATAAGAGCTAGTGATCACACACCTAGCTAGTTTTCCTCAAAGGGTTTTGTGAAGAGTCAATGAAATTTAAATCTCAATTCATCTGATTGCTGTTAATAGAAGTTTTACTATACTGAATCAAGCCATCCATTTTGTACTTGCAGGTTGGATGAGAACAAAAAAGGTGATTTATTCTGTTCTTCAACACAAAATGCATTAGTTGCATTGTGTATAACCTTGCTCTTAAGCAACTTATAGTCTAGAGGAAGATGTGGCTCTCAATACTGACATGGCCAGGTGGTCTTGCCTTGTATAAGAAAAGTTAGAGGACTTTTGGTGAATTCACAATCGCTAGAGAGTCCTTTCATGTGAGGAGGGTCAGAGATGGTATAATGGGGAAAGTGGCAACTGATCTCATCTTAAAAGTTCTGGACAAGTGGATAGAAACAAAGGCAGTCCAGGTGGGGAGAACAGTAGAAGCCACGTAAAGGAGATGGGAATGCATAGAAATACATGCCAGCAACCATAAGTTGCTGATAGGACAAAGGAAGTGCAGGTACAGTGGGCTGCTGGGAAATATCATTGCGATGGTAGGTGGGTCAGGAGGCCAGCAGGAGAGACCTGTGTTCTGGAGGCAAAAAGAGAAGGAGGGACACATTTTGAACAGGAGAGTGATGGGATTAGCGCTATTTCAGCAAGTTCATCTTGCATGGGGGCAGGGTAATCACAAAGGGGAGCATCACATGGGGGCCACTCGGTGGCCTGCACAAGCTGGAGGAGAGGCCCCCGCACAGGGGCTCAGTCTGTCTTCCCTTTGGGGAGGTTTGCCACTCACATAAATGGCCTTGCGCATATCAGGTAATTTTCTTTTAACACCAGTCCAGCAGAGGGTGTGTCTAAACAGTCAGGGAGGCTGCTGGTCCTTCCAGGTAGGCTAAAAGGGCAAGTATTACCTGATGCTGCAGTTTCTTCCTGTTCCCATGATGAGAAAGGCTCTTGATCACACAGTGCTGCTGGAATAATGGAACAATCAGCTTTATTTTTGCAGAAGAAACAGGATAATTTTTTTTCAGAGTCAGACCTCTGGATCACCAGCATTAAAGATAATTCCCACAGCACAGTCTTTACAAGGTTGAGTCTTACACTGCTGCTATTGTAGTCTTCGCTGGAAGGCACCCAAGCACTTAAGGCTGTACCTCAGATTGTACGGATTTCCAAATGACCCCTCACAGCAAGATCTTTAAAGGTCAATGGCCAAACAGTCCCTTTGAGAAAATCTGAGAATGACTTGATTTCACAGAAAACTCATAAAATTGGGGATCCAGGGGAGCAAAGTTGAAGGACTTCTAATCCCTTAGTTTTATGTCTCTCCTTGAGTATCATCATAAAGGTAGACCTTGGCATCCTCCTTTCACTAAATACCTCAGGGGACTAACCTCTCACCTAAATGTCTTATCCTCTCCCAGTAAGTTGCCACCGTAGCTTCCCTGCTTTGGGAGCGGAGCTGTGTCCCTTATGACAAGCTCAGTGACTCTGAGGTGAGACCCAGCCGTGGGAAAAGGCTTCAGGTCTCCCCAGACGGCTCGGAGATTGTGGATGTACCCAGCCAGACTTCGCACTTACGCAACTTCAGGAAAGTGGAGGCTCCCTTGAGAAGGTGACTCCAGATGCCAATCTGTCACTTGTGCACAGCAGTATGAGTTTAAGAACAATTGAGTTGAATGCACACATGCACGATTTCCACGAGTTTCCCCGGGAAGCATTTTAAGCAGGAAGCAAAAAGTTTATTACTATGTAAAGCTCTGAATTTCCTGAATAAGAAATCTGTTCCCGTATTTCTTTATTTAAGCCTGTACTTCATATATATATCCATGGAGAAGAGGAAAATATTTTAGGTAGGAGCATCTCTGAAAGGCAGCCTTGTATTTGTAAGGAAGACATTTGGAAGTTATTTCGATGATCTGAGGGCCAAAGGAGTCTGTGGTTTAGTGCAAAATTCAGCTGAAAGCCAAAGCAGCTAAATAATTTTCCAAGCTCCCATGATAAATTGTTGGCTGATTTGAAATCGGGGTCCTTATCTCTTGATTCCCTGCTTCTGTTATTTACTCCTGTATAATAAATCACCCCCCAAATTCAGTGGCTCAAAAGAATAGTAATCATTTTTGTTTTCAACTAGTTTGGGCTGGCCTGTTTCATGCAGAGTCAGTTGTGTTGGTTTCCTTGGGTGGCACGGGGGTGGGATATGCTTTCAGGAGGGCTCCCCTCACAAAGCAGGCAGGTGGGTCGTGGCTATTCCTGGGGGTTCAGGCAGGGATGTATCCAGGGACCTCATTACCTCTTCACAGCATGGTGGCTACATTTTGCTTGTTTTAGTAGACTTCATTTTTTTAAGAACAGCTTTAGGTTCAGAGTAAAGTTGAGGGAAGGTACAGAAATTCCCCTCTACCCCCTGCTCCCCCACATGCACAGCATCCCCCATTATCACATACCCCATCAGATGGTACATTTGTTATGAATGACGTACTTACATTGACAACATATAACTCAAAGTCCATAATTTACATTATTTCTTTTAATTAATATTTATTGGAGTATAGCTGCTTTACAATGTTGTGTTAGTTTCTGCTGTACAGCAAAGTGAATCAGCTCTATGTATACATATATCTCCTTACATTATTGTTCACTCTTGGTTTTGTACATTCTGTGGGTTTGGACAAGTGTATGACAGGTATCCAGCAGTACTGCATCACGCAGAGTAGTTTCATGGCCCTGAAGTCCTCTGTGCTCTGACAATTCATCCCTCCCTTGCCCTCCCCTTAATCCTCTCAGCCAATGTTCTTTTAACTCTCTCCATAGTTTTGCCTTTTCCACATAGTTGGAATCATAGAGTACATAGCCTTTTCAGATTGGCTTCTTTCACATGGTAATATGCATTTAAGTTCCTTCCATGTCTTTTTATGGCTTGACAGCTCATTGCTTTTTATAGCTAACTAATATTCTATTGTCTGTATGTACTACCGTTTATCCACTCATCTACTATATCTTGGTTGCTTTCACATTTTGACAAGTTTTGGCAATTATGATGAAAACTGCTATAAACACCCATGTGAAGATTTCTTTGTGGACATACATCTTCATTTCCTTTGGGTAAATACCAAGAAGCATGATTGTGGAAGCACAATTGCTGGGTCACGTGATGAGTACATTTAGTTTTGTAGGAAATTACCAAGCTGTCTCCAAAGTGGCTGCACCCAATTCCCACCAGCAATGAAAGGGAGTTCCACGTTGTCACCAGCATTTGGTGCTGTCAGTGTTCTGGATTACGGCCATTCTAATGGGGTGTAGTGGTATCTTACTGTTGTTTTAATTTGCATTTTCCTGATATGATATGCCTCCTTTTCTTATGCATATTTGCCATCTTTATATCATCTTTAAATGATGTATCTGTTGAAGTCTTTGGCCCATATTTTAAATTGTTCCCTAAAGGGTTGCTCCCTTTCTGATTGTTGAGTTGTAAGAGTACTTTGTGTATTTTATGTAACAGTCCTTTATTAGATGTGTCTTTTGCAAATATTTGCTCCCAGTTGGTGGCTTGTCCTCTAAATCTCTTGGTATTGTCTTTTTCAGAACAGAAGCTTTTAATTTTCACGAAGTCCAGCTTATCAATTATTTATTTCATGGATGGTGCCTTTGGTGTTGTATCTAAAAAGCCATTCCCTTATCCAACATCATCTAGGTTTTCTCCTATGTTATCTTCTAGGATTTTTATAGTTTTGTGTTTTACATTTGGGTCTGTGATCTATTCTGAGTTAATTTTTTTTAAAGAGTGTAAGGTATGTGTCTATATATATATATATTTTTTTTTTTTTTGCAGTTGAATGTCTAGTTGTTACATTACCATTGTTGAAAAGACTACCTTTGCTCCATTGTATTGCCTTTGCTCCTTTGTCAAAGATCAGTTGACTATATTTATGTGATTCTATTTTTAGACTCTCTCTTCCATCCCATTGATCTATTTTTTCTATTCTTTCACCACTATCAGGCTGTCTTGATTACTGTAGCTTTATAGTAAGTCTTGAAGTCAGATAATATCAGTTTTCTAACTTTGTTCTTCTCCTCCAATATTATGTTGAATATTGTGGGTCATAGCTTCCTCTATGCATGAAAGAATTTTGCTGCTGGAAGCTCATGGAATCTCTCCCATTCCCTCAGCCTATGAGTTTTAAATCCCTTCTAGGTCCTTAAGAATGAAAATTGCATACATCAGGTTTCTGTCCCAGCTGTGCTGTTGTTTTGATCTACAGCACCACAGTGAGCTCTGTTGTACAGTTGCTAACATGCTCCTGTGTTTGGGTCATTGTTGATGTTGCTGTGGTCGCTTTATTTACATGTGGGGGCCCAAAGTACTATAAAGCCTGCAATGTGATATGCCTGTGTCATCCCAGGGATGTTGTTCTCATTAGTGTGGCTTCAGAAACAACCTCAGTACATACAACACTTTCAGGGAAAGCCTATTCCCTGATGAACATTAAGTAAGAATAACACATCTTTACTCATGGTGATTTTTGAAATGTGATTCTCTGGGTTAAATGTGCTATCCATATATTTTTTAGTTTTAGAACAAACATAGCATTTAACTTTGATTACATAGGGAATAGATGTGAATTTAAACTAGTGGAACTCAATTATTGGACTGATTAAACAAGAAGTATATGTTATCTATTTTAATCTGCTTAATTACTGAAACAAGCTTTTCTTTGAAAATTACTCCATTAGCCAAAAGAACAAAATCAATGCATATTCAATTAATATTAATTATACAACAAATTCAATGTTGAGTCAGGTTTAGCACAGTCCGATACTGTGGTTTTCTTATTGGTAAATTGAAAGTTCGCTTACCGAAAGAGAGTTGGGTGCTTTTGACTGTATTTAGAACCAGCATGAATGCTAAATTCTAAATGTTAAACCAATCTCAAACTTGTAAGGGTTTGTTTACATGTATGCAAGACTGGGTGGGGTTCACAATATGGTTCTGCTCCCTCTGCTTCTAGAGCAAAAACATTAAAAAGACCTATACAGTGAAGTTGTGAGCCTTCTGGATATGAAATTAATTTAGCAAAACAATGTTTTAGTGATCAAAGAATAATGAATCAGAAGATGTTGAATGAATTTTCCTTAAACTATGTGCAAGTTTACAAATGAAGGAAAAGAGCTGTGGTGAGATGGGTCTCTGTTGCCGGTACAGAATTCTCTAGGGGGCCACTGTCCACGGCATCTCACTTTACCCAAAAAGAAAGAATACCATGCACATGTCATTCATTTTGCCAACCAAAGTCCATTGACCACTGACCAATGAAAGGGGAGAAGAGAGAGAGAGGGCTGGAAAGTTTCTCTTCCCAAGGTTGACCTGAACTCTCCTGGGTCAGATCCTGCATGCATTCCAGGGGCAGATTTGGTCTTGTAGTGCTACTTTTGTTTAAATATCACTTTCTATTTTACAAAGCTTTCTATTTTCTTATTTAACTTGTGTAATACCTTAACCAGGCTCATATATATATATATATACACACACATATACACACACACCTATAGATATACACACACATATACATATGATGTATGTATATATATGAAGTTACATATTATTAACTCTTAATTTACTATATATATTAATAATTAACATATAGAAATTAAATAAGTTGAATTTTACTTATGTTTGCATATATGCACAATGATTATTATTCTTCATCTGTCAATTAGCAAACAGGTTCAGACAGGTGAAATAATGATATTAAATAGCTTAGGAAGGGCAGAGCTGGAATTTGTCCCTGTATTTTCAAAGTCTGGTGCTCTTTTCTCTGTGTTGAAACTCCCATTCAATAAACTAAGTTGCCATTCAATAAGCTAAGTTGTTGGTTGGCAGAAATGGAGATATAATGGTGTGCACATATACTTTAAGGACCATGAAGAATTTTTTGCCCATGTGGGTCAAGGTAACTTCAGACTGACTACAGATCTGCTTCTCAGCAGGCTGTTACCCTAGAACCTCAGTCATTAAGCACACGACTTCGATGTCCCATTAAAGTACTCACTGATTCATTCATTCATTCAACACATGATCGCCTATGACAGGTGAGGCTCTGTGCTGGTCCCTGGGGATAATGCAATAGTGCAAAGCATCGATATGTTTCCCACCCTCATGGAGTCAAGAGGAAACTAGACTAGTGGTCTAGGAATTAGACCAGTTGAGGGGCCATAAGGAGGGAAGGGCAGTGAGCTGCTGTGGTGTTCAAAGAAGGGAGGGAACTCCTAGAAGGGTCAGAGAAACGCTAGGTGGCATTTCCAAGGTCAGTTCTCATAGGTACGAATTATCCAGGCAAAGATAAAGCATGAAGATTTAGGGAGAAAAGAATAATGCCCTGGGCAAAGTAAATAGCACACAAGAAGGACCAAGTGCCTTACCTAGTCTGATTTTTTTCAACAACACAAGAGGATGCTTCGCCTCGCCGGAAATACACGTGATCCTCAGTAGTCATCCCTGTTTGAACCCTGTGGATGATAGGACTCAGGAAGGAAAAATAATGTGTCCCCTTCTGGAAAATAGCAGAGTCAGACTTAAAACTTAGTCTGTTTCCATACATATTTTTCTTAGCATAATACTACATTAACCATGTTTTTTATCAAAATTCCCAAAACCACAGTTTACCTTCAAATAAGGAGAGTGTAACAGCGATTGCTGTGACCAATTAGACTAGACCTTAAAATTATGAGTCCAGGTAATTTATTCAGTGGGTCTTGACCATAGAGATGGTGACACAATCATTATTTTTCCAATGATTTCTGTGTCATAAAGTCTGGAAGCGGAATAGAGTTTATGTGGGCAAGAAACAATTTTCCATTGTGGATGCAATAATTATCAACGCATACTGATTTCACCCTTTCTAATTCATCAGTACTCTTATCTTGTGATGAATGGGCAGAGAGAAGGAAGATGAATGTAGCACACCTTTTTAGGTTGCTTTGGGATTTGTACATAGAAACAGGCAGAGGACTTCCTATTTTCCTACCTTCCTTTCCAGCTCTCCAGGACACATGTTTCCTGGGATGTGTCTCTCAGATCCAAATCACCAAGTGAGATGTACGTTTCTCTTAAGAGACAACTTGCATACCCTAAAAATAAACCCTTAGAAATAAGCAATTAAGATAGATAGACAGTAATACAGCTGTTAATCATGTAGTTGGCATTTAGGTCATTTTTGATCACTCACCATTCATTTACCAAGTGTTTGCTGTTTCCTGAAAAACCCCTGTCTTCACACTTTTGTGTTGGCATCCCTCTGTGAGTGCTGTCTGCCTAGCAGACTGCTGTCCACGCCTAACTTCACTTCCTATCTTCCAGCTTCTACATCCAGCTCACATATCACTTGTTTTTGCCGCCCAACCTCCATTCAAATTTCTTCTGCTAAAACAAAATTTTTTTTTTTTGAGGGAAGTTCTTTCTTCAAGGCTCTTAACCTATGAGTATTGGATGGAGCTGACTTCACTCCCAAGCAGTGTGGTGGGTGAACTCTGATTGGCACAATCAAAATAATACATCCCCCCTAATTAATTCAGAGGCAATAAGATACAAAAGACTCTGCTGGATCTTCATGAAATGTGTAGGTGTCATGCCTACTGTACATGAACCTGGTGGAAATGTAGTATTGGAGCTGACACAGCCATTATGCCCCAACACATGATCTGAAAATGAAGTCCTCTCCCACCTGCTGAATGGACCCAACAGAGAATAAGAAAAGCAGGGTCTGTGAAGTCAACCCCATCCTACCGCTGACCAAGAATTAGCATCACTACTCCACAAATATTCTCTTATTCTTTAAGCCAATTTGAGCTGTGTTTTTGGCCATTTTCCATCGAAAGTGCATTAACTGGGCCACTTTGCCAACCCTACCAGGCAGAATGGATAGCTCCCTTCTCTGCATCTTCAAAATGCTTTGTTTATGGCACTATTGGATCACTTATCAAATGGTTTATAGTTAGTTATATGTGTCTCTAAGCCTCTGGAGGACATTAACCATGGCTAATTCCTCTTTCTTACTCCCCATCTTTAAGCACAGAGCCTGGCACATGGGAGGGGCTCGATGAGGGTTTGTGCAGTTAACCAACAAGTTTACTGCTCTCCCTCCATTAGCTTCAGATTGGCTTCCCTCTCTGTGTTTACAAGCTTTGACTCCCACAGAATGAGAATGTATCAGTGCAATGTTTCAATGCTTAAAATAATTAAAAGGCAATAGAGCTACATTATCTTGACAACCTCCTCAAAGGTTGAACCAAGTTAAACACTGTTAACTAATTACCATCAGAGGGAAACCAAATGTAGGAAATTGTCAGTTGTTTGCCAAGAAATGTCACCATGGTTTTTAAGGCGTATTTTCCCAGGCTTATATTATTTCAATCCTTCTATGGGCATTGGAGACCTTTGAAAAATGAAGTATGAGTATTCTATTGATGAAAAGATAACCTTTAAGGGATTTTAGAAGAAAAGAAATAGCAATTCCTGAAAGTGCCTTCCAAAGTCTTATAAAAATGCTACCAGCTGAATTATTACAGTATTTCTACTCCGTTTCAGAAAATCCACCCCCACCATGATTAACACATACCAGCAAATTAGCCACCCACACAGGGTGAGTGCTTCCATTAGACCACAGATGTTTGCTGAACCCCTCACTTGTTCCTACACAGGGCAAAACCTGGCTCATGGGTCCCATGTGCCTGTAATCAATAGAGCAGATTCATCATTTTTCACTCCTGGTTCTTGACCAAGTGAGTGAGTTCACTACCACTGTCCACATATTTATGCTTTATCACAATTTTCACAATCATCCTTTCTCCACCCTAACTGGAAGGAAAGACTGTATTAGACTTTTATCAATCATTTCTTGTCCTGGTCAGTAATGCCTACACATGCTGCTTCTGTTTTTCTATAAGTTATTGGCACATTTATCATTACTTGGCCTTAGTAGGGCTTTTTACCATTAGGTAATAATGCTCTTGAATTTCACCTTCAAATTGTCCTTCCAGGAAGAGGAATAAAGCAGCATGGTGTGTGCTAGGACAATAGGCTGCTTCTGACTCTGGGCTCATAGATTTTGGTGACTTGTGAAAAATCATTTTTTTTCCTTCACCACACAGGTTTGTCAAAGAAAAGAAATTGGTATAGTCTATAAGAATTGTGATAATGTTAATATTTTCTAATTCTGTAGTGCTTTTCTCTGAGAGCATGGCATGCTGGTCCATGTGCATGGAATGCAGTGAACTTTACTTGGAGAACTCTCAGAATGTCTTGCTTTATTTGGCAACACCTTTTTCTTTCAGGTTACTTTGCTCAGTTGTTAACTGGAACATAGGCTTGTCTAAAGCTCTCTTTCTTGTTGTGGAAAGCAAGAAGTGCAATCACGTGCAAGAAGAAATAGAGCTCTCCTTACCGTTAAATCACAAAGAATTGTGCAAGTATTAGAATAAACTCTTGGAAAAGTAATGAATTATTAGGGGTTCTTCTTTCTGTTTTCTGATACTTTAACTCAAACTTTCCAATCTAGAGAATTTCTAGTGACTTATGGAACCTCTGTTCAGGCCCGACCTACTCTAGGAGGCCTTCACGGGTATCCCCAAGCCTTGGTTAGACACCCCTTCTCTGTGCCCCGCTAATGCATACCAACAATTGTACCCTACGTGCCACTGTGTTTAAGGTCCTTTAAATTAGATCAATTTTCTACACGTTGAATTCCTTGAAGACAGAGAATGCCGTGTTCCTCTCTGTATGCCCAACACACAGCCTAACAGGTAGCACGTTATAGAAATCATAGTCAGTGTATGAAAAGTAAGTTTAGATAAAATTTATTAACAAAAGCCTTAAATAATACTGACAGACTAAATAACAATGCAAAAGGATTCCCAGAAATGTGTATGACAAATGGGAAATGAATTGACCAGGCCTGGAAGGAAATAGAGGAGATGAAATAACATTGGAAAAGGGAAAGTATGAATAAATATAAAAAGAAGGTAATGTGCTTTTTGTGATTAAGAACTGTAATTAGTTCAATATGGCTCAGGAATGTTAGAAAGTGAGGTTGAGAGGAAATTAGAAGAAGCTTTGAAGGTCAGGCTGAGACTTTATGGACACATCTATGGGCCAGGCTAAGATGTTTATGAATATATCCTGTGGGCAATTCAATCTTGCATATATGTTATAAAGATAGAAATAATCTCCCCAAGCCTCAGTTCTTCACATATGAAGTCAAGAGGTTAGATTCCTAGGTGATCCCTAAGGTCTCTTTATGATCTATTCTCTATGAACCAGGGCAGGGCTGGCTTATTCCACTTTGAAGGCAGGCACTTTGGAAAGTGTTCGCCTCACTGGGTCGGCCTCCTTGGAGCCCAGGGTAAGAAATAACTGCAATTATCACTTTGGCTTACTCATTCAGCTTCCTTTCCTAACTATCTTTTTATTTGTTTCTTTTCTCTTTTTTTTTAATGAGGTATAATTTCCATATAACTTGATATCAGTTTCACGTGTCAACATAATGATTCTCAGTTTGTATACACTTAGAAATGATCACCACAAAGAGTCTAGTTACTATTCATCACCAACATATTTACAAATATTTTTTTTCCTGTGATGAGAAAATTTAAGATTTATTCTCTCAGCAACTTTCAAGTATGCAGCACAGTATTAATAACAATAGTCACCATGCTGTACATTATGTCCCCGGGACTCATGGATTTTATAACTGGAGGTTTGTACCCTTTGACCCCCTTCACCCATTTTGGCCACCTTCCACCCTTTCCTAACCATCTTGAAGACAATTCTCTACCTCGGGACTTTATAAACACATAAGATAACTAGTTGAAGAGAACCAAGCACACTTTACAGCCACTCAGAGATGTGCTTGTCTGCAGAGGAAGGGCAGAGCTGAGTCAGAAACAAGGACCCAGAACCAGAGCTGAGTTGACTTCACATTGAGAAGGGCAAGGCGTTCTGAAAAGGAGCCAGAAGCAGAAGCCAGAACCCCAGAGCAGGCGGTGTAGGTATGGGCTGGCAGAACAGGGAAAGATCTGGAACGCTGAAGTCAACACGGCTGGGCCCAGGGAGGATAAAAAGAGTCCCAAGGGGACCCAGTAGAACTAGTGTGGCTGGCTGGTTGTATGTCCATGGGTTTGTATTCCTCACCGTTTTCCATAGCCGTTTCCACTTATGCCTCAGAGAAACTTAAAGGTCCCAAGTTACCTACAATGGTTTGGAGGCAAACCAACTCAGCAGAAGCTCAGACCAGCCAATATGAAGGCACTTTGGCAAATAACTCAGTGAAATGCATTTACTGTCATATATTATAAGCAATTTGTATGGTTCTGTGGCAAAATAAAAATGTAATGTGAACCTTTGGATATAAAACTATTTTGTCTATTATAATCTGGACTCAAAAAAAAAAAAAGACTTTCTATGTGAGGAGTTCCTTTGACTGCCTCTTTCACAAAATGGTTTGACTCAGTCTTTTATTCACATGTGTGGGATAAAATACTACCCCAAACACAGGAAGTTAGGGTTTTTGAGCTTATGGAACTTTACAGGAACAATGAGGATCATAAAACACAAGTATATGTACAGAGCCAGCTTCACATACTTGCAGCCTGTGTTGTCACACCAGGCCCTACAGTTTAATGCTCTGCCATCAGCACCTTGAAATTCTCAATAATTTTCGAAAAAAAGCTCAATATTTTCATTTTGTGCTGGGGTCCTACAAATTATGTAGTGATCTTGTATGTATGTGTAGCTAGGAAGGTAGATGGGTAGATAGATAAATACATGATAGATAGATGATAGTTGCTTGATACACAGAAATAGATGATGATGATGGTGATGGTGATGGTGATGATAATGGCAGATATAGAGAAATTTTAGTGAAGGAAATGCATCTTGGGGATGGGGAAGAAACCTTCTACCGTATGTTGAGTGGCTGGACCACTATTTTTCTGCAAACTCACTCTCCTTCTGCTCATTCACGTCCTATCTAGAGAGAACGTTTCCAACCAATGATTAATAGAGAACCTGAATGCTGTAAAGCACCTAATTTTTATGAGATGCACTAAGATTAGTTTGCATACTTCATTAAATGGAGTTAAAATGATTTATGTGAATACTTTAAAAGAGATTAGAAAGCCATTTTTTCCCGAAAAGGTAGTATACTTGTCAATAACCTTCTTCTGACTTCTCTTTATCATAACTTCACGCCTCAGAACCAGTTAATCCTCAGTGAAAAAGATGCCTCATCTGCCACCAACTCAGGCGTCACCCAGACTCAAGTTCATCCCAGATACGCTGTCAGTGGACTTTGGGCCTGAGTCGTACAGTGACGAAGGTTGACGTGGTCTGAAGACAGTTGCGTGACAGCTGATGTGCAGCTTAAAGGCACTCACATGGAGAGAAGTGGTCACAGTGACAAGATGAGTTTATTTTACAAAATAAGTTGCTAGAAATTCCCTAAAGCTCAGTGTTAATCCCCACTGTATTATTATTTTGGTGATTACATATGAGTGGTTTCCTGCATTTCCATCATTCAGTTGTTCTACATTTGGGGTTACTTAAAAACATATACACATTTTCTTTCTGGTGAAGGAAAATCACTGATTCCTGAATTATTACAGCTGGAAGAAGAATTTGACATCATCCACTCCATCGTTTTACAATTTTTCAAGTATTTGGGCATTAGCTTCAAATATATGTATATTTGCTATGCCTTCATTTCTCATATACAATTATTTCTAAATATTACTTAACATCAGTTCACTTTTTTTTTTTTTTTTTGCAGTACGCGGGCCTCTCACTGTTGTGGCCTCTCCCGTTGCGGAGCACAGGCTCCAGACGTGCAGGCTCAGCGGCCATGGCTCACGGGCTCAGCCGCTCCGCGGCATGTGGGATCTTCCCGGACCGGGGCATGAACCTGTGTCCCCTGCGTCGGCAGGCGGACCCCCAACCACTGCGCCACCAGGGAAGCCCCCAGTTCACTTTTAATATTAAATAAATTTAGTCTCATCTTAAGCAACAGCATCCATTAAATCCTGGATTTAATAAACTAGTTTTATGTTTTATGTTTTAGTTACATATGCATGTGTAACTATTTTTTTCTAAGGTTGATCTATGACGACCTAAAAATGCTTCATGTCCCTCTCTAAAAACATTCTACAAGCTGAAGTGTAGAGACATAATACAGACTTCTCTTGGTACATATGAGCTAGTGAAAGCAGAATGAGCTTATTAAAATAAAGAAAAGATTGTCCGATGACCCAATAGAAAATCAGAGTCTTAAAAAATTAAGTCTTGGGCTTCCCTGGTGGCACAATGGTTGAGAGTCCGCCTGCCGATGCAGGGGACACAGGTTCGTGCCCCAGTCCGGGAGGATCCCACGTGTCTTACAATCTTTACTCTGCAATTCCTTACCTGTACCTCTTTGGAAAAGTCACTTAAAATCTCTGTACCTCAGTTTGGTCATATGCAGAACCTGAATTTAATCAGCATCCTAGCTCATAATATATTTCTGAGCAAGGAGGAAAGTGAGTGGTGGGAGGTGATATAGTGACAGATGACATGTGTCCTGACATTCTGGGTGACATAGGAGACCAGCACCCAAGGTCACAAGGGTAGCTGTGACACAAGGGTAGTTGACAGACTGTGAACAAAACCAAACTTTCCTAACGCTCATCCAATGACCTTGGTGCGGAATGAAATAAGCTAATTAGATGTTGAATAAACTTCACTAGAATCATGCCTCTGTTTTCAAAGCATTAGGTTTTTATGTGGTTGATGATGTTCACAGAACACTGATAACATTTTTTGATGAAAATATATTAATACGGTATTGCATAATGATCATCAGTTCCATAATTCTTTTCTGACATGGCTGCTTCCCTGCAATTTATCTCTTTAAGCAAAAGGTAGAATGATTGGTTCGTTTCTGATTTTTCCTTTCAATCTAACATATGGTTCTGTTTAAATGTGTCCATGTTTGCAACTTACAGTTGACATTTTTGGCACTCGGAATAGTATCTTGCAATTATACTTAGTTTAGAAAGAAGGGTTTGCTTTAACAGCAGAATGCATGAAATAAAAAAGTTCAAGTCAAATTTATTGGCTGCTGAGAGCCCTCGAGAATGTAGACGTCTGGTCTGGGGGAACTCAATGGATTTCTGTTCTTGGTACATGCACCCACTTATGTGTTCACGTCCCACCCCCATCCTCACGGCCATTACATGAAAGCATCTGAGTGTTGTACAAGGCTAAAGCTTTTTGTGTTAATCTATCCCATATGGAGTAGCTATTAAACAGACAGCGAATTCACTCACGGCCTGGGGGTAAGCCTGTATTTGTAACACGGGGACACTGTCAAGGGACTTGTGTAGCAAAGAATAAGGAAAAAATATAGAGAAAAGGGAATGTGAAAAGTAGTACTGTCTAGGCTACATTCAGCCTGAAAATAATTGTTTGTGAAGACTTTGGTGGTTGTGGATATGTGCAAACAGCTAAGGAAGCTCTCCTCGAAGGAAGGTTACTTCTCCTGCAATGCTGTGCCTGGGAGACACAGATTTTCCCTGTTTCTGGGTCTAAATTCAGAAATTAGGCCCAGAAATAGAATGGTTCAGTGAAACTCAATCGTGTCCCAGCACGAGATCCGAGACATATGGAAATTAATGAAACACAGGAGTCCTGCAAAAGTAATAGAAATGCACATGGAGATCCCTCTGTAATTTAAGCAGAAAGGTTTTATGCTTTAGGTACTCAGTTTTAAGCAAATGAGAGAGATGTTGAGAGATTTGGGTGGTTAGAGTACCTATACCCACAGCAAGAAATGATCAGGCCAGTTTGTCACGTCTCAGTAGATTATGGAGATCTGGGATCGATCCAGGGCAACAAGAAGTTTCTGAGGCAAACTTGGAGAGTGAGGCATTTGTATAGATGACCCTGGTTCAAGGATAGATTCATTCCCCAGAAGGAGGAATGGAAACTTAATACCAAAACACCTCAATTAGAATGGTTTGTTTCTATAATTTCTTACATACATTTCTGCTTGTTTATCAGATTTAAAGTAGCTTTGTGGATACATTTCTTCTGGGTGTATTTACTCTCTACTTGTCCTTACACAGTTCTTAAAGGACTCTTTCAGGTGATGCAATCCTAACGTCTATTAATGGAGATCTCTTGCACAGAATGAGCCCAAGCAAAGCCTGAAAAATCATTTACCAAGTGGAATACATGCCCTAGTAGGTTTGTGAAGAGACAGAGTCTTGGGTTGGATGATGTCTAAATTTTCTTTTGTCTCTGAGACTATCATTCCTTGAAACGTCCCTGGCTTCAAAAAGCCTAGCAAACACGACTAACCAGGTTGTACTTCCAACCTGCTGCTGGGATGGATGACTCAGTCTGGAGCAACACTCTGAGTCATTCAGATCAGCGTTCTTCTAGTGAACAAACTTCTGTTCAGCAAATTCTGAGTATGTGCTCTGAGGCAGGAACTCTATGATAAGCACTGAGGACACAAAAGTGAGAAAAATGGGCATAATCTTTGTTCCCATGGAGTTGACAGTTTTGAGGAGGAATGCAAATGTCACTCAAATAACCACAGTAAAAAGTGTACACCTAAGAGTGAATATAAGAAGTTGGAAGGAAAAAAACATAAACGAACAGCTTGAGTCAGACTGAGCAGTCAAGGAAGGGTTCTTGGAGGAGGTGATATTTGGACCAAAACCTGGAGCAAGATAATTTAACGAGGGAAAGGGGGCATGGATTTCTGGAGAGATGAATCAGGTAGGCTCAAGGGAAAACTGTGACATTAAAAAAAAAAAATCTAGATGGAGGCCAGTGGGCTAGATGAGAAAGAGGCAGGGAGAGAAGTGATGGAAGCTTCCTGGTACAGGAGCTACTCAGGGACCCAGAGGCCAGGTGGAGGATTTGGTTCTTGATCCTACGTGATGGAAGAAGACACCAAAAGTTTTAGGCCGAAGGTTAACATAATTTGATTTGAACTTGAAAGCATCAGTTTGGTATCCACTTACCTAGAAAGACAAAACGGTCTTTGAATCAGCTCTATCTTACACTCCCTTAATAGACAATTCTCAGAAAATCTCCGTCGCTAGGTGCCTGCTCTACGTATCAGTGGCTGGGCTAATTAGCACACTATAGCTTAGACCCAGCGGATGCTACCCACAAGGGTTTCCCGGCCATTTTGTGCAGAAGAGCCTCTTTCATTTTCTTGAAAAGTTGAGGTCTTTGGGAAAAAGCCAGGAGACACAGTGAGGTGTCAGAACAAAGACTGTGTTTGGAGAAGAAATATAATTAACTAATTTGAAGACTGAACAACGGAGCTTTGAGAGATGGGATGTGGGAAGAAAAGCACATAAAGGAATCAGAAATCCAGTTTCCCCTTAGAGAGAACATGTAGCCACTTTGGGCTTCTGTTTACTTGCTTATGAAATAAGATCCATTCATTCGCGCAGCACTTACGTTCCTTCTTGTTTTTAAACAATGCACCCATGTACCAAATCCCGTGTTAAGCTCAGGGGATAAAAAAATAAAGTGTGGTGCCAGGCTTCCAGCCCCTGGCATTCTCCCTGGGGAGGCGAGAACCCAGTATTTATCAAGTCTGACCTTCTAGACCCTGGGCTTGGTGCTTTCACAGGCATTCCGCTATTGAATCCTTACCCCAAGCAGGTGAGATCATAGGCTCCTTAGCCCCACTTTTACAAATGAGAAAACTAAGACTGAGAGAGAGGAAGCACCCGACCTCAGATCAGGCTGTCAGTGGTGGCAGGGCCAAATGTCACACACAGGTCTGATTCCAAGACCCTTGTTCTTTCCACCGTAACACAGTGTAAGCAAGTAATTACAGAGCAGAGTGTGAAGTGTTTCCACGGAGGAATGCAGCAGGAATTATGGCAGCAGGGTGGGGATGCACTAAGAATAGCTCCTCTGCTGCTTCGCAGGGCTGTCCCCGTGATCACGTGCACGGATGGACTTGAAAGTGCTTTCTTTGTATGCTAAAAAGTGCCACATAAATATAAGGGATTACTGTCACCCACACAACCGGATCTGCTATGCTGGGGCGCCGAGTGCCTCGCAGGGTGAGGCTTACAGGCTGGGACCATGGCTATTTCATTCATTCATTTCCAGGACTTTCTTGGCATTCACTGCACCACAGGGGCGGATCTGACAGCCAACAGTCCCACACGTCCTGATGGAAGCCAAAGCCTGTCAGCTGTGCGGGGACATTCCTGGGTGCCGCTGGCTGGAATGACACTTAAGGTTTTTATCTCTGAGCTGAAAGGGAAAGGATTGATTTAGCCTGGAGAGTTCCCAAGGAGCATCCTCCCTCCCTCCCCTGTGGCTCCGAATCCAGAGCTTAGAATCAGGAGTCCTCCCAACTGTCCGCCCGCTCTGAGGTCTTCAGCTGTCTCCGGGTGAGGGTGCCCACAGAGACCAGCGCCAGCGCCGGGCTGGGCTGAGTCATGGTCCCCACCTTGCTGGGCGGGGTCAGGGCCAGTGATGGCTTGGGGACAAGGCCTGTATAAAGTTGCAGGGGTTTTCCAGGCTGTCCTGGGTGCGGGCTGCATGGATTATAAACAGCTGTGTTCAGAAGCCAGAGTGACAGGAGGGCTCTGTGACCCGGCCTGGGGTCCCCGTGGAGAAACCTGTGGCGAGATTCAGGGCAGAAATTCTCTCATGGACCATCCTGTGGTTAGTGTGGGCACTGCCTGTCTGAACATATATTAGTGTGTGTGTGTGTGTGTGTGTGTGTGTGTGTGTGCGCGCGCGTTTGCGTGTGTGTGCGTGTGCATGTGTGTGCGTGTGTGGCAGGAGGATATGATGCTCTTACTTTTTCAGTGTCACAAGAACTATCATCTCATTACAGACTCATAAACCAACTCCTGACACCAGGTGTTTTTTTTTTTTTTTTCTGCTTTGTTTTTTGAGATTTTGTGACGAGAAGTAGACAAACAGAGAGATGGAGGCAAGTGGGAAAGGGAAAGGTCTGGAGCCAGAGGCTCGAAAGATGTGCATCTGGAGGGGGAGGGCAGGGACAGAGGGGCGCCCGAGGTTCAGCCACATGGGAAGGAAAGTTTTGGAGGCGTCGCCAGAATGTTTCTGTGGTTTAGACAAGCATAAAGGAAAGTCAAAGAACGGAAAGTTTAAGGACTCTTTTTAGACTTATTTTTTGAGGTAACGTTATATAAGTTTCATGCATACCACATTATCTATATGTTCTACCTCTGGATACCCTGTGGTACTCACCGCCAAAAGTTTTGTTCCTATCCGTCACCGTACAGGTGACCCCTTTCACCCATTTCGCCCTCCCCCTTGGCCCCTTCCCGTCTGGTGACCCCTACTCTGTCCTCTGTATCTACATGTTTGGCCTTGTTTATTTTATTTTATGTTTTATATCCCACATATAAGTGAAATTGTATGGTACTTGTCTTCCTCTATCTGATTTAGTTCCCTTAGCATAACACCCTCAAGGTCTATCACGTTGTAGCAAATGGCAAGATTTCATCTTTTGTGTGGATGAGAAGCATTCCCTTGTATACATACCTCAGCTCTCACTGGGGACTTGGGATCAAGTCTTTGAGAAGTTCAGGTACTGACTGTTCTCTTGTTTTAATATTGTTGGTTGTTCAGCCCTTGCCCTGAAACATGATGTAACCGAGCAGGACCCTATGGGGCCTTCCCGGGACAGGGACACCCCCCACTTAGCCTCTGCTGTAGCTCCTCTCTGAAGTACCCAGATAATGATACCTCATGCATGTTTCCTGAGTTTTTCAGATGCTAAAAGCCGCCACCAAATGGAAGACATTAACTACTTAATGGTCATGAGCCTGTAGCCCCTGCACCTTCTGGCACCTAAGGATTGATCACCATCAACTACTCATAGAATTGTGCACAAGCTGATCACATCCCCTGGGATTCCCCTTCCTCACCTGACCTTCAAAAATGCTTTGCTGAAACCCTTTGGGGAGTTAAGGGATTTGGGGGCATAAGCCACCCATCTCCTCGTTTGGCCCTGCAATAAAACTCTCTCTGTTCCAAACTCCTGTGAGTTGGTTTGTTTAGACTCACTGTGCATCAGGCCTAGGGGCCCACGTTCAGTAACAGTGACACAGCCTGATCGTGAACTCCAGGGGTCTGCAGGTTCATAAGGGGGCGGATGCTGCAACTGACTCACGTGTACAGAGTTTTTAGGAAGAATTCCATACGTTGGTAATGAAACGCTATTGTAAGAACAAAGACAATGAAAACAAAATCCTATTGTTGATCAAAGTATGTTTTAGCAAAACTGCAATGGAAGTTTCACGTTTTCAGGACTCCCATGTGGCAGATACCCACGGGCACCTGAATTACCTTTTCCAAAAAGTGAGTCAGTCTAGGTGAGTCATTTGAATATTAAATGCCAGTTTTCTGTCAAAGGAAGCTGCAAGACTGTCATCTCTAAAAGACCACCAACCTGCTTATTTTGGAAATGGAACCCACACCTACATCATAGCTCACGTCCACGGAAGCTCCGGCCTTGTGCTCATTTAAGAAAATCACTCAGGCATCTTTCATTTATATTTTTGCAAGGACCATGAGGTCACAGACAAAGGGTTATTTTCATGTCTGTCTTCAGCATTATTATGATAAGAAATTAATATCATCCACCTTATCTAGGAATGCTTTAAGGGTCGTGACCTGACCCGAACGGTGAACCCCAAACTGAACTGAACCATATTAATTTGCAAAACCAGCCACTGAAACTGAAACCGTGTAGCGATTTTTAGCTGAAATGTATACCAAAACGACGTCTTCTAAAAACGTGACTTGGCTTCATATATTTCGAAAGCTAATGAAGGGATGTAAAAATGTCTCTGACCGATGGGTCATTATTTATTTGTAATATGAGTCAAAGCACATGCAGTGTGACTAAAATAATTAAAGAAGAGAAAAACCATATAGGACCTTACCACTACTCAGCCATGGACTTGCCAGACTGTTCCGGCGGGGAAGGAGGGGAGCAGCGGGGGCTGGGGGAGTCAGGCCCCGGGTGGGGGGCAGGGGGTGGCCCAAGGCCTGGGGTGGGGCTGAGGGAGCACCACTGAGCTTGGGGGCAGCTCTGGGGTCAGACTGGCGAGGAGGGAAAGCGAAGGAGTGGCGGCGTCTCCTCCTGGGTGTTCAGCAAACGGATTGGAACCTTCTCTACCACGGATGAGACAGAAATATGCCAGATGGCAAGTGATCCCTCACACTGACTGCATAACTCAAAATTGAATTAGAAACTTGCCTTGGTCCACTCCTCTTTGAAATACTGCTTTTAGTTGAAAGTTGAAATCTGTGACAGGTCCAGACTGGGGAGGATAAAGAAAGAAAGTAGAAAGACTGCCCTTGTTTCTTGCACAAGTGACTCCCTGTGAAAGCAGCCTTGGCCCCAGCCTCCAAAGGTCCTGATTTCTCTGAGGGCCCCGTGCTCCCCCCTACTGGCCCCCCAGGTTTTACCATCATGTCTGTCCTGTCTTAGCTTCTCCTGTCTGTGGACAATCAAGCCAGTGACTGAATGAATATGTGAGTAAAACAACCCAAGCGCCCTCCTTAACCTTCCATCCTGGCCCCCGATGCCATGCAAGCCTGCAATTCATTCATTCATTGTCCTGTTTGTCCTGGGGTCACAGGCCCTGCTTTTCCGTCTCCAGCATGTTCAAGTTCCTCCATTCCCTTGCTTAGCTGCTTTGAAATAATCATTTCCCTCAAAATAGACTTCCTATGTGAATTATCTTTTTATCTTTCCTTTTATTTTAGCAGCTGCATTAATTTCCTAGGGCTATCGTAACAATGTATTACAAACTGGGTGACCTAAAACAGCAATAATTTATTTTCTCACAGTTTTGGAAGCGAGAAGCCCCAAATTGAGGAGTTTGAAGGGTCATGCTCCCCACTGCAATCTGACCAGAGTCTTTATGAAAGGGGGTATTGGGACACAGCATAACCCCAAGGAGAACAGCATGTGAGGAGGAAGGCAGAGCCTGGGGTCATGTGTCTACAAGTCGAGGAACACCAAAGGGTGCTGGCAAACTACCAGCAGCAGGGAGAGAGGCTGGATCAGAGCCTCCCCGAGAACCTTCAGAGGGAGCAGGGTCCCTCCAACACCTTGATTTCAGACTTCTACCCTCCAGGACTGTGAGGCGCTAAATGTCTCTTATTTAAGCCGCTCATATTGCTGTACTTTATTCTGGCAGCCCGAGCAGACGCGGGCAGACTGCTTCCCTGGCTCTGCCTGGCTCTGAAGGCTGCGGCAATCCTGAGCACCCCCTGGTTTGCAGCCTCCCACTCCGATCCCCACACCATCAGCACAGAGGCTTCTCCCCGTGTGTCTGGGTCCAGATTTTCCTCCTCTTAATAAGAACATGAGTCCTATTGGCTGAAGCTCACCCTAGTGGCTTTATCTTAGCTTAATGCCAACTGCAAAGACCCTATTTCCAAATCAGATCACATTCACAGGTACTGGGGAGTTAGGACTTCAACCTACCTTTCTGGGGGACACAATTCAATCCAAACTCCTTGAAAGGGTTAAGCATACTCATTGCTTCTTCTTCCTTAGAACTGGGTTACTCTTCATCTTTTCAATACAAGGAGCATCCTGCCTCAGACACCCCAGCGCTGGAATTGTACCACTTTCCTCTTTATCATTTTAATATCCTACATTCTCTTCTCTTCCCTGACATTGAGGAGGTTGCCTGTCAACCACCCGAACTTCCCACCTTTCTGATTTCCCAGGGCGCTGACCCTGAATTCTCTCTGAAATGCTCTTCTGCGCCACCCCTTCCAGAATGCTTCTCGAGTCCTTGACTCATCCTCAGAGCCCACCCACTCCTTAAATGCTGGCGCTGCCAGGCCTTCTGCTGTGGGCCTGGCACCCAGGGCACCAGTGGGACAAGGTTTAAGCTGTATTAGCCTCTCTCTCCTCCGTGCTCCTCTGAGCACAGAGACCATGTGATTTAAGCATCACCAGGCCCCGCACAGAATAAACACACAGTAGCTCTTGCAGGACAGATGGAAGACTTGAATGAATGGGACCTTGTGAATTTTCAGAAGGGGAGAGTGACGTGGGCATGGCTGTGGTCTCTTCCTCCCACCTTGACAGCTGGGCTCACGGAGGCACTTGACGTGCTCTGCTCAGTTACACTCCCAGGTAAAGAAAAGAACGATCGTGGGCTGTCATGGACAAAGGAACCTGGGGCGGTGGACACATGCTGCTGACTGCCCGCCGTCCCCCGAGGTGGCATGGGTGATGCTGCAGGGGGAGGCTGGGGTCCAGGGGCTAACCCCCTGGCGGAGGCTCTCAGGGTCCCTGTCCAACTGTGAAATGAATGGAACTTCAAGGACAAATAGCATTGTCCCTTCACAGGGACATGATGGGAATCAATAGAATGTTCTCATTTCTCTAGAGGAGATGTTTGATTCCTAGCATAGAAGGCTAGAGGTAAAAACAAACCTCATACTACAGGCAACAAGCAAACATCTCGAATCTGGATGGGAGCAAGGGAAGGCTTCACCCACCAGTCAGGAGGCATTTTGTGATGGCCCCGGGCTCCTCATTCAGTAAGGACCCCCACCCATTGCAGGTGTGAACAGGTGCACTTTCTACCTGGGTGGAATTCAAAACCTTCACTTCATTTGAAGGACCTTGAAGTCTGAGAAGATTCAAAATAATGTCTTTAAAGTCACAGGGAAGCAATCTCATTTTGTGAGCTATTCTCTAAAACAATAAAGGATGGTAATAATTTTACATGTGTACCTATAACCCAGGTCCTTCTGACATTGGCTTGTGCAGTTAAAGAAATGAAGTGATTTGGGTAATTGAAAATTTGCAAGGACCATGATAGAATAGTAATAATGGGTTGCTTCAATTTCTTCTCATTGCTAATTCAGACCAGGAAATGAGACAGCACATTAGGTCAATGGTTATGAACTAATTAAGGGGCAAACTAAAAGCAATTCCATTTTTAAATAGGTTATGCACAGAATATGCAATCTCTTACATGTCTGTACACTTCCAGGCTTACAGCTTGGTTTTCAAGGCAGCTAACACGGGTTTCCATCCTAGTTCTTTTATTCATTAGCTGTGCGACATCAGGCAATTTTCTTCAACCCTTTGGAGCTTGGTTTACTCATCTGCAATATATATACCTCACAGGCTCTTTGTAAAATGTTACTGTACAGCCCACGTCAGCATCCTTTGTGCAGTGCTGGCCAGATGATCTGCATGAAATATTTTTATCTGCATCTGACTTCAGATTGGGGGAAGCCAGAAAGAAAAACATCTCACTGAAAATTAAAATCAGCTGGTTGGGACCTCACCCCCAGATTCTAGCATTCCTTGCTTTGCCACATTCATCTCTTCATTAAATATTCATGGGCATTTTTCATCTCTGAATCTGCCTGGGGACCCTGGAGGAAAAAGCACGTCCTGTGTCCTTTGAAAAGTTACCCCAAGCTAAGGGACATGCTTGGATGCCGCTGGTGGGCAATTGAAGAGCAGGTGATGACGGAATGAGGAATGAGGGAGGCTGGAAAAAAGGCAGGTCAATTCAAGGGCAGAACTCTGCTTCTGAGCCACGCCAGCCAGCAGCCTGCCTTGGGCTCCCCACACCCAGAATCTGCTGGGCTTGCTCTCGTGTGGGTGGAACGTGCACCCCGCTGCCCCAGGAGCCCCTGCCTCTGAGGTCACACGGAGGGATACCTAGAAAGCACGCAGGACCTTTCCTTCAGCCCACCTGCAAAATCCACAGTTTCTCCAAAATACTAGATCAGCTGATTCTATCTTCACAAAGATGGCCTCATCAATGCAGAAATCATTTGTATCTAGAAAAAAAGTAGAGTAACTGGTAACTACCAGAGTGAAATCTTTTTGCTGCCGGTTTGAGGTTTCTTTATGTCTTGTCCTAATGGATTCCAGTAAGAAGTGATGGTGGAGGGGAAATGGGGACCAGAGCTCACGCATGGCGACATGCTCTGTGCTCCAATTACTCAGCTAAAGATCTTTACAGTTTGCAC
Organism: Lagenorhynchus albirostris; assembly: GCF_949774975.1. NCBI lineage: Eukaryota > Metazoa > Chordata > Mammalia > Artiodactyla > Delphinidae > Lagenorhynchus > Lagenorhynchus albirostris. Next base: position 85,455,938 of record NC_083107.1, on the reverse strand, counting down.
TGCATAGTGCATAGTGATTCACATCTTACAAAGCTTGTTTGCCAGGGCGATTTCATTTCATTCATGTTAGAGGATCATGTTGCCTTCTCGAGAGGGTTGGCAAGAGAGTGAGTTGAAATAATATTTGCATGACAGAAGGACAGTTACTTTCCAATTTTCAGCAAGGAAACGGATTCAGATCAGGGGAAGAAGTGTAGGGCGGGGCCCAAAGTATCTGTTCTCTGCCAGATACTGGTTGGAGGCTTTGCATATGAGTCCTCAGGTAACAGCCCTGAGTGTTGGGTGTTTTTATCTTTTTTTATTTAATATTGAGAAAACTGAGGTTTACACAGTTTAAGCTATAGGTCAAAAGCTCTATGATACGTTTATAGCAGAGCTGGGATTTAAACTTATGTTTTCAATCTATGTATGTGGTTTTGCTTAAATGATACTGAGACACACATCAATACAGTTTACTTATAAAAAAAAAATCTCACAGGATGGGCATAATAATGTATCTGACTGAGGTTGATGGCATTCATATCTTGCTGTTACCTAGATGACAAAGCACTGATTCTGGGTTGTGCAGAACCTGGTGCCCTTCTTTGTCAGGCTTGCCCATCCTCTGCCTCCGTGGCAAAGTCCCAGGAAGAGAGAAGCAAGCAAAGCATGGACCAGGAGAAAGGGGAAGATGTATGCTTTGCCCACTTCCTGTGCGGCTTGGTGACTGTGACCCGGTCACAGAGGAAGGCCTGTGACCCAGAAAAGGAGAAAAGCCTGGAGGTTTGGAATCATCAGCTGGTAGCCAGACACTTCTTAGGGGCACAGGGCTCAGCACACCACAGAGGGGAGTTGCTCGTATTGAAGGCCATTCTCTGGCCTCCAGGGGCGTACCCACTATATCCATCCATCCAGGGGCAGGAAAGACACATGGGCTCAGCAGAGCGATTTCACAGGAGCCTCTGGTGTCTGGGACCTATTTCACGGCACTTACACTTTTCATCTTTACCTGCTTTACGTATGGGGTCTCTTCTTAGGTGTCCTTTGAGGAAATGATTCCTTGGCTAAATCAAGACGGAACAATCACGTTGTGTGTCCCACGCCCTCTAAACTGACTTGGGCATTTGGAGAAAATTATACGGGGGTTATTCGGAGTCCTCTGGTGCTGTGATCACACAACCAAACGTGCAAATGTGTAAGAAAAAAGAAAAAGGAGAATAAGGAGGAAGACACAAACATTACATAGGTCAATACCTACGTCTCTATTTTTAAAAATCTATAGATCTGTATTTCTATGCATCTCTGGCTCTCTATTTATTTTGAGGCAAATACGTGAAAATGTGAGTAGTGGCTATGTCTGCCTGGTAGGCTTTTGGATGGTTTTAATGTTTAAAAATTCGTCTATAAAAATTTATTATTAATAATTAAAATAAATAAATAATACTACTTTGTAAAATGATGAACATAGGTATGTTTTAAATCAGTACAGGAGGGCTTCCCTGGTGGCGCAGTGGTTAAGAGTCCGCCTGCCGATGCAGGGGACACGGGTTCGTGACCCGGTCCGGGAGGATCCCACATGCCGCGGAGCGGCTGGGCCCGTGGGCCATGGCCGCTGAGCCTGCGCGTCCGGAGCCTGTGCTCCGCAACGGGAGAGGCCACAGCAGTGACAGGCCCGTGTACCGAAAAAAAAAAAAAAATCACAAGTATTCCCCCAATCTAAGACAGGAACACCCAACCTGGACCCCCAATGGTCTTCCTTACTCTCACTATAATATTCTTACTTATTTCTCAATTTGTGTGTTATCTTTTCTAGACTGTTAGCTGCATGAGATTATATCAATTTTGCTCAATATCACATTACCAATATATAGCACTCTGCTTAAATATATTTTTACATGAATAATAGTATTTTATTGCACTCGCTTATTTACTACATTTTCTCATCCTACCGTTGCCCAAAGCCAGGAGCTGTTTTTTTTTTTGAGGTTGAGGTTCCTTTTATTGGAAAATGAACTCAAGATGGACATAAAGACATCTTCCTATATCTATAAAAGATCTTCAGCGCTGAGACCAGCATATTGGACTTATCAATGCAAATTTTTGATTTAATGAATGACAAGCCAGTGAAGAAGAGATTTTTCTCTTTCTTCCTCCCTCTCTCCCTTCCTTCCTTCCTTCCTTCCTCTCTCTCTCTCTTTCTCTCTCTCTCTTTTTCCCTAAAACACAAAACCTCTGAGGTTGGCCGTGGCTCAGGTCTTCCTGCAAGGAGGTCTGCTCCTCTCTGTTCATCTGCGTTTCTCCTCCTCAGATGTATTCCTTTGGGTAGTTTGCCAGTGATCACGGGATTGCCTCTCAGCTCTTAACCCACCCTTCTTTGCCCTGCCCTATGCTACTGCAGCTGGACCCTGTTAAAGTTTCTCCTCTGCAGCTGGTAGAGTGTTAACTTCATAAACAGAGGCTGGAGAAGTGACCCCAAAAAGGCTGGAGACTGAAGACACTGTCCTCCTAGATCCAGGTCCTCCGCTCTGAGTGCTGTGCTCTTACTATTTATTATTATCCTTCAGTATGGTGTGGAGACATTGATATCTATCTATATATGTCTATATCATATTTTATATATATATATATATATATATATATCTTTTGGTGTCCATACTTAAAAAACTTTCTATAAGGCTTGTGCATCAATAAAAAGTTAAAGCTCGGGACTTCCCTGGTGGCACAGTGGTTAAGAATCCGCCTGCCAGTTCAGGGGACACGGGTTCAAGCCCTGGTCTGGGAAGATCCCACATGCCGTGGAGCAACTAAGCCTGTGCGCCACAACTACTGAGCCCACGTGCCACAACTATTGAAGCCCATGCTCTGCGACAAGAGAAGTCACCGCAATGAGAAGCCGGTGCACCACAATGAAAAGTAGCCCCTGCTCGCCGCAACTAGAGAAGTCCACGCGCAGCAACGAAGACACAACACAGCAACAAATAAAAATAAATTAAATAAATAAATTAAAAAAAAAGTTACAGCTCACTATTATCCATGAAAAAAGAAAGACTGAAGAGAAAATGTCAATCCCTCTCTCTCCTGTGTAAAGCCCCATCTCTGTTTCTACTTTCCAGTTGGAATCTCCTTTACTTCCTCTGGTAATTCGTATGATGAATGACTTCATGTTTTAGGTAGAATTTGCGTCAGACTTCCGGGGTTCCTCTCCTGATTCAAAACTAATTAGATCTATCACTTTGGGCACATTTTATAATTTTTTCTATGTTAGTATTACGATTGGGAATCTTTTAAATGATTATTGAAAGGGAAACACTTTACATAGTGCTCCGGGATACAGTAGATAATATAGAAAAAGTGCTTTACAGAATGCCCAGCACATAGTAAATTTTTTGTTTTTGTGTGTTTGTTTCTTTTTGTTTTTGTTAATGTAAGACCCTGCCTCCTAAGCATAGAGAGGTGGTCTTATCTGTGTAAACATCTGTGAGAACCCATCTCAACAGGGTTGCGACTTTTAAGGGTATAAGCACCACAAGAGATGTGCATGTTAGTAAGATAGCGGAGGAAGAGCCAGGACCAACGGTGGACTACAGTAATAAAGACGGCTCACATTTACTGAGCACTGACCGTGGACCGAGCCCTGTTCTCAGTGGTTTTGCACGTATCAATTCACTTAATTCTTACAGTACCTGTATCAGCCCAGGTGACAGGTAGTGCTTTCCCGTGCTGTGAACGAGGATGCTGAGACATCCATCTCTTCCAAGATCTGTCCTAGTTACAGAGCTCAGAAAGAACATGGCGCTGAGTCTAAATCTGTGTCTTCAGTGATTCTAGTGACTGCCCCTCTGATGGCCACGCTGCCTCTGAAAGCCACAAACAGGGAGCTTTTCTTTTCTTGGCGCAAGAAAGGAAAGCTATTAAAAGGGTGATGCTGAAGGGGCTTTGGCAACCCACTAGCCTAAATGCTTGCAAGCCTGGGGGCATGGTGCAGCCTGAGAGCCATGTCACTTGCATAAATCCGCACAGTTAAGTGAGTATTAGATCTGGAACTGGAACCCAGGTTCTATGTCCTTCTTCTCTGTCTCTCACATCCCTCCAATAACATAGTCCCTATTCTAATGTGCATTATTAATTTCCTATGTGGTTACCTTTTAAAAAATATCCATGTCTCCCCAGTCAACCATATATCCTTTCCATATGGAGTTTAAACTCTTGTAAATCAAATGAGAACATGACAAACAGGAACGAAGGAATGGTTGCTGGACTTCTTTTAAAGAATAAAATGACTTCGATGAATAGGTAATTATGGGAAAACACTCAAATCTTTACAAATATCTTAATGCTGAAAACATATTTTAATTGGCTTAATTAATAAAGGGGAGGAAGTTTAACAGAGCCTTGGGATTAATCATTCCTGAAAAGGATGAACTCTTGGCTGGCATCTTTTGCAGGGGATGGATCGTGAACTCCCGCACGGCTGGAGCCCTGGCAGAGAGAAGCTTGGGCATCAGAACAGTGGCATCGCAGGAGCCTGCATCTTGGAGAGACATGAGGGATACGAGCGTGGGGACGAGAGAGTTAATGCCTCCCGTGCGAGAGAGTTATATCACGCAGCACCAGTGCGAGGTCAGCAGTCTGGCTGGGGCTCGGACGTCGCTGCGTGTGCCAACAAGCACCCCGGGCAGCCCTTGAGAGGGTTCCAAATCCAGGTTTCATTCTGCAGCCTGGAGGATGCTTTGACGATCGCCTTGCGAAAGGAAACTAGAAGCTGCATCGGTGATTCCCAGACAAGCCACGGGTTAGATCACTGAACTCCCCCAGCTGGGAGCCCACTGATGCAGTGACAAAGGGAGCCCGGCTGAGACCCTGCTCAGGTGAGATGAGGCTTCCGGCTGTGGGGTCTTGTCTCTGCCGTTCGTACGAGCGAAAGTCAGTCTGCTGGGACTAGACGCTGCTATCAGGCAGGTTGTTTGCTGAATGCCTTTCGTGTTTTCTCTAATTCCTTTTTCAGAAGCATGAGCTAGTCTGATGATGCACTTTGGTCAGAAAGCCACCTCTAAAACCGGGGAGCTTGTTTCCTAGAGAATCTAGCTGCTGGGGGATTCCAGAGCAAGCTCTCAGGAGGGTCAGCAGCAGACAAGAGTCGGATTAGCACGTCCCCAGAGGCGATTTCTCACTGCGCCCCCAGATTAATACTGGGATGGCGGCAATGGAATATACCAGGGGGTCTGGGGTGCTGGGTCCTAACTCAGAACCCATCCTGGGGTTACCAGGAAGCCACGTGATCTTGGGAAAAACATGATTCAATATTTGCTGAGACAGGTTTGAGTCCTTGGGGTCAGAATTGTGTCCGGTTTACCTTTGTGTGCTGAGCCCTGGACATGGGATCTGGTGATCTGTGTGCCTAAAAGTTCCCCATTGACTCACAGTGCTTTGGAACAGAAAGCGTCACAACAAAATACGGGTGTAAACTTGGAAAGGCCATGACGTCTGCGTTATCATCTCAGGGAAGTCCTTTAGCCTTTCGGACCATTTGCAAAATCGTGTGTTGTGATGCTAACCCGAGTAGGGATCGGAGCAGCTGTGAGGCGAGTGTGGGTGCTGAGTCAGTGCCGTGGCCCAGGTGGCCTGCGCTTTGGGTGAAGTGAGATCCCAGTGACAGGTCTCAGGGACGGAGAGGAATGGGAGTGAACCTGGGGCTTTGGGGAACAGTCTGGGTGAAGCCCAGTTACGACGGCCAAATGGTCTGACCACCTTGAGCCATACCCACGTTGGGGTCAGTCTCCAAGATGTCCGATCCACTGGGTGGGGTCTGTCATCAGGAAGCCTTGGGGCAAACAGCGTTTACAATCAAGCAAATGCCTGTTTTCAATGGCCAGCAAATGCTTCCAAATGGCACCTCTAGCTGAACTCTTGAAAAGGCAGGGATGACTGCTGCTTTCCTGATTGACACCGTCATGTCTCCTCACTGCCTTCAGGGCTGTGACCCACCAGGCTGATTCTAGCCTCTGCGATCTCTGCGCTCGCCTCTGCGCCTCTGGTCGCGTTTCTGGACTCTCTGCTTCACGCTTCACGCAGCACCTGCTCAGGGCTCGTATTTTCCTGTTGTGTCCCTGATGCTCTCACCATCGCATGTCTGTTTCTGCTGGACCCTCAGCCTATAACACCCCCTCCGGCAACCTGTACCCCTTGTATTCATTGTTTAAGACCAAGTTTAGTTGCGGTTTCTTCCATAAAGCTTTCTGGGGCTCACATAGGTGTTTCCCTTCTTGCCCTGAAAGCGTCCTATGTTGTTTCCATGCCAGAATTGCATTGGAACTACCTGCGTGCCCCGCCAGCCCATGCGGTGGGCTCGGCGTCTGGTACACCCAGAGTCTGGCGCGCAGTAGGGAGAACCTTGTCTGACCATATGTAGAGAGAAAGAGTGTCCACCTCTGGGAAAGACTTCGGAGCCTCCACGTGTTTCATCGTCTTCCCCAGGAATGGAAACCAACAAAGTATTCAGGGGAAAAGCAGGAACACAGTGTCCGGAAAACAGGACTGGGGGCATCCGGGGGGCTACGGCTCAGAAGGCTGAGCAGGGAACTTGACCAGGTCCAGGGCACTGAAAACCCCCCTCTGGGTTCCATGGCTGCCAGCCTGGGTCTGCCCTGGACTGGAAAGGGGACACTGAAGCACTGAGCTAAAGACCGAAGCCAGGAAAGAAGAGTAGGGAGGGCAGTGATGGCCAAGCCTCCAGTGGAAATAAGCTGCATTGTTTCAAGTATTCATTCCCCGCATTGCTTTGCTCTCATGTGACAGTGCATTGCAGCTGTGACATGGGAAATATGCAGAGAGAGGTCTGTGAGACTCTAACTTTGTCCCCGAATCAAAGTCCGAGGCCCTCTGGTTTGGAAGGTGAGGTGGCCACCCCTGCCCTTCAGGCCAGGGGTGCACAGGCAGCCCTGCCCCCATTAGCCATGCACAGGAGAAAAGGCACCTGAGCGGGTGCCCTCGTCCCCCGGCGCCACCCAGGTGGACTTTGCCGCACTTGGTACAGGGCTCACTAGGAAGGCAATTAGAACACGCAGGTGGCAGGTGGTGTCTAAGAGTCAGAATCTGCCTCGTGACAAATACGTCTCAGACTGGTGTAGACGTGAAGGGACATTTACTGGGCCAGGTAGCCAGGAGGGTCAAAATATGATTTTGCTTCTGTTCCCAGCTGAGTCCAGGGGTTCAATGAAGTCAACAGAAATCTATGGGTATTTATGTGCATTTCGTTCTATTTTTTCTGTCTCTCAGGTCTGCTTTATTTATTTATTTATTTTTAGTTGATTTTATTCACAAGCAAACACTTCCTGTAGGGCGGGGAGGATGGTACCTCTGACGGTTCTAATTAGTAAACTCAATAATAAAAGACAACCTCTTTCTCCAGAGTTCAAGAAAAATCCCAGTGTCCTTTGTTTGGCCTCATTTGGCTCCCAATCCCATTCCTAAATGCAGCCCTAGGGGCAAGGGGATGCAGTGCTTTTTTTGTGTGTGGCCTCTCACTGCTGTGGCCTCTCCTGTTGGAGCACAGGCTCCGGACGCGCAGGCTCAGCGGCCATGGCTCACGGGCCCAGCCGCTCCGCGGCACGTGGGATCTTCCCGGACCGGGGCACGAACCCGTGTCCCCTGTATCGGCAGGCGGACTCTCAACCACTGCGCCACCAGGGAAGCCCAGGGGATGCAGGGTTTTGAGGGGCCATTCCTGGGTCTGGTTTCTCACCAACCCTCACACCAAGCAGCACTCACAGCTCATCCTACAACCACGTGGATTCCAAGCTCGCAGTCGCAGGCTGTCAGGGCAAGCAGGGGATTTAGCAGCTCCCTGGTGAGCTGGCTTCATTTTAGGTTTATTAATTTTCGGGGGGGAGGAGGGGATGTGAAAATATTATACTTATTGATTACAACTTAGAGAATAAAGGAAAAGGAAAGATGAAAATAAGAACCTTTCATGATCCTCCAATGTATATAGATAATACCTCGCATTATTCATTATTTTCCTCAAATAATTGAAAAGTTTTCTACATAATTTGAAACGTTTTCTATTTTGCAGTCCTGACTTTCATAGTGATCATTTTCCTTGATCGTTTCAATTTTCCTTATAATATACTTTAATGGCAGCATGACCTTCCCAGAAATAAACATACATGTTCATCTAAACTCTTTCAGCATTTTCCTTCCTTTTGTAGGTGAGGAAATTGAAGCCCAGAGAAGGAAAACAATTTTCCAAGATTGGCAGCAGCACAAAGACGTGATTTCAGTGCTTTGACCCTAGTTATCTAACCTCTTACTTACCTAAGGTCTTTATCTTCATGCATCTGCAAGAGATGCTGAAGTGTTTAGATTTTTTTTTTTTTTTTTTTTTGGTGACAAGAACTGATGGATAATCATCAATATTAAAGAGAGGTGCTTGAGAGCTGAGTAAAGTTCCTGTCCATCAGTAGACGCTGCCTGAGCTCTAAGGAAGAGCCTAGAAGTCCTTCAAGGCCCTGCCCGGCATGGTGGGTGGGAGGTCGTTTCTAAAGGGGGCAGCAAAACGAAGTTGTCGAAACTTTGTAAAGGTGGAGAATATTTTGAAAATACATATTCTTCTTCACGAGACAGTGTGTGGGGATGAAAGTTACGAATGTTGTCTCTGACTCCCTGTTTTCATTCACTGAACAAATATTTATTGTGCACCTGCTCTGTGCCAGGCACCAGTCTAAGTACTGAGGACAAGCTGTGAAAAGACAAGGGCTGTGCTCTCAGGGAGCTCCTACGCTATGCAGGGGAGGTGGGACAGAAGGTTAGACAACTAAGTTGTCAAGATAGGCTACTTAGGATGTAAGCACTGGGTTGAGCCGGGAGTGAGATGAAACATCCGGAGCCGGAGCAACCCCAGCCGAGGGGAGAGTCAGTGCAAAGGTCCTGGGGTAGACCCTGCAGCGTGTGTGAGGAGCAGAAGAGGTCAGTCAGCATGGCTGAGGCAGAGGAAGGAGGGGGCTGTGGTCTAGGCAGAAGCAGGGCCACGTGAGGAATCTGCATTTTATGAAAAGTGTGCAGGGGAGCTGCTGGGAAGCTTTAGAACTGGATCGTGACAAGATGCTCTGCTTGGTGTTGTGAAAGATCACCCTGGCTTCTGGGGAAGGATGGATTTGGGAGACAGGAATGGCAGGAGGGAGACGGGTTAAGGTTATTGAGAAGGACCTGGCGGGAAGTGGCGGGCCCTGGTTTCGGGGGAGAAGTGGCTGGGTGATGGCCTTTGGAGGCCACAGGACTCCTGCTGGTTGGATGGGGATGGGGTGGTGAGTGGTGGTGTGTTTAGGGAAAGGGAAGAATGAAAGATCATCGCTACAGCTTGACCGCACCAAGACTCGACACCTTGTCTCTTCCCCCAGTTTTCTGCTCTATCCAGAGGGAAAGGTGGGAAAGTGGGAGAAATTCATAAGCAAATACTCCAACACTCATTCAGACATTCTGTCATCTCGTGGAGTGGGGACGTCTGCCTTTTCACACAGGAGGGAGGGGTCTCAGGGCTCCTCGGGGTGGAGTGTCCCTGTGGAGGAAGGCTCAGGAGAGGTCTCACAGGCTCCGGACCATGTGTGGTCCCCGCGCGCAGTGGGGTGGAGTCTGTGCTCCCTGGAGAGTTGCAGCCCCTGCCCTTCCTCCGCAGAGCGACACGCGGCTGGGTCTTGTCTTTGTGGAGCCCCTGCCCTTCCTGTTCTAAATGGTCTTAGGCTGGAGGCTGCCGTCATCCTTCCTCATCCTCAGACCTCGGTTCCCCTGAAACAAGCAGCTAAATGCAACCGTGAGGGGCTCGGTGAGGAAAGGCAACCGAGGTGACATCTTATAAGTAAGAGCTTCCGTCCCAGTTAAGCAGTCAGCGAGAGTCATCTTTGTGTAACATCAGGTCCGAGAGCTGACCTTCTCAGGAGTTGTGCCCGGCCGGGGCTGGCTTGCAAGGGGGCCCCGGGGCCCAGGTCGTGTGCTGGAAACCAGGTGAAGTCTGGGGAGCTCTAAAATGACACCACTGAGGGGGGCAGGCTTTGTCCTGAGTTCCTGCCGCCTCTCCCCACCCGCCATCCACTGGCCTTCCTTCCCAGAGCCGGTGGCCGGCAGGAGGCACCAGGGAGAGGCCCTGCTGAGGCTTCTGCTTCTCAGAGTCAAGGCTCCTTTGTGCGGACATGAAAACCCCCAGGGCCTGGCTCTGCCTTTCAAGCCTCATTTTTTCCATTCTCTGTCTCAAAATTCTTACTGTAATAATAGAAAATTTTATGCAGTCCTGCACACGTGCACGTACACACGACAAATCTCTCCCTTGGGCTGTTTTCACGCAGCTCTGCCTGCTTAGACGCAGTGTCCCTTATCACCCTACTAGTTCATGGCTATTCATGCCCTGACACGTGAAGCATCACTACTCCTCCCACGAAGGCTTTTCTCTGGTCCTGACCCAGACTGGGCTGGACATGCTTCCTCGGTGTCACCGCAGCCGCCAGACCCACCTGGGACAAGGCTTTCTGCACACTCATCTGAACTGCTGCGCCCTCTCCTTCCTCGGTGTCACCGCAGCCGCCAGACCCACCTGGGACAAGGCTTTCTGCACGCTCATCTGAACTGCTGCACTCTCTCCCCTAACGTGTCTGTGCCTCGCCTCTTGGCAGTAGCCTCCCCAGAATAGAGGGGTTAGAGCAGTTACTGAGCATCAGTGGAGTCCATGCTGAGACAGTGTGGACACCGGGAAGGGACCACAGAGGCTGCATCTCTCAGACCTGGTCCAGGGTGGTGAGGTGCGGAAGGCTGGCTTCCATCCCACGCCTTCTCTTACACGATTTTCATAGTTTTATAGAAAAAAGTGATTTAATGGCTAAAACCAGAAAGATGTCAGGCATCTGAGATGGTAAGGAAATGAGTCAGTGTGGAAATGTGAGTTCCCCCAGAAAGCCGAACATTTTTAAAGCCTTGACCATTTTGTGTAGAAATTCTTTAACATTAATGATACAACTTTCTTTCTTCTTAAGAGCAAACATCGTACATTGTGATGTAGTACAGTGCTATTTTCAGGGTTCTGCAGGGAGGTTTTCTGCTATTTTGAACAACCTTAAGCTGCTGTATCTCTTGAGTTTTCAAGTTGGTTCCTCATGTTTCTCAATGTTGCATCTTTTTTTTTTTCCCCTGTCAACTGTCACTTCTTATTTCTTCCACTATTGGTACATTTCCTTATAATAATAGCAATGGTTCTCCATGTGCACATTTTTCTTCTAATCTGGAGAGAACTAGGGATATGAATAAGGGAGCTGGTTAAAGATAGACTTTTATATATTTATGTATATAAATATATGGAACAAGCTGGATTCCAGTGAGGACTCAGAGCTGTCTGGAGAGAACTAAAGACAGGGCATTTATAACAGAGCTTTTGCAACTTCTCAGTCAATCGATGCAAAGAGGTTTTGTCTGCTTCTTTTGTGGCCATCCGTTGGCCATTGTACTAATAGGTGAGATCACTCAAAGTCTAACTTCCAACTCTTGGAAGGATTTCAGTTGCGACATGAATATTCCACTCTGTAACATGGTGTAGAATGTCCAGATTCAATTTAATGGTTCAAATACTTGATTGATCTGCTAACAGGCATTAAGCCCCTCGATGGGCTTAATGACAGTGTGTGGGTCACCAAAGGGAACCCAGGAAGGGCAGGGGGTTCACGGCCCCCCATCTTAGACAAAGCCTTGGTTCCCTTGACAGAGAATCCATCCAGGCTTTTTGCTGGAACTTTTCTGGATAGTTCAACACTTTCTGCAAAAGCAGACTACTTTCTGTTTTTCTAAGTTCAATTTAAATATATGACATAAGGCACTCTCTGAAGAGGCCGATCAGTTGCTGACCTATTTGTATGATATTTTAGGTATAAAATATGAAGGATCATCCACGCAAACAGCAGAGTGTGAGCAAGATGCTCTTCGACACCCTGTAGCTGGAAGATTTTTTTGTTGTTTTTTGGCATAACATAAAATTTATAAAATGAATGTTTGGATGCCCTTGAATCTCTCAACGCTTTACTGAGTTTAAGACTCTGCAGCCCTCAGTGTGTGAATTAGGTGTGTGGACTCTTCCTGTGACAGGAGACGAAGGTGAGGGCTCCTGTCACCTTGGACCTGAGCATAGAAAAGTAGTCCCTGGGAAGCTCACTCTCACCAGCTCAGAGATGACAAACTCAAGTAGCCACGCAGGCGAGGCCACCAGCACAAAGGGGTGAAGTGGGCCAGGTACGGTTGCAGCAGGGAGCACCTGCCCCACCTGAGGTCAACTGGTCTAGAGTTGCAGGGAAGCCAGAGATCGGACCTGAACTTGGAGACTCCTGGCTTTTAGAGCCCCATGTACCTAACCATGTCCGGGGGTGGGAGGTGGTTGGAGGGTCCCAAATTTATCACATCTGCTTGGTACCATCGACAGAGCAGAGAACTCTCCCACTGGGAGACCCAGTCCCCAAATTCGGACCCAGAACTGTTTTCTGAGGTTGGCTTAGTGTTTAGAAATAAATAAATACAATCAGTTTGGATGAAAGTGTCTTTGAGAGGTGTTTCATCTCCAGTTTTCCTCAGGCCTCACCACTCCCTGCTGTATTACAGCAGCTCCCATGTGCACATTTGTGCTTCCTCTCTGCCCCTTACAGGCATCTGCATTTTTAGCTGTGTATACAAATAGATGCACGTTTTAATCCCTTGTCTGTTCAGGCTTGACAACCTCACTGGAGATCTAGGGCAGAACCAAAAAACGCAGAACCAAAAAATGTTATAAATGATGTCCTGTGGGCCGGAAGAGTGTGGCCTTGGCTGGGGGTGTGGGCTGGCTTCCCTGCCACTGGAACTTTCTAATTCTGGTCTGTAACCAGTTAATTGTGACATTAGAAACAAAATACCCTGAGCATCGATTACAGCGCCTGCTGGATACATAATAATAACTCAATATATGGAAACTAATTATTGTTGCCATGAGTATTTTATGATGAATATTTTTATTAGAGTAACCTATATCCGTGGATCCAAATACATAAATAGCTTTGGAATCACCCAACGCAGAATGCTTATATTCATAAACTTACACAGCCCCTCTGCAGAGTGTTTCTTATAGACAAACACAATAGAGGTGGAATTCTAAAGCCCCAATTAAGTGGAAAAGGTCGCTTTTGTGGTAACAATAGGGCAGAGCTAAGCAACAAAAAAAAAGCTACTTAGTTTGGCAACCTTTGTTCCGAAGAATCTTCTGAAAAAGCCCCCCTCCGAACCTCCTGAATGGGGCCTGATCCCATCTTCCTAATCCCCTGGCCGTCTCACATAGGGTTAATTGAATGCTGGGGAGGGGTGGGTCCCCTTTTGTGGCAGGAGCTGGTCACAAAACAAAAACCAATTGCTAGGTTCCAAAAGGTTTCTCCCTCACACTCTGTGCTAAAGTAAGAGCTGCAATTCCTCTTCCTTCTTGGCCGGGAGGGGCGCAGAGAAAGTTAAATCTTTCGAACACGCAGAATTTTCTGGAAAAGGTGAAAGTTCCGTTTCAAGTTCCAAATTGAATGCAGCCTCCCAGCCCGATGCTTTGACCCGTCTTTGTCCCGGTGCCGCAGACGCACCGCTGGCTGCGGCAGCAGCGTGGGCAGGGAGGGCCCGGGCTCCCACGCCGGCCCCTCCCCCAAACACCAGGATGCACATGGTAATTAAACCTCTGGGGCCTGGAGATGTTGGACTCCGGTTTGGAGAAATACTACACAGAAGAGCCGACCGGCAGCCCCTCCTTCTCGCCTGTGGGAATTTTCTTTAGTTACACATGGCTTCCCAGGTAAACAAGCTTGAAAAAAAAAAAAAAAGAAAAAGTCACTGGCGGGAATTAAATTAGCACCTTAGTGTTGCTTGTAATGAACCAGTCTGCTTAATGAGATGATCATGAAATCATGTTGAAAAACATAAAATCCTAGCAAAAAATGGGGGGTTTGCCTCGCTTTCCTAGGTCCTTTGTGGAACGCCTTTATTAAATATGATGTTTTCTTAAACATCCAATGTGCTTTTTTTCCAAGAGACAAATTGGAATTGTGAAAGATCGGGTGTTTATTACCTAACAATTGTGCTACAGGGCTGCCCCATGTCCTCGTTTCTCTGAGCTTCCTTTCTGTAAACTCTGCACAATTTTACCCATCTGGGAGTTTAGTCTAGGGATGATGTGAAGTCATTGTAAGGCCGAGTGTTGAACATTTAGGAGGCGGGTGGCACTGCACTAGTTCACCTGGTCTGGAACATGGTCTTCTGCACATATAGGCAGTGAAACGTCGGCACGTGGGGTGGAGTAACTCATCCAAGACCACGGACGGCACGTGATGGGGCCCGGGCTCAAGGGGAGCTCTGCTGACTCCAAAGCTCGGGCTTTTAGCAAGACCCGACACCCCCGGACTCTGTGCACACGTTGTGCAGGAAATGTCCATGGGGTCCCCTGTGTCAATGCCCTCCTCTCCTTCCCTCAGGAGGAAAGGGAACGTCTTGCCCGGCCTGTGGTTTGAGGTCTACCAGGGATCAGTGGACCGTTGCCCCAGGAATCCTGGAGTCTACAATTCACAAACAGGAACTATATGTCTGGAATAATCACGGGGCATGGCTGCTGGTCTGGGAAAGAAGGAAAGGCCGATGTGTCACGAGGACATATTCAAACACGCGCCTGGGCTGCCCACGCCGGCTGCTCTTGGGAGCCCTGTGTGTGTCCGGGGACCCCACCCCCTTGGTCTTTGACGGGGGGATCCAGCGATCCCCGGTATTCCTTTGAAGGGTGGGCATGCGCACGCTGGCCTGACATCTGCCCTTCCAGGCACCAGGGACACAGAGGGGAGAAGGTGGGTGTCTCTAGCATTTCCCTTTGCCTGGATCCCCACCGTTCCTCCAACAAAGAGAGCATTACCTGCAGGCGGTGAGGGCAGCAGGTCAGGAGACCTGACTCCTGTCTGGCTCTTCCCAACAACTGACCAAAGCAGGCTGCTGAGCTGGGCTTCAGTTCCTCAGTCCCCTTGAAGTCCATCTCCGGTTTGACAAACCCAACAGATATCTGTCCGAACGATCATGATAAGATTAATAAATAAACGCAGAGCTGGGAAGATCCAACAGGAGGACCGTGCAGCTGAGAAGTTTGCTGCTGACCTGAGTCCCCAGGTAGTCGGAGGACATTCACCATTGTTAGGCTGCAGTGACTGGTCCCCTTGGTTGTCTGGCCGTCACCAACACCCTCATCCTGTCCTCAGTGTCCTGAGGATGGAAGTGGGGAGGGAGACAGGGCCGTTCCATGGGGAGGGCTTCTTGGTGAGAAAGAGGATGATTCAGGGGAAGCGGGGGGACTTGATCTTCCTTTCCCTCCGCACTCAAAGCACTTCTGGGCAGACTGCACGTCAGGGGATGAAGGGAGCTGTTCGGAGAGAGAGGCGTGGTTGGAGAAGAGCAGCCAGCTCGGCGCCAGGTTCTCGGCCTTTGGTACCAGGAGTCCCAGTAACGGTGGTGGTGTTGGTAGTGGTCAGAATAGTAGGAATAGATGTGGCAGCTAATGGTCTGGAATGCTTACTGTACTTCCCAGATGCTCTTTATTTATGAGGATTTTCTAATTTCCACAAGAACCTTAGAGGTAATAGGTCTTTCATTTTCCCTATTAACACATGAGGGGTGTGACATTTACAGGGATGAGAAACTTAGCCCAGGCACAACAGCCCGGCCAGCAGATGGAGCAGCTCTGGTAGATCTGAGTGTCCGCCGCTCCCCAGCAGTCTTGACACAATGGTTTCCTTCCTCTGTGCTTACTTTCTAGGAAGCAGAGGTCTTGGGGAAGAAGCAAACTGGGTGCCTGTGTGTGAGGCCGAGAGTGCTGTGAATTCTAGTGAGTTTCTTGTGATTGCTTCCCAGACCCTCTAGAAAGATTGCTTTCATCCCTGGTTTGGAGGCCACGCGCTCGGCGCTGACGGCCTTTCAACTCAAACCCAGGTCCAGCGAAGGCCCCCAGTTCCATCTGAAATGAGCGCGTAGCCGGGGCAGGGAACTTGGCTGGCGCTCCGCCTAGTGGCGGTAAGCAGAACCGCCCTGCTCCCCCTCTGCTCTCGGCTTCTTGACTTGACCTCTCCATAGACCGAAAGCTTCTTGAAGGCAAGGCGTCTCCACCCACTTACCATTCACAGAATTCTGCTAGAAGATGGGGGCACATGGCATTGAACAAGGCACAGTGACTTTCTGTCAGCATTTTTCATCAAGGGGACAGAGAACATGCCCCCAGGACTGAAACACAGACATCTGAGAACTGTTACGGGAGCAGAGAAAGGAAGGCCTCACTCTGCCCGGGAGAATTGGTCAGGAAAGGCTCCAAAGCGGGAGCAGCATTGGGTCTTGACCTAACGACGGAGCTGGCTTCAGCATGCAGGTTCCCGGGCCGCTGGAGTGGTGAAGCCACCCAGAGCTAAAGAAACCCCAGGGGGGGTGGAGCTGGCCTCAGGCAGTGGCAGAGGGGACGGTAAGAAGAGGGCAAGTGACTTTTCCATCTGATGCATGCCCTTTAGCACCTCCAGTTTTGAAAATTGTCTCTAAGATACTAAGCAATGCCTGGATACTTAACAGAAGTCAAGAGTTTTAAAGTGTTCAAAGAAAAGAAAAAGAAAACACAAACAAAAAATGAAACGGGAGTAAGACCCACAGGGATTAACACTAACATTTTTTTCTGAAAGCTCCAACCCATCATTTGCCTTGTTAATGATCCCTAATGAAGACAGCGGCCAACAGTCAAATAACTGAGTCGTAAAACTGAAAACCAAAGGCCAATACAGGTGTAGTTCACTGACTAAGGTGATCACGTAAGAGATTCGCGCCAAGTACACGTTCCTCAGCGTGCACACAGTAAGCTGTTCTTATTCAGATCGTGTGTACAGGCTCCCTGCAGAGCTGGGCACAGAGAGTCAGCATGGTTACGACAGGCTGAGCTGACAACACTGCAAAAGGGATGCCCATTCACGCCTATGGAACCTGAATACTCCTGTTGCGTTTACTGTGTGGCTTTTGTGTGAAACCCCTTATCTTTTCACTTGGACGCCTCCTGGAAGGTGTGCACCTCAGCCAGTGTGGCCCGGCTCTGGCAGCAAGAGCTGTGGACCACCGCCCGCTGCCTGGACGGATCCTCTGCTGGTGAACATGTGAGATCCTCACGGAGTGCCTTTTGTGCCCCGAAGGTGTCACAAGGCAAAGTGGCAGGGGCTGGGGCAGACCTGGAGCTGTGGACAGCTCCTGAACCCCAGCCTCAGGCCTTGCACTTGTGAAACCTCAGCTCAGAAGCTGGGGTGGCGTTCCATGTGATCTTGCCCCTAGTGCCCCAGGTGGGTCCATATGGCGATCCCCCCAGGCCCCCATGACCGTCAGCCCCCTCCCGCTTCCCTTCCCTGCGGACAGGCAGGAATTTGTCAACAGCTTTGCCATGACAGTGAACTTCACTAGGAGTTCCAGGAACAATTTTTGTCCTTATTTGGGAACTTGGTTGTCCTGCCATCTTGGGTACTAAGGATTTTGCCCCCTGAATGGTCCGGCTCACAGGAAAGCCTGCTGCCACGAAAAGACACTTGCACAAGAAAGCTGTATCCCTCCCACTGGCAGGGCAGGGTGCTAAAACCATCCCTCCCATGGGTCAGCTCTGCTGTACGCCGTCTGCAGGGCCAACGGCCCCTGAGTAGAACCCTGGAGAGTACCCACCGCTTGATTGCTGTGAGACTGCTCCTTTCCTTTTGCAAGAAAAGCCTGCTCCCCAGGGTGGGGCAAGGCAAGCTGGCTCCCCAGCCCTAACTGGAGGGCTGGCACTGGAGCAGGCTACTGGTCTGCATGGTCTTCAGCCAGGCGGGAGCCGCAGGGTGTCCTCGAGAGAGCTGTGCACACAGCCAGGGACATCCCAGCCATCTCCTGCAGCGCCAACAGGCTTGAGAAAAGGAGGAGGCTAAGTAAGCTTCCTCTGGTCGGTATGCAGGGAAGACGGTCTACCCAAGTCTTAGCCAAGTCAGAGCTCAAGAGAGCATGTCTCCCCCCGCTAACCACATCCTCCCAGGCTTCTGTATGGCATGGCCCGGTTCCAGGCCTGCAGTCCAATACTGGTAATTTCATAGCATGGTTGCTAGTTGGCCAGCCTCCTCTTCAAGGAGCAAAGAGACCCTTCAGGGAGAGCTCGTGTCCTTTCTTATTTGCGTGCACTCCAAGATGACTGGATGAATTCAAGGATGCCTGTGCTCAAAGGAACATACTTTTCCAATCCTGTACCAATTCCCCTTATTTATTCTCTACCCCTTCTGGCTTGAGGTAACCTCTTCTCACCCAGCCCTACCACGATTGAAAACAACAACAATGACATCAAAGTCCCTGGATATCAGACTTTTACTCCTTAGTGTAAATTAGTTTGAGATGCCGTGTTCTGTCTGAGAGAACTTACAATTTCCTGCTAATTTCTGATTGTTTATATACAATCAGGTGCTCTCCTGCTCAGAGCCTTTGCACTTGGTATTTCTTCTATGGGAAATGCTCTTCCCCCTAGATTTCTACCTGGTCTCTCTCTCACCTCCTCTGGGCCTCCTGGGCACCTTGTTTAAAACACTAACCCGTGCCTTCCTCAGTACACACTCCACCCCAGTTCCCCCTTAATTTTTACCTGCAGCCCTTGCCTGATTTACAATATACTTTGCTCTTTATTTGGTTATAGTCTGTTTCCCCTTTTAGACTGTAAGCTCCCTGAGGGCAGGCACTCTTGTTTGTTTTACCTGCTGCTAAATCCCCAGTGCCTAGACATATGTGGTATCCTAAGTAGCAAGTTAACTGTCTATTGAATGAATCAATGAGTAAACCACGGATCAAACGCTCCTGCAGGGAATTTATCTTACTGATGACACGAGGGCTGTAGTCACAGAGCCCTGTGCAGGGCACAATTGCTGCCTGGCCCCAGGGGTGGGCAGACTGGTTCCTGGAAGACCCTCTCTTCCTGGGCCTCAGGAGTGGGTGTGAGGTAGCACCCACGTGGTGCACAGACTGGCTCTCCGGGCCCTGCTGGAGGCACAGGATGCCAGGAGGATGGTGTGGTCTGGAGGTGGGATGAACACGGCTTCCCCTCCCACATCTGGTGGATGGGTTTCATCTGGCAAGTATCTTAGCTTTTTTTTTTTTTTTCTCTTAGCTTTTTGAAGTTTGGATTATCCCTTCTGAAAAATTCAAACAGGGAACCCTATCTTGCTGGGTTTCAGTAGATGCTCAGTAAATGGTCATGGCGTGGCTGGTAGGAAATTAGAACCATGTATGCCCCTCCTGGCACAGAGTAGGCACCTCTGACCGGCAGGCGCTATGGTGTGCAGGGGAGCAGAGTCCTGGCCTTCAACAGACACAACCACCAGGCTTGGAATTGCCCAGGGGGCTGCCACCGGTGCTGCCTCCCCCTGCTGTTCCCCAGGCCGCAGGACGGAAGGCAACACACTCCGTGCACAGGGCAACCTCGCCGCTGACGGGCACCTTGTGCTCGACCTCCTCACCTCCGCTTCCCCACCAGGAAAATGAAGGCATTGTCAGGACCTGGAGGGGAAGTGTTCTGATGGTTAATCGGGACTCCTGCAAGTTGCCTTTGGGGTCACAGATCCTGAGCACTGTTCCGGAGTCTCAGTGGACACTGGTTTTAAGGCAGTCGGAGCCCCAGCTTGTGTTTCGCCTCCGTCTGTCAGAGACCTGACGCAGCTCTCACCATCTCCCCCTCCCCTCTCTCGGGCCATCACCACATGCTGTTATGGCTCCTGTCCAGGGACCACACACCAGGGATGGGAGGACCACCACCCATTGGCCGAGGAAGTTCCTTTAGGTGTGAGGTAAATATTCAGTTACTTAAGGCTCATACATGATGAGATGAACTTAACTTCATGTCATCTCTTCGAGATATTATTTTTTTTTTTAAGAAAAGGAGAAAGCACTGCTTTGATCTTAAATTAGACAAATGTCCTTTGGATGAGCCCACCATGGGGTTGATCAGGAACAGGGACCACTGGGGACTTGGCAGGGCTCTGGCCTCTGGGGCGGGCACACACCAGGCCAGGTGGCCCCTCCTGCTGGGGCAGTTCCCTCTGTCACCAGGCTGGGAAGGGGTGGTGTGAGCAGACACTGGGGGTCTCACAGGGGGAGGCTTCACTCTGATTTGTTCACGGCTTCCGGGGAGGGGCTTCATTTCAGCAGACCCTGCGCCCACCGCCCCTCCCCCCGGGCCCTCCATCTGAGTGGTCTGGGATCAGATGTGTACAGTTAGGGAAATACAGTGGAGCCAGAACCTTTCCACTGTAAATCCCGCCCATATGCTCCAGGGCTGCCTTCAGGATATGCAGAGACTCTTCTCAAATGTCCAAATCCCCTCTGTCGGGTTCCACAGAACAGATGTTACCCTGGCTCCTATGACATTCATTTATGAACTTCACATATGCTGAGTTATGGACCCCGCGCTGTTGCATGTGCTTTGCTGTACGTTCCAAAAGCACATTTGTTTGGTTTTGCAGAAACTTTGCACTGCTCTGGATCTCTATGAAATTCTGAGGTCTGTTCTCATCAGCATTCTAGCCTTGCCCTAGAACATCGCAGGTGGAAGAGGAACCCTAGCCACCCCCCATCCGTCCTGCTAGAGGTGGTGAGAGGCTTACAGAGAGGAGGCGTCTCCCCAGGTTTGCCAGGTTCAGGGACCAACTCAGGACTCAAACCTCTGCTCCTGACTTCTCAGCAGTCTGGGCTCTTTATGTCTCAAAATCTACCTTCATAACGCCAGAGCTTTTACAATGTATTTCAGAACAAATGGTTCGGTAATTTTAATTCTTTTTTGTTTTATTTAAAAAGACCCTATTTTTTTAGAGGAGTTTTAGGTTCACAGCAAAATTGAGGGGAAGGCACAGAGAGTTCCCGTAGACCCCCTGCCCTCACACACACACAGCCTCCCCCCAATCAGCATCCCTCACCTGAGTGGGGGCTTCGCTACAACTGATAACCCCACACTAACATGCCATCATCACCTAACGTCCACAGTTTACATCAGGGTTCACCCCTGGAAACGTACATCCCATGGGATGGACAAGTGTATGATGACATGAATCCGCGATTATAGTGTCATACAGAGTGGTTTCACTGCCCTAGAAACCCTCTGTGCCCTGTCTATTTATTCTGAACCCCCAATTCCTGGTAAGCACTCATCTCTTTACTGTGCCCATAGTTTTTCCTTATTTGATGTTTTTTAAGGTTCCAGTGTTAGCCCAAGAGGTTATATGAGTAAAGAGTTTAACCATTGCAGCCTCAGGGTCAGACCTGGCCAGGTGTCCACCTTCAGGACAGAAGCATTTCAGAAAAATCCTGACACCAGCTTCCCTGCAAGTCTCAGAGGCTGCCTGTTTCCATGGTGACGTGACTCTGCCCCTGCTCTGAGGACCACTGCCCTTCTGGATGTTGTTGCGTGTCCTCTCTGACACCCACTCCCTTCGCCCCGACCCCAGGCACCAGTAACCCAGGTTGGTGTCCAGCTTTCTGGGCTCTTCCAACACTGTCTGGATCCACCTCCTCTGAGGGGGACCTGGTTGTCTCGCTGACTGCTGTTCCCAGCACAGGGCATACTGGCTGGGTTACAGTGAGTACTTCATGGATAAATCTTCAAGGAACGAACAGATGCCGTACTCAAATCGGTCTTTCTGATGTGTTACGCTTTCTGTCCCAGAGCTTTGAGGTCTTATCTCAGAGTTTCTAGGACTTTGGGTACAGAGCCTTCACCTGCTGAGCCAGACTCGCTGGCTTCACCCCCAGGGCCCTGAGTCAGTGTGTCCAGGAGGCCCAGGAGTCTGAATCCAACACGGCGGGGGCAGTGGGGTCTGCTCTGGGGGCACTGCCTCCTGGAAGACCCTGTCAGGTCGAGTGCTTAGGGACAGGGGTGTTGTCCCTCGTCTGCACTTGGTGACTCCGGGCGTGTCTGGGCTGCGTGGGGATGTGCTCGCTATTTTGTGGGATGACAGCTCACAGAAGTGGTCCTCAGACTTGAGTTCCAGTTGCTGCTCTGCCCTCCATGGACTGGGTGAACTCGAGCATGTTGCCTTGCTGCTCGGAGCCTGTCTCTTCATCCTGGACGGAGGGCATTCGAATACATGAAGGTCCTTTTCGGTCCTTAATAGCACAGGAGATTAGGGGTCTGGGCGATGTCTGCGCTGGCAGCTGCGGCTCTGTGGTCCCCACCCCCAGGCAGTCAGGACACAGTGAACAAGGCTGTGGTCCTGCCTGCGCTCTGCTGGCGGCTGTCCTGAGGGACCCTGCCCCACCTTCCAGCCACTGCCACACACCCCGCTTCTGGTGGGCGGTCCCCTTCCATCACTGAGGAGCAGAGCCCCGGCCTCGCCTCGGTACCCTTCGCTCCCACCCGGGGAATTGCCTGCTGTTCTCTGGTTCAGCTCAGCAGGGTTGATGGGCACCGCTCGAGACCAGGAGTCAGAAAATGCTCAGAGAGTAGTCCGGCCCTGCCGCCGTGAGCGGGGACTGGGGGTCCGCGTTCTCTGACTTTGGCTTCCCGTGTGCACAATGAGGGATTTGTGTGAATTCTCGGTTCTCAACCCAGAGCCCGGTCGGGTTTCTTTGTGCCAAATACTCGTAACTAGGTTCTAACCTCAGAGAGTCTGACTCAGGAAGTCTGGAGCAAGGTCCAGACAAAAGAAATCTGGGGCAAAAACAGCTGTGGAGGGGATGCTGAAGGGCTCCGCTGGGTCTCGGCGACAGTGTTTCCCTAAATAATCCTCGCCCCTGACAGCCAACTAGCAGCCCATTCCAGTCAGGGCAACACTCACACTTTGATGTTGTGTCGGGAGATGCAGCCTGCAATCATAGGTCTTTTCCTGCTGTGCAGGCTGTGTGCAAATGCACGTGGAACACCATTCGTAAGTGATATTGAATCCATCCTAAAAGTGCTGTTGGTGGCAGCACAGAGGCAGCCCACGTACAGCAACACTTGCAAAGCCATGACCAGGTAGTCTTCAGGGCTGGGCCCTAAGTCACCAAGGACTCTCCTTGAACTTAGAAGGACAGCCCTGGAGTTGGATGGTCCTGGAGCTGAGTGCATCTAAGCAATGCTCCCTGCATCTCAAGAGAAGCTCGGAGTGATGTTAGCGTCCATGCATTCTTGTCATACAAATGGCATGTGGGAAAGTCACCAAGTATTATGATGATCCTTCGATATGTATTATTATGACATTTTCATAATATTCTATTTGTTATTAATATTATTTTATAACAATATTAATATTAATGGGTACAATCGTCTCTGCATTTTCTCTTTTGCCAAGTACTCTCATAAATGCTTCCCATGCATAACCTCAGAAGCACATGCTGAAGTAATTCTTACTACCTTCACTTCACATACAAGGGTACAAGGGCATCTGAATGTCTTGACCCGGGTGGTGGAGCTGAGACACTGTGACCAGGGGGTGGCCTGGCTGGAAGAATCCGCCCTAATCACTATGTCACATGGCCCCCCAGGACTCAGGATGGCCTTAGAAGGGGAGGCACTATGGCAGGGCCTGACCACTCCTTTTTTGCAAACACGGTGAGCATGTTTTCCGTGTTACAGTGGTTGAGGTGACACCTGTGAAGTGCGTTTTGGGGCAGGCTTTATTTTGGCCTCTTTTGGCCTCTGCGGCAGGGGTGAGGGTGGGATGAGGCATCAGCCCATGGGAATTCAAAACGGGAACAACACACACAAAGTTAAAGAAGTGATGGTTACCTGGGTCACCTAACCTCTATGTTTGGCTGAGAGGACTTCCTGCTTTTCTTAACCTAGTTCTGGAATAGGGACTCACGTGGCAAAGCCCCTTTGCACCAGGGGCTCAAAGCGTGCATCGTCTCACACAGCCTCCTCTACGATAGGGCACCAGCACGCCCCCTGTGTGGGTGGGGCACAGGTGCTAAGGCTTTCCCAGGGCCCCTGAGAAATGGTACATCCACGTAGGAAGCCCGGTCGGTGGTCACCAAACACGCACATTTGCCCTTCACCAGGTGAGCTGGTGAAGCGGATTTTCAAAAACTTGAACAACTTCTGCTCCATCAGGTGGGGAAGGACTGAGACCCCCAATGGGAAGGGGAGGGGTTGTGTGGTCAGACTCCATCTCCAATTCTGCACCTCCTGCCTTCTGCTCCCTGAAGTGACGGCCCACTTAGGGGCTCAGCCTGCTCGGTTTCAGGCCAGGAAACAAACATCCCAGCCTCTGCCCCGCAAGGCGGGTGCTGAACCAGCATTTACCTCGCCCTTTCTGATGCCAGGGCTGTGCTTGGTGTTCCTGAAACTACTTCCCGTAAACCTTCCCACTCCCGCCGGGAGAAATTCTCGTGTTCCTGGTGCAGCTTAGGAGATTGAAGCCCATGAGAATAAGGGTCCATGGTCACACAGCGAGGGACAAAACAGGGCCTCAGAGCAGAGTTTCAGATGCCAATGCCAGAGCTCTTTCCACGTTATTCTGTCTTTGCTTTGAACGCTACTGGGGGTCCGCTGTGCTTTTAGTACCAGGAATCACGTGATTGAAATTGGATTCTCACTGGCACTGCAGCCAGCACTGTCCTTTCTCTCGAAGGTCTAGGACCCCTGTTGTAAAGTGGGGATGAATTCGTGTGAAGAAGATGGGTGGGCAGTGTACAACCTCCTCTCTCACATCCACAGATCCGTGTTCCAGACACAAAGGAATGCTGAATCATCTTGAAAATGCCATAGGTGTACTTAAAAAGCATGAAAAAGGTATATTTTCAGGTGCCAGAGAAGAAGGGAAGATTAAAGAGAGAGAGCATAAGCAGGGCTTGAAACCTAGCATCTTACGAAGCTATTGGGACCAGAAAGACATCTTAGGGGATGGGACAGCTGCCTGAGGGTGTCCAGGGAGCTTGCAGGTACTGTGTGCAGGGAGAATCAGGGGTAGCAGGTTTGCAAAGCCAGGAATAGGGATGGAGCTACCATGTCTGCATAGAAACTAGCAGTGTTTGGCCTCCCATATCCCAGAAAGCAGAGTGATAGCTGATGTTGGCTCTGGACCCCAGGCACGCCTGGTATGGGGGGCCACAATTCACACTGTCTGCACTATTTGGAAATTTTGAACAGGAATTTCATGTAAAAGCTGATCTGGAGCTGACTGCAACCCAAAAAGCCCAGCCCCGGAGGAAGGATCATTGCCCCAGGAGAGGCTCCTGCACGAGTCAGGGCATCTCTGGGACTCCAGGGATGGACAATTTCGAAGGGAGATGAGCTCACAGCACCTGTGGAAACTCACCACCTTGAGGCTGAACAGACTCAATAAAAGGAGGATTCACATCCGAGGACCTACAGATAAAGGGAGCATCAAAACGCACCTTTGACCATTCGAAACACAACATAAAGGGGGAAATAAAGGAACATAGCCCGCATTCCAACAATAGGACTTAAAAAGAAGATAATCACAAAATGAAAAATAGAGTCATTGAAAGAAAGTGAGTGGATTGGACAGAACGTCTCCTGGTCTCCGTTGTGTTCGTTCCCACACTGTAATATCCTAGGAGCAGGGACCGGTCTCATTGACATTGAATCTTATGCCTCCCGTAGGCCCCTGGACTGGGTGGACACACAAGGCACATGCACCTGCTGGAAGGGTGGACCGTCCATGTTAAGTGTCCATGGTGAGCTGCTACTTCCAGAATCTTCAGATGTGGATGGTGGTGGCCGCCAGATGGCTTCTGTTCCAGCCAGGTGTGGCGGGCCTCAGCTTAGGGTGTGAGGAGATGGCATGCACAGCTGGAAAGGAGGCCGGCAAGAGGGGAAGAGCGGACGGCCTCTCCCGTCTCATGCTCTGCACAGGGAGGGCGCAGCCTGGCCTGTGGATCTCATGGCGGCACCGGTTTCCTCGCCAGGCCAGTGGACCCGCATGAGCCCCACTGGACAGCTTCCCTTTCGGCCGTGTCCCCTCTTCCTCCATTTATTGTGTTGTTTCCTCTTGTGCTAACAAGGATCTTTGAAAAATGACTGGTGTGGTAATAATCTATGGAACTTACTGTAGATAGCAATTAAATATGGTTAACGGCTGGGTTGCACTGACACATTAAAAGGCCCATGGGCTGCAATTTATGAAGACAGCCCTGCTGTCTCATTTGTATCTGATGCATGTCTCTGGTGTCCGCTCAGGAGGTCCAGTCTCAGAAGGGCACACCTTCCAGGCCTCCCCCAGAATCACTTCAGTCGCCAGGCCACCCAAAACCATGTTAGCACGACTTGATCATCCTTACTGCAGCCCATAATGTCCTCAGGGGGCCTGCTGGCCTTTATCCTTGTAAAAAAAAAGCATGTGCTATCCAAAGGAAATCCTAGTTATAATATTGGGGATGATTCTCACACATGATGGAAAGTGAGTTGATGACAAGAATTGATATTAAAGGCTGGGATCTCACTGTCCCCAACGTTGCTGATTTCTGGATATAACAGGCACTCAGCCCCAGTGTGAGGTTGGTCCGTCTCCCTAGGGGCCAGCAAGCCCTGCAGAGTCACGCCTCATTCATCCAGCAGCCTTACCCCTGCAAGACTCCAGAAGGAAGAGAAAACTCTGAGAAGCCAGAACAAGAACGAAGATTATGCAACCTACTCACACATGAACAAGTAGACAAGAGATGACCAACTGGTCCCAGGTGTCCCCCAACCCCTCACTGGCCAAGTCCACCCACTGAGGTCACACTTGCTGATGCATGTACTTCCATCAGCAGTCAGGGCTGGAGAGAAAAGGTGTGTCTGCTGCTTCCGTCCTGGATTTTCACCTACAGACTAAATATAGAAACAATGCTAATAATGTAATTTTTCAGGACAAGTTACTGAGGTTTCCTTCGTATTTTTTCCCCTTTTGTGGATACATTTTCTTCCTGAGAAAACAGCCAAGACTGTGTGCTCTCTTGCCTCTGGGATTGCTAATGGTTTCGTGCCACAGGGCCCAAAGCGGAAGCATCTAGGCAGCTGGACGGTGATTCAAGGCCTTGTTTTGGAAAGTCTAGGCTTACTGAGAGAAATTATGCTGGACAGGCCAGTGGAGGAAACCACAGAGTCGTGGGGTGTCCAGCAATGAGAGACGAGAATTACCAGACCAGGTGAGGGCGGAGGATGTCTTGGGGTGAAGAGTGCGACGACTTCCTGTTGCTGACATCATTGCGGCTGCTGTCCGGTGAGTCCCAGGGGCCCTGCTCACATCAGAGATGCTGGGGGATGTGAGGATACTGAACGCAGAGAAATGGCCTTGGAGAAAATGACAAAGAATCCCTGTGTCCAAACTCAGTTCAGACACAGCCCACCTCAAAGAGAGCATGGGGGTGAACAGAGAGTTTATCTGTGGGACACTCAGGGCTGAAGAATTGAGAAGGCTTCCTTGAATGTTTGGGCCATCTAGAACCTTCTGGAATTTTGTTCAAGTCTAGGAGGGATGATTCATTTGCAGTGAGCCAGCTGAAGAGACGTTTGGACCAGATTTTATTTAATTTGGAGAAATAATGTCATATGATAGCTCTGCTGGGGCTTAAAGTCTGCTGGCAAAATGAATTTCCTGAAAGAGCTAAGGCTGTGGAAGGTGATGCTATGGCCTGTCTCCAGTGTTAACTTCTAGGAAAATGAAAGCTGTCTTCTGGAGTAGGAATGACATGGGGTCTACACTGTCAGAGTGCTGGGGGCAAGGACAAAGGACAGGGGCCAAAGTGCTTTCAGGTTGTGATCCCATTAGCAGTACAAAAATGACTGGTTCACCTAAATCAGTCCTTTTTTTTTTTTTGCAGTTTTATGGAGGTATAACTGACAAGTAAAAATTGTGTATATTTAAGGTGTACAACTTGATGTTTTGATTTACACGTACATGGTGAAATAATCACCACAATTGAGCTAATTAGCATCTCTGTCACTTCACATAGTTACATTTTTCATGCATGTGAGGTGAGAACACTTCATATCCAACCTCTTAGCATGTTTCGAGTATATAATACAGTATTGTTAACCATGGTCACCAGCTGTACATATGATCCCCAGAACCTATTCATCTCATACCTGAAATCTTGTACCTTTGACCTACATCTTTTTATTTCCACCACCCCCCAGCTGTTGCCAACCGACCTTCTACTCTCTGTTTCTATGAGTCTGACTATTTTCGATCCTGCATACAAGTGAGATCACGCGGTATTTGTCTTTCTGAATCTGGTTTATTTCACTAAGCATAATGTTCTCCAGGTTCATCCAGGTTGTTTCATGACAGCATTTCCTTCTTTTTAAAGGTTGAATATTTAATATAATCACTCTATTATCCATTCATTCCTCGAAGGACACTTAGGTTGTTTCCATATCTTGGGTATTGTGAATAACGCTGCAATGAGCGCAGGAGTGCAGGTATCTCTTTGAGATCCAGATTTCAGTTTGCTTGTGTAAATATCAAGAAGAGAGATTGCTGGATCATATAGTAGTTCTATTTTTAATTTTTTCAGGAACCTCCACACTGTTTTCCACAGTGGCTGCACCAGTTTACATTCCCAACAACAAGGTACCAGGGTTCCTTTTCCTCCATACTCTCACCAACTTTTATCTTTTGCCTTTTTGATAATTGCCACCCTACCAGGTGTGAGGTGTTACCCCACTGTGGTTTTGATCTGCCTTTCTCTGATGATTAGTGACATTGAGCTTCTTTTCATATATCTGTTGGCCATTTATACCTCTTCTTTTGAGAAACATCTATTCGTGTCCTTTGCCAATTTTTAACTGGGTTATTTGTGTGAATTTATTTTTGCTATTGATTTGTAGCAATTCCTTATATACTTTCGGATATGAACCCTTATCAGATGGTTTGCAAGTATTTTTTTTTTCCCATTCCATAGACTGCCTCTTCATTCTGTTGATTGTTTCCTTTGCTGAGCAGAAGCCCCATGATATCTTCTAATGCTGAGACTCCTGGGCTAACAATGGAGGTGTTTGAGCTTTAACTGGCATCCCCCCGAGAAGCTGAATCAATGGTCAGTCTCTGAGGCCTAGAGAAGCATCAGCTGATGGGGGTATCATAGGGCTCCGGTGTTTGCGTACCAGGTGTTGGTGGACCCAAGGAGACTTCATCTTCAATGACGGTGAGGCAAAGAATGCCTGAATAATTTAAAGCAGCCTTCGGGCATGTTGACAATCAGAGAAACAGAGCAGGTCACCTATCTAAATACCCACGGGGTGGTGGTTCTGTGGGCAGAAGCATGACATCAAGGCTCTGGGCAGGGAGGCGCGATGTCAGGAGGGATGGCTTAGGCCTCCAGAGATCGGGCATGATTACAGCCAAGCTGGGCGTGCCCTCCACCTGACGAACAGCACAACTGGGTTCAAAACTCTGTCAATATCCTCAACCAGTGGAGATATCAAAGGGAGGGGAGGAGGAGGAAATGAAGCAAGACTGGAGGTCTTGACTCAGGTCACTAGCTGTGGAAGGGAGGGGCCAATCCCAGACAAACAAGTGCGGGCATCCATGGGCGGGTCTCTGAGCACCAGCTACAGCAGACAGATCATGTGCTACTCTAGGTTGCTTTGCACACCTGTACTCTGCATCCACGGTGTGGGTCAAGGCACACCCTGGAGGGGTGTTTTAGTAGAGGAAGCTTGAAGCTAAAGTAAATACGAAATAAATACACTTGCCTGGATACTGAGTGGGGAAAGCAACTCAGAGACAAACTCTAAGGACTTTGGAAAGTGCAGCCTTCAGCACCACACATTTTATAGGGGGCTGGTAGTAAGTAGTTTGGAGGGATGGACTGGGGAAGCAGAGCTGGGCCTTTTATGACAGAATGACACAACAAAGAGGATTTGTAAGTACTAATCTGAAAGCTAAGGGATTCTTGGGTGATGGCAAGAAACTATCGAAGTATTAGAGAGTGGAGCCCCGTGGGATTTGTAAGAGATTAGGTTTGCCCATCTGGCCCGAAGACCCAGGAAGTGATTTACCATGAGGCCCAAATGCTCCCTTGGAAGCCACATCTGGTGATGGCAGGGCCCTGAGTCAGGGCTAGTATGTTCCAGGATGGGGACCACCAGCGTTGCAGTGTAGACGTGTTTTAAATAGCATAGAGCTACCCTGGAATTTCAGAGGAAAGGGAAAGGTCTTATTGGCATGCCCCTTCTGATAAAAGTCACACACATCACTTCTGCTCTCATCCTGCTGTCCAGAACTTTGTTGAGCGGCAGTACCTAGCATCAAGGGAGACTGGGGGATGCAGTCTTATTCTGATAGGCTGCGTGTCCAGCTAAATATTGGAGGTTCTGCTATTATAAGAATAAACAAGAAGTGCAAATACTGGGAATCATCTACCAGTCCATACCATAGGTACTTTTACAGTCCAGAAGAGGGATCAAGTTAAAAGTTAGAATAAATAAAATATGAAGGTAGGAAACCCACTGAGAACAGGGTTGCTTGAGTGGGACTTTCAATGATGCATCGGTTAATTTTTACGGGAGCTGCCAAATAACAGTGTTCAGATTGTCTGCTTTCTTTAAGTTAATACTTTTCTGATTATAGAAGCAACACAACTTCCCTGTCCTGTGTTTAGAAAAATATTGAAAAGTGTGGAAAATCAAATAGAATTCATTCATTAATGATCACACCGCCAAGAGGTAACCATCTCTTTTATGTTGGTGTCCATTCTTGTATTTTCTGAGATGTCTGTCTCACAGGTGTATATTTTTGTTTATAAGAGCATCATAGTATATGCATTATCTTTGACAGACCTTTATATTTTACTAGTTTTACCAGTGTCTTTATTGTCGGCTGTCTACGCCCTCAGAATCCTTTCTTTCTCTGATGGATCCTAATCAAGGAAACAGGGAGAAGCAGGCAGTTTACTGGGGGTGCTCTCCCTGAGCGCCTCTGGTGGAGAAGATGCTCTGAAGAAGGAAAGTGTGGACACCCCTCCACGCCCGGTAAGGGTGGACCTACTTGCGGGTCCCACTGCCCACATGACCTCCACTCGTCAGCCCCGCTGGGCTCCACCAGGCACTGGAGACACTCCCTGCTCCCTCTGGCCCCCCGAACCCCCTTATCCGGCATGCCTGCCTTCTGGATCCTTAACAAAGAATAGAGCACATTTCACCTTCCCGGTGGTCTGTGTTCAGAGATACAGCCGTGGGTGAAAAGAAAACCACAGCGCAGTTGTCGTGATAAAAGCCCGCAGAGACTGCCGTGCACACCCCAGGCCAGCTGAACCGACGTCGTCCTGGCCACCCCAGGTCTCGCAAGCTGCTGTTCTTAGAGCATCTTATCCAAGTCCAAGGGCAGTGGGGTGAGTGTCTGTGACAGTCTAAGGCCTGAAGGACATTCTGAGAGGACTGTGGAAAGGACATGGCATAGCCTACTGGCTTGAACTTCAATTTGAATTGGAAATTACACTTCTCAAGGTCAGCTTTTCCTTGGGTTATAGGTTAGTTTTAGTACTAGGTGTGTGCCTGTGTACACGTGTGTGTGTGAGTGTGTGTGTGTGACAAGGGAATGAGGGAGGGAAAGGGGAGGGCAGACCCAGCTACATAAGCATTTTATCGATTCCCAAGTCGGTCCTAGTTAGGAATAAACACTTTATGGCTGGGAAATGTTCCCTAGGACTTCAGTGTGAATTAACATATTTTTTTAAATTAAGATTTTTAGAATTTTTATTTTATATTGGAGTATAGTTGATTTACAACATTTACAATGTTGTGTTAATTTCAGGGGTACAGCACAGTGATTCAGTATAAGACGATATATATATATGTGTGTATGTATATATATTCTTTTTCTGATTCTTTCCCATTATAGGTTATTACAAGATATTAAGCAGAGTTCCCTGTGCTCTACAGTAGGTCCCTGTTGTTAATCTATTTTATATATAGGATTGTGTATATATCAATCCCTCCCCACCCCCCTTTACCCTTTGGTAACCATAAGTTTGCTTTCAAAGTCTGTGACTCTGTTTCTGTTTTGTAAATAAGTTCATTTGTATCATTTTTTTCAGATTCCACATATAAGTGATTAAGTGATAAAGAACTAATATTCTTTAGACACACATGCGTGCATGCACGCGCACGTGCACCCCAGGCCCCTGCTTCCTCCTCCTTTCTGACATGACGGAGAGCAGGCTCAACCGCTGCCTGGAAGGTCAGAACACGTGGAGGAATCAGTCTGGGGCTGTTCTCTTGCCGAGCTCCCAGGAGAGCAGGGCCTGCACTCTTGCTCAGCGTCGCCCAGGCTTTTCCCAGCTCGCAGCCTCCCCATCCTTTTCGTTAAGGATCCAGGGGCAGGCGTGCCAGATAAGGGGGCTTCAGAGGAGAGGGGAGGGCTCAGCTCCCCACCCTCCGCTCGCACAGCAGGCCAGTAGGGCCCTGTGCTCCCCAGACGCTGCCATAGATTTTTCATGAGAGTCATAGATCTGGAGAGAAAGAGGGAGAAAAGGCAGCTAGCTTGGGAATTCATCAGCCCCACATGGATAGTATATACAATAAAAAAAATAAAAATAAAAAAAAAACCCTTCTAGATAGCAAAGAGCCCATTAAAGGCCCACGTTGTGATGCTCTGAATAGGAACTTCCTTCCCCTGCAATATCCCGGCTCTGTTTGTCCAGCAGGCTTTGTTGTCATGTGTGCTTTCCCGCATCCTCCTGTACATCTCCTCCTGACTCAGCTGAAGGAGGGTGAAGAATTATCTTTCCAGGAGGGAGACAGGGGCTAAGGGTGGGCCCAGCCAGTGTGCAGGAGCCCAGCTTTCCTTCCCCGCTGCCCCCGTCTTGTCCACAGAGATGGACCTGAAACAGGGAAGCCACGTCCCAGGTACCTCGACAGGGCAAGATGCTGTCTGGGTGAGAACCCGTCCTAACCCCTGAGTCCCCTTCCAGCACGTGTCACCTTGCACGACGATGTCTCCAGTGTCTGTGGTGCTGACTCAAAGTGTTTTTATTTCAAATAAAGTCCGCTGCACAGCCTCACCCTGAACGTCTCAGGAAAAACCCTTTCTGGCTGCTTTTTGGAAGGAATCATGTTGCCTTTGCCTCTTGACTCGGCTAGATGTAAACGTGGTGGCCTTGTTCTCTCCACTTCAAAAATATAAAGAAACATGTGGAAATGTTCTATTTTTCAGATCGAAAACCATGTGCACCACATTTTCCCAGACCTGATCTTAATGTAGATAAAAGTGAGAAACCCAGAGGGGAGCCTGCTGTTGAAGCCCTGCATTGTATGCTCTAATTTAATCATCGTGTGCCGCAGGATTTCTTTGCATAAATTACAACCACAATGATAGCATCACTTTCACAAAAGGTGGTCTCCGGTTGATTCAACTCTCCAAGTCATGGCCGGGTTGTTCAAAGCAGAGAAAGGGAGCCTGCGGTCTTACAGAGCTGGAGAATGCACCTGGGGCTCGTGGAGGAGGCCAATCGGGCGACACCTCCCTGCTCTTTGCCTATTCAGCTCATTTTCCTTTTCATCTCGACATCTGCTAACTGCTTGGTTTTTATTTTCCGGGAATAAAGGGTTATTGGCAATGGGCACCACCCTGGTGTATGAGGAGGGGGTTTCTAGGAAGACCCCCAGAGTGGAGAAGTGATGGAGGGAACCATCCTCCTATGATGCCTCCCCTGGCCTCCTTTTTCTCCTCCTTTCCATCCCCCCATCCATTGGACAAACACAATTTTTAAATTATCTGCATTTTCAATGCTCTTGGGTCTTCATCTGGAAAAGCACTGTCCCTGTGCTGCTCTGAACAGTCCAGCACCCATGGTCTCCCTTTTCCCAGGCTTAAAATTGTCTCCCTCAGAACCTTGGAAGCATGTTTTGTAAGCCCCTCTACAGAAGGCAGGCGGCTAGCCAGCTGTGCTTGTCTGCATCGTGGTGGTCCCAGAGAGCTCTGGACAATTCTTTGAAAGAACAGGGGTGGGAAGATTCTCAGGACACAGGCAGCTCATGTCTGTCCTTGGAGATTTATGTCACAAAGGACATCTAAAATAAAGGTAAAATTGAATCTGTGGAAACTGCTCCTGTTTCCCAATGGATTGAGTCTAGAGGAAATGGGATTTTTTTCTTCACAATTTTCCCAACAGAGTGATTCTTTTAGTGCCAAAACCCTCGAAAGAGAATGAAGCTCACATATCACACCTATGTGTGCAACAGCAGGAACGTGCAATGGAAAATCCGACAATAAAGGTTAAACAATAAATGAAAACTTCAGTATTGTCATTGCTGCTCAAAAAAGTGGTGGTCATCAACATATGCAAGTGCGCACTGCCTTTTAAAACCACAGCAATGCAAAGTCTCATCTCCTGTCAAATCACCATGGGAATTGTTGATTCCTGGGGGCGACATAGGAGACCAGCCAGCCTCTGGGTGTGTGTATGTGTACGTACTGTGCAAACACACAGTTAAGCCCACCTGGGCAGCCCTGTTCTGCCTTGTGTCTTCTCGGTGGGGGGAAGGGTCATGAGTCAAAATGCTTCCATGGAATGATGGAGGGAATTTCGAACAATACAGCCTTAGATATAAGCTTTCCTCTAACCTGATTTGCATGTATAAATAGGAAGCACCGAATGGAAGAGAACAGTGAAAACAGAGACGGTTATGAAATGCAGGAAGTACATCTACAACAGATGCCTGTTGCTTTCTGCAGATCAGATTGTTCTGTGGCCCACCCTTTAGTGCTCCTAAAAGGTCAGGCTCCCTGGATGGCTGGACTAGTAGCCTAATAAATCCCTGGTGTAAGAGTGTGTGTGTGCCCGTGTGTGTGTGCGAGAGGGTCCCCTTCCGTGTGCTGCAACTGGAATCAGTCTGGCCACCGTGGCTGTGCACACTTACCTTCTCTTCCGTTTTTTGTTTTTTTGGTTTTTTTTTTGGTACGCGGGCCTCTCACTGCTGTGGCCTCTCCCGTTGCGGAGCACAGGCTCCGGATGCGCAGGCTCAGCGGCCATGGCTCACGGGCCCAGCCGCTCCGCGGCACGTGGGATCTTCCCGGACCGGGGCACGAACCCGTGTCCCCTACATCGGCAGGCGGACTCTCAACCACTGCGCCACCAGGGAAGCCCCTCCTCTTCCATTTGAATATGACCTGCAGACATGGGAACCCAGCTGCAGGATTTGTGTCGGGGCTAAAAGCAAAGCTCAGCCTAATAACACTCCCCAGCTTTGTTTGTATATTCCCAGCGTTTCACACCTTTCCTTGTCTTTCCTTAGATTAAAGAAAGAAAAATATATTGAGATGATTCTGTGGGTTTTCTCTTCTGTTGAAAATACACCTCATCGCTCAGAGAGACCTTGGATAATTGGGGTTATTAGCATTGGCTTTGGAGTGAGGCAGATTTGGTGCCCATCCTGGTTTCCATGTCTGCTTGGGTGTGATCTTTGCCACCTACTCTGCTACTATAGTCTTCTTCCTGAGAACGTTCTTACCTGCAGAACAGAGGCAATAATTCCCACCTTGCTGGGTTGTAGTATTGAATGCAGTTTATGTAGGAAACATATGCAGTGCACAGAAGTTTAATACATAAATAGGAATTATTACTTGTTTTGTGGGTGTGTATCAAAGTATATAATGTGCTTAATATTTATTTAAAGCAAAAACATTCTGGATTAAAGACAGAAAAGTTGCAAAATGCCAGAAATGTGCTTTCATGAAATATTTGCAAAACTCTAAATAAGGAGATGATATAATAGT
Organism: Lagenorhynchus albirostris; assembly: GCF_949774975.1. Lineage (NCBI taxonomy): Eukaryota > Metazoa > Chordata > Mammalia > Artiodactyla > Delphinidae > Lagenorhynchus > Lagenorhynchus albirostris. Next base: position 85,420,242 of record NC_083107.1, on the reverse strand, counting down.
GTCTTAGTTCTGCCATCAGCTAGTTAGTTATGCAGGCTTAGACAAACCATGTCACCTCCCTGGATTTCAGCTCTAAACCAAGAGGTGCGTCACAGATCGGCCTTCGGGAGGGGCCTCTGGGGGCACTCCCTGGAGGAAAGTGTGGGTCTGTACCCTCCACCTCTGCAAGTGCCCCCTGCAGACCCGCTCTTCTCTGGAAACAGAAGCCCTTCTTTTCCTGTGTCACTTCCTGGAGGCTTGCGTGGGCAGGTATCGTCCTGGCCCTGAGGTGCGGGCCGGGCCTCCACCTCTCCCTCGGCTGCTCTGGCGTCAGGCCGCCTCCGGTAGGTGCATCCCTGTCCTTCCCACTCCCCCGGCTCTGCTCTTCTGTTCCGGAGGTCGGGGAGGGCCCACCTCTCCGGAGCCTCAGGGCCCCTCTCCTGCTTCCTGCGCTGGGAATCAGCATGCCTCAGCTCACGTTCTGGCTGGGCCTCGTATTCACTCACCTCCTGGACCCTCAAGTTCCGTTCCCCTAACAGGTGAGGGCAGACCCCAGGCTCCCCCAGCACAGCATCCTCGATTTCCCATGAGAACGCACGAGGAGGCCCAGGCTGGCAGGAGCCTGTCATCCAGGTGGTGCGCCCTGCAGCAGACCCACAGAAGCAGAAGGACCGCCTCCTCCATCTGTAGGGACACAGCATTAGGATCGCGAGTGAAACAAAAGCAAGTCCCATCAGCGCGAGCCGGGTGGGAAAGCAGTCGGTGTGGATGGTGGGAACGGAAGGCGACCAGAAGGCTGAATCCCTGGTGACAATTAGAGACAGGCCGGCAGGCAGCAGCTGAGGCCCCTCCCCGAGAGCCATTTCCATCGCAGAGTCGCCACAGAAGGGCCTGTCGGCCCCAAAGCCACATCTCTGCCAGGCCATTGGTCCACAAGGGGCATAATAGCCCCGGCCTCATTGCTCTGGGCGGCGGCAAGGACAATGACCCGCCGTGAAAAGAGTTAAAAAGATTCCGAGGAGGGGAGAAGCAAACCCGCACGGTGGCAATTCAAAATCTTTTGGACGCTGTTCGCAGGCTCTTTAATTAAGCCCCTCTTCTTCAGCTCATCCGGCAGAAATGCACCTGCCCCCCATCTGCGGGCCAAAACAGCAAACGAGAGCGTGACTTCACACAAGCCCTTCCCCAGTTCTGCCTTTGCTGATTGTTCATGGGAGGCGGCCACAGACTCGCTCACTCTTTCTCTTTTTTCCTTGCTCTGAAAGAGTCTATGAAAACCATATTAAAAAGTGTGTGAGCCAAGGGATTCCATCTATCAAAGGAAGAAGGCCATAAATAGCATTCATTCTGAGAATATCAAACGTACTAGCAGATTTCTAGGCAAGGTGTGAAGGCCAGAGTTCCCTTAATTGACCTAATCTCCGTTTCACCCCCAAACTTCATCTGTGCCTGAAAGCTGGGACACAAAATATTTCCCTCTCCAGAAGAATTGTCTTTTCTGCGGCAGCATGTAATAAACAGTCAGGGCCCAGGACACGAGGGTTTACGTCATTCTCAGAACAACCCCGTTCTGCTTGGTGTCACTGCAGTGGTTGCTGTTTTCAGGTGGTTTAGTGCTGACTCCTTTCTGCAAATCGGTTCTGTTCACATGGGTCTGCGGTGGGCAGGGACCCGCGTCCTGCCAGAAGGCAGCAGGATATGCCTGTCTGCCCTCCTGGAAATCTTGCTGTTGCCAGAACTGTGTTAGTGCATCGCCCCGTGCCCCTCCCCTCCTCTCCTCACAGATGTTACTGCAACTTCAGGAGAGGCCCTGCGTGGGCTGGTTCCCTCTCCATATGTGCCTGCTGTCTCCAGAACCATGGGAGGCTGGTGCAAACCCAGCCCAGCCCTGGTCCCACCTCTGCCCGCGGCAGCTCAAACTGCCCCGCTGCCCTTTACACCGCCTGGGAGAACTGCTGTCCCACGGCTATGGAAGCTAAAGCCCTCCTTGATTTCTGCAGGATACAAAGAAAGTGCAAGTCGGAGCTCCATGTCTGGGCTGCCTGTCTTGAAAGATGCCTGTGTCCTAGAAGCTGTAAGCGGAGCAGTGCGAGGTGGTCCTCCTGGAGCTGGGAGACTACCCGGGGGGATCATCCATCAGACACCTGCTCCGGCGCGCCAGTTCTCTGCGCTCACGCACTCCCCCGAGCTGCCCCGCCCCCCCTCACGTGCTCTCTGGACACGCCCCCCTCTGGCTGCCTCCTGACATGTCTTGACGTCACCTTTCACTGTGCCCTCGCCCTGCAGGCTCAGGACCTCCGTGGACGCCCTTGTTCCCGCATTGTTCCGGTCTTCCGTGATCAGCCCAGAGCTCACTGGGTCCCCGGAGCTGGACACTGAGAGGGCATTTTTTTCATATGCTTTTAATTATTCAGATAAAAGATTCCTAGGCTCAGATTTCTCTCCACTGCCTAAAGAAAAATGGAGAATTAAATGCAAAACCACTTTGAAAAATCCAGCCTTAAAAACAAAATGATGATTCAACGGAAGGTATTCAGGAAAATGTGCAGATTGAATAAACTTGATGATTTTCATCATTTCCAATAGATTGCGATTATCATCATTTGTTAACTATTTTGGAGACTGTGAGGTGATGGTCATTATCTCTTTTTTACAGACAAGCAAATGTGTCCACTGTCTCCTAGAGTGGCTGGGGGAAAAAAGAGAGAGAAAAACCTGCCCCCCTCAAAAATACAAATATATCTGGCTTCTCAAATGGCACATAATTTCTTACGAAATTGAGGAAAGGAATAGACAGAGAGGAATCTACCATTAGGGTGGGGTCTCTTTCCAGCCAAGGGTCTGGGCAATTCCAGGATGGAAAAAGGTTTGAAATCAGGAATTCAGTTTCACAGTTTCCACAGGCTAACGCAGACACACACTTCCAGGTCAGAAGGATCCGAACAGAATGTTCTCCAGGGGAGAAGGCCGCGTCCTGCTCCCACGTGGCTCTCTCAGCATCGTGCAAGTGGGCGGGGCCTCCGTAGGAGCTTGAGTGTGCCCGACCCCCGCCCATCCCTTCCCCACTCCCACGCCAGGTGGGGAGAATGTGGCTCCGGGGTATCCTCCGTCCCCTGTGGGTGTCCCTTCCTGAAACAGCTTTTCAATCCTGCTCAGTCTGTTCCTTCCTAAGACTCACCATTCTTCACAGTGCCTTCTATTGCCACCCATCTAATGCTGTACTTTTTCCCTCGATATTTCCGTTGACATTTAAGACCTTAGCTTCCAGTTTATGCTCATGATTCCGAAGCCTTTCTATTCCTCTCACATGTCTGTTGAATCTTGGACAGACAGGTTCAAAGCCCGCTGGGCACCTCAGCCCCCAAATGTCTTTGCTCTCTCTGCCCCTGACCTCATCCTTCACAGCCTGCATCTTCTCTGTAGAGTCCATCTCGAACCAGTGGCATTCCTGTAATTAGCCCAGACTAGAGATCCCGTCCCTTCCTCCACACACACGCCCCTTTAGTTGATTTACTGAATCCTGTCTTCTCTGCTGTAGAAAGATTTCTGGACCCCCTTTCCTCTCATGACCCCCACCACGGTCCGAGTTCAGGCTCCCCTCATTCTCGCCCACAAGGCTGCAAAAGCATCTGATGGGCTTCCTGTCTCCAGGTCACTCCTCACCCTCCAGTCTGCCTTCCACCTGCCTGTAGACTTATTTTCACCTAGAAAGCTTTTGTTTTCCAGCACTTAGAGAATAAACTCCTTAACCTGACACTTGAGCCTCTTCAGCAGAGCTCCCAACTGCACTATGCACCTGGGCAGGCTCCTGCCTGCTCTGACCCCTCGACATCTGCACCCTGTTCCCAAAAGGCTGTGCCCAGGGCCTGGCAGCTCTGTGTGTGCTCCTTTACCAGGGATGCCTTTCCTCCCTTTGCTTGGTAAATGACATTTTAAGGCCTCTTTAAATGCTATCTGTGCTATATAGCATATGGTATTTGTTCTCTGGTGTATGCCACGTGGTATATACCATGTGGTATATGTTATCTGACATACATCTTAGAGTATATGCTATACAGTATATGCTATGTGGTATATGCCATGAGGTGTATGCCATGTGTCGTATGAAATATGCCGTCAGACCTTGTGAATCAAAGTAAAAGTTTCATCTCGAGCTCTCCCATCTGCCTCCCACGCTGGGGGCTCTGCCCGTTCTCACGTTCAGCCTCCTGTCTGCGACGGGTAACAGGGGCGGGTGCTGACACTGTGATGGTTCTGGGAGCCTCTGTGCTCTCTCAGGGCCTGGGGTGAAGCCCCAGTCTAGCTTATTCATCACAGGCTGAGCCGAGCATACGCCTGGGAGCTGGCACCCTTGCACTCATCAGTAGCAGGCTGTGTGCTTATTACCTGTAATGACACACTTAGACCTTTACTTTGTTCTTTTCAAAGCACTTTCCCATTTCTTTTCTATTCAGGACAGTGGATTTTATCCCCACCATACAAATGAGGGGATAAAGATTCAGAGAGAGTAGGTCATTTTTCAAGGCTGTGGTTAAACCCCAGCTTCTTCTGACTTGGGCCACCTTGTGGGAGACCTGCCTCCCTTCCTCTGTCTCTCTCCTTCCCCCAGCCCTCTTCCCTCTCATATTCTTCCCTCCATCTCATTCTGTGACTACTCAGAGCTCTCTCCCTTTGCCTCACCCTCAGAGGATAACGTGGGTTTCCTCCAAAGTGCTCCAGGGGCCCAGATATTGTAAACTTCCTCAGAAGTCTGAGGAAGTGACAGGTATGGAAGCAATGTTTTGCTGGAGGTGGATAGAGGTGGGTGGACCACCAGAAGGGAGCCCCCTCCCAAGAATCCTCTTGGTAGGCTCTCAACTTTTATGCCTGCTGGTAGGACCAGCTTCACCTGACTCAGCATGTCTTTTACATAATGTTGACTTTACATTGGTTTTCTGCATCTTGACCAAAATAATGTATGATAGAGTTGATATTACCGAGTTTTTGACCACACTCATTTAAAATCACGCATTAAGAGGGCTAATTTCAGTCACGAGCATCAATGCAGCATGATATTGTGCAAATTTCGTCAAACTTTTTTTTGATTTTTCATTTATATTGGGGTACATTTAATTAACAATGTTGTCTTAGTTTCAGATGTACAGCAAAGTGATTCAGTTACACATATACATGTAACTACTCTTTTTCAATTTCTTTTCCTATTTAGCTTGTTAAATAATATTGAGCAGAGTTCCCCGTGCTATGCAGTAGGTCCTTGTTGGTTATCCATCTCAAATAAAGCCGTGTGTAGCTGTCAATCCCAAACTCCTTAACTATTCCTCCCCCAATCCTTCCCCGCCGGTAACCATAAGTTTGTTTTCTAAGTCTGTGAGTCTGTTTCTGTTTTGTAAATAAGTTCACTTATATCCTTTTTTTTTTTTTCAGATTCCCCAAATAAATGACATCATACTATACTTCTCTTTCTCTGCCTGACTTACTTTACTCAGTACGATAATCTCTCGGTGCATCCATGTTGCTATAAATGGCATTGTTTCATTCTTTTTTCATGGCTGATTAATAGTTTGTTGTATATATATATATACTGTATCTTTATCCATTCCTCTGTCGATGGACATTTAAAGTTCATCAAACTTTAGTGGGAAAGGAACCTGGGAGGCTTTTGAAAACTGTAGTTGGCCTCATCTCCAGAGATTGTGACTGAATCACAGGATTCCTGGCATGTCAGATGATTCTTTACCTTTTCAAGGTTTACTGAGATGTAATTAACTATTAAACATTGTATATATCTAAGATGCACAACTTAATGATGTGAACAGTCAACAGGAACTCACTCTGACCATCTCTGGTAGGAGCACTGACTTTACATTTACATAAACTTGAGTTCAGGTCTGATCTTTGCCATTCAGCAACTTTCTAATTTTGGAAGAATTGCTCTTTTTTTTTTTTTTTTTACACTTAGAAAATAAAGAAAAATACCTATGTCAAGGTGTTGGCATCAGGATTAAATGAAAGCAATTAAATCAATGAATTGATTAAATCATTCATGGAAGTAGCTCTCATATGTTGGTGTTCATAAAAATGGAAGATTTTTTTTATGTGATAGAGTGAATAGTTTATAAAAGGAAAATGATATGTAAATGAGAATATTATAATCCATTGTGGAATTTCTTAGTTCGTTTATTTAGTTTGAGAAATACATACTATTAATGAGTCTCTATCAGTGGAAAGTTGGCAGAATTACTATAGAAAATAATTATAATAATTTTTAAAATTTCAACTTCCACAATGTGTTAGACCAAATACCTAAAAACTGTAACTCTAAAACCTGCTAGCGATTCTGTATACACAATTACAAATATTGTTCAAATGTATGGCTGAGTTTACAAAAAAGGAAGGAACATCAGGAACAGACAAAAGAGCGAACAATGTGTCCATGCACTCAGGCTGGCACAGGAGTGCGGGTGACAGGGAGGTTCCTCCACTTTGTATATCAAGGGGCTTGTGTGTAATGACCAGAGAAGACACAAGATGAAGCCCTGAATCAGAACTCACTGGCCCCTCCTGCCCCACCTATGGGATAAAACCACGTACTAGGAGGGTTACAGCTTAGTGAAAAGCACACTGGACAAATTCTGCTCACCAGCTCAGTGAGTTGACAAGTTTTCCAGGCTACCCTTACCGGGGGTTGAGGTTTAAATAAAAGGAGAGAAGGGGCACAAACTTCCCTGAATATGTGTAACTGTTAGCCTACCTTGTAAGGAACGGGGAATCAAATAGAGGAAATCAAGATCATGAAGCCTGAACACACCTGGCAAAAGCAAATGCAAAACCACTTTAGAAAACTCAACTCCACCAAAGAGGGGCCCAACACCCCCAATTGCAAACTTCCTGTGGAATGAGAATGCTGGAAATGTTTAAAGACATCAAAGGAGGAAGTGAAATCATTAGAAAAGATAATGACTACAAAATACCAGATAGATTTTGGAAACAACAACAAAAAAAGAAACTCCTGAAAATAAAAATGTAATCATTGAAATGAAATCAATTAGACACACAAGTAAAGAGAATTTATGGACAGGAAGATAGATTTGAATCATGTAGAACAAAAGAGATAAACAGATGTAACCTGCGAGGGTACATCTACTTATGTTTGAGATAACTTACCTCTAATAGGAGAACCAAAGGAAGAGAATAGAAAACAACAGAGGAGAGACAATCTTGGTAGAAATAGTGAAAGTGCATGTTTTACAGCTTAGGAATCTCAGTGGATCCTAGGAAGGCTAAATTCAAATAAATCCATGCCTGAACTCATCACATGCTACCAAAGACAAAGACACCATCTCAGAATAAACCAAAGAGACATGACAGATCATCCTCAAAGGAAAAAAACACACAAGTCTTTTTTTTTTGGGGGGGGTGTTATTTTATTTTTTATTATTTTATTTTTAAACATCGTTATTGGAGTATAATTGCTTTACAATGGTATGTTAGTTTCTGCTGTGTAACAAAGTGAATCAGCTATACATATACATACATCCCCATATCTCCTCCCTCTTGTGTCTCCCTCCCACCCTCCCTATCCCACCCCTCTAGGTGGTCACAAAGCACAGAGCTGATCTCCCTGTGCTATGCGGCTGCTTCCCACTAGCTATCTATTTTACATTTGGTAGTGTAAATATGTCCATGCCACTCTCTCACTTCATCCCAGCTTACCCGCTCCCCTCCCTGTGTCCTCAAGTCCATCCTCTACATCGGTGTCTTTATTCCTGTCCTGCCTCCGGGGTTCTTCATAAGGAAAAAATACAGAAGTCTAATAGTAGACCTTCCAGCTGCACTTAGGAGCAGAGATTGGTAGGAGAAGACCCAAGCAGGTCACTTTGTCAACCTGAGTGAAAAGTCCTGTTGGGGCATCCCAAAGGGCCAAGCAGCCCTTGCTCTTTTGCAGAGTGCAGAAGTTAGTGTGGTTTGGAGTGGACTGACCCCCACTCTACTCTGAATGCTTTGGACCCTGAGGCAAGCATGGCGAGTGTCTGCAAGAAGCCTTTTCTGACTTCCTGTGCATGCTCATTCAACAAAGGGACCACAGCAACCCCTGTGTTTGCTCTGTCTGCAGATAGCAGTGTCTTCCTGTGGGACATGGAGATATGCATAAGAGTCAATCAGGGAACACATATGAAAAAAAAAAAAAAAGTTAAACCTGACTCCCGTGGATGTGCTTTTCCTCCCCTCTGTAGAGGAGAACGAAAGACACCTTGAAAGTCAAAGATGAGGGTATGCGTACTGGCGGAATTCTCAGTATAAAGAATGTAGAATCATAGGAAAATGTATGAGGATATTAAATTGACGTGTTCTCATTTCCCCCTGAAATTATTTTCCTTTGTGGCTGTTACTTCCAAGGCTGAGCCATGAAGCTTGTGGCCCCAGAGCAGGAAAGATCAGACACTGGTGTGAGAACCGAGAAGTCTTGAACCTCATGTTTAAATATTATTTTCTTCATCTCCTTAGTCAGACTTAGTTTTGAAAGTTATGCTCTGGAGAGACAGAAAAGATTTTTTTAATTTTAAGTTCTCCCTCTGCATATCAAGATTTAGATTCAATCACAATATTTTCCACAGATAAGTCCATGAGAGGAGAGAGAGAGAGAAACAGCAGGAGAGAGAAGGAGATTGAGAGGGAGGTATTTCAGGGCTGTCCACTTGCCCTGAAAAAGCTGAAACCCTGGAAGGGAAGAAGGCAGAGTGGGTGGAGAACTGTTGGCAAACAAATATCACATCACTCCAATCTTTTCTCAGCTATTAGTGTGGCTTGCTTGCTTGTACCTTTTCTCTAATATCACTTCCTCAGAGAAAACTTCCCTGATCTTCTCACATAAAATAACACCCCTTTCTTCCTTCACCATTATCTTCCAGAGCCTGGACATGGTGCACCCTCATGTTTACGCAGTCAGTAAATGAGGGAAAGCTAAAATGTGAAGGTGTTTTGCTCTGCTCGCCTCCAGGGCCATGGCAGGAAAATGCCTTACAGAGTGCTTCATGCACCAAGGTAGGGAAACCACATCACAGTCAGAAAAGCTTTGTTGGCCAGAAGAAGGGCTACCTTACATGGACCTCCCTGAAGGAAGCCAGACTCCATGAGTATCTTTGAAGTGAGGTGATGACATGAAGGTCATCAAGTATAAGAAGATCAGAGAGTAAATCTGTGTGGATCGGGTTGAACGAGGATTATCTGTGCACTCTCAAGGCCATGGGAACCTGAGCCAGAATTCAGGGAGCTTCGATTTTTCTGTTACACCGTGAGAACTATCATAATGAGAAACATAATTATGTGGAAAGGAACCCCCAGTGATTTCTAAACATCCTTCTCAGCCTTTAACAAATAAAGACATAAGCATTTTGTGTTAATGTTAAGGAATAAATAATAAATTATAAACAATAATAGAAATTATAATACAGTGGTGTGGTGTCTGTAGATTTTTATGGTCCCTGGAGTATGCTCCTGTAGCAATGTACACTCTTTTCCTATTTAAAGATGTTCACAATTCTTTATTAATCTGGTTCACCATAGCCATATAGGAACATTGGAATGGAAAATGTATTTAGAATTCTATGGGCCCCACTCTTCCATTGCATTTCAATTAGAGACACCATTTGTCTTGTGCCTTTTATCTCTTGGAACATTCTCCCATGTGCTGTTGGAAGATAACACCATTTTCAGGTCTTTGAAGTTGCTGGGTTTTACTCTATGTCCCTTAACACCCTATAGGTGGAAGTAATCTCACTGTAACAGAGTGTTGTCATGTCTTGTTGACTAATTAAGCTCCTTCACTCCATATCTCAGAAGCTGAAAGTTCAAGTGTTAAATGGTGGGATGGTGAATCCAAAAGGGAGACAACGTGGAGATGATCAGACCCAAGCCGGGTTTGATTTCTCCTCCTTTCTTTGCTCTATTTTCCATCTGTCCTGCCAGGGCCTGCCTGGTTAGAGATGCTACTGGGCTCAACCCAGAGCCAGAGATATTATCCAAATGTGAGATCAGGAACAAGATCATATGTGATGAGAGACAGCAAATTCTTATAGCTTGGTATTCCAGCGGGGGAGTGCAACTTGTTATCATCAACTTATTTGTTTATTCACATGGAAAACATTGAGTGTCTACTGTGTGCCAGACACTGGAGAAAATACTGGAGCTCCAACAATCCATAAGACAAGATTCTTGCCCTCAAAGTACATGACCTGGTGGGAAAGAAAGACAAGTGGACAATTACAGGACAATGTTGGGAGGACAGAGAGAGAGGCTTGCTTAGGAGTCCTGAGGGCTGTGAGGAGAGAAGGAGACCTTTGTCCTTGTCTAAAGAGGGGTCTAATCTTGTCTAAAGAGGGAAGGTGACTTTGAACAGTGTGAAAATCAGAGAAGGATGAGAATTGAAGTAGGAGAGGAAGCAGGGTCTAGACCATCATAAACAGACACATATTTCACAGTACAAGCTTTTGGTGAAGGACTTGAGGGGTTATTGAAAACATTCCAACTGGAAAATTCCAAGGGAAACCTTGAGGTTGAAACCATACCTTGACAGCTGTGTTCAAGGATGGACCTAATAGGGAAGAAAATGGGATCAGACAAATTGGGGGAACTCTTTCAAGGTAAAGGAGACAACAAGGCTCTGGGCTGAGGCAGTGACAGTGATTCGAGAGTTACTGAAAGAGCTTATTGATGGGCTCAGCACACAGCTGGAGTGAGGAGGGCTGGAGCCCAGTTTGGCTACGCTGAGTGGAGATGATGCTGTAACAGGGAAGAACAAAATCTGACTCCATGTTGGATCTGTTTCTTTTACTTTGACCTTTGCTTTCCATTGCTTTTGTTCTGTCTAGAGCTATAGGCATACATAATGGTCTGCCTCGGGGAACTCTGTCCCTTTGTCTCAATGTTAAACTAAAGAGCCTTTGTTTAGCCCACAGGGAAACACCCTGAACCTGCCCACCTGTGAATGGCTGAAGAAAAGGAAAAAATAATACATCCCCTCCCCAAGGATGGCCAAAACCAGGAGATATTTTGCAAGTCTTATGGCCTTTTTACTTTACTTTCTCACCTCCTTCCCCTCTCTGTTCTATAAAAGAAACTAGCATCCAGACCCCAAGAAGCTGGTACTTTTGGACGTTAGCCCACCATCTTCTCAGACACCTGGAATTCCAAACAATGTTGCTATTCCTTGCCTCAACACTTCATCTCCCAATTTATTGGCCTGTTGTGCAGCGAGCAGAGCAAGCTTGGACTCAGTAGCAATGCTACTCTTTAAAACAGGGAATGCAAAGAAAAGACATCATGATTTCAGTGCTGGTCAGACTGGACCCATATGAGGGATTGGAGGAAATATGCTTAGAAAGATGGCAGCCTGCTCTTGTGAAGGGTCTTGAATTTCAGTCAAGGCATATAGACTTCAGTTTATTACTATCATCAGTTTCAATGTGGAACTACTGAAGATTCTTGAGCTGAATGGTGTCATGTTCACAAGAACACTTTAAGAAGAAGATCCATCTAATATAAATGAGCATGAGGCTGCAGGGAGATAAAGAATGGTAAGGTAGGAAGTAGAGATTGGAGACAATCACAAACTCAGGTGATGAGGGCTGAGCATACAGGATTGAAGAGAATTGGATAGAGAATAGTGAGGACCATGTCAACGCATGAACAGAGGGGAAAAATGAAATAGAGAAAAAGGCTAATTGTAAGGTTTTCTCAGTTCTTATTTTGAAGGAAGAGAGATTCATTGGTAGAAATAGGAAAATCTGGAAGAAGTATTGCTTCTTGGAATATAAAATGCATTTATTTATTTATTTATTTATTTTTATTTTTTGGCCACGCCACCTGGCTTGCAGGATCTTAGTTCCCCTACCAGAGATTCAACCTAGGCCCTCGGTAAAAAAGAAAAAAACATGAGTCCTAACCACTGGACTGCCAGGGAATTCCAAAAAATGCCTTATTTTTTAATGGTGATTCTGATATTCCAGAGAAAAATCAGTCTAGATTGTACCAGAAGGAGACGAAACACGTCACCTAATACACATCTTTAAATGTGTATGTGCTCACTTACCAGTGAACACTGAGAAACCTTCATTTTATCCCTGGGTGAATTCTCACTGACTTTCACACTGCTGTTACTCCCAATCCAGCCATGGGAATGCAAGCCCCTCGGTGGTCTCGCCTCACCTGTCAGGAACGATTGAGTAACAGAGAACAGCAGTGAGGTCTCAAGTTACTAATATTCCATTACTTTTACAAAAGAGACAAGAGTACATTCATTAGTACACTATGAAATATTATCCTAAATAAGTAAAATTAAATTATGCTTGTCAAAATAAATGAACACTGCACATGCCACAATTCTGTGTCCCTAATTCTTTTAATTATGTTTTTTTTTTCTTACTTGCTAATTTGTGAAATTTGCTAACTCACAATGGACTCCCTGTCATTAGTGAGAATGAGTCGGCTTCTGCCGTAGCAGTTTGCACACCCTGCTTCCTGTGGCTTCTGGCATGTACTACCTGGGGCACCACGCAGACTAACTGATTGGTTCTTTTTCTCTCTTCAAGCTTGTTGCAAGCTACATATTAATTTTCACCTTTTGAAATAGGTGATTAGGAGATGAACATTCTCTCGGCAGATGGAAGGACACCATTTTTCTCTGAAATAGAAAATTCCAGCCCAGTCTACACAGTGACAATACTTGCCTTCTTTTAAGTGTTGTGTGTGTGTGTGTGTGTTTTATCAATGCAGAGAAACAATTGTGCTAATTTTCAGTGTGTTGCTCTGCTGAGCCTTCTCTACTGATCCATCTCCTGGAGGGATGCAAAAGTCACTTTGGCCCAGGTGTTCCTTGGAAGAGCTTCAAGGAGGGACAGTGTTCCCTGAGTGACTTCTGGTGGTGTGGTGCATTCCACAAGAGTTTTGCAAGTATTATCTGATTCATCCTCACAATATTTCTGTGAGTTAGGCATTTTGAATTCCCTTTAATGAGTCTGCAGGTCAAAGCAGTTAGGGGGACTTCCCAAGTTCACGTACCCAGTGAGTGACAGGATGAGAACACATGTCTTTCTATTACATGTTTTTACCTACTCCTGATGAATCATGAGCTCTCATCAAACTGTCCTGAGATTGTATATTATTAAGAAACAAATGTGTTTAGACGATAAAGAAATAGGACCTGTGAAGAGAGAGATTAGGGAGATGGTGGAGGGGAGGCTTTAGAGGTAGGCATTGAAGAAAAGCTTACGTAGTGGTCTCATTCCTAGTTTTAACTATTTTTTGAAAAAGTATGTTTATTGAAGAAGATTGAGAAAAGTACAGTGACAGAATAAATGCCTATCTTTCAATATTTTCTTTCAGGTGCCAGTGGTTTTAGAACTTGTTTATAGCCCCTGAAACAGCTCTCATCAAGGTGGGGTTTCATGCCCTCTCCTTGACCATACGCTGGCTTTCAGGACTCACTTCTCAGGAAGTGAGGACACAGGACAGGAACACAGGATGCCCTCTGACTTTCTCCCAGGCTAAGCCATGCAGGGCTTCTTCTCAGTTCCTACTCCTTCTTGGGGTTGTGACCCAGGAAACCCTGAACGGTCGTGCAGTGTGTTTGTTCACTCTGATGCCACCAGGCTGGAGACACCAATTAGATGCTGAAAAACCCAAGGAGCTCACTGTGGTCCCAGCACCCATGGGTGAGTGAGCACACCTCCCAGCCATGAGCCACCTAAGCTTCCCCAGGTGAAGTCGAGATGCTGTCCTCATGGAGACCCAACTCAGAGGCCGAGTTGTGAGGAAAAGAAATAAATGTTGATCCCGTTTTAAGCCACTAAGTTTGGGGTGGTTTGTCACATGGCCACAGTCCCTGGAACACAGGCCTGGCTTTTCTTACACGCCTGTGGTGGTATTTTATCAGATCTTAATTCAGTGTATAAAGAAAGGCTTGTTCAGGTACTTTTCTTGGGTCTAATTATGAGAATGTTCACATAATAAAGGGAAACACTTTATGCTGAAACTATTTACTTTTAAACGTCTAATATAATCATGGACCAAATCCATTGGGTAGAGGTTTTACTGTGGCCAATTCGATAGGATAGGTTTTGCTGAGATGATTTTTAATTGTCCTATGAAAACATTTGTGGTATTGGGTCTTGGTTAGCGAGAGGGTAATCAACAGACCAAATACCATCAAATAATAATAACATAAAATATTGCCTTATATTCCCTTAATACTCAAGAATTAATTTTGATTTTTTTCCCAGTTGGCCATCATCATCCCAGGTAACACTGTCATATTCCCCAAAGATACAAGGCTGATATATTTTCAAAGCATTTCTATATCTGATGGCAATATAAGTCAGCTTGGTTGAGCACAATTTCTGAAAGTCAAGTTTAATCGACTAGATCCCCAGAGCTGTGTACAGGGCCCTTTACTGCTTCCTGCTGATGGGGAGTCTGAGACTAGCCTTCCTTTTGTGTCTTTGCAGGTGAGCCCTGTCCACAACCCCCACACTGAGTGGATAAATAGATGTTTATAAGATGTTGCTTCCTTCTTCTCTTTTTTAAAGAGTTTTTTTTTTGTTTTTTGTTCTTTTTGATGTGGGCCATTTTTTAAGTCTTTATTGATTTTGTTACAATATTGTTTCTGTTTTATGTTTTGGTTTCTTGGTCCTAAGGCATGTGGGATCTTAGCTTCTTGACCAGGGATTGAACCCACATCCCCTGCATTGGAAGGTGAAGTCTTAACCACTGGCCCACCAGGGAAGTCCTGCTTTATTCTTCTAATTTAAAGACTGACAGAATCAGTCTGGGTTTGGATCTACTAAGCATTTGGGGGGCTCACCTTATGTACTCAGGTATTTCTAAAATCATGGATGTCCCAAATGGTACAGCATTTCTCACTGTTCACTTCATTCCCAGCCTGGGAACTCTGTATGTCTTTTGCCCTTTGTGGGAACATTGCTCTCATTAGTTTATCTTCCTGTGGCTTATTCTCTGTCTCAGCATTCAGGACTTGAATCCTCCTAGGATATATAGATCCTGATCACGTGATCTAAAGAGAGTTTCTCAACTTCGCCATTTCATATTTTTAAAAATCATGTATCATTATCTGAAAATACCCTATCTCCCCGCTGGTTTGCTTGTTCCTGGCTGCTCTCCTACTTTCTCTGGAGCTGAAACTGCGGGAGAGCAGGACCTTTTTGGGTTATTCACTGGGTTATTCCCCACAGCCTGACACATGCCTGGAAAGTAGCAATTGCACCATAAATATTTGTCAAGCGAATGCATGAAGAAAGGAGTGGATAAGAGCTTGATTTCCTTAACAGAAACTCCTAAAACATTTTTTGGATGTGCTAACCACATCCATCCCCATCTTCTTGTCATTTTGGCTCCTGGTTCTCCCCCCAACCCCCGATTCCAGATTCTGCACATGGCTCCCTTTGCAGACATGGCAAACGGTGCTGTGTTCAGATATTCCGTTACATGTTAGTAGTTCCCCTGCAATCCTTCTGCATCCATTTCTTTTATTTACCTTGGGTGTAGCATAAAATCCCTCTCTACACACAACTGGGAGTTGTGGGGTGTAACTGGCTATATAAAGAGAAGTATTTGGTTGGGGGAACATGACACTGACAGACTCATGGAGCAGCACCTAGGAAGTCAGGCGGCAGCCTGAATGTTCCAGTTTGGAATTTCCCTATTATGGAGAAAATTGGGAGAGGAAGAGGATTCTTTTCATCTATTTTCAGACAGGCTTGGCACAAGGGCATGAAAAATATTATCCATTTCGTTCCACTGGCCTTGTAGTTATTGTAAATGTAACTTAAATTCCTGAATGCATCTTAAATTGCATTCTATCTCTCCGTGGTATAATCAGAGGCTTTGATTTCTGAGGCTACTAGCCAGACATAAGTTTTAACAAAAGCTGGTGCCCATTTGTCTTTATTGGAAAATTGTTTTATGTATATATTTTACAGATCAGTATTGGGAAAATAGTCACAGAGGAGAATTTGTTTTTATTCAGTCTTCAAACTGATACTATTCCTTAATTGAGGAGTAATTTACAGAGAGTAGTAGGAGATGCTTTGAAAACTCTGGGATTTGGCTCTGAGATCCGAAGGCGGCCTTAGCAGAAAGAGCTTCAAGGCCATCAAATCTATATATCCATTGGTGGAATAAAGGTTTCAGTCTCATTGTATTTGAATCAGAACTTATTACTTTCAATACAGATTAACTGTGGGTTACTCTCTCTGTCCTATTTTTAAAGGTATCCCTGGAAACTAAGCTTGATGCTTTGCCAAAGAGTGGGACTTTGTCCTTGGCCTTGACATAAATGCTCTTCCTCCAACTAGCTGAAAGGCTTTAGCTACTTATTCTCCAGAAGAGCCAAGAATTCTACCCTTATGTGTAGGCGTAAGGAGAGGGGAGGGGAGATGTGGGAATAATTCAAGAACTTTACTGCAGGGTAAAGAAGAGTGACAGTGCCTGGGAGTCAGTACGTGTGAGAAATTAGACAAGATACGCATGTGTGGAACCTCTTCCTTCATTCATGCAGTGATCAGCACATGGACATTCAAGGTAGACGCTGCACTGCTTACTTCTGTCTTTTTAGATGCAATTTTACTTGTATTTGTAATGCTTTGAAGTTACTTAATTTTTCATTAAATCGCTGAGATATGTTTTTAAAAATGATGTTTGCTGAGGCTGTTAATCAGAATGAAGAAGAGGAAAGCCCTAAGATCTAAGACATTGCTTTTAGAATTGGTGCCTGCCCAGTATCTCAGCCTGAATTTACTTAGAATACAGAAAGGGGTTACACATGCATGAAGGCTTGAGGATTGCTTATGCCTAGGTAGGTGCAGTCTGGAAGCTGATTCATATATGCAACCACTCATTTACATTATTTTAAGATATGTATACACACACATATATATATGTATGTGTATATATATATATTTATATATATATATTTATATTACATAATGTTAGGCTCAGATCTATTTGTAGGTATTGGAAAATTATCTGGAAGAGAGATTGTCACCTTAAATGAGGTTGATAAATAATTACAATTATGATTAATACCATAGATTAGAAGTGAATGCTGATCTGGAATGTGACAGGAAGATGTACCCATTCTGAGTGATGCAGATTACTGTGTTGAGCACCTGAACTGGATGTGGTCCCTAAGTTACTACCTGCCCCTTTGGTGCAACAGGGAAAGGCAGTAATATCTGAACAGTGGAGTTTAGCTGGTGTCAGCCTTTTGTTTTGTCCTTGATAAGATGGTCACTCTTTAAGATGACTCCTTCAGGTATCCAGAAGTTTCCACAATCTAGCTTCATTTGAGAAAAAGATACATGAGTGTCTTGGAATATAAGCACAGAGTTGCAAAATTCAACATTGACTCACAACTTGGAGTGTTTTTCTTGAACTCTGAGAATAAAGAGGTTAACTTATGGTGAGTTTCATGTGACAAAGGAGAGCAAAGGTATAAAAGAAAGATAGTTGTACCTGCTTGATTTTATGTTTATTTATAACCAAATGCACTAATGCATGTATTTTTTATTGGCCTTCATGTGATGTAGGGGTAGAGGCACTGGCCTGACTGTCAGAAGGCTCAAGCTGTTAGTCTTGGGTTTGGTACTTTGTGTGTGGACATGGCAAAGATTTTAAGAATATTTCACGAGATTCATTATTTATTCATTCATTCAGCAAGTTTGTTTTGGGCTAATAATCACTTTGGAGGAAAAGAAGTAGTAATTTTATCCATAATGTTTGTAAAACTTAGATGTAAAATTTTACTGATTAAAAAAATGTGTGTAGTGAGAAGACACTAAGGTTGATAAAATACAAAGACCTGATCTCTGGGGGAGATAAACACAAGCCAAGCCCTGCTATGGACTGTGTTTTCAGTGGGAGAGTGAATTCTGTAGAAATACACGTGATGAACAGAGGGTGTGGTCTATTCTACATGTAGGGCTCAGGACAAGCTTTGTAAAGACAGTGCAACTGAGACAGTTTTTAAAGAAAAGTTCATGTTTTCACAGCAAATAAGGATCCGGGAAGAACATGTGGAAAAGTCTGAGAAACAATACAGCTTGACATGTTCTAGGAACAGAAGTATTTTGGAATGACTAGAACACACAGAAAGTTAAGAGTTTTGCAGCAGGAGATAATTATGGCTTACATTTCTTGGGCAGTTTTGTGTTAAATTAAACATCAGCTTGTATTAAACATCTCTGGGTGTTGTTTAAGTGTAAACTCACTTACCCCACCCTTCAAACCTAGAAGGAGTTACTCTCACTGCTGGACTTTATCATGATGGAACCAAGGCCCACAGGTGAGGTAGGGAGCCAAGGTCTCAAGCTAGCAGGTGTAGGGAGCAGTGTTGTCAGACAGTCTGCCTCTTAACCACTAAATATTCTGGAGAGATGAGACCCCAGCAGTCTCATATGTAGGCTAAAGATATTGAACTTTATTTGATCTACTTAGAAAACCCTGAACATGCCTTCAAAATTTGCATTGGGAGGAAGTAGGAGCTTGACTTCCAGGACACCATTTAGGAAACAAATGCACTGATCAAGACAAGAAATGGTGACAGTCTCCCAAAGGCAGTAGTGAAGGAAGTACAGGCAGTACAGGCAGGAATGAAGGAAGGTCAGGGAACAGATTTGATAGCATGGTAGATTTTATGAGCTTTGGAAGCTGCTTAGATATGGCCGAGGAGGGGACAGCCCAGGAAGACTCGTAGGAGAATTCCAGAGCAAATATACGTAAATGCAACTGGGTCAGGATCCTACAAGCAAATTGGTAAAATTAGGATTAAAAATTACACTTTAGTCTTTCTGGCTCTGTTGACACTCACACTATGAAAACAGCAGCTCTTTGGATTTCCCGACCTCTACTTTCCCATTCCATGAACATAGTTATCACATCCTTGAAGCAGCCTCCTTTGTTGCAATGGAGCCACTATCACTTTCTTCTGGTCCTACTTTGTCAATTAAATGAATGTTCCTATTCCCATCTGTATTAGTTTTCTCAGGCTGCTGTAACAAAACATCATAGGTTGGGTAGCTTAAACAAAGACAATAAAGAGAGAAATGTATTATTTCACAGTTCTGGAGGCCAGAAGTCCAAGATCAAGGTGTCGGCACAGTTGATTTTTCTGAGGGCTGTGTGGGAGAGTCTGATCCCGGCCCCTCTCCTAGCTTCTGGTGGTTTACTGGCATCTTTGACCTCCCTTGGCTTATAGATGAATCACCCCAATCTGCACCTCATCTTCACCTGGCGTTCTACTTGTATGCAAGTCTGTGTCCAGATTTCTCCTTCTCATAAAAATTGGATGAGGGCCCACCCTACTCCAGAATGAGCTCATTTTAACTAATCACACCTACAACAGTCCTGTCTCCAGATAAGTTCACACACTCAGGTGCTGGGCTTTAGGACTTCGACATATGAATTTCCAAGGGACACATTTCAACCCATAACACCGTCCAATGCCAAAAGCAGCAGGTATGCTCACCATGACAGGGAAGGCACTGCCACCAATGTCCCATGCTGGAAGCACAATCATTACTGTTGATGAAGCCCCTGATGTCCACACTAAAACTTCCATGTTGGGTATTTTCTCCAAGGGTAGTGTTACCTGTGGATCCTCCCACTGGCATGATGTTGCTCAGATCTTGGATGTTCAACCCTCCCAGGAGATCATAGTGAAGCATCGAGGCATCTTCAACTTGTATTTATACTTTAACGCATCCCTCTTGCTGGGGAGTTGAGCATGGCCCACAGATCTGGACTATGGAACAATTGAGGAAGAGACCCTTGTTTTGCCTCAATGATCCCCATGCCTGATTTTCACGGAGAGTGAGCAGGTGACAAAAACACTGATGCTGAAACCACTGTTCATCACATCACTTCACTTCACAAGGTCACAACAACGACATTCTCAAAACCACAGTCTTTTTGTTGTCTGTCCTAGATTTGCAAAGCTGGCTGTGTTTTATAAAACCTGAATGAAGTTAGGAGGGGATAACATTGAATAATGGGTCTCATTCATATTTCAAGAAAAAGTACCAAATGAGTTTTTCAATTCTATGTAAAGCAGCTGAGGACATCTTAGAACCCACTGCATATATAGTAGTGGATTTGGGTCTGGACATTGTACATTAAGAAGATGTGGTCAAGATTGAAGTTATTCAGTGGAGGATGACATAGATATTGAGTTAACAGTAGTGAGTTCCCTGTCAATGAATGTGGTTAAGTCCAGGCTAAACAATGGTAAGGCCAAATAGCTGGGCAGAGAGCCATGTAATGACGAACTCATCATGGGGATTCAATATTTGTTGGATGGATGGATGAATGAATGAATGAATGGATGTATAGAGCATCAAAGGAGTCACCCAAACTCATTGACTTTAAAGTGTCTCATAACCCTGAGAATCTATGAGTCTATAATTACCTTGTCCTTTATCAACCTGTATAAAAACAGCATTATTCTTCCTAAAATGTGTGTGCAATGTAAAATATCTTATTGCTAGCTAAGCCATAGATTCATATTTTGGCATTCTAAGAGAGGAAATTCTCTCTGAATGCTCAATGCTGATATGTGTATTGGCTGTCTGGCACACCATCATTCATGCCATCTGTTCGGGTGGCATTATGCCTAATTGCAAGGTGGCTTGACAATTTTAAGGGGTTTTGCATGCCAATCACATTGAGCTTAGCTAGCTAACCTGCAGAACCCAGAACATAACAAGCTGAAAAAGTTACCCTGCTGGTAAATCACAACTTCAAATGAAAAGATCATGCCTCATTAAAAACGGCCATATTTTTTGACTGTGGTAGGTATCTTTCAAAGAGCCTCTATAGATTTACCTTCCCCTCAGTGATGACTGCTGCAGCGATCTCATGCCATGGAGAAGAGATAATGGACAAGACCATGTCTTGTCCAGCCTGAATCACTGATGCCTTAGAAATGTTCAGAATTCCGAAAACTCTCATGCTTGGAAACAAATGCACCAACCTGCCAGAATTTCACAGCATTGTCTTCCTATAATAAGCAAACATCTGTTACACTAAAATTCAGTTTATCTTTTGGAAAAGATGCAGTAGGAGGCTGGATATGAGTGCATTTGCTTACCTTCTGGAATTGTCATGGAAAAGACCCAACATAAGCATTAAAATATGTAGATTACAAAACAGGAAATTAAACTGCTTTCTTGACATTGAAAATCTGGGAATGTACATTGAGATTTAGAGCTGTTGGTTACAGATGATGTTAAAAGACTTACTCAAGATCAAATAGGTAGCTCATGCAGAGCTGGAATTATGTCACCCAACATATACTCCTTTCTCCCAACACAACTGGAATAATTATAATTGTTATTCTAGTGAAAATGGTATTCATGGCTCTAAAGAAGTCTGGATTGACCATGACATATTTTTACTTTCCTGTCTTTTAATAACTTTTTTTCTCATTATCAACCCAACTGGCCATGCACTTAAACATATGTCTTCAGTGTATGAATGTATAAAATACTTTGAAGATTTGATGTTCTTCATCTTATAAATAAACTTTTGGAGACATTTAATATGGTAAGTTTAACCCTTATTTTTATGAAGTAATCTCTATTTTGAGCGAAGCTCTCATTGAATCTGCTGCAGACAGATGCTTCTGTGTTCCTGTATATTCCACAATATAGTATTGAGTACATAGCAGGAGCTCAATACTATTCTGTACTGAATAGAGATTAGTGAAATGGATAAGAGCAGAGAAGGTGTGAATGGAAGGCAAAGAGAAGAAATACTGCCAATGATTGTGTATATGAATGATGGTGGCTTTTTAAACAAAGTCCAAACTTCTGAAGGCAATACTCCTCACACAATATTTCCATTGCAGCATTCTCCATTTAAATATATTTGCATGCATGCGTGACTGTCAGTGGCATATTGCATGGGCTGAACGTGACAGAGGCAAGTTAAGACACAGTGTATTTTTCTCTCTGCACTCTTTGAACCCACTTTATTGGTCTTCTTTTCTCCATTCCCGAGTGGGTAGCTTTCATCCCCTTTTTTCGTCATATTCATGCATTAGAATAAACTCATTTTCAGTCATTAAAACTCGAAGCTGGTCTAAATCAGCCTTGTATCTCACTTCTATATCTACATCGATCCTTATCCCAGGATTCAGGTCTGAATAAGGCTCTGCAGCCTTTAGTTCATTTAACGGGTGTCATCTGCTCTTATTTTTCATCTCATGTTATACCTTATAGTTTCTTACCTGTGCTTCCTCTAAAGGAGGAAGCAAGGGCAAGGCCCTATGTGATTAAGGACCTCTGTGCAGATTCCAAAATGTTGATTAGTCATGTTGGGGCATATACTGTGGGTTTAACCGAGGTACAATCGGCTCTCTGTCCTCCTCCTGTTCTCCCCTCAGATGTCAGATAATATACATTGTTTCTGGTATGGATGATGTTCCAGCTGACTTCGTGTAAGTCTTATCTTGTCCATAAGAAATACCTGGCATTCCTACTCTCCAAAATCTGGATATGTACACACCTCCCGGTGGCAATACAGCCCTCTCCCAAGGGAAATGAAGAAACCTACCAACAGAGATAGGGTTGCCTAGAATGAAAATGCAGACACTTTCCAGTGTTAGTTCATCCCCCTTCAGTGGAAATGTAGACACATCCCTATAGCAATACAGACCCTCCCAACAGAAGTGGAGGCATCTGCCAATGGAGTTACAACCACTTTCAAAGGTGATGCAGCATCCCCTCACCCCCACGTAAAATCCAGGCACCTCCTGAGACCTCCTCCTTTTCCCATTAGGAGAGACAGGTGGCCCCATGAGTTTGTTCCTGACTCTGTGAGCAGCTTGGTTATTTCCAAACTGTGATGGGGAAACTTGTTAGCTTTTGGTCTTTTCTTTTGGAAGACATCCCCTGTCTTCCTATGGTCCCTCACTTGCATTGACCTGGTGGTAATCCTTGGGCATTCTCCACCCTGCCTTCCCTTTTCTCCTTCCAGCTGTGATTCTTTTCTAGTGTCCTCTTATTTAGAGTTCAAAGAATGATGATAGATTAATTATCTTAGAACAAGCTTTGACTATTTCTTAGTAATTCCTGAAAAGGATGAGTCTAGCTACCATTTTTAGAAAGTGAGAGACTTGTCCATCTTGGTGCTCAGTTTAATGGCCTTAGCTAAGACTCTACAAATGAGAAAAAATGAATATCCAGTTACATTTATTTATATCAAATTTTGATCTGAAAAGACTCTGAGGAAGTTCTTTAGAAAAAAATGTCCAATTACTAGCATGATACATAGTTGAATAATTTTTCTAGGAATTTACTCAATCCACATACTTAGTACTCTATATTATAAAATGACCCAATGCACCTTTAGTTCTAAATGACTTCTCTGGACAAAGGATGTGTAATAGTACAATGTTCTAAAGTGTCTCTGAAAAAATGCAGCATTATCTTATCAAAGTTTATGGGAAAGCAGTGAGTCATTTTCTCAAAGGGCAGTAAAGACCTAAGTGCCACAGACAGTCCAAGTGAAGTCAGTGAAAATTAAAGTCCTGGGATTCACTCAACTCTCAGCACCCATAAGTAGCAATGCCATTTTGATAGCTTCCGTATCCTGATCTATAAAGGAATGGGAATTAAATGTACCTCAAAATATTATTTTAGGGTTTGCATGATGACTTTATTTTCATAAAGTTCCCTAACTGGCACATAGGAATATTTCTTTTAATCTGTGAAAAAATTATTAAAATCAGACTCTTATCTAAGTAAACACACATTTTGAACAATGTACATCTCTCAACATGTGGCTCATAAAATCTCAGATAAATATTATCTCCCTATATAGATAGATAGGAAAACTGAACCCAAAGGCATTTTTGCTAAATAGGCAAGAACCTTCCTTGAAAGACAAATCATAGCATCATAATTTTTATCTTATATCATGACTGGTGAGTAAAATCACGTTGCAAAGTGAAAATGTTCTGCGCTTGCTGTCTGGGTCAATTATCATCATTTGGCCGGTCTTTCTACATCTTGCATGGAGGCCATGTCAATAAGCCAAGCCCTCCAAGGCTTCTTATGGCTGCAATTAAGTTCCACCCCTCCCCTGGGATTTTCAGAATCTGGGCATATTGTGGATAAATCCACACCATGTAAAAAGGTGGAGGGTAGAGAGAAATAAACAGGGCAGGAGATTGCCAGCATTCCACAAAACATGCTTACTTTTTGGCAGCCTTCTTCACTTCAGTGATGACTTTTATTATGTTCTATTGATTTTCATGTTATTTCCCATTTTTGAGAAGAATGGCTTGAAGCAATAGCAGCAATAAAGCAGTGTTTCTGTCAGTCATCTCTGTCTTTCTCACCCACACACAAGCTCTCTCCATCACGTACACACTCATACACATAATTCTTGTGAGTGTTGAGTTTCCAAATATAGGAAATAAGACAGAGATTTCTAGAACAATAATAAGACCATCCCTAGAAGCTTTTAGAATTCATAACTATTCTTAGAAGTCATCTGAAAAGGGATGTCAACACATTGAATACCAGACCCTCCGACATTGAGAGCTGACAGTATAGACACATTACCTTTGGCATTTAAGCTGAATGTATTTTTTTTTCAGTTTCTGCTCTGTGTTAGGCCATGTGATGGTATTCAAGAGTATCCATAGAATAATCCTGAAGATGACAACAGGGCAGGGTCAGCATAAAGCCATGGGAATTTCTAGCCATGGGGCAGTGGTAGACAAAATTATAAAATGCCCACCTAGAATATAACCTCATGGTATACACTCCTGGTATAATCCCTGGGACTGAATAGAATGGAAATCACTCCCATGATGAGGTTAAGTTACAAAGCACAGCTGGCTCTGAGAAAGATTGTCCTGGGGAACCACTGACCTAATCATATGAGCACTACAGGAGACAAGCCTCACCCTGAATAAAGATAAGCAAATTAAATAAATAAATAAGAACAAGTGTGAGCAGTGAGATTTTACACAAGGAAGAGTCTTTATTTCTGGCTTTAAAATGGAGAGGACCACCTGTCAGGGAATGTGTGAGGCCTCTTGAAATTAGAGTGGCCTTCAGCTGACAGCAAGCAGAGCATAGGGATCTAGCCCTATTTCTTTGCAGGGAACTGAATTTTGCAAAGAATAAGTTTGAATGAGGACCCCAAGCTCAGAAGAGAGCACAACCATCAAAACCTTGATTTGTGTCTTGTGACACTCTAGCAGAGAACACAGATATGTCAGGTCTGGACTTACAGAATGATGGGCTAAAAAATGGGTGTTTTTTATACCAACTTTATTGAGATATAAATTATATACCACAAAATTCATTCACAATGTCTCCTTTTCTTAAATGATGATCACAGAGCTGTCCACTGTCTAATTTCAGAACATCTTTATCACCCCCCAGAGAAATCCCATGCCCATCAATAGTTGCTTTCCATTTCTCCCTTCACAATCCCCTGGAAACCACAATATGGTTTCTGTTTTTATGTATTTGGCTATTCTTGACATTTTGTGTAAACTGAATTATATACCATATGACTATCTGATTCTTTTCATCGAGCATAATATTTTTGAGATTCACCTGTAGCATGTATAAATACTTCATTCCTTTGCATAGCTGAATAGATTTCCATTGTATGGATATACCACATTTTATTTATTCATTCATCAGTTGATGGACATTTGGGTTTGCTTCTCCTTTTTGACTGTTAGGAATGGTGTTGCTATGAATATTTGTGTATAGAATTTTGAATTAACATATATTTTCAGTTCTCATGAGTGTATACCTAGGAGTGAAACATTGAGTAGTATAGTAATTCTATGTTTAACATTTTGAGAATCTGCCGACTTCTTTTACAAAATGATCATATCATTTTGCTTCCCACTAGCAATGTATAAGCGTTCCAGTCTTTCTACAACCTTGTCAACGTTTGTTATTGTCTATCTTGTCATGGAATTATTGGGCATTTTTATGTCTTCTTTGGAAACATGTCTATTGAAATCCTTCTCCCATTTAAAAAAAATTGGATTGCATTCTTATTGTTGAGTTGTAAGCATATTTTATATATTCCAGATATGTCTCATATCACATAAGAGATTTGAAAATATTTCCTCCCATTCTATGGATAGTCTTTTCACTTTTTGATGGTGTAGTTTGAAGCACAAATATTTTTAATTTTGATAAAGTCAAAATTTATTTATATATTATTTTGATATATATAATATATCAAAAATTATATATAATTTTGATAAAGTCAAAATTTATTTATATATTATTTTGTCACTTGAGTTTTTGGTGCTATAGTTAAGAAACCATAACCTAAACAAAGACCACAAAGTTTCACTTTTACATTTATATAAAATATGAAGTGTTATAATTTTAGCTCTTGTGGTTAAATATATAATAAATGTTGAGTTAATTTTTTTATATTATGTGAAATAGGGGTCCATCATCATCGTTTACCTGTGAGTATTCAGTTTTCCAGCATCAGCATCATTGGTTGAAAAGACTATTCTTTCCCCCATTGAGTTTTTCTGACACCTCGTCAAATGCAAGGGTTTACTTCTGGATTGACCGTAAATGCAAGTTCTTACTTCTGGATTCTCATCTTCTTCTATTGATCTCTAGATCTATCCTTATGCCAATACCACATTGTCTTAAGCTTTTGAAAAGTGTGAGTCTTTCAAATTTGTTTTTCTTTTTAAAGGTTATTTGGCTGTTCTGGCTATCCAGCATCTCCCTATGAATCGTAGGGCTGGTTTGCATTTGTTTTTCTTAAGCTTAGCTTTTCTACATACAGTCTTTCTGGGTACAGGTGGGATGTGAAGATCCACCACCATTTATGGAAAATCAAGAAGGTGTTGACACTGGAAAGTTCAAACTTGTGTCTGATTTCTCAATCACTTTACGTTTATCATCTCATTTCCTTTCTTAGGAAGGCAGTGGGCTGGTTAAAAATAACTGGAAACACCCAAACAGTAGCTGAGAAGGAAAGAACCACCTGAAAGCTAGGGGTGTGGAAAAGATGGAAGCTACAGGCCTGAGTGAAGCCACAGCTGAAAGGGTAAGTGATGGGCTCAACATGCCGGGCACATACCACACACTTCACAGACATTTACTGAGTTAATTAACAGATCAAGGTTCAAGAATCTGAGGGATGCTGTGTGATTCATAGGGAGGCTCTCTGAGCAGTGTGGAGGGCCAGAGGCCCATTTTCATGTGGGTGTAGCTGCAGCCTAGGTCCTTGAACAGCTGAGTCATGAAATTATACAGTCAGGATGTATCCTTCTACTGTCTTCTTATTTCCCCTTCTGTCTAAATCTGATTCTCTTCAGCCTAAACGTGGATGCATTGTTATGGCATTTGATTACTGGCTATTCAACCAAAAGGTAAAATAAACTGTTTTCATCTGCTGTATGCTTAGTGCCCATCAGATGCTGGTCAACCCAAGTGGTGTCTCAGTGGAAAAGCATGGCCTGGAGAGATTGGCTTAGGTCTGTATGCTGGTGTCTTTGTTCCAGATGCTGTAAGAAAATTCCACAGACTGGGTGGATTATAAACAACAGAAATTGATTTCTCACAGTTGTGTTGGCATGAAGTCTAAGATCGAGGCACCTGCATGGTATCCTTCTGGTGAGGGTCTTCTTCTTGGTTCACAGTTCACACCTTCTTTCTGTGTCTTCACATGAAGGAAGGGCTGAGGAAGCTCTGTGTATCCCTCAGATACACAGGGGTGCTAATTTATAGGGGTGCTAATCCCATTCTTGAGGGCTCCACCCTCATGACCTAATCACCTCTCAAAGCCTCCACTTTCTAATACCATCACATTGGAGGTTAAGGCTTCAATACATGAATTTTGGGAGGACACAAACATTCAGTTCAGAGTACACATCAAGTGACATAATCTTTATATAACTCAACCTCTTTGTCATTAAAAAATGTGAATAATCATCATACCTACCTCACAGTTTTGTTTTGAGGATTAAATGAGTTCATATATGGAGAATACTTAGAATAACATCTGGCATAGATACTTAAATAGTATTAATATAAATAAATATGAATATATTTCATTATTCTGAGGAGTATTTTTTTTTTTTTTTTTTGCTGTACACGGGCCTCTCACTGTTGCGGCCTCTCCCGTTGCGGAGAACAGGCTCCGGACGCGCAGGCTCAGCGGCCATGGCTCACGGGCCCAGCCGCTCCGCGGCATGTGGGATCTTCCCGGACCGGGGCACGAACCCGTGTCCCCTGCATCGGCAGGCAGACTCTCAACCACTGCGCCACCAGGGAAGCCCTCTGAGGAGTATATTAAAAATTATACTTCTCACTTCTTTAAGGTTTTAAAAAATACTTAGGTAGATATAATGCAGACTTGAAATAACCAGACCATAATTAAGTGATAAATATTGTTTAATTGCCTGTTCTTGCAATGGGCATTCCAAGATAGGAGAGAGAATCTGGAGCTGATACAACCAGAGAAGTTTCCTAAAGAGGACAAGAATGAGCCCTCCCCAAAACACTAGGTGCCAGTGACAGCTGAGGGCTCTCTCTTAGGTCTTTTTCTTGTGGTAGCACCAGCTGACAAAATAGAATTCAAACTCCAGTTCAACACACACACTCATGTTAATGCCAGTAAGCCACCACCCCTTGGTCCAGAATGGGGTACTGGTCCCAAAATATCTGAGAGGTGCTACAGTGTCAGTTGTCGGTGGAGTCAGTGCACACTGGCAGAGGAAAGTAGCTGGAGTGGGCAGAGAAGCTGGGCTCTGCTCTTCTGATGGGAAGGGGGCAGGGCTTTTGGTGAAGTGTCCCAGCTGGTTTAGCAGTGACAGTCTGTTTGGAGTCTGTGTCCCTAACGCATGGCGCTGGCCCAGAGAGGCCTCGTGTGTTGCAAGAGCTTTTTCCTTTTCTCCCTATCTCCACTCTTACCGCCATACAGCACCTTTATTTAATTGAAGCCTAAATTATTACTTATAAACATGAATCAAATATCATGTCTACCTTGTGCAAAACCCTCATTATATTCCCATTACACTTGGTATAGATAAGTGAGACTTCTCACCTCTCCAGGGCCATCCCCTCCACTCCTACCTGGGCCAGGCTGCCTTCTGGCCTTGACTTTTATCCTTCTTCCTCGTCCTGATGGTGTTAGATCCCCAACAAACTGAGTTTGCTGTTGTTTCTTGGGCACCTTAAGATACCTTTGCTCTTACTGTTTCTATACATCTCTTAGCCCTTCATTTGGGGTCCATTTACATACTGTCTCTTTGACCATTGGTCTAATCTCGCTACTCTTGTCACTCTTCCACCCTTATTGCTGCTTCATTTTTCATCCTAGGATGTATTGCTTCCTGCTGTTGGGCAAAGGGGTCTGTCTATGTTGTGAACCACATCAACTCCATTGAAGATAAAATTGTCCGGTATATTTTAGGACCTCAAAAACATTTCTTGAATGAATCAATGCATATATGAATGAGTAAATGGAAAGTTAGAATCTGACATGAGTCAATGGGGAGCCGTTATCAGGGCAGTGACTCCATGGACCTGGTGTTTTGGGGCATAAAATTAGATGGTGCTGTGCATTATGCTTGGTAAGAAGTTGAGGTCAGGGACAGTCACCTGAGAGAATAGTGCACTCATTAGCTGGAGTTTGGAGAAATGGAAGTCTGAACCCTGTTAAGTATACTGGGCATATAAATAAAGGGTCAAAAGAAGAAACGGCAACACTTGTTGGCATTCTGGATAAGGGGAACAAGGGCAGACATTGGTCGAAGTGGACCCCAAGTCCTCTCATGACAGACTGTCGAACTTTAAGGGAGTTGGGGTATCTGGAAGGAGAACTCAGGGAAATGACATGGCCAAATCTGGACACACTGAGTTTGAACTGTCAACGGAGTGTCCAGCCAACAAGGGCTATTTGCCAGTTGACCTTTGGGCACAAGGATTCCAATCATCAGACAGGAAGGAGGTAGGTGGGTATCATAGGTATGACTCTCCCAGAAGCAGACCCTGGAAGAAGGATTAGATGAAAGTGATTTAGTAAGGAAGTATATATATATATATATATATATATATATATATATATATATATATATATATATATATATATATATATATATAAAATACATATATACACATTATAGTATGTAGATACAAGAATCTTAGCTCCAGCAGTTTACTGAGTCTGTTCTAACAAATGTTAGTAAAATATCTTCGTTGTTTATATTAGAATTTTAACTTTGCTACCCCTCCTAATTATTATGATGTATTTCTATCTCCTCACTTCCAAGTCCCCCAAATGAAGTGTCTACATCTTCTTACAATCACCCATTGTTTTTAACTTAATCACTCAGACCTGGACCTCAGTGTTTAGAATGTACCAGGATTGCTTGCTACAAGTTCACAGACATCTCCCTATTGACCTGGTCAAAAGTTTCTTTACTGAGCTACATAAGTGATGAGTTTTACTGAATTCAACACTATCCGTTCTCTTCAGCAGTTGATGATGTTTCTGACCTCTTGGTTTCCAGGTCATCCACATTTCCAGGTCCCTATTTAGGTCTCCTTCTCCCAAAACTTTCCTAATGGTGGGTTTGGGCCAGGGACCTTGATCTTCTGTTTCACGTTTGCTGCACTTTTTCTCCTCACATTCAATCCTTTTGTCAAGAGCAGCTATTGCTTTAACTTTAACTACCCTCCAATTATGCAAAGCATCACCATTTTTACATCTTCATCATGATCATTTCTGCAGTTATGTGAGGAATGGAATGTGTATTCCAGAAGTGGTCCTATCGTATATATTACTCAGCATCAAAATAGCATTTCTGAGTAGGTTTTAGTTTCTTTGGTTAATCTTCTTCTCCTTTTTAAATAATCTTTTAAAATAATCTATTAGGGACATTTAGGGCTTAGCAGAGCCTAAGCTCTACCTCCCTATTCTGGAAACCCGAATTCCTCTCTGTGACCACTACTGTACATTGTTCACTGTCCTCAGAATGGCAAGTGCCAAACACTGTCAGGAAGTTTCACTCCAGCCTGTGCTGTGGGTGGTGCCCTTCTGGACCTCATCAGAATCTTCATCGGTTTGCTGTGTCTCATTCCCTGCTGGTCCTGCTTCCAGGACATACCAATTTTTCTGGAGAGGACCTCTGACTTAGGATGGTACAAACTTATTTTTTTTGACCTTGTGATGTTGTGAAAGTAATATACATTTAGTAGAAAATGTACATCAAGTTTGAATTTTGATCTTTTCCCAGGCTAATGCTATGCTGTAAGATACTCTCTTCTGACGCTGGGCAGTGGCAGTCACAGCGCCCCCATCAGCCAGGTGATCAATCACAAGGGAAAAACACCTAGACACTTACAACTATTCTGTACCCAGACAACCATTCTGTTTCACAGTTTCAGTACCATATTCAATCAATTACATGAGAGAGCCAACACTTTATTATAAAATTGGCTTTGTGTTAGATGATTTTACCCAACTGTGAGCTAATTTAAGTGTTCTGAGCATGTTTGAGACAGGCTAGGCTAAGCTATGATGTTAACTGCCAGTTCCCAAATCTACCTGAAACCCATTGAAGTCACCCCAGGATGTCCCAGGGGAGTCCTGTAAACACTGGGATAAGTGGGAAGGGTTGGTTCCATTGACCTTGGTTCTTGGAGTTTGTTAATCATCATATGACCTGATACAGACATCTTTGCTCATTGTTCTTTCCAGCAAACTACCTACAAAGATATCCACCTGACTGTTATACCTCACATCTGAGCCTTAGCCATTAGACAAGAACCAAAGCAAACCGGGATGTATGCAACTTGTTATAGATTGAATTGATCTATGTTCCCCCAGAAAGATTTGTGAAAGTCCCAACTCCCAGTATCTCTGAATGCAACTTATTTGAAAAGAGGGTCATTACAGATATAATTAGTTAAGAGGAGGTCATGATGGAGTACAGTGGGCCCTTAATCCAATATGACTGGGGTCCTTATTAAAAGAGGAGAAAGACACAAAGAGGAGAACCCTATGTGAAGACAGACACATGGAAAGAATATGGGCATGCAAACCAAGGGAGGCCAAGGATTGGTGCAAACACTAGAGCTGGAAGAGGCGAGGAAGGACTCTCCCTACAGGTTTCAGAGGGAGGATGGTCCTGCTGACACCATGATTTTAGAATTCTCCTCTCCAAAACTGTAAAACAATAAATGTCTGTTGTTTGAAGTCTCCCAGTCTGTGGTGTTTTGTTACTACAGCCAAGCCCACCACCAGCAGCCAGTAGAACCCTTTGGGTTACACTGACCCTAGATTTGCTTAAGGCACCATCCTATTCTAAGCATGTGTTTGACATGAGGTTGGAAAATGGCAGTGCTTCACCTTAGGCATCAACTGCAAACAAAGAAGAATATTTTTC
This sequence comes from Lagenorhynchus albirostris, assembly GCF_949774975.1. NCBI lineage: Eukaryota > Metazoa > Chordata > Mammalia > Artiodactyla > Delphinidae > Lagenorhynchus > Lagenorhynchus albirostris. The sequence goes on along the minus strand of NC_083107.1, from coordinate 85,387,787 downwards.
GGTACTCTAGATAATGTGTCCTATGTGAAAATGCCTATTTCTAGTATTAGTTTAAGAGCTCAGATTAGCTAACTGCCTTTTCCTGCTAAAAGGAAGACCTATGGCATGATTTAATTAGTCGATCTCTTGTAAATGGATGGTTTAGAAGAGAATGACTTTAGGCAAGATATCCCTGTAGCATTTTTATCTCTCATTGATTCTTCTCTGGTAAGCGCATGCAATTCAACATCAAGAAGAAGAAGAATATGCGGAAGGCACATCGTTTTATAGTGCTGGAAAGCAGATGTATAGAGATTCTTGTAGACTTTGAATGCCAACCCAATTTTTTAAAGTGCTAACATTCTTCCAAGTTATTTGTTATTCTAGGAAACTTGGTCCATACAACAGTGAATACTTTATCATGTAAGTTAATATGATGTTAGAAAAATGAAATGTATTGATTATCCTCTGATCAAATACTGCATCTTATAGCAGTAGAAACCTTTATTCAGACATTCCAGCTTGACCGGATGGGTTATTAGGCAAGGAATAAACGGGCTGGTCCCATGAAAGCATTTATAGTGAGGGCAGTGCAGTTGTAAAATAAAGGGTGCCATAAATTTTGTGCCCGGTAGCTCTTCAAACAGGCACTCACGTTCTACACAGATGGCAGTGCATTTCAATTTCATAAGCAGCCCCTTATCACCATCTCTTTCTTTTGTGTACATTACCGTGGCAAGCAAAGCCCAAGGCTATTGGCAGAGCTGATAATTTTTTTTTTAACATGATTGCCACTGCTTTGGGATTAGGTAAACGGCGAGGAACCAGAAGCAGGACTTTCCAGCTTGAGAGCTTGTGCATTTGCCAAATGAGTGGTTTTGAAAATTGGCCTTCCTTTGCTGAAACATGTTTTTCTACACCCTAAGAAACTTCCGGCATGAAAGAGAAATGTTGTGTCAGGACACAGGAGGCAAATTGAACATTGTGCCTCCTATTTTTTCTTTATTTTTATTTTCTTTTGTGGAATGAAGACTGGCCAAATACTAACTACATTTATATTTCACCACTCTTTTTGGTGGCTCCACGATAGGGGTCCCAGGAGACAATCTGGAGATGGTTGACTGAGTGAACCAGAGCTGTGGACACTTTTTGCAGGAGTATCAACTCAGCCTAAGAGAAGGGTAGGGATGACAGGTTGACCAGAAGTCCAGGTGAGCAGGGGAGCCTTCTGGAGGTATTTGAGACAGAGGTGTCCAGTGAACTCAAGGCAGAACAGACTTTAACAAAGGCACAGGGGATTGTTGCTCAAATGCCGTCCTTATAATCTCGGGTTTCTTGGCAGAAGATACTGTCAACTAAGAGTCAGGTTGATATGTGGGAGCCAGAAAATAATAATCACAAAATCCCAGAGGTTTAAGTTGGGAGACACTCCTCCCCACCTTGCTGCCAGAGTCAAAAACTGATTGGAGTTGCAAGACTGGATGCAGAGAGAGGGCCGGTATGAGGGAGGTTGCTACAGAACGGGCATCCAGAGCCCACAAGTGGTAAAGGAGAGGGGGGCACACACTTCACCATCCTAAGGGTCTATGAAGTGGCCACAGAGCCCGTCCTCAGACCAGGATGCTTTGGACTAAAGTCTAGAGCTTCCTCCACGACACCAACTTGTCTTCTCTTTTGTTTTCATCCATGATAATAGAGACCAGAGATCTGAAATGTTTCATCTCTACAGGCTCTGAAATCGTTATCAACTTGTGTTCAGCCTGAGGGCTGGGGTGTTAGGGGACGATAAGATCATGCTGTCTTGGCTCAGCGTCCAGATCCCAGAAGTTTGAATGAGTGATGGGATTTTATTTGGGAGCCAGGAGATTGCATATGGTTATTTATGAGTCATCCTACCGTGTGTGTTGCATGTCCATCAGCTGTTCTTGGCCCAGAGGAGCAGAATCAACATGTCGCTGTAGATGCAGATGGGGCCGTCCCTGGAAGGGGTGAGTCTGGCATGGGAGCAACATGAGGATGAACACAGTACAGCTAGGTATGGCCGCCCTGGGGAAGATCCACCTGGTTGCCTTGTCTGTGTTGGCACCTGCTATTTAACGAGACTTGAGAAGGGAAAACCTGGATCATTTTCTTACTATCTGATCATAGAGTCTGGTATGGAGACAATTTAGAGGGGAAAAAATGAAAATTCAGTTACTGAAATATCACCTAGTCTTAAAGGCAGAAGAGCACTGAGCTATTGGCTCACATGCCTGGGAAGGCCTATCAGCCTGGAGCTGCCCTCTCCTGCCTGTGGCCATGAGCCCAAGATGGCATCGCACTATGTGTACATGGACTTTTACACCTGCCCTGGTCCAGGTGCCCCATGGGGTCCATGACTCCAATATCCCCCATCTTCCCTTCAAGAGGTGGATCTTAATACCCTTCCCCTTGAGTGTGGGCTAGACTGGTTTCTAACACGTAGGATAAGGAGGAAGTGATGGTGTCTGACTTTGAGACTAGGTCATACAAGCCACAGCAGTTTCTTGAGTGCCCTTCTCTCCTCTCTGTCTCTCTCTGTCTCTGTCTCTGCCTCATCACTTGATTTGAGGGAATCTAGTTGCTTTGTGGAGAGGCTCACATGCCCAGGAACTGATGTCTCCAGACTCCAGACATGTGAGGAAGCATCTTGGAAGCTCACAGTCAAGCCTTCAGAGGGTAGTTAATCCAAGCTGATGGCTGGACTACAACCTTGTGGGATACCATGAGCCAGAAGCACCCTGCTAAGCTGAACCCTCATTCCTGACCCTCACACACGGGGTGTTGTGCTAAGCTGCCGGATATTAGGGTTACTTATCACGAGGCCATATATAACTGATTAAGCTTGGACCCATCCTTTCACACCACTTCTCTAGCCCTCTGGCAGGACTGCTTTTACCTGGGTCATTAATGGGCCCAACCTGGCCCATGAATCCCTAAACCAGTATATGGGCCCCTGAACCAGAATCCAGTGTTCTCATTGGCATCTAAGGGATCACCTCAGAAAACTTGACTGGACCTTGCTATATTTGTTGCACTTCCTGGAAAGAGCTTCATCCCAGTTTTTGTTTAGGGGAAGTACAGGAACTGCATGGGGTTTTGTGAGAAGGTGAATGGCACTGAAGCTGAGTGCTGAGTTGCTGTTTCATTTGATGGCTGCACAATCTACAGCCCATTTGATCTTCCCATCTTCCTGCCATGCTTACTGTCAATCCCACAGTAAACCAGGTCTAGTCAATTCTGCCTTCATTTTGTTTCCCACACTTTTCTCTCCATTTTAGCATCGGGACATCTTTAGTTTGTCTCAAGTCTCCCGACCAAGAAAGTTTTCATAGCATTTACCCACCATGTCTCTTCTCTTCCGTTCCTCATGTACAGAGCTGATACTCACCTCCTGAAAATAATACCACCAATCATGTCACTTTCATGTACAAATATCTTAAATTTATCCCAAATTGCCTACAGATAAGGTCTAATATTTTATCTGAACTGAAGATTTGCTCTCCACATACACTCCAAGCTTCTCCATCTGTCTTGCCCTTCCACATGAAATTCCTCATTTCTCCCATCTTGTCATGTCCAAATCTTCTCTTCAGACCAAATATACCTTGTTTTAAGATGCTAAATTTTGTGATAACTTGTTACATGGCTAGTAAGATAAATAAGACATGTGTACTTGTCTTTTGACACAGTTTCACTGTCCCTCTTTAAGTTTATATTAATGCAATTTCTGCATTATATATCACATATAATTATATATATATATATTACACCAAATTGTTCTTGAGAAGTAATGAGCAACATAATTCTTTGTCATCATGACCATACAAATTTATTAAATCTCACTTTTCCCATTTGCAAAATCACGTTTTTGGATTGCGATTACTGATATCCTTGGTCCTTTCTAATTCTCACATATCTTAATTCTTTGTGCTTCTATTAGTGCCAAGTGCAAAGAAAACCAATAAAATATGTCAAATTTTTGAAATCTAATGAGTCAATTAGTGAGTGTTTATTGAGTGACTACTATGCACTCAGAATTTCACCAGGAGCAATGAATTTCAAAACTCCCTTATGTGTCATAGATCATTTTGTTAAAACTACTGATTTTTTAAATTCCCCCATATGTCTTTCATTTCTATAGCTATTTTCATACTGATAATACTTTAAATAAAGGATTTATGGAAAAAAGAAAGCATTCATCCAAACCCAGGACATCTGTGTTACTTGTTAGTTGTTAGTGGTCGTTAAAGGATGGCTGGATATGGGAAATTTGAATAAGGTTATTAGGCAGAGCTGACTTAAGGACATGGGGCCGGTGAGCCTCAGTTCAATGATCTGCTCTCGCTGATCTTGAAACTGTTAGTACTTTTTGAAGAAGAGACGCTACATAATGTGGGCTCCACATACCATACAGCCCCTCCTGTCCTCGAGGGATTCTGATATGCTCCTCCATCACTTTCTCATTGACAGACAATTAGTACAGAGGTGGTTCTAAGTTGACTTCCCAGAAGCAGACCCTAAGGTAAGGGCTTGTGTGCAAGTGATTTATTAAGCAAGGCTTCCAAGGAGAAACAGGTAAAGGATTTGGGGAACCAGCACAGGAAAGGGGAAGAAGCCAAGCCAGAGTGTGATTTCAGGGAAGCCCCCGAGGGTGGCTGCAGGTTGGGAGGTGTGGGAGATAAGCTGTGCTCACAGTTTCTGGACCTGAGTGAGGCTGTTGAGCTTCCAGCTTTCAACCCCACACTCTTTGGGGCAAGAGTTGGCAGTGGGGAGGACCTCCCAAGAATTTCCAGCTCTCTGCACACAAAATCAAGGAGACTCCAGTGGCTGAGGGCTGTCCTCAATGAACAGCTACAGGTGCAGACCTTTGGAGACAGAAGCACTTTGAAGCTGGGAAAGGCAAATTGAAACAGTAGAAGGAGCCCCAGGGGATCTGAGTGGAACACTGACAGCATTCACTATAATGAATGCTCTGAAACCAATAAGCTATCCTTGCTACTCCTGAGAACACTTAACTAAGATCTCAAGTGTAACATTCCGCCAAAGCTTCAAAAGTGAGCAAACATCCTGTGTTCATTAACTTTATACTATTTGCCAGTCGCTGTGCTTTACACCGTGAAAAATACATGGAAAGACAAGGCATGGATCAAGTTGTATTCAAAGGTGAAAAGTTAAAATTGTGGTAGAGACATTCTTTTTTTTTTTTTTATGAGACATTTACTGTGAACCACACACCAGCTCTAAGCATTGAGATTACCAGGGTGGTGCCATTTGGTCCTTGCTCTCAGAAATTGATAGTGTTGGATGAGGGCATCTGATTGACATGTGAACAAGTCAGCATGATAAGATCTTTCAAGGCACACACGGGGCCCATTCTAATCAAAGAGGAGGATCCAAGTCTTCAGATGCATTTTGGTGTTAGACTAAACTTCTAAGAATAAATACAATGAAGAGGAGAAGGGAATTCCAGCCTAGGCAATGTATCAGCCAAAATATAAAGGCTTCTGTTCATTCTTCCACAAGCCTTATTGAGTAAGATTCTGGGGAAAAAATGGTGAATAAAGGAGAAAAAATGTTTACCCTCATGGAACTTACATTCTAGTGATGGGAAGCAGACATGCGTGCAAAGAAACTTCAAAATATGAAATTCAGAAACAGAAATGTTTGCAAGGAGGGAGGCATGAAATAACATCATACATTCACATATCTGCAAGTAGCTTAATGTGGCTATGAAGCTGGAGAGATAGGATTGTGAGAGAGTACATTATGAATCATGGCAAGGAGCTTTATGAAATTCTCCTGTGAGTGATGTGGAACTGACAGAGAGTTTTAAATACAAGAGTGAGGTGGCCATGTTTATATTTTAGAAACATTATTCTTGACCTTAATTGCTCTGGGCTTATTTTAATATGTGGTTGCCCAGTTAGTCTCATTGGCTTCTTGCATCTCTGTTATTTTAAGAGTCTCAGTCATCTAATTCAAGGGAGCTTAGCCAGAAGAGTCTCTCTGTTAGTCATCTGAAACCGGGGAGATCGCTCCTCTCCCAGGGGAGATTTGGTGAAGTCTGAAGACAGTTTTGATTGTCAGGGTCTGGAGATTGTTACTGGTACCTAGTGGGTGGAGGCCAGGGATGCTGTTACACACATTCCACAGTGCCCAGGACAGCCCAGACAACCAAGAATTACCTGATCCAAAATGTCAGTAGTGCCCAAGTTGAGAACACCTGTTATAGATTGATTAAAGAGGGATTAAAATAATTTTATCAAGACAAGAGAGTGTCTGGTGCCTGGAAAGGAGTCGAGGAGGTTTGGGGCAATCTCTGAGGGAAATTCATGAGCATTGTTGGATGGCAACAGTTGTCAGAACAACTTACAGAACAACAGTTACAGAATTGCTAAACCAAGGGTGCCAAAATTTGAGGTGTGTTTAAGCACTTTATTACTAAAAACAAAATACTAGGTTTTCAGATTAAATACTCTCTTTTATAATATTCTCATTGATTTGGATTCAGCTATGTTGTTCTTTAGTGGGAAGGAAGGAGTGGAGTTAGCTTTAATGGGACAGTCATTGGGCATCAGAATGTAGCAACCATGTGGTATCATTTATTCTGTGACAACCATTGTTTTATGACATTAAATCATGGTCTGATTTCCCATCCCAATTAGAAAGGTGTTTCTTCTCTATTATTCAAAATCAAATTTAACCAACAAATATTGAGTAATTACATGCACGAACTCTGGGATTATAAGTATGAATAAAACATTGAAATTCGAATCTATAAGGGAGACAGACATCTCTAAATCCCTGAGTAACTGAGATAAGAGCTATTATAGATGTATGAAGGATATGTTAATTGGAGTGCTTTATGGGAGAGAGATTGCATGGAGATGAGAAGATTTTATGGAAGAAGGGAGAACAGAGTTGAAATATGAAACATATTTAGACTTCAAACAGGGTAGAAGCGGGAAAGAAAATATTCTAGGTGAAGGAAACACCCTAATCGGAGGCTTGAGGATGAAGGAATATAATCTTAATGCAGACTGAATTATCTGAGTTATCTAGGAGATAAACCTGGAAGAATCCACACGTGTCGGAATATGCATAGGCGCCCGGCTCTTTCTTTAGTTTTAAAATTTATTCCTGTTAAATATCACAACTTTGTTAATGCTGTCATCATGGTATTCTATAGCTTTCCACGTTCTTTGTAACTTGCAAAACATTTGAGTTCCATTAGCTCATTGAACTTTACCACAAATGAATCAAATTTAGTGAAAGGTTACCATTTCTTCCAGTGGCAGCAAGAGTGGAGTACAAACTCAGAAACACAGAAGGGACTCACAAGACATTAATCATCATGTTTCTTGGCACTAGTGCTTATCACACCAAGAAGTATTGGCAAAAGCCCAGGAGACAATGAATATGCAACATTTAACTTCTTTCGTTCAAATTACATGTAATCCTTTAGATGTGTCATCTGACACTCAGTATAGCAGACATCCCAGAAATCATGACTCTCTCTCTCTCTCTCTCTTTCTCTCTCTCTCTCTCTCTCTGCAGTCCCCAAATTTGAAGTCAAGTGGATCTGTTTACAGTTCTGTAAAAGTGTTCATATCTGATATCCTGGATATATTCAAAAATTCCAAAATAGTTTTTTATTTAAACAGTGCAGCTCTTTTCCTGTTCTGGATAATTTTCCTGCTGTTTTATGACTTTGGCTTTCTTATTTGTGTTTTCTGGATTTGGTTGAAATTTGATGTTAATTGTTTTAAATGAATAATCTTAATGGGATATAGAATTTCTCTTCATTAATTACTAAACTACTAACTTTGTATTTGGATAATCATTGATACTAACAGCAATTAGAAGTTGAAAAGGCTAAATAAATCCTTTGAGAAGTCCACACCTGAGCCACAGTAATTCAAATTCAGGGGATCTCCATGATTATATTTTGAAATAAACATAGAATATGTTACTTTTTCGTCATGACATGTCATAAAAAACCAATGAGAGCATCACAGGGGGAGAAAATAACAAGAAACATTTAGTATAAAAATAGACCAGGAGGGCAAAAGATGTTTCATATCTCAAAACTTTCTTATAAAAGGAACTCTTGGTCTAAAAATAATATTTGTAGAGTGTTTTAGAGTTTAAAAAGGACATTCATTTCCTTTTTTCATGTGGTTCTTTCAATGTCCTCTGAGCCATCATCAGTCTTATTTTTCTGCTGGAGAAACTTGGGATCATAGAAGTTAAATAATTTATTTTGTTGAATTACATTTTTCCTTAACATCTTTGAAACAAGGATTCATCTTGCAATTAATGCATTAGCAATCATTTCTTAGTGTACTGGCAGTATTTTCTTTCATATCAGTGCTACATATATCAATACATCTTATAATTAATGACATCTTCAAGTCAATAAAATATGGTGAATTCTCAAGTTCATGTGGCTTTAAAATCAACTCTGACTCCAAATTATATACTCTTTCTATGAAACGGTTATCTCACTCATGGTCATCTGTGAAAAATAAATCAACCAACAGAAAAAGGTTTGAACATTGTAGATTTTAAGCTGCAATTATAATGCCTATATTCAAAATATACAAATATTATGTGCTTCACTTGTTTTTTAATAATAAAATATATTGATGCATTCCTATCAATGTTCTTTATCTATATATTTTTAATTCAGTTTAATTACATAAACACTTACCAAGAGCATATTTTGTGCAGAACACATTGCTCTTCATTACAGGGTCTATGTAGCTTCTTAAAATTCAAATTATGCCCTGATAGGTCATAATTTTTCCTACTATGTATGAGATTTGTGTTCAGAACTGTTGCACACTTTACCTCATTTAATCTCCTTTTTGTAGATGAGTAGACTGAGGCTTATAAAATTATGCTTTTCCCATGATATCAGAAGTAAAAATTGTTGAACTGAACTTAAAACCAAATCGTCTAGCTCTATAAACCTATTTTCTTCCATTATTTCATGTAAATAGGTAGCTCTTATATAAGGTATGAAAAGAGATGATACACAATTACTTTGGTGTTTTGTAAGGAGTGAGTTTTGTATTCTATTGAGAAAGCTAGTATAAATAATCTCTCCTCTAATCAAACAGGCATTCCTTTATTTTGTGAGAATGCAAGCCTCCTGCTGGGGATGTTTCTCATGAGGGCTTCTCATCTCACAAATGGAGTTTGAAATCAATAAAATGTTCAGAGTGTTGATAAAGACGAAGAGAGAAGATCCAGCAATTTTATTTGTTAATAATAACACTAGATAACTAGAAACTTTAAATTTGCTTGTGTGTTCTCTTCATTTCATAAAAATACTTCTATCCAAAGAGAAGGAAAAAAGAGATATTTCTTCAGCTCTAACCTGAGCTGGGCACCATATGTTTTGCATCACCTTTAATTCCCACGATGACACTGCTAGTTATTATAACCCTTATTTTGTAAGTGTAAATATCCACAGATATGTTGCAATGTTAAATATCTTGCCCAGGGTCACATAAATGTGTTTCATTCCAGAACACATGACCTTTTGCCTACATCATATTGACAGGAAGGATTATTTCTGGGGTTGGGGAGCCCACTGTATACATATATTGACCAATAAATGAAACATTGGAGTCTAAAGACTGCCATCCTACTGCCTGGGTTACTGACACAGTTACACCATTGGAGCCTCTGTCTGAGTTCTGATAGAGTGGAACTAAATGGATTTGTATTAATACCAATCATACATTTAATTGGTCATTCTTAATCTTAGAACCTGTTTACCACTCTCATTTGGCTTCGTAATACTCCATTGTTAATTACCATGGTTGTTGCAATTGGTCTTACATCATATAATACTGTTTTTCAGATGAGAGAAAGGAAACATGTAGAATCGACATGAACTATTCAAGGTTACACGGATATTAAGGGATACATTGAACATGTTTAGATCTCAAATTTTGAGCTCTTTCTCAACATCACTTTGAATGTCAAAATTTGAAATGTATTTTTGGGGGGCCCAGGCACGGACAGGTGATGGACTTACTTCCTTGGTATATGTAAAAGGTTGAAGATAATTCAGTCAGAGATGTTGGCATTTTGAAAGCAAAAGAATGATGGCTACATCTATGTTTTCTATACAGAGTGTACAAGCCAAGCCCTGGGGGGTGATGTTGGAGAAAGAGTTATTGTAAGTGAAATGGATGTTGGTAAAATTCTCAAAGATGGAGATGCTGTTGTTGGAGAGAAGGAGACGGTCTTGACATCACAAAGCTAGTCCTTCACAGAAGGAGTGAGGTGCAGTGGTTGGCCATCTCTGTGCCCTTGGCCTCCCTGTAAACAAAGGAGGGACAGTGGGTCATTAAGAACTTAAGCACTAACCATTCTTGACCCTCATTTAATAGCTCTGTGACCTAGATAGTTAACCTCTCTTCTCTGTGCTTCAGTTTCCTCTCTCAGTAAGTCATGGAGATCATACTTTCACCTGTCTCAGATTTATCATGAGAACGTATAAAGTACTTGGAACCGTCCCAGACACAGACTCAAGCAGGAAGTGTTATGGACTATTATTCCACCTGCCATAGACTCGAAGTTCCTATCTGTAGAATGGGAATCGATGTGACATTTTGACAAGGCCTTAGTAAGAATCACCTGAGAAATAATGTGTAAGATATCACAGGCCCTTGATAACGTCTCTTGCCTGTAAGATCTCTACAGATTTATAAAAGTGATAAAAAAGAGAAAAGAGCCAGTGGGAGAATCCTCTCAATGAACAAGTACCAGATGCCTTTCACACATCAGGAACTGTTTTGTACAAGAGACATTAAGACAAATAAGACACGGATTTTGTTCCTCAGGGGCTTACAAGAGAGTAAGGAATGCAGATGTACAAAGAAACACTTCTCAAATGGTGGCATTATTTTTCTGGAGGCCTGAAGAGAAGAGAGGACATATACTGGAAACCTGCGGGCTTCCATTTTCATGATGGACTCCTTTTAACACAAGGGGGGATTAGCATCCACTTACTGAGTTTTACACCAGGGTGATATGATGGAGAGGGGGCATTGCACTGGAGACAGGGTGGCCTCACCTTACCTTTGGCTTCTGTGTAACTCGGGGATGTTGCTCATTTCTTTACATTTCAAACTACTCATCTATCTATGGCTGAGTGCTCACTGGCTGCAACCACCTCCAGCGCTGCAGGCATTCAGAAAACAGAGGGAGGGCTTTGGGGAGTTGGCTATTTTGCTGGCGAGAACAGACTTACACATGAGAACCCATTCATGGACAGGATCAAGCAACACATCATCTGCTATTGGACAGCACGGGTCAGTGTCACTTTCCGGAGGAGGATAGAGTCAAGAGTCCAAGTCTGTAACAGAATTATTCCAGGTTTCCAGGAAGGTGGTTCTAAGGAATTCTGCACTAGGGACTAACCTGAACCTTGAGCTTCTGATTCAAAGATTAAAAATAATCTCCCCTCCTCTCAACAATTAATAGATCTGATCTAACCCACCAGCCAGGGTTTTGACACTTCCTAAAGTAAATTCGAATTATAGGAGTAGGAATTTTTAAATATGAATTTTTAAATTCTCTTAGTAGCCTGAACATTCTTTAAAGACAGGGCAGGTTCTGATTATATCTGTTGCTCCAGCACATAGTAAGTTAATGCAAACTCATGGCATGTGCTTCTTAATGGTTGTAACAAATGTATGAAATACAGCAGAAATGGAGTGATCCGTGAGGGCAAGGCAAGCTCCGGAATGTCCCTCAGCAGGAGTTCTAATTGACAGGTATAAAATCTGATGGCCAAAGCCATGAATAAATGGCTCTGGATTTCAGCCAAGTGACCCATACCCAACTAAGTGAACAGGGTGATGCCCATGCCAGGGACCCCAGGAGGGAGGTGAGCTCCCAGCCTAGCCTTCCTCCACCCGCCCTGTTTACAGGCTTTCCTCTGGATTTAGCTCCACTCTGCTTGACCCTGGAAATGAAGATGCCTTCTTTGTCATCATGTGGGTCATCTGTATCCCTCTAAGTGAGTCCGAGAGGGGGAAGCAGACACTAGCAAGAAGCAGGTGGCAGAAGGGAGAAGCAGGGCTACGGGTGGGAAGTGAGAATGGATCTTATGCCTTGGATTCCTCCCCATCCCTCCAGGACCACTCCCTCTCCACTTCTCCTCCTCTGCCGGCAGGACTCCTGTACCCTCTGGACTCCAGGAGGGCTTCCCTCGCTGGAGCGTGAAGGAAGACAAGGGGGTCTTGGCTCTATCCTTGCGGGGTCGCCGTTCCCAAGTGAAGGTAGCCATAGATGCTTTCTTTTCTCCTTGCTGCATGTAACCCCATCATCTTTGTCTCCTGGCAGCTCTGGTACCTCTTCCTTCCCCTCACCCTGGTCCTTAGAGGAGGGGCTGAGTAATGGCTCAGCAGATAGCAGCCTCCAAAGTCCTATACCCCACCCAAAGACCTGTCATCGGTGCTTTTGTTAATAAAACTTTCTAAATTCTCCTATTTGTGGTATGTTTCCCTTTGGACCCCTAACTGATATGGATCCATAGATCAGAACTTAATTTCCCAGCACTACTTCCTCCTCCCCTTCTTCTCTATAAGCTCCAAGGTATTTTCTTTACTCTGTGACCTTAACAAGATATTTAGTCTGCATAAAGCTTCAGTTTCCTCTTCTCCAAAGTTCAATTAATAACTTGGTTTGTTGATATGATGGACATCAGATGAGGCATCAGATGAGATAATGTTCTAGGCATCAGATGAGATAATGCATGGAAGATGCAGTTATGGGGCCTGGAAAATAGTAGATATTGTATATATTTCAGCTTGAAGAAGGTGCAATCTTAAAGCACCTCATTCTTGCACTCTAGTAGTAAATGAAAATACCCATCCTTTTGTGCCCTGAGTGGGGTTTTGTAGCAAAACAGTAAAAGTCGAAGATCAGGGGAAGTTGGTTTTCTAAAAACAAATTTTAAAACAAACCACTTAAGAATCACTCCATGTGAGTAATACGAGCCTCTCAAACATCACTCCCCCCTCCCCTTCTAACCCCACAGATCCTGGAAACAACAGAAGAATAGTTCTGTTTGAAGTTTCCTCTCAACTGAACCATTCAGGGAGGTTTTATGGAGATCATATAGCTGTAGAAAGAACTTGATTAAATATGACAACAGGCCCACAGATAACATCATTGTCAGTTTACTGAATTGAGCTATCTGAAAAATATGGGATTTAATTAGAATATTTTCTGTTCTCTATATAAATGTGAGTAGAGAAGGGTGCATGTGAGCCGACCCAGAACAAAGAGGCTGTGCTCTGAGCAGAGCTGCCCGCCTCTCAGCCTTCTGAAGGCCAAGTAATTAGAAATTGTTAGGACGGTCACAGCTGAGGCAGAGAAGAAAAAGGCAGGAGAGTCTCAAAAATGTGAATTATCTTCTTACCTGAAAAGAACACAGAAATCCCACCTGTGTTTCTCTGAAAGGCAGGACTGTGCTGTAAGATTACCCCAAAACTATTCAGAATGAAGTGAAAGACAATTGTGGTTTTGAAAACATGAGGCCTAGTAGGCATCTGCGTGAGCAATGAAGTATAGAGGACGTTCGTTTGGAAAGAACACTATTTATAGGAAAGTCCTCTTCTCCTTTCTGCCTTCGGTCTTTGTGACTGGAGGGCAGAGGCTGGACTTGATGCATATTTCTAGTACTTAGCCCACAGCCAGTGATGTAGCAGGGGGCCTGTCGATTTTAACGAAAAATGAGTGAAAACTCTTCTCATTTGTTTTTTTAAATTTATTCTGAACTAGAGTCAGAATGGTTAATTTTCTTTATTTCTCCAAAAGTTTACTGCCGGGGTTGGTCCGTGGGGTAGGACCTGAATATTTTGATGTAATACTGAAATTAGGCTCTTAGAGCCTTCAATCAATAGCTATTCCATTTTTTTTTTTCTGGCGGATTTAAAATCCTTGTTCTTGCTAAGGAGATAAAATAATAGTATCTTGTGGTGGGTGGCAACGGGGAGTGTGAGAGCATTCAAAAGCGTGACTTTTTATGTGTAAACTTCCCCAGGACCCAAAGGGGCACCATCATCTTCTCATGCTTTGTCCCTTCATCTGCTTTTCGGATCTGTCTGGGACAAACTCTTAGGACACCAGTAGTTCTCATCCCCTTTCCATTCATAGCAGCATCTACCATGGAGGTGTGGGGTTTTCCTAGATGAGCATCTTTTTCCTAGATAAGCACATTTCGATGGCATAAACTGGCATTAGACCCGAGAAAGGCCATTCTATTCATTATTAGCAAGAGGGCCTTTGGGTTTTAATTACAGGTCTGGTTTTCTTTATATTCCACACTATTTGGTAGGTATTTGGTCTTTCCCTTCTTGTTAAGCTAAGGGCTTTCTACCTCTCACATTCACCTAGCTAATCATCAGACACTTCTTCTTCTAAACAAATCAAAAAGCCATTATTCCTGAAAAGGTTCTTGAAAGCAAGGCACTGGCATCCCTGTGGCAGGTATGCAAGTTACAGCGTCCTACCTGAGGGGGGAGAAGCAAATGGTTTGTGCAGGAGTGTCATGCTTTTTCATGCCCATCATCCTGCTTTTCTGACAGAGTTTTTGCTTCCACTTTGCAGTTGCTTTTCCAGACGTTGATGGGAAGAAGCCACCATGAGAGGAACGTGAAGGACAGCTGGGCACCAAGAGGCTGAAGAGCTGGAACGTTCTGTGCTGTTGGCGGCTATTGCTCCCAGTGTGTGGTTTAATGTACTCATGACAAAGGTGATTGTTCCACGGTTATCTGTAAACAATCGCTTTCTCTTACGTGAAAAAATCCCAAGAACGGATTCCATTTCTTAAAGCATCAGTTAGATTTTTTGCAAAGGAAAGGGGTGTGGATGCTCTGAGCGAGTGAGGGTTGCAGGGGCAGTGTGTTAGGTGTTCCATGGCACGTGGTGAGAGTCACAGCCGACTGCGGCCAGTGTGTCCACCCGGTGGGGAAACCGGGGACCACTGCGGGACACACACCCTACCGGCTACTGGATTCAAGCTTCAGCTTCCCTTTAAGATCACCTGTTCTCCTTCAGATTCCTATGCCCGCAGGGAATCACCTGTGTACTTAACTAAGGTTGTGTAGCTGTTATTTGTGAAAGGGTGTTTTTTTTTTTTTATAGCTGCACTTTTCCACACTGGTACTAGAAACCACAAAACTAGATATTGAAAAGAGCAAACAAATAACTGAAGCTAATAAAACCCTTTCCAAAATAATTAAAGACATAGATGACATTCACCAGAGCTGTTGTATTTAGTTACTTATGTCTGAGTACAAACATCTCCACGTGGTAAGGCTTCCTCTTTTTCAAGACTCCTCAGTGATGCCAGGTGAGGCAGTGTACTTCTCAGGTCTAAACGTGTGGACACCAGTGGACCTGCTGCTCAGAGCTTCCACCAGGCAGGCATTCTTTGCTTCCACATCTAAGGTTGCAAACATCACACAGCAGAAGGTGGTCACCCACACTTCCATGAGTCAAGCCACATTGGAGAAAGGGAAGAGAAATGAGGATTTCAGAGGATTTCATGTGCAAAGGGGAGAGATTCTACTGCCTTGTGAAGAGGAGTGTCATTCAGTGAAGTGGCTGGGGGTACACGGCTGAAGTCCCAGCTCCGTCGAGAAGCTTCTTGGGACTGTGGATATACTGTGTACTGTATCCAGCTCATGCTTTCTTTTATGTGAAATAAATAATGTTCTGAAACTCTCCAGAAGCATTTGGAAAAGCTTTCAAATCTACAGAAATGTTGCAAGAATAAAAAATGAATATAAAGAGCACCTACATACTCTTTACCTAGATTTATTTATTTTGAATACCACATTTGTGCTCTCTCTCTCTCTCTCTATATATATATATATATACACACATATATACATACGTATATACACACACATATAAACATCTACACACATATGATTGTTTTCTGAGATTGTTTTCTTTGGTGTGTATTTCATACATACGTATGGTACAGTTATAAGCTGTAGTAAAATTAATATTGATATAACACTTTCATCTAACCTATCATTTTATTGCAGTTTTTGTCAACTGACCTAATTATTTATATATATATATATATTTTTTTTTTTTTTGGCAGTACAGCATCCAGTCTAGAATCTCATATTACATTTGCTTATTTTGTCTCTTTAACCTCTTTTAGTCTGGATCATTTTACAGTCTTTCTTTGTCTTTTATGACATGGACATTTTGGAGAATAGAGCACCTTTCCATTTTAGTGCTGCATTTCTGAGTTGGGTTTTGCCTGGTGTTGCTCCATGACTACATCCAGCTTATCTTCTGGCCACAACACAATGTAGGTGATGCTGAGTCCTCCTCAGCGTACTCAGTCTGGAAGCCCACCATATCCACATCTGTGATCTCCAGGTCAAGGGATTTTCCAGTTTCTCTGGCAGTGTAGTTTAGAATTTTATTTTGCAGCCAATAAACCATGCAAATAAATACTGCTCTGTTCTTCATCAGAATGTCCCCCTTGATTTAGAATCAATTGATAATTGTTTTCATGAATCAGTATTTACTGTGATGTTTGAGAAATGATGGATTTTCCAACTACTGCATTCTTTTCACACTTTCTAGCTGGCATTGAAAGTTCTACCAGAAGCAGTTGCCTGCTCTCAGCCCCCAGTTTCTTATGTATTATTGGCATGAACTCTGGACTCATGACTATTAGTGTTTAATTATTTTGATGCCCCCAAGCTGGCTCCAGCTTCTCTTTGACATCTTGCCTTTGTTTTGAGCACTTCACTACTTTCTGGTATAAAACGATATTCCAGGCTCAGAATGTACCTATTCTACACTTACCCTGTAATCACCATGACATGAAAATTTTTTGAAAGCATCCGCTCCATTGTTTTTCCTGGAACTCTGTTAGCAAAACAGCCTGCATTATGTGAGACTGAAGCTCTTTAGATATAAGACCATGTTTGTAGGGTTTGGCTCATTTCTAGCTTTAGGAAAATTCAATTATATAACGTTTTGATGACTATGTTTTTTTAAAAAATCCATTAAGAACAGGATAAAGTGCTTTAAATTTCCAAAGTTCCTATCTGTGACATTGAATAAATTATAAGGAAATAACAAAAAAAGACTCTATCCCCAAGATTTGAATTCTATGATACTTAAAAATTAGATACAATTACTTAAAGTTAAATTCAAGCAAACACTTTGTCTCTGCAAGTCTGAGGGTGGGCAGACACAGGCTGGAGGAGAGGACCTCCCTGGACAGGACAGAGCATCCGGACAGTGGGCAGCTTCATGCGTGTTTGACACTGGTTTTGCACTTACCTGAGTGTAGAATTCAAAGGCATCTGGAAAACCACTAGAGCTTAGATGCCTGCTTTTCATAATCTTGAGGCTTCTCTCTTGGTAAAACCAACAGATGTTTTACGTAGACTTTACCGCAAAGGAAAGGGAAATGCCATGTGCCATGGGGCTGTTTCTCCGCTTATGGTTTCACAAGGAGAGTAGGTGAGGGGGCGTGAAGGACCATTGCCCACAAATTAAATCCTGAATTTCATAATTCCTCAAATGTGCGCAGAGCAGGATTCCAGCACATGCCAGTCACTGAATTAATTTAAACTTTCTCTGCACAAAAGATTGTACTTTCTTTGCAGTTAGTTATTTTAACCCACACTTTAGATACATTACGGATATGATGTAGCCAAATATGTGTTGGTTGATAAAATAAAGACACAGTTATTTTCCAAACCATATATAGAAGAAAATCATCATAAACAAGTTTAATTAGAAATTTTAAAGGGTGAATATAAAATTAAAACTTTTTGAAAAAAAGCAAAAAATAAAAACCTCTACCTTGAGAACTTAAGCAAATTGTTCTGTATTTTGTTAATGATATTTTTTTCTTTTTGCAATTATATTATTAATCAATTTCTAATTGACCTTTAAAATCTAACCTAAAGTAGTGACATAAACTACTTTTGTTCATAGTCAATTGCACCAGTAATACTTATTAAAAAGCCATATTTTCACTAGAAATCTGAAAAAAATGAAATTTTTAAAAGGTTTATTTTTTCAGAGCATAACTTTATTTTCAAATTTGAAATATCTGTTTCTTTCCTTTGACAAGTTTCCACATGCCCACTTATACCCAAGTCACAGGATTCTCTATATTGACCAGTAAAAATCAAAGGCATATTTCCACACCCCTGATGTAGCCGCCAAACAAGATTCTAGGTGTAGTGTTATAGGAAGAATTTTGCTTTACGCCACATAGAATGAGTACTTCCACAAGAAATTGTGGCCTTAATATACTGCTGGTTTTCACTGTGCAAGGGCAATAATATAATATAGAGGCTCTCTGAGAGTCTTGATTTTTTGTCTCGGGTTTTTTTTTTTTTTTTTTGCCACACACGGGCCTCTCACTGTTGTGGCCTCTCCCGTTGCTGAGCACAGGATCCGGATGCACAGGCTCAGCGGCCATGGCTCATGGGCCCAGCCGCTCCGCGGCATGTGGGACCTTCATGGACTGGGGCATGAACCCGTGTCCCCTGCATCAGCAGGCGGACTCTCGACCACTGCGCCACCAGGGAAGCCCAACGTCTTGGGTATTTTTAATGCACTTGTGTAACCAGGGACTGATGATAACCTACCTCAGCTTAGGTCTGAAAATGCCCAGACCTGGGCTTTAAACCCCTGCCTTTTTCTCAGGAAAAATGGATCCCACGGGCCTGATTACACCTCTTTCCTCTTTCTTCTCTTCCAGAGATAATCCCAGAACAAAATATTCATCCTACTCCGTGGTTTTCTTTTGTCATCTCCTCCTTTTTTCTTTAATATTTCATCTCTGAGACTGAACTGCCAAGAACCATGGTCGAGGAACAGTGTGGTTTTGATGAAGCGGACCTTCAGGGTCTGACTCACTTGAAAGGCCAGCCTTGGTGGAAGCCGTGAAGATGGAGCGATGTAGCCTCCAAGATGGAGAAGGAGGGCAGACCTGAGACCAGGAGGCCTCCCTACCGTGTGTATTCGTCTGCCTTTGGCTCCCGGGTTTGTGAGTTTTGTTTTCATCCATTTTATTTTATTTTGTTTAAAGAAGATGTTGGGGGTAGGAGTTTATTAATCAATTTATTTATTTTGGGCTGTGTTGGGTCTTCGTTTCTGTGCGAGGGCTTTCTCTAGTTGTGGCAAGCGGGGGCCACTCCTCATCGTGGTGCGTGGGCCTCTCACTGTCGTGGCCTCTCTTGTTGCAGAGCACAGGCTCCAGACACGCAGGCTCAGTAGTTGTGGCTCACGGGCCCAGTTGCTCCGTGGCATGTGGGATCCTCCCAGACCAGGGCTCGAACCCGTGTCCCCTGCATTGGCAGGCAGATTCTCAACCACTATGCCACCAGGGAAGCCCTCGTCCATTTTTTTTTTAATAACCATGTTTTAAAATGCGTGTACGGTGGGGTAGGGGGCACTGGTAAATGAATGAGATGCTAACTCTTAATTCTCCTGACCCCCTCCCCATCCCCTTGTTTCCATAATAGCTCCCCACATAATAGGGCCACACTTTACACCTCGCCACTGCCTGGCAGGCAGCGATTGGGTCACTGTTTGAAGAGCGAGGAAGGTGAGCATCTTGCAAATAATGTGAGAAGAGGCTCCGTTGTGACTCGTGCTCTGAAGCGGTGCAGTGGTTGGAGATGCCGGCATCTTTGAAGCTCAGCCCATGGAGGCTGCAGAGATTTTCCCATTATTAAGGCACGTGTTTGCACACCACTGGGACACCACCATCTGATTTGTGCCTCTTGTTCCAGGAGCAGCTCTTTGCATTGCTTTTGTAGGGCTCTGTGTGTTGCGGCATTAGTCAGAGGACGCAGGCCTGTATAAATTATGCATGGATGAGCTTCTGCTAACGTGAGGGCCGGAGGCTCCTAGATGCATGGCTGTGTGCCTTTCAGGGGGAGCGGAAGGGAAGGGGGAGGGGATGGACAGGAGGTTGGAATCTAGAGGTTTCTGTGGATGGTAATACCTAAAATGAGGATAAATATGGAAGCAGAGGAGCTCGGGGGAAAAGTAACTATCTTACAAGACTAGGAGTCTGACCTAAGTCTTTTATTTTGTTTGTTTGCCTTTTCTCTCCATCCTCTCTCTGTTCCCCACCCCCAACCTCTCCCCTCCCCCAGAAGCCCCTCCCCGTGGGGAATTGCATCTACATGGGGAGAGAGAAGATGGCGATGGCAGGCTATTGATCTTCTTTCCTAAGCCATGTATTTCACAGGGTGCTCGCCAATTTTATTCAGGAAGCTAGGATGCTAGGGAAGAGAGAAGTCAGACAGTAAACCGGCTGCTGCAGAGGTCAGTCCATGACGGATCCCCTTACATATGAATTACGTGCTGACTTTCTCTCCAGAGACAGAACTGGGGTTTAAAATCCAGCGTGGGAGGGAGGCAATAAGTAATATGTATAATAATATGAGTTCAAAAAAATCTCTGAGGGATGAGGAAACAGAAGATAATGGTTGACTACAACTTCGACATCCAGATATCTATAAAAGCAGTCCAAAATGTGTATAATAACCAAATGTACTACAGCTACTTCCCAGACTTGATGGGATGGGTCTCCTGATGGAGATGAGACAGGGGAACGTACACATTATTTAAGATGACTCATCCTTCTAGAAGGTGAAATCTGCAGGTGGACTCTCAACTACTGCGCCACCAGGGAAGCCCCCAGGTCCGTTTTTATACGTCTTGGTTTTTGACAGCTCCATCACATCCAAGTTTACACACACACACACACACACACACACACACACACACACACACATTTTTACAGACAAATCCATCTGTCCAGGTTATAAGAGGCAAAATCATGCAGTAGCTAAATCCACACATTTTAGAGCCAGAATTTTGATATTTGAATCCCTCATCTCATCCCCTTGCCAGTTGTATATTCTTTGAGCAAGCTATTTAACATTTCCCTGCCTCAGTTTCATCATCTGTAAAATGGGGATGGCAGTGATATAATTCTCATGGCTTTGTTACTGAGTTTACATTGATTGAGTTCATTGATGCACTTAGAACATTAACTAGCACATCATGAACACTGAATATACATCAACTTTTAGATTTACAATTCTATCCTCAACATGTCCGTGAAAAGAGAATAAACTTAGTAATTACTAGGGCTACAAATACTTTGCTAATCTTAGTTGAGTATTGACTATGTTCCAGGTACTTTGCTAAGCACTTGATATGAGTAAATTCTACAAGTTTAATGTACCTCTGTCATCAGGAAAGTTAGGAAGCTTTTTTGAACAATTTTCTCATCTACAAAATGGGCATAAAAAGTCTTTCTGAAATTGTTATAACAATTTAAGTGAGGTTAGGTAAAGTGTAGGCTAAAGTATTTACGATGTGGTGACTGCAGTTATGGTTGTAATGGTTGTTAGTATTGTCCTTGTTATTATTAATCACAGAAACTTATTTTTTTTAACGACTGAAAAGAGATTGTGCTAATCCACAGACTCCACCTGCCAGTGGAAGCATGATAAGATGTATATGCGGTTCTTCTCCTGACCTCGAGGTCTGGGGGAACGTTTGTTCCTTCCCTCCTGACTAAAAGCACATTTAGTCAGCCTATGGGTGAAACAATAACAAAGATAAGAGGACTTAGCCTTTCTTTTAAAACGACACCGTTATTTCAATATGTGGGATGTTTTATTTTTCCAAACCTGGATAGTCTTACATTTTTTGATTACATTAATTGAAGAAATTAAGTTCCTTTTTTTCCTCCCTCCCATTAATAATAGGGAGGGAGAAAAAAGAAAAAAAAAAGGATAAAATAATGTCCTGCAAACCTAGCTAGTCCCGGATGTTTTAAAATTGCTTCTCCACTGAGGCAGCTGTGACACAGATGAGTGTTTCCTCAGCTCTAGGGAACCTTTTTCTATAAACGACTCCATTTTAAGAGTAGCCCCTGGTTCTTTTGTTGTTGTTTTTGTTACTTATTTATTTATTTCTTCCAGGAACAATATAAGAGTCTCCAATTAGTTGCAGGTGCAAATATTATGCATGCAATTAATTGTCCTCAAATGGTTAATTATGGGCCGAATTGGCTAATTCAGGGTGCAATTAACTACTTGCCACTTATTCGGAGAATGCCCGTAGACAATTGTGTCTGCAATTAATTTACAAGAGCCATTACAGTGAAAACCTTGAGCTATAAATCCAAGAATAGAGTGGGAGAATTTTTTTCCAAGCAGGACTTCACTTTGGGTTAATTGCATTGACTCTTTCCTTTGGCTTTTCTATGCCGGTTGACTGTAAATGGGGTTTTCTACGAGTTGCTGCCGTGATTGGAGCAGAGATGCCCCAGAGGATAACGCTGAAAGGAACAGAGAGCCAGGGTGCCCTCACGGAAGCCGCAGGACTCTAGAGCTGCCAGGCCTCAGATATCCTTTCTGGGAGCCCTGCTGTCCATGGTTCCTGCTTATCTGTTTTATCTATTTGTTTATTTGTCTCTGTACCTTTTCTGACACTGCAATGCCAGAGCATTTGCAGAGATGGGCATCCTCACATCTTCCCCAATATGTCAATGTCTTCACTCAACAACCGATTTTTACAGCTACTTATTTATATGTTTATCAACAGAGATCAACAGTTCCTATCAGCAATCATTTAAGTATAGTTTTTAAATTTGTTGTGTTCTTTCTGTAGGCCAAGCTTTGAGCTAAATACTACGATTACGTTATCATATTTAATCCTCACAATAATCCTATGTATTAGGCATTCTTATTTTCCCCATTTTGCTTATAAACTCAAAAGAGGTTTGGCGACTTGGAGGTAAATGGTGGAGCTAAGGTTAAACCACGCCTGTGCGACTCCAAGCCCTGGATCTTGGCAGCTCTGTGACGTTGGGGATTTCAGACCCCAAAGGGTGCTTAGATGCCACCCTCTCCAACTTCTTGCCCGTACAGATGGGGTAACCAAGGTCACACAGCTAGTTGTATACAAGCCAAGCTTAGAAACCAAGTTTCCAGCCACCCAGACCAATGTTGTTCTAACTACAGCAGGTTGCCAAGTGCAAATTCCATGGAGACAGCTCTGTCCATCCTCTGTTCCTTCTGCATAAAGGTTGGTTTTCTTGTGGAGTCTGAAGTGTTTACGTGTCTGCATGTCAACCGTTGATAGGAAATGACATTCCACTGACCGTGCCTCTCGGGACTGCCATGGATCCCCAGCAGGGGAGGGTTCAGGTTCAAGTTGCAGTGACTCTACAGGTTGGAGGAAATGTGCTGGTTGGCCATTCTTCACATCTTGTTTCTTTAGCACTGGGATAGGGAGAGTAATCAAAGGTGACATATTTCCTCTGCCCCTCGGGTCCCTCTCCCCGTGCAAGGTAGCCCACAAGCACATGGATCCACAGCGGGAGCTGCTGAGAGTCCTACTATACAGAGACCCTGGGCCACGTGGGCCTCTGTCATGTTATTGGAAGGAAGGAAGGAACGTGTGTGTCACTAGCAGAGAATGAAGACAGAAAGTTCTCTCTGCCAACATGAGATTAAATCACCTTGAGTACGTGTAACTGTGATTTAGGTTCCATCTCTTGATCCTCTGATACGGGGAAGGGCAGAGCAAGCTCATCCCATGGTTGCTGGCCAGTTTGGGTGTTTTGGTTCCCTGCTGTCGGCGGAGGCTCTGAGAAGCTGAAGGTGTTCAAGTACAAGCGGCAATAACCTAAGTTCTGTGTTGTAAAGGAGGGCAGCACAGAAATGACAAATGCCCTTCTCTTCATTTCTGGTGGATTCTAAGCTACGTTTTAGAGTAGAAGTCAACAAAGGGAAAGAGGGAGAGAAAGAAATGTCTCCAAATGTTTGCATCTGCTATGTGTCAGGCTCTTCTCACACCTTATTATCTTTAAACCTTTCCATCTGCCTTGTATGGGAGATGTTTATCACCATTTAAATAAGGGGTAAATGAATCTGGGAGAGATGAAGCAGCTTGCCAAAGTCATGTGCCCCATCGTGCGGAAACGGCTGGAAAGGCGGTGCCATGACGTTGACAATAACGATCATCAAGGCTTTTTGTATCCTTTTGTCATGTTTCCCAAGACTTCCTGTAACACAGCTTTGAGAAAGTTTGGGTTCTCACCATCTTTTAGGATGATGGATAAATCTAAGCTTTTTTTCCCTGAAATGTGATTTTGTCTTGCTCCCAGGCAGGTGTGGCTTGGAGAAACATCTTCCATTTATGTCAGGTAGTGTGTGATCATTTAATGGGCATGCAGGGATGATGATGTCGGTGGTAAAATTCATGGAGACCCTTGTGTCTGATCTCCTATTCTCCATTTGATATCTGGTTTCTTCTTTATATCTTAGGTGTTGGCTTTAGGATTTCTGATTTGCACCTAAACAGAGATTAGGGTGTTCAGTACTACATTTGCCTCTCACTGTCTTCAAAATCTCAGACCCAGCATGACAGCTCACAGTGAGCTCTTGTTTTGAACATAGACTCTCCCCTGTCCATTAACTCCTTCTCTGCCAAGCCTTCCCACCCCCTGGCGTGACAAATACCAGGTGTCTCTCCTGATCAAGGTGTGAATTCAAGAGCATGCACCGTAGTAAAATTAACATCGGTCATTCCTTGTCCTAGAAGATACAAAAGGTGCCAGAAGGCTAAGAAATTGGTTTTTAAAAAGAAACAAACAAAAAAATTGATTTCTGAAAGAAAAGACGTGTCAAGGCAATTTCTTGCAAGAGCAAACCCTTCATTAGAAATCAAGTTAGATCTAATTTTGAAGGAGTGGATAGATGTCTCCTGGTATTTCCTATTGTCATTTTGTATATGACACATATAGATGAGAGTGATTGTTTCAATCCCACTTATATTAAAAGAGGACTCACCAAATGAGTAAAGTCAAATGTAATTAGTTTTACCTAAATTGTAGGTTTTCAGAGCAATTAATAAAACTAAAAGTTGAAAGCTGCTTGTTAAGCAAATCAAAGATCAAGGAATATATTTTCTTTATTGAATGTCATTCCTATGTAAAGCAACCTACACAAGTCATTTTCAAGTTTGAAATGTAGCAAGTGAATAATTGGAATATTCAGCTGCAGCAATAACCTAAGAACTGTAGGCATTGCCCTGATTCCTGACAACAGCATAAAATCTCCCCTCCAAACTTCAGTTCTCATCCCCGAAGGAACAGGAGGCATAGCAGCAAAATACAATGATGCTGGAATCAGGAAAGACCCGGATTTGAGTCTAAACTTGGTTCTCCACTGGCTCTGGGAACAGAAACACTTCTTTTACCACGGAAGCCCCACATTCCCCATCAGTAAAGCTGGTCTACTCAAGTAGTGTAGGGGGAATTCTTCAGATATCGTATGCAAAGTATTTAGCAAACTGCTTTTCACACGACTTAAGCCCAATAAATGCTATTTAATACGGTTCTTCTTATTTTACTCACTGCTGCAGCTTAAATATAACTTCCAAATTATGTGTAAAATAATTTTTTTGAGGCTACTATGGTCTCATTATCTTTTCCAGAACTTATATGTCCATTCCACTGTGCCATGACTGTGTGTCTATCTTTACAATGAGCCCTGGGTATCAGGAAGGCAGGAAACTATAAATTGCTTTCCTGGCTTGAGCCTTGGTTTCATTTGTAAAATGGACACTCCCTTCAGCCTTTTCTGATGAGAATAGGAAGCTCTTTGGAAAAGAGGTCCTTATAGCAAAGCCTTTCTGTGCACAAGAGCTATATCCTTGGGTGCCCTTAAAACAGTTTTGTGAAAATATTTCTCCCTCTGAAAATTCACACAAGTTAGAACCCCAAGGTGACTTTTCAGGGAGGCCTCATTATAGAACCACAAGCCCAGGGGATGCTACGAATTCCAAGGAAGCAGCCACAACTCCATCCCCATGTGCATCATTCTATCAACCATCCAAGCAGTTGGCATTTGTTCTACTTGAATTGATCTCACACTTTGCAAAAAAGAAAAAAAAAGCCACATGTGATATGGTGACTTATAAATTGTATTTATATATGTCTATAGATCATATTTATAAATATGTATTTTGGTCTTTGTCTCTGTTTCTGGCACAGAGCTCCTAAATCCCTTGTGATTTCCTGAGTAAAGAAAGTGATAAAGGTGTCTTTTTTTATGTTAATGCGGTGACTTTTGGAAAGCACCTAGGGATGGGGGCTGATTGCCTAGAGAACCAACCACATGATTAAAAGGTTGGGACTTTTAGTGCCATCCTCTTGACCACTGGAAAGGGGAGAGGAGTCGGAGGTTGGATCAATGACCAATGGCCAATGATTTAATCAATCATGCCTATGTAATGAAGTCTCCATAAAGACCTCAAAGGAGGGGGTTTGGAGAGCTTCTGGGTTAGTGAATGAGGGGAGATCTAGGGAGAGCTCAGAGAGCATGGGAGCGCCACACTCTTTCCCCATACCTTGCCCTATGCATCTTTTCCATCTGGCTCTTCCTGAGTTATATCCTTTGATAATAAATGGGTAATCAATAAGGGAAATGTTTCTCTGAGTTCTGTGAGCAATTAATGGAACCCAAGGAGGGAGTTGTTGGAATCTCCCATCTAAAGTCAGTTGGTCAGAAGCGCAGGTGACAATTTGGACTTGCAACTGGCATCTGATGTGGAGGGGTAGAGGAAGCTGACTTGTAGGAAGGAGCCCTTAACGTGTGGGATTTGATATCATCTCCAGGTCAGTAGTGTCAGAACTGAGTTGAACTGTAGGACACCCAGTTAGTGTCCAAGAATTGCTTGGTGGTGTGGAAACACCCTCCACACACTGGGATTGGTGACTAGAATCCTTAGCATGTATCGTTATGCCCATTAAGCAGATAAAGACACTGAGACAAGGGAAAACAGAACCTGTCACGTCACGAGCGTGGGATAAAGTGTAAAGCTTGCTGTCTCATCATTTCTGCAACAATTGCTATAGAGACCTCTTACTTTAACATTTCTTTAGTATCATTCCTGCTTTTAGGTTTTTGTTGTTGTTGTTTGGTTGGTTGGTTGTTTTTTGAACAGGTGGCAGAAAAATTGCAAGAAAGGTAAGGACCTAATTTGTATGCCTGGTTTTCTGAAGTTCCAAGGGGGTTCCCAGGAGTCCACTGATGCATTGAACCAGGTATTAAATGTTGGGTGGTCCTTCGCTGAGAAACTGAGAGTCTCTTGGAAGAAAGAACAAAGGAGATGCTGGAACTGACTTTCCAAAAAGTGTATTGAAAAACTTAGCTCTCCAGAAAGAAGCAAAGATTTTCCCTGGAATCATCCCAAAGAGAAAATGTAGCACATTTTATTTGGAATGTAAACAAACATACATTCATAAAACACTTGCCTTACTTCCAAATTAGATACGGTACCAGGTAGTGGGGTAAATGGGAAGTGTGCGGGTATGGGCAGGTGGAGTGGTCTAAATCGTGAGTCCTCCGATGAATGGCCTTACACCTCAGGTATGCTCCCTTCTGTGGGTCCACCTGATAAATGAGGGTGGTGACCTCTTCACAGGGTCTCTGGGAGAACCAAATGAGATACAGTACATCACCTACTCCGTTGAGCTTAGCATCCTGAGTCCAGCATCACATTAAGTGATGTTCAAATCCATTAATACATCACTATTTTCCATCATGTCTAAGTAAGGTTTTATTTTTGGAAACAAACAAAAATGGTACACAAACCTTAATATGAAACACCCTCCCCAAATAAGCATACAGACCTTAATATAAACCTAAAGAAAAGATATTGAATAGCAAACAGAACAACATATAGATGAATTAAGAGACCAGAAATCAGGACCATATGGATGAGAATTTGCTTAAAATACACACGGGGCTCGGGGAAAAGAGAAAGAGAAGATTGTTGGCAAAAAAAAAAAAAAAAGTGTGCTTTGGGGTGATGCCAAATTTGAAAATGTATGAATAAATAATTTAAGCTTAGGAGAAATATAGAAAGATTTCTCTCATCATCCTGGATAAATGAGAGAGGAGAAATGTAGCATGTAGATCAGTAAAAATCACAGTGAACACTCAGGTGTTTCGGCAGGACCTAGTCAAGGGCACTGACGTTTTGTGATGGCTTCGCTTGCTTTAGAAACAAGACCCTTACATTGCTGTTTAGTGCACAACACTCCACTGAATGCGTGCACGACGGAGGCACCTTGTCCTTTAGTTTCAGCTTAAGCTTCACCAGGAGTCAAGTGAGGAGTGTGCATGGCATGTAGGACATATCATACCTGTGGGATAAGAGCCTGCATCCATCTGTTCTGCAAAAAACTTGGACTTGGAGATCCCTCTAGAATGTGGGCTCATGGTCACATTCTTTTTGTTCAGTCCACTGTCTCACTTTTCATTTTCATATACTCTGCTGAATATAGGATGAATATAAGAATGGGCCTGAATATAGGAATGGGCCTTACTTTCACTTATTTTAACCAGGACAATGACTTGGTTTAAATGAATGTAATTCTCCAAATATTTTGGTCCTGGGGTCAATAATCTATTTCAAATAAAATATGTACAGGAATATATCATTTTGTGCTAAATATGAACTGACTTTCAGATTAGAATTCATTTTCATCCATTCTTTGGCAGTGTGCTATCAATGATAAGCATCATTTTTGGTTGAAAGAAGTCAATTATATTCTCACTCTCCAGGGAGAGCTAATTCTTCATTTCATCAACCGTACTGTCCTCAGAGCACTGATCTGAGATTTCCAAGTCTGAACTCCCATTTCTGAAATCAGAGGAATTCTGTCTCTGTGCCTAGCACTCTGGTCCTGCTCCAGCTTCCGTAATTCTCCATTAATAGCTCTGCACTGAGCACCTAGTTTATAGCCTGGCACACACCATGGCAGGTCTCAGTTTACAAACATGTGGGATGTGACTCGGCTCAGCACATAGCCCATGGCTGCTCACTGGCATCAAGCCAAATAGAAAGTACAATAAAAGTGAAAGCTAAGGAACCGATATTCAGCATGCTCCCCTACATTTGCTTTTCTCATGCACCATTCTGTAAGGCACATGGCCTGTCTCCTTGAGAAAAGTAATTTGCTTTTATCAGTGCAAGTTGTAACGCTTCTTCCAGGGAGCTCTATTTCCAAAAGATTCTAATGACTCACCGGTCTTTGGTGAATAAACTCTGTGACCTGGTGGTTTGGGCCTTCGCAATCTGTGGTTAAGTGTTCTCTGCATTCCTTTTATGATTCAGCCAAATTGATGGAGTCCATACACTCCACGTACTCTGTGCTTTTCCAACCCTGCATCTTTGTTCATTTCTTTTTTCCTCACACAGAATGTTCTCTTTCTTCCTCTTTGTCTTTACCCCTCCTGAGCCACCCAGTTCTTGAAGTGCTGAATAGTCAAATCGAGAAGACTCTTTCTTCATCTGCACCCTTGGACCAGCTAATAGACATGTAGTGAGATGCTGAAGCCAGGAAGTCCTCCTGGCTGTGGATCCCAGATCCCCCAATTTTATTGATAACTTTGGGTGAATTATTTTCTCTCCCTGATCCTCAGTTTTCTTCACCTGTAAAATGGGAAGAGTGATGCTTATTTCTGAGAGTTACTGGAGGTGAGGTTAAATAAGATACCACTAAAATGTCTACATACACTCAGTGCTACTCTAACTCTTTCCCTCCCATCTATATTGGCTTATTTTTGTATTTTTTAACTCAACTCAATAAGTAGGTCCTTGTGGTCCAAGACTCTACCCTTCTTTTATACCACAGTGATTTTAAAATGATTCTTTAAAAGGCAATGTAAATGTAGTACATATGCCATTATTAGTATTGTTTTTAAGTGGCTTTAGGGCATTTAAAATGATACCTATATGATCAGAACAGTTCAACATTTTGCCTTTTAAAAAAAATCTACAAAACAAAATTTTAGTTTATTTGTTGATTTTTCAACTGCTCAGAAGTATCCTTGTGCCATATTCTACACATGTTAAAATTTTGTTTTTCAGGGCTTCCCTTGTGGTGCAGTGGTTGAGAGTCTGCCTGCTGAAGCAGGGGACACGGGTTCATGCCCCAGTCCGGGAAGATCCCACATGCCGCGGAGCCACTGAGCCTGTGCATCCGGAGCCTGTGCTCCACAACGGGAGAGGCCACAACAGTGAGAGGCCTGTGTACCACAAAAAAACCAACCAAACAAACAAACAAAAAAAAACATTTGTTTTTCAGATGTTATAGAAAAAATGTTTCCATATGAGAAGAATGTATTAGTCTTCTAGAGCTGTCATAACAAAACACCAGAGACTGGGGATCTTAAACAACAGAAATTTATTTTCTCAGAGTTCTGGAGGCTGGAAGTCCAAGATCAAGGTCAAGCAGGGCGGGATTCTGCCTTTCAGATGGCTGCTGTCTGGCCGTGTGCTTGCATGGCCTTCTTCCTGTGCAGGTGTAGAGAGAGACAGACAGAGTGAGCCCTCAGGTGTCTCCTCTTATAAGGGCGCTAATCCCATTGGATCAGGGCCCCACCCTATGGCCACATTTAATCTTCATTACTTTCTTAGAGGCCTCATCTCCAAGTACAGCCCCACCGGAGGTTGGACTTTGACATCTGAATGGGGTGGGACACAGAATCATTCTGTTGGTAACAAAGGGTAATGGTTATTATCTGAAAATAGCCTCATAGACCCCAAATGTGGATGGGGCTTCAAGCAACCCCTTCACCACTTCTTGTGTTGATGCATAAAAGGAGCACCCACAGGATCTCAGTCTCCATTCAGCACTCTTTCCAAACTTCCGTCTTTTTTGTTTGTTTGTTAAAGTAAAGCCCTCAAACTGTGGTTTTCACCATGACTCTCGATGCAAAGATTTCTCCAAAACTAAGGAAGATTTTTAAGTAGAGCTGATGTCGATGTGTTGAGTGTAAAACTGCTTATGTGCCCATATCTCCAGAGTCAGCAGAATGGCTGTATTTTGTATGACTTGTTCATATTTAATTAAAAAAAGATGAACTCATAGGCCCTGAAAATAAATCTATAAGCAACTGAAAAAAAAAATAATTGAGTCATGACAAAGCAGTGCAAATTTTTACTCCAAAGCTAAATATTCTTTATTTCACCTCCTTATGTCTCTCTTTCTGTATCTATATCTAAACACACACACATCTCCAGGATCTGTGGAAATATGTCAAAATAAGTATACAATCTTTTTACTTGATTCACAACACGTACACAAACCCAATCAATGATTGTGATTCAACTCTAGAACACTGGATTCCACAGAAATAAGCATGGAGGTAGAAATTGTATCAGCACTGCTGTGCGATAACATTCTAGTTCTGCAGGGCTGCTTTCCACACACCCCTCCCCCGCCCACCCTCAGCCCCCACTGTCTATAATCTTTTATCTTTAATATTTCCACATATTTTACACTAGTGGATCTTGATGAATTTAAGCTTGGGCATTGCACAGATTCCAGATTTCAAATGAATAACTCTTTCATTTAGTTAATAGCTGCAGCAGAGCCATAAAAATGTAATAGTTTATGACTTTCAGGATATAACCTGCAACCACAGACAATATAAATTATATTACATTGTACTTTACGGCCGTATGAAGTATAGCCAGGATCTCACCACTGGTGTGAAGTCTGGGGAGTAGGGGGTAGGTGGGGGAAATGAACTGTTTATTTTTTTTACTTGTTGGCTAAAAAACGCCTTCCTCCTATGCCCCAGTGAGCCATAATTCTTATAGGAGGCATCGGCACCACTGTGCTGAAGGCAATTGTGACCACAAAAGAAAGCTATTCATAAAGAATGGAGGTGGGTATTTTCATTCCATCCTCAACTTACATGGCTACTTCCAGCACAAATGGAAAAGCAAACTCTATTTCTGCTATAGGCATCGATAATTATTTTCAAGGAGACCTGTGTCATTAGAAATGTGAGGTATGGGAGAATGTATAGAAACGCTCTGTGTCTAGACTTGCCAGGGCTTTTGTTTTGTTCTCTTATCTGTTAAGAGGAGCCTGGGCGATGGTATCTTCCCCTTAGTTGTTCGTGTGGCTTCTAAATCCTGCTTCGTGTCTGGGCTTAAGTTTAGGCCTCTGAACCGAGAGCTGAGGATGGACCCTGATTCTGTAAATGGACCGTCTAAATAAAAAATGAAGATAATAGAGCTTCAGAAATTGTTAAGGGCCAGAGGGAGAGAGTGAAGCGGCCCAGCTTTTGAAATGAGGGAAGGCCACTCACTTCTTCCCTGCACCTGCTGCCTGAGAAGTGCTCTGTTTTTGAAGAGGCCTGTGGTCCGATCTGCATATCAAATAGCTGATTTGTAGATGAGGTCATTCCTTTTGCAGTCTGTCTGTTTGCTGGGCTGAGGATGGGCTGTTGCCTAGCAGTGGACCATGGGGTCCCTGCAGCCCCGTGAGTCAGCAGCCCCCTCCCACCTGCCCCCCCCACCCCCCCCGCCTTGTCCATTCTGAACTCAAATCCAGGATGGCCTTTCATGAATAAGTCTCTGAAATATCTAAGGGAATGGTAAGTTCAAAGCATGGGTGACATATGACCAGCAAAGCTTTTGCTTAATGGCCTTTGTTCATCAGCTTAGGTATTGTTTAAGGAAAAGAGTCATCTCCTTAAATTTC
This sequence comes from Lagenorhynchus albirostris, assembly GCF_949774975.1. NCBI lineage: Eukaryota > Metazoa > Chordata > Mammalia > Artiodactyla > Delphinidae > Lagenorhynchus > Lagenorhynchus albirostris. The sequence continues at coordinate 85,355,149 of NC_083107.1, read as the reverse complement.
TCTTTCCTGCCCACTATCACAGGGATGGGTGACACTTCAGCACAGAAACGTGGTACCCTGCTTTGGCCGTGCTTAGGAATAGCTTATTGCTTGATCACATGGTGAAAAGAGAAATTAAAATGCACTGCCCTCTCTGTGGAAATAGGTAAATATGGTAGAATCCGTTGTAGATAATTGATTTCAACTTCCAAGGAAGTTTCCTTGTTCTAGAATTCTGTTAATCTGCTGGCTCTTATTGTGTGTGTGTGTATATGTGTATATGTGTGTATGCACGTGCACATACACACTTGCTTATTTATGTACACACACACACACACATTTTAACTGCAGGCTCTTTCTAACAGAAGTCTGCAAAAGAATAAAATCTTGAATAAAAGTCAGCCAATGCCTTTGTGACTGAGTCTTTGTATGCTTTTCAAAAGAGAACAGTCATTTTACCTGGCCTAACTCTTTAAACTGTATTTTTCCATGGCTTCGTGGCTTTGATTAGTGGAAAATTGTTCCGCAGCAGAATTCTCTCCTAAAAATCAGGAATTGGAACCAGGAAAAAAATTTAATTTAAATACACTTAAGATGAAGCTCATGTGTTTGAGGTGCGCATCTTATTACAGATCCTTTCCTGGGATAAATATCTTCCTTTGTTATGGTTCTCTGGTTCATTATAGCTTTTCAGTCTCCAACTGCTGCTTCTGGCTGAAGGAATGGTTTTTCAGATTAGGAATATCCTATAAGGTTAAAAAAAACTAGTCAACATAACCTTGAACAACTATAAGGACAATGGAAAGAGGAAAAAAAAAGCTGGGGTTCCTGGGTCAGCTGGTGAAATATAAAATGCATGCCTGGACCATAAGGCATCACTCCCTGAATTATCTTAGTTACCTTCCTTGGACAAGGAAAATCAAACAACACATAGAACATGAGCATTGACAAATTATTTCAGTGAAGTGTGGTCAATAAGGGATGCTTCTTCGATTGTGGGAAGGCCATTTAGGGGTAAGTAGCCAGAAGTAAACTTGTCAGCAATGAAAACAACTAAATACTGCTTTTTGTGCTTTTTTAAGATAGGCAATTCTATTGAATAATATTGGGATATAATTTTTTTAATATCTTACAAAGCTGACAAAAAAGTATCAAAATAATAACCTACATTTGCAGAAAAGTTTGAAGCTCATAATCATTTCAAATACTTCACTTCAATGGAGCTGTCCCTTCTTCATATGCAGAAACTAAGGCTCCAGAAGCTGTGACTTACTCAAGGTCATTTAGCAAACGTAGAACTAGGAAAAAAATTTGGTCTTATCACTCTTGGATTGATGCTCTACAATGCCATGCCCCAACAGGTAGCTCTGAACAGGTATCTACTGAGAACTGCAGGCTGAGTACATAAAGAAATACTATTATATGGTAATCTTATATATATAATATTATATATATGAATGTATAGTTAGAAAGCAAATCATATATTTTTTCAAAGTGGCATTTTTTTTAATGAAAACCTACACAAAAATGCAGTATTGGATTTCTTATATCCAATTCTGGAATTCTGGAAATACGATCCGGTCCTATATGTCGTGGAAGTCAGCAGACATCAATTTCTTCAATAAGACTGGGGAGTAAAGAGTTAACTAATCCTGACCATTGTTAACTAAAGATGCTTTTTTTTTTTTTTTTTTTTTTTGCGGTATGCGGGCCTCTCACTGTTGTGGCCTCTCCCATTACGGAGCAGCACAGGCTCCGGATGCGCAGGCTCAGCGGCCATGGCTCACGGGCCCAGCCGCTCCGTGGCATGTGGGATCTTCCCGGACCGGGGCACGAACCCGTGTGCCCTGCATCGGCAGGCGGACTCTCAACCACTGCGCCACCAGGGAAGACCCTAAAGATGCATTCTTGTACACGCAACACTGTGTAATAAAAACTTAGTAAGACAAGGTACCCGAAAAGCCCAGGAGGAGTCGAATTTACATCTAGATATAGCCTGATCTTTGACCTTTTTTACAGACCAAAAGCCTTTTGAAACTGAAGCTCTTGGCCACAGATTAATGAGCCGCAGGTGGGCCATGGGACCCGGGATGATGCTCAGAGAATGTTTTCAATTTATACAGCAGTGAAGAGGTTAAGTTCAGTCATCTCCTAGGGAACCAGCCGTGACAGTTCACCATAGAGTGCTGGGGCGATGACAGATCTGCTGTTTAATAAAGTAAATGTTGACTGCTATGGATGACTTTTCAAGTTCATTTTTTGTTACTGTATTCAAGTCGATGCCAACTAGCATGTTACAAACACAGAGATATTCTTCATGATGGAGAAAACTGGGGATTTAAAGACAACACCAACTACAGCAATATTTGTAAAAATGCTCTGACAGTGTGTGTTTTTACAGGGGCTTATTTTAAATATTTTTGATGTGCAATTAGAAGGAAAATAACATAAGGCGTTCCCACCTTGTGAAACCATTTATGAAGCTGCATCATCTTTTTCTTCGCTAATAAGGGAAGGTTAATTTCTGCAAATTACATGTAACTCAATTTTAAGCTATTGGATATTTTGTGCTATATTTGCCAGTTTTTTTTTAAAAGCTGGAAACTTGATTTTGAAAATAAAGCAGAATTGCATACATGTCCCATTCACAGACACACACAAAAAAGATTCATTCAAAGTTCCTCATGCCTTTCCCCCTCTCTTTCAAAAACAGCTTTTCTGTGTGTTGTGTTGACAAGAGGTAATAGGAAAACAAGTGTAGCTGAGCTTAATAAGCAACTCACCTGCACTCTGAGATGTAGGGAGGGGAAAATACATCCACCCCAGGGCTGTTCACGTGGGAGAGGGAACATTTCTTATTTATCATGTTGCATAATACAGAACCAGTCTCCTTGTCCATAAACTCACAGCCCTCAATGTGACAGCTATTTTGCATTCTTCTGCCCCAACAGTGACTTTCCCCAGGATGCAGTTTTGCTTCTCCACCCAAGACACCTCCGTTACCCAGCTTGACATGGCTTTTGTTTGCTTCTTGGCTATCTGATTACTGTCCCCAAATACACTGGATGATAATTTAAATACACACACACACACACACACAAAGATAATGGCTTCATTGATAACTTGCAGAGCATATGCAGGTGTGGATATAAAATTCAGGGACTATGGCACCATAAATGAGGCCACCAATTCACAACAGCAGAGGCAGGACTCTGGTCCATAGCGGCCACTGGGAGGACAGTCCTGTGCGGAGCTTTCGAAGCACGTGGCCAGTGCTTGGGTATGCACCAGGAGCCCAGGAGGCTGCTGTCTCACAAAAGAGCTTTGTTAAACCAAATCTTTAATTCTGAGAGGAGTGCCTAATTTACACCCTGCTGCAGGCTGGCTATTTTGCATCTGCTATTTTTACAACATTTCTGAGGTATCCCTTTGTTATTGTAGTTACCAATAGAAAATCAAAGGCTGGTTTTTCCCCCTCCCCCTAGTAATCTCCCAGTATTTTGTCATCCTCACTCTGCTCAAGATTAGAAAAATCAACAACATGATTCCCAAACCTAATGAATAGACAACTCTAAGGAATGTGTGTGATTTTTTTTTTTTGTACCAAGTATATATTCTAGTAGTAAATTCTGCGATGTTCCCTACATCAATGGTGCGTAACCCTGTGCTATTCTAATAGGATTTATGCCTGTCGGCTTTCTCTATGCCCTGCCATGCTGGATAAAGGCAGGCAGAGTTCCCCTGGTAACCATGGCCACTCCACTCCCAACTCTTGGCAAATTCCTCCTCAGCATAAAATAGGCAGTGCTGGGGAGACAATGTCCGCTGATACATAAACATGACAGACTCATCTCTGGAAACCTAAGGTATCCAGCCTCAGACTGCATTTCGATTTTTCTGATTGTTGGGCCAGATACTTCTATTCAATCTTCCCTTTCAAACATCTGCAACTGGCAAACAAGAAAATCTTAATTCTTTCCAGATTCAGATCTATTCCTAGTCAAATGTCACCCAGGCTCCACCGAGGACGGAGGAAGCAAAACTCTTCATGCATCTGCTCAAATTGAAAAGGTTATTTCACTGTCTTCAGGATGACTCTTGAGCCGCTGGTGGAGGTAGAGGCCGCGCCCTGAATGCAGGGGTTGCTAGGAGACGAGTCCAGCTTGCAGAGAGCATTGGTTGGCGTTATCTCTAATTGACAGCTCCTCACCCTCAGGGTCTAATTCTAACCTTGAGACCAAGACTATAATGAGAGGGCAGCTTGCCGTCACCCCTGTTTCGGACTAAGGCAAGGAGATTACTGGCGGCCTGTTTTTCTGGGGTTTTGTTAGGCTTCTTTAGGATGGAGACACAGAGGGAGAGAGAGAGAGACTGCGGCTGCTGTCTGCAGCCCCCCATCGCATCACTGGGGGCTTGTTTGATTCCTGCCACCTGAATAAACTTTCCCTTTCACTTAAGATGATCTCCCTTTGAAATCAGAACGGTATGCCAGAGAGGAGAAGCCTTCACTGAGCTTTGAAAGGATTTGGAATTTGACCAGGGAAGGTGGATTTCTTAAAAAAAAAAAAAAAAAAAAAAAAAAAAAGGAAGGAGGGGGAGGGGCAGAGAAAGGAAAGAAAAAGGAAAAAAAAAAAAACAAAAAAACCCACTAGATCTCCAGGTTCAAACGCTCACTCCATCCCCCCCACCCGCTGTCATTAATAGTGTTCACTGAGGCCTGTGTTACTTATAAGATATGACTTAGGACTTAAAGACAAACAATAAAGCAAGAAGCAGCAGAAGCAAGAGACTGGCAGGACTGGAAAAGGAGGTCTTTCCCTGTGGCCGGTCCGATGAGGGTGTTGATTCATTTTTCTGAACAAAATAACATAGATCATGAGATATATATAAAGCCTGAAACTGACACACCAAATGGGCTAAGAGATCCTTCGCATCGGTGAGGAATCTATGAAGCAACTCAGATTCCTGTGAGCAGAAGGGTGAAGTCAATAAGGAAAGCACATCTGATCCGACGAAGGATTATCTCCACTTCAGGTTTCAGCTATTTCTTCTCTTCCAGGATCTCGCCCCATCCTAAATGCCAATGATCAATTTAAAAAAATGATACTAATTTTGCATTTTGAACCCGAGTGTTGTCACTTCACAGATAGCGAACCCTGATCCCAGCATTTCCTGCAAGAGGAAAATTGTTACATCGGGGTTATTTCCTGCTTAATAAATATTGCGAACATGCAACATACAATTTTATTAGAGGTTGTAATAATTGGAACAAAGTTATATTTCTTTTTCACAAGGGGAGGATGGCTAAGGGTTCATTTAATTGTGAGTGGGTTTCTGGAATACTTAAAATACGAAAATACCTGAATAGTTAAGACACCAGAGATTACAGACTCTGTTTATCCTTTGTGATTATGAAGAGCCTAGACACCAAAGTCATGTGTTTTCAACCCAACAGAGGGAGAGTGAGATGGATGCAAAAGAACAAAATCAAAGCATATTCTTGAACAAAATATTATGCTAGTTTTCCTCTATTTTCTAAATATTTTTATTGAAATTCCTGCAAAGCAAGGCAGTTTCTAAAAGGAATATTATTTTTAAATGCAAGCTTTGAAGGAGTTAAAAAAAAACCTACAAAAACAGCATCTTTACAGCTTTAATTATATTTGTATTCAATTTATAAATGTGATTTAAAAAGAAAGGGCATGTCCTGGAAAAAATGAAAAATGGTAATGATAAAAACAGTCAATAAATAACAAGACTTTCTTCTTATATTCTTTCCTTAAAAAAATTTTGGATATAATTTCAATATACAGCAGAGTTGCAAGAACAGTTCAGAAATGTTGTACCCTTTACCTATATTCATCAGTTATCTACATTTTGCCCACTGCATTCTCAACTTTTCTCTCTGTGTGTATATGTGTGTATTTATATATATTTTTTGTCTGAACCACTTGTAACAGGTTGAAGACAACATGTCTCTACCTGTAAATGCTTCAGTGTGTTTTTCTTAAGAACAAGAATGTTCTCTTACATAATCACTGTACAATTATCGAAATCACAAAATTTAACGACATTGCAAATCTACTATCTAATTCACAATCTATAATCAAATGTTGTCATTTGTCCCGATAATGTCCTTTATTGCAATGTTTTCCCAGTTTCAGATAAATTCCAGATCTCAAGTTACATTTAATTATCTAGAGATTTGTCATCATTTCACCAAGAAGGGTTTAGAAAGTTTACGACAGAATACTGTAAGGCACTGTCAATTTATGGTTGTTTTTAATATTCTACATTGGGAGAAAGAAGGCCTCCCAAGGTGAGTCTGGTACTGATTCTGTTACTCGTAAGATAAATCTTGACCCCTCTAAGGAGAAATGGGTCCCTCTTCTCACATATTGCCTATAACAAAAGCCAGTCACCATGATTTTAAATAAATACTCTGTAAAAAGTATTGATCTTATACAGAATGAGAAATGTCACTAATTACAAAATAACTGTAGAAACCAGCATGCATATTTCTAAAAGATTCTTACACATAAGCTGTTACTAGTGTAGGAACTTTTCCATCACAGGTTGAGAGAAGGGGAATTAGAGAGAGATAGTGAGAGAGAGAGGGAAGAAAAGATAAAATAATTATATAACCAGTTCAGGATGCAAAGAAATAAAACTAGTGAAAAGCAAGGAAAAAATCCTTTAAAAATTCAATTTGTGTATCATCTTATTACCATGAATACTATTTCATAAAAAAGAATCCTCTTTCTGTTGTAGATATTGTCTTGCTCTCAGGTCCTGCAGACCCACTTAGAGTCCAGGAGGCCTGTTGTCCCTCTTATGCCCCCATCAGCCAGAGCAGGGAGAGTCGTTCTACTCCGTGTGGTACTGGCTCTTGAGCACACATGTGGCTGAGCTCCGAGGTTGAACACTCTTCCCAGACAGCTGTGCACGTGGTCCCCACTTACTGCATTTCTAGCCTTCTCCTAACTCCACACAAATGAGTACAACCTAAAGAGTCATAACGGATGTAAAATCACCAGCATGTCCCTCTCAGTGTTTCTCACCAACACAGGACCGGAGCCCTGAGAGTCTCCTGACAGCGTGAAGCTTGACATGTGTGCACACATGCAACCGCCTTTGTACAACCTCAGAACTGACTCTTCTGTGGTCGCCAGGACCACTCCTTTCCCTTGGTGTGTGTTTGCCAGGTCACAGGGCTTTCTATGCAATCAAACAACATCCATTATATTTCTCAAGGATGAAGATTCCTTTACAAGCCTGTTTTGAATTCATTTTTCAAAACTTTGCATTTTTCTTTCAAAGTCAACCACAGTCCCTAGGTCCCAGCCTATCAGAAGAGGCAGTGGGTTTCTATCAGAAAGTGGCCTTTTCTGGAACAGAAGCTCCTCAGGGTGAAAGGAAGCAGATCCTGATTGCAGGCAGCTGTGTAGCAGGTAAGGGTTTGTTTGACCAAACTGAACAGTGCTTCTAGAAGTGGCTGCTGACTCCTGATCCCTCCTGAAGAAGAGGTTGATGGAATTAGGGACAGTCAGTGTTCTGTTTTCTCCAGCTATGATAACAGGACAAGACAGAATACACTTTTTAATAATCAAAATATGTTTGGATCCTTCACAGTAAAGACAGTTACCAAATGTGGCTCTGACCTCTCCCTGTGTTTGTCCACTCACGCCAACCAATAGATTTCACCCTAACATTCCAACAGACTCACGATTTTTTTCTTCTCCTATAGAAGGGAACATGTCCTTAGCTTGGAGGAAAAGTAGACTCATATGGTTAGACCCTGATGATGAAAGCATGAGAAAGAAATACATTTCAAACATGCATCTGAATGTCAGGAGCTCCTAAGTAAGGAACCACAGTGTGAAAAAGCTTGCAGAGCAAACTCATGTCATCCAGTAGACAAATGGCTTTAAGATAACAGCAGACCCAGAGGTTTTCCGAAAAACACTGAGGTCAACTGTATCTTATCTTTAAATGTGGTCATTCTTCAGCCACACTGTCTTCTTCAACCTACCTATGATCCTGCTGTGGTTCTTGTGGCCACATGTGTAAACCGTCATTCACAAACACCCACACATGCCACCAGGACGCCCTGCCCTGTCCTCTGCTGGGAGGGAAATGGGCTTCACCCTAGAACCGCCTCTGGACCACTGACAAAGAGGACCTCAGGATATTTCAAGGTGCAAAGGACAAAAGTGCTCTATAAATACTTATTATTGTGTTGGCCAAAAAGTTCATTCCGGTTTTCTGTACGAATTTTAAGGCCAACCCATTATTTCTAATCCATGTTGGTGTCCTCCTTGATTTTTTTTGACTGTGCTTTGTATCCTTGGAATAGTCAGGGTGACCTAACGTGGGCATAAGTGCATTCCTGAGTTTAACCAGGGCTGAATTCATGGCATGCTTTGAGGTTATTTTTCCTTTATTGTTATTATTTTTTTAAGGCAGCTCATCCCTCATCCAGAATGCCCCTAGTCTTAACCTCAAAGTTTTGCTTTGAGGTTAAAGCGTTCAGTCCCCCACTCAAAGCCAAACGTGCTATTTAATCCACTAGCACTTTAGCTCAAAATAAATAGCACTCAAAAACGAATGTGGTCAAGAGCCATTTTTGAAATCTTAAGCCCCAAAAAGACTGATTTGGAATTTCCTGTTTAGTCCCCAAATAGTAGAGCAGATATGGTGAGGGCAGAGCTAGGTGGAGGAACAGAGGTGGGCCTTTCACTCTATCAAATGCTGAAAGTGGAGAGTTGGCCTGCTGTGAAGAACTCACATAACAGAAGCTGAATGGGCTTCTTGCTGAATTTCTGGGTGAGAACTTTCATTAGAGAAAACAAAAAAAAGAAGAGAAAAGAAGTGACCATTTACCATATTTTGTGTGGAGTTGGAGGTAAGCAATAACCCTGACCTTAAGGACTCAGAAGACAACTTGCTATTATACGGTGTGTTGTGTGCCACACGCTACACTATAATTATGTATAAACTGTTAAGGGATTACAGATAAGAAAAATTAATTCTCCCTTGTGGAGTGAGGGATGACTTCACAGAGGAAGTGACATTTGCACTGCGACTTGAAAAATGAGTGTGTCTTTGCCAAGCAGTTAAATGAGAAATACCACTCCAGGCAGCGGAATAACTTAAAACTCAGGGGTGGTATGACATTTTGTGGCAGGTTCCCGGAAGGATGATAAGCCTGCGTCGATAGGGCTCAGAGTGCAGAGAGGAAGGAGTGAAAGTTGGCCTGGGTGGTGATGCCTGGGCAGGGTGAATGATGGATAGGGTACCTGCTGTGAACGATGCCTCCTTCCAGGTACTCTGGACACAGCCCTCAGCCACACAGGATGCTCCCCAACATGTAATGAATAAATAGAGAAGTTCAGATGAGGAGGGGAGCTATAAAAAGATGAAATATGTTACCTTCAAAGATAATATCTGTGCAGTGAGAAAGAAGTCATCTACCTTTGACAGGGTTGTCCAGGAGTGCTGCTCTGGGGACCTGAGGTTTGAGCTACAGCTGTCCAGCTGTCCCCCAGCCATGTGCTCACAGTCAAAGGAAGTCAAGACTGAGTTCTCATTGCCAGTAACGGGACATCGCCAGCATGAGCCTCCCAGAGGCTGTACCAGGAAGAACTCAGCATCACCTCTGTTATACTCCTGCCCCAAACTGAATATTCTGAACCATCACAAGGAAACATTAGACAAAGCCAAATTGGGAGCCATTCTATAAAATACTGGCCTATGCTCTCCAGTTGGTAAAATCTGAGTAAGTTCTGTTGATTACATTATGGAAGTATATCATTAATTGCATGATATAGACCATTGCACCGTGCTTGTGAGAAATGATTATTTATTTTTGAAAACTCACACTGCAGTATTAGGGGTACAGAAACATCCTGTCTGCAACTTACCTTGAAATCATTCAGAAAGAAAAATATGTAACTGAGTATGTATGTGTGTGTGTGAGGGAGAGAGAAAGAGAGAGAAGGCTAAAGCAAAAAGCAAATGTGTTAAAATATTAAAATTTGGGTAATCTAGGGCCTCCCTGGTTACGCAATGGTTGAGGGTCCGCTTGCCGATGCAGGGGACACAGTTTGTGCCCCGGTCCGGGAGGATCCCACATGCCGCGGAGCGGCTGGGCCCGTGAGCCATGGCCGCTGAGCCTACGCGTCTGTAGCCTGTGCTCCGCAACTGGAGAAGCCACAACAGTGAGAGGCCCGCGTACCGAAAAAAAAAAAAAAAATTGGGTAATCTAAGCAAACAGTATCCAGGAATTTTTTGTTCTATTCTTGCAACTTTTTTTTTTTTTGTCTGAAGTATGTCCCATTAAAATACAAAAGAAAAAGAAGAAAAGAAAAAATGAAAGAAATTGCAGACGTGAGAGACACTGATAACAGCTGGAGAACGGGAGTTAATCAGAAAATTCAGGGAAAAGGAATGGAAAGAAGAAAGGAGAGCCTGTATTCACGGGGAGAGGCAGTTGAGCAGCAGAAGAGAGAGCGCTCGGGGGAGTGAAGGAAAGCATCCGGTGCGACAGGACCTGCTCTGCAGCTCAGCCTCCAGAATCTGCAGGTGAGTTTTTCATTCCAGAGGCTCTTCAGGTTCCTTCAGGAGACTCCTGTTTGTCAGGGGCTGTGGGGAGGGAGCAAAGAGACTTCTCATTCTGCCTGCCTGGGCTCCAGAGAGGAAGCAGTTTCCCTGCAGCTCCCTGAGCTCCAAGCAAGCAGACTGTTCTTCCACTCAGTGAGGGTCCCGGCTAGGCTGGTCATCGGGCAGCCACACCTCCCAGGAGCCAGCCCTCGCATTCTGCATCCCTCTGCCCTCTGACCCCTTTGCTGTCAGATGTGCCCAGTTCCATTTCCTCTACAGAAGCTGCTTCTGTCCCCTGTGCTGTCGATGTGCCTCTAATGCTAGATCCAAAGTGTGCAGTTCAATTGCCTGGCTGCCCTCCAGGATCTCAGAGCTAGGAATCTGCTTTGCCAACCCGCTCAGAAACTGCTCTGAGGAAATGAACGGGTGCAGACAAGCGATAGGATGGCTAGTCCTGGACCCACAAACCATTCTGTGGAATTTTATGGTTCTCTGGAGAATGGAGTCACATCAGTATCAACTTAGTCTGTCCGACTCTCAAGGGTTTGCTGACGATCTATATTTTTGGGTCTAGCAGTGCCTCATTTCACAGTGCAAGTTCAAGACAGGAAGTTCTGGCAACAGCTTGGAGTTCCATCTGGCTAATGGAGACTCACTCTCCGGGTACATGTTGGTGCCTCACCCCAGTCTCCTCGAGGATGACAGCTGGGCCGGGATGCTGTGCTCAGCCTGCAGAACACTCTGATCTGCGCTCTCTGGACCCCCGAGAAAGCTGAGCTCCCTTCAGAGTGCCTGTGAAGCACCCCTTTGTGAAGGCAGCTACGCTCCTACCAGCAATAAATGGTCGCCAATTCGGGACCATTTAAACGGAGAGTCAAAGGTCCTCTGGATCTTTCCTATCAAAGATTAAATCCCTCAGTCCAGGAAAAAAGAAAGTAAAACTCCTTTTATTAACTCCTCCTTTATAACTCCTTTTATTAGTATCAGGAAACTATAGGTGGAACCCTAAACCAATGACACTGATGATCTTTTCCAATTAGGCTTATGTAACTTTTGGTAGGAAACACTTAGCTGATGGCTTAAATAGTTTTCTTTCCCCTCGATTATATAGAGAAGCACTCTATTGGTGCTGACTCAAAGTCTGATTGCTTTGGCCAGGTCAGTTTATCATTTCCCTGGATTAAGAACCTCCAATTTCCTAATGCTTCTGACATCCAATCCAATTTTTTCTCAGTCTGGAGCAATAGACGTCTGCTCAACAGACCCCGTTCTTCCTACGGCATCTTATTTTCTAAACTGCTCAAAGTCAGCCATTATTACATTTTCTCTCCTTACTAATTAAAAGAAAAATTGGTCTTCTAGCCTCCCCAAATATGAAGTTCTATTTCTCAATCCAATGGCTATTTAGTCAGTGCATTGAAAATTGTCATCAAATAAAAAAAATAGACAAATCCCCATACTGTTCCTTACTAGCCTAATACTGATAGAAAATTTATTTAAACATCTCTGACTCTTAGTTTTACTACCTGTAAAAATGGGATATTCATTTTATAAGATAATTATAATATGATTAAATGTACAATTCACTAATGTACACAACTTGTCTAGCATAATACCTGGCACAAAGTAGGAGCATAACAAAAGTTAGTACCATTTCTCCCCTCTTTCATGAATCCTTTTAATGATCCCCCACCTAGAGAAGCCTTTTCCATTCTCTAGCTATCAAAAGCATTTATCTGTGCCAAACAACTCAGAAACTCAACTATGTGTTTTATTATATTTTCGGCAGTTGTTTCATGGAAATTCACAGTATAGGCCATTTAGACAGAATAGTTTCTTGTTCTTTCATATTCTGCTCCAACATAGAATATTTATTTAATAAATTCAAACTGACTTCCCATAGTCAGGATTTGAAGTGGTGGCTCCATGAGACTGTCCGTGAATTAAATAATTTGTCTTATTAATAGAAAAGGGTACGATACTCTCAATTCTGATAAATATGTAAATGAGCCAATTTATAGTCGCTAATAGAGTGTTCCCCACACAGCAGGCCTTCAATAAGTGTTCCTGACTTACTGACAGACAGGGAGGGCTCACAGAATTCTTGCATTTCAACCCAAGTGACAAATAGAAATAATTCCCATGTTCTATTAGTCTCCTATCTTGTTTCTGTTATAGTCAACCAGCAATGCATAGAGTTTCAGTGGGAAGAAAAGCCACTGTTTCTGTAACCCAACTCTCAATGTCCTATACCACCGAGCTCATAGTTGTTGTCCTGAAAATATGGAAACCAAAGCCTCAAAAATTAATTTCTATTTATTGAAGCTCATATCTCCTTCTCTATCCTTTTCCTTGCCTCTTTTTCATAAATGGTATCTTCTCTCAGTCATATTCATTCATCCGAGTCTGCACAAATATTAGAGACTTACCTGTGTCTTTAAAATTATTCCTGATTATGTAATTCTATTATTTGAATACTTATTCTTACTGATTAATCTATTCCTCATACATTGAGCACTTTCCCTGGATACAAAAATGAATCGGTATATAAGATGACAGCGACCGGGGAATACAGAATGGAAAACAAAAATGCAATAAAGGTCAATGCCAGGGGTATGGGCAGGGCTAAGTGGGAACCCCAATAAGGAGAGAGCGTAGTGGTAAAATTTTCTGAATTTCCCTATTAGAGATTTACAAGAAATAGGAGTCATGCTCGACCTTTTCAATACATAAGGAAATATTTTGTGAAACTCTACATAACAGTAACTGTATCATTTTCCTCTTTTCCAATAAACTTTATGAAGGTATAATTTACCTACAACAAAATACACAATTTTTATATGAACAAATTGATGAATTTTGACAAAGGTAAATCTTTGCCTACATTAAAATTGTGAAGACTTCTTCTTACATTTTTTTCTAGAAGTTTATATCTTAATTTTTCACATTTAGAACCATAAACCATTTGGGTTTGAAGTAATAGTAGAGATTATTTTTTATACCTGTTTCTACCTGTTATATGTTGACAAAATTAGCTTTTTCCCCATTGATTCACTTTGGTAATGGCTCAAGAACTTTAATATCAGATAAGTAAATGCATACTTTCAAAACACTGTTATTTGAATATGATACATTTTAAAAAGATTTTAAGTCACATTTAGTTTTTTTCATTCACACTGAAATATATTGGAAGTGTAGTTATTTTGCATATAAGTGTGAAGCATTAATCAATCTGCAATGTTTGATGTTTGTTGATTAAATTATTCTTTGCTCTGATGCACAGGTTGGGAGCTAATAGCATAGGATGCTCTTCATTTGGCTTATTCAAAATACTGACAAATGTCTCAGTTTTGTTTCCACTCAGAACAGGGCCTCATGCAAAGATTTGGGACAGGTAGTTATGAGACAGAGAAGGGGAAGAGCCGATCCCACACCTCAGTGAAGGGGCAGGGGTTCCATCCCCCTGAGAAACTCTGTGGAACGTGCTCTGGAATTGTCCTGCTGGACGCCCACTGCCTGTTACTGGGGACTTGACATCTTCCCAAAGCCTGCTGTCCAGAAAGCTCCAGTGTCTCTGAGGAAGCCTTCAGCTAGAGGAGCTGAGCGGGTAAGCTGTCTGAGGTAGGAGAGTGTCAACGTGCTGGAGACTGCAGACGCACACAGAGGTAACCCAGGGCTACTGCTATAGCACAGCAGGGTCCACTCCATAGACCCCAGAACACAGGGTGAGTTGTGCCATCTGATTGCTGTGCATTTACTTGTTTGTATGTGAGGGGAATGGGGTCAAATGGAATTATGAAGTACAAGGGACCTAACACGTCATTTCCTGTCTGATCTCCTTGCCCTCTAGATGGGGCAAACAGGAAAGGACTCATCTCAGTTCCTCAGCCCAGAAGGCCAGGTTTCTCATACATTGTTCCAGGAATGGGTCTGGAAGGAAAATACTAGTCTCTTAGGTAGGAGAAGGCACTGGGACATAACATATAAGCCCACATGTATCCTGATAAATATAGGAAATGTGTACAAAATAAATGGGGTCAGAACCCTGCAAAGATGTGCTGTTATGAGATGTTTTCCCCACTGATCTCTCCAGGACACTTGCAAATCCATCATTAGAGTTTCATTCCTTTGGCTAAAGCACTGTTGTTCAGTGGGGTAGTAGAGGAAGAGTACTAAACCACAATGTTATCATTGCAACTTTACTATAAATTAATTGACCTACTCCGTGGCAGAATTTCCAATCCGAGAACCCCTTACATAGGTTCAGCATCCTGAACCAACACTGTTGCCATTTTGAATGAAGAGAGTTCCAGGAAAAGAATCTGTAAGTGGTTGCAAGGAAAGGGGAGGAGCACAGGTGGTGGGGAGGGAAAAGAGCTACATGTACAATCTCTGCTCGGGCATCCCAAGTTTCACTCATCGAAAAAATTCCTATTTTAAGTTCTGCTACTACCATCAGGGATGCCCCATCCTTGTCCAGCCTTTGAGACTGACCCTGATAGATTCCCCACTGTTAAGACATTCATGCACAAGTAGGGCAGTTGAGGGAATTGGATGAAGCCAGTTGGAACAGTGCACGAGGTGGGTTGAGGAGTTACAGTCATAGCACCTGGACAGTCAGACACAGCACTGGTCCAGGAGTCAGAATGAGGCAGTCTTGGGGGTGGGGGGAGTGATAAATTAGGAGTTTGGGACTGACAGATACACACTACTATAAATACGAAAGATAATCAACAAGGACCTACTGTATAGCACAGGGAAATATACTCAATATTTTGTAATCACCTATAAGGGAAAAGAATCTGAAAAAGAATATATATATATGCATTTTCTTATTTGATATTAAAGTTCTTGAGCCATTGCCAAAGTGAATTGGTGGGAAAATGGATACTTTTGTTAACATATAATTCTGGAAAAGGTAGAGAAAATAATCTCTACCATTACTTCAACTCCAAATGTTTTATGCTTCTAAATGTAAAACTTAAGGTATAAAGCTCTAGAAGAAAATGTAAAAGAAAGTCTTTATAATCTTAACATAGGCAAAGATTTACCTTTTTCAAAATTCATCAAATTGTACATATAAATATTGTGTATTTTGTTGTAGGTAAATTATATATATATATATATATATAAAAATATATATATATTTATATATATATAAATTTTATATATATATATATAATAAACTGAATCACTTTGCTGTACACTTTAAACTAACACAACATTGTAAATCAACTATCCTTCAATTTAAAAATAAAAGAATGAGGCAGTTTTGGGAGGTGACAGAATGAAGTGAAGTTGGTACAAGACATAGTTTAACTGATGGTATAAGGATTGAGACATAAAGCTAGGTAAAGTTGTGCTGAATATTTTGTGTGCACTGCTCAATCTAAAACCCTTACATGGTATCTGACTCAAAGTGGGCGCTCAGTAAGCGTTTCTGAATGGACCAGCGAGTCATGGATAGAACTAAGTAATTCTAGGCTGTGGTTTTCATGGAGCATACACGGCCGAGACTTGGTGCCCACAGTGGTGATGGCACAAAAGCGTCAAAGAGGGGCATCAGGTTAAACTAACGGGTAAAAAAGATAATTACTTTTCTTTGTTCTCTTAAGCATAGTTGCTGCCCACTGCCATTTTCCAAAATAATACATATTAAGAGATTTAGAATAAAACCAGATCACCAAAGCAGAAAGCAGGTTGTCCCCTACATGCCTCCCTGTTCTCCACTAGGCTTTATCCAGCTGGCCACCAAGCCCTAGGTCTCTGCCTCTCTGACAGCTCTCCCAGCTCATCCACTGCTCTCTCCCGATGGGTATACATCCTCCAATCCTCTGTCCACGTTGCTGACAGAAATCCTCAATCTTAAATTCAAACATGAATGTGCCCCCCCTCTGCTTCAACCTCCTCAGAGTGGAGTAACTTTTTCTCTATGTGTTTTTCTCTAGAAATAGAAGAAAGGCAAATCGACACTGGGAATAAAGACATTTCCTTGACTCCCTTGCAGCTGGGTATGCTCAATTGAGCACATTTTTGCAACTAAGATAAAAGAAAAGCGCTGAAGACAGCTTCTGAAACACCCCCAACACCACAGAGAATTTCTGTGGACCCCTGGCCCTTTTCTTCCTTATACCTTCCTCTTTCTTTCTGGCTGGTGGAGAGATCTCAGGATTTGGAGCCAGGAATTTAACTACCCTTATTGTTCTCCTATTTCAAGATTTTCTTCATGAGGCACAAAGACATAATGAGCCCAGACCAGGTACCACAAGAGGGTTGATGTGGCCACAATGCAATCTGTCTTGTGTGTGTTTGAGAGGGCTTGGGGAGTGTGGGGCCTGGAAACGGTGCAGCCAATACAAGCAAAGCTAGAGTCCTTTATTGAAGAGACAGTAGGAAGTTTGCATTTTTAATACATTGGTATTAGAAAATAATCTAAACATCTAAAAATCTAGATAACACCAATAATTGTGTTATTATAACGCATCATAAACAGACTGTGTTGGAAAAGACAAAGGCCACTTCTACATAATTAACAACTCGTAAACTAACGTCTCTTTTGCTATTAGATCAAATTCTTAGAGAGGGCACTTGGGACAATGGGGTATAAAGCAGTGTATTTTTCCTGGTTCCTAACATGGCTTTTTGGACTGTGTCATGAAAAGAACCATGGGTTAAGATTCACAAAATCAAGATCTACTTGCAGTACATCCTAATTAACTATAATTTGGGAGGAGTCACTGGACACTTCTGCACCTCTGTAAGTCTGGGAAAAGAATATGGTGGGAGCCTTCTTCCCCAGATTGCCACAGGAGACCGAAGGTTTCATGCACGAGTGAAATCTGAGCGTACCCATGCACTATAATGTTTGTTTTTATTATTTTAGAGACAAAAACAAACGGCTAAGATATTCAAAGATTTTCTAGTTAAATAAGAAAAAAATGTCATTTCGGATATCAGTTAAAAACCATTCAGAATGTACATATCAGTCCCAGGAAATATACTGAATGAGTTCCCTGCATGCACGCGTTGTTTGAAAGCTCTCTGTCTGATCACAAGTTACAGGGGTAATTCAGCAAATCTTTTCTGCTTTCTTCTAAGAAATCTAATAAAACCAGTTCTAGGAAAAACCTATATGGTTAGAAGCTACCAGAGAAGAATATATATTCAGAATACTACCTCCAGGTCCAAATAAATAGATTTTCTTGTTATCACTACAATCTGATCTTCAATGTATAAAATGTGGATAAAATAATAAAAGTAAGTGAAAAAGAAAAAAGTAGAGCTAAAACAAAATTTCTCAAATAAATAATCCAGATGGTCTGAAATACCTTGGTGAAGTTTTTTCGAATAGTAATGAAAAAAGGGTTTAGATGTTTACACAGTTCAGCCTCTTGCTCTGCTTCCCCAGGGGATGAAACCCCCTCTCCTCTGGGTTGTCCTTAGCCTCCTGCATATGTATTGACATGAAATTGCCTACAGAGGGGTCTCAGCTTGTGGGAAAATTTGCAAAGGACTAAGGTGAATAAGAATTGCTCAGTGCTAAACTAGATTTCCTCCCCGGTGAAGTTCACATTTAAATTGTGTTCTGACCAGCTGCGCGAGTAAAATGAAAGCTCAAACCAAACTAAAACAACACTCTTGGTTTCCATCTCTTCTACCATCTCTCATTCAGCAATATTCATTGAGTGCCTGCTGTGTACAAGGACTGATTTGGAAGTGAACAGGACTGAGAGCTTCACTTCCCCTTTTTTTTGTATCTGAAAGTCAAGAGGTATATTTCAATTAATATAAGATGTAAACAGTGAGGTTCCTTAAATGCATTGCCCCATTCATGAGAGAGATTAAGCTCAAATATATTTTTAGGGAGTGGATGGCAGGGAATCTGAAAAGGCAATGAAGAAAGGCAGCTGTTAAGTTGTATCAGGACTAAAATGTATGATTTGAACTTCGGAGGTTTGGGAATTAGTAAATAAAATGGCTTCAGTAAAGGCAGCAAAAAGAAGGGTGTGTGTATGTTGGGATATCAGTAAAGTGAGGTTACATGAGGAGTATATGGGACATATGTAAAGGGACATAGAAACAGTTGGAAACCTCAGCTGGACCAATGATTTTATCCATATTCTGTGGGTGATATAAAACCAAGGAATGTTTGTAAATAGAGAAGTGACATTAAAAGGACAAAAGAAGGGGTTGGACATGCATATTGATTGGGGACCTGCTGTTTCAGCCACTCTTATAGGCACTTAGTCTTACTGCAGATAACCGTGCAATAAATAACCCACCTCAGAGATGGTGAGTCACATTTTCAAAGTCATTTGGTTGACTCCTGTCATTGGCAGACTTGGGATTGGAACTGATTTCTTTCTGGCACCAATGCTCTCTCCCTCTCTCTCTTCGTCTCTCTTCCTCTCTCTTTCTCTCTCTCTCTCTCTCAATACCATGTCATGAATTATATATAATAATCTGATAATACTTTAAAATATGAACAGAAAATATGATCCTTAACATGCTTGCAAGAGAAGCATAACTTAAAAGCAGAAGGTCTGGCAGTAAGATTTTAATAAGTCTTATTCATATGAAATGATGACAAAATAATAACTGATATGTATTGAGCAGTGAATACAAGCCAGTGACTTACATGCATCCCTTCTTTAAGAGTTATGTAAAGGTTGCTACTGGTGGGGAAAAAGTTATGCCAAAAGAAGACGCAGTCTAGGCAGAGGCATGGTGACGTGAAGATAAGGCAGACGCAGTTTAGGAACTATTGCCCCACTGATATTGTGGAAGTGTAATTTGAGAGCAAAGCTTCCAGAGTGGCTGGACTAATGGTGAAGGCTTTTCATGGTGCTGAGCAGCCTTGTCTTAAACGGAGGCCCTGGTAACGCTCGGTCGAGCTGAACAGAAGCTTGCTGACGATCAGTAGTTATATTCGGTAACATATTTCAAGAAGGAAGTCTCAAGACTAATTAAAAAATTAATCAGCACTCTGACCAACACAAAGGGCCAAAGCACTGCTAAGCTCAGCTATAAGCCACTTTATGGTTTTATTCCTAGGGGACTAATTAATACCTTGTGAAGAAAGGAACAGAGAAATGACCATGTGTCTCTTTGGAATAGGTAGTAGATCAAGTTCTCTGTCTAGAGCAAAGCTCCTATGTTGTGACATCCTTTTGTTGACTAAAATTATAGATATTTGTGCTGTGTAAAGGCATATGCCAGAGAGTCTAGAAATATTTCCCATTAATCAGGGTAAGTAATGACAGCTGCTGTGACAAACTGACCTTCAAATTTCAGTGACTTTACAAAACAACCTGCATATTGACGCATCCAGCTCACCAGGCAGCATCAGAGTCCAAAAGAGTCAGTGCAGGGGTCCAAGGTTAGGGCGCCCTGCTGGTCACTTCTTGCTCTGTGCTATGGACACAGCCCTTACATGGTCCCAGCTGCCATTGCGGTCACTCTGCTATGTGCCCATTGCCTGTTCTGGGGTAGAAGATGATGAAGTCTGGCTAATGTCCTCTGGCCAAGGTGCTTTGTTGACCTGGCTGTTCAGTGCCTCTTCTGCTGGGGATCCATGTGAGACTCAGAACTCTCTAGGATTCTCACCAGCCTTACTGTCCATCACCAGTCTTCACCCCTTGTGATCTCCTGGTCTCCCATCCATACTCTGATCTTTAACAAAGGGACGGATTACTGTAACTTAGTTGTTTCTGAGACTGAGTGCTTTTATCTCAAAGTAATTTTAAAATATCATTTAATATTTTGGGGGTTTATAAATCATTGGATTTTCCAAACTGAAAGGCTTTTATTTCTGTACTTTCTTTATTCCCTTTCATTCCTGACTGTGAACTGGTTGTTTCTCTCGTAAGCTTATCTGTTTCTTGCTGCACTTTGCTAAATTCAGCCAATGGTCAAGAATGAAATCAAGATGTTGATTCCTTTCAAAAACTTTTTCTAGAGGCTTAAGGTCTAAAAAGTGAAGTTACAAAAGGGAGGAAGATATTTTCAATACATACAAAAAAATTAACATAGAGTCATACAAATATTCCTGCAAACCATAAAGAAAAACATAAAATTCAAGAGAACAATGGGAAGATATGAACAGGTATTCTACAGAAGAGGAAACACAAATAGCAAATAGACACAGAGAGAGATGACCAGAACTCTTATAGGTCAAAAATATACAATTTAACACCACCATGAACAATAATTTTACATCTGTTCTACTGAAAAAAAATTAGAAAATAAAAATATTTGAACAAGAATATTTAAAACAAGACTCCATGACTGCAAAAATGGAAACAATCCAGAAGTGTATCAAAAGAAAATAGATAAATAAACTATAACATATGTTACAGCACTCAAAACAAGTGAATAGCAATGACATACAATGATATGATGAACCTTAGTGATATCATTTTAAGTGAGCAAAGTTCATCCTAAAAGATTATATGCAGCATAAAATAAAACATATTTTGTAAAGTTAAAACAACTAAGATAGACATATATAATAAAGCTCTATGTAAGACGGCACACAAAATGATGAGGGATGTGGATGCCTTGAGGGTTGCCTCCCATGTGTTACCAAGGTGATGGGATGGAGAAAACTAAATGGCAAAATGTAAGTTATATTCAAGGTCCTGGCTGTTCTCTTTAATGGTAGGTTCATGAGTACTTATCAAAAGATCCTAAATGGGTAATTTGCTAAATAAATGATTGTGAACCATATGTGGACTAATGTGTTTTTCATGAACCTAGAGGATTAATCCGTAATCCAGTTATGTGCACTTGACATTCAGAAACTAAGAGGAAGGAAGGAGGGAAGGGGAGGGGAAAGGAAGGAGAAAAGCAAGGGAGGAAGGAAGAAAGAAAGCAAGGGAGGAAGGGAGGTAGGAAGGAAGGACACTTTTTTGGTAAACCAAGCAGAAAAATTAAGCTTCCTAAAAGTGATGAAATTAGCCTTGTTTCATGCTTTTCAGCACCGATAGTCAATGCCAGAAATCTGGCAGTAGAGGAATATCTACTAATTTCTTAGGGAAAAGAAAGTGTGAGCCAAGAATATTGCATGCCCAGTTATTTTTTTTTTTTAACTGTAAAAAAGGAAACAGGAAGACATATTTAAACAGAAGAAAAAAAAAAAGAAATGTAACCCCATATGTTCTTTTGGAAAAAAGGTTTACTTAATGAAATAACTAATACCTCAATTGATGTACAGAGAAGAAATGATAAAAAGAAACTGTGCTGTACTCAGTGCAGGAAAACAATAGAACTCTTTGTATGAAATTCTGAGGGGAAGAGCACATGACCCAGCACTTCTATTCCTGTCTAAGATGTCATTCAGGTACAAAGGCACCATGTGGATTAGAGAATCATTTGCTCTTAATGACAATGAAACCCAATCAAACAAGAAATCAACAAAGAAATTGTTGGAATGAAGATATTTTAGGAAAAAAAAAGAGTCAATTTGATTATGAATCGATTAAATGAAGAACTTTAGCTACACAACAATTTTGGGTATAGAATTGAATATATTTCTAATAAAATGCAAGTGAAAAATAATTTTAGGAACCAGGAAGTGAGGAAAGAGAAATGTAAGAGCACTATTTTCTTCATTTAGTGTATTGTACAGTAAACCAACATTGTGTAAAAATGAAACAAATATTTAAATTGAAGTGTAACTGTGGCAACATCTGATTGTTTTACAGAATCACATTAGTACCTTTAGAATCTTTTTCAGGAATCAAATGTAGTTATATATTTTTAAGATTTTATTTTTAGAGAAGTTTTAGGTTTACAAGAAAATTGACAGGGAGGTACAGAGATTTCCCATATACTCCCTGTCGCAACACACACATAGTCCCTCCAACCAAAGTCACTTATCAGAATGGTACATTTTTTACCAAGGATGAACCTCCATTAGCACACTATAATCACCCTAAAACCATAGTTTACATTAATGTTCACTCCTGATACTCTACGGGATTGGAGAAACATATAGCCATATAACCCATCATTATACTGTCATACGAAGTATTTTTTATTGTCCTAAAACCTCTCTGTGCTCTGCCTATTCATCTTCCCCACTCTCACTCCTGGCAACTACTGATCCTTTTATTGTCTTCATGCTTTTGCCTTTTCCAGAATATCATATGGTTGGAACCTTACAGGTTGGCTTCTTTCACTCAGTTACATGCATCTAAGTTTCCTCTATGTCTTTTCATGGCTCGATAGCTCATTTCTTTTTAGCTCTGAATAATATTCTGTTGTCTGCATCTACTACAGTTTATCTATTTGTTCACCTACTGAGGAAATCTTGGTTGCTTTCAAGTTTTGGCAATTATGAATAAAGCTAATATAAACATCCTTGCACAGGTTTTTGTGTGGGCGTAAATTTTCAGCTGCTTTGGGTAAATACCAAGAAGTTTGATTACTGGATTGTATTGTAAGAATATATTTAGTTCTGTAAAAAAAAATATACCAAACTGTCTATCAAAGTGTCTGTACCACTTTGCACTCCCACCAGCAATGAATGAGAGTTCCTGTTGCTCCACATCCTCACCAGCTTTTGGTGGTGTCAGTGTTCTGGATTCTGACCATTCTAATATGTGTGTAATGGTATCTAACGTTTTTGTTTTTGTTTTTGTTTTTAAATTTGCATTTCCCTAATGACATATAACATGGAGCATCTTTTCATATGCATATTTCCCATTTGTATATCTTCTTTGGTGAGGTGTCCATTAAGGTCTTTGGCCAAATTTGTAATCAAATAATTTGTTTTAATATTTTTGAATTTCAAGTGTTCTTTATATATTTTGGATAACATTCCTCTCTCAGATGTGTTTTTACAAATATTTTTTTCCCAGTCTGTGTCTTGTCTTCTAATTCTCTTGATATTGTCTTTCTCAGAGCACAGCATTTAATTTTAATGAAGTTCAGCTTATCAATTATTTCTTTTATGAGTTGTGCCTTTGGTATTACAGCTAAAAAGTCATTGCCATACCCAAGGTCATCTGGGTTTTCTCCTGTGTTATCTTCTAGTTTTACAGTGTTTTTAAAATTTATATTTAGGTCTATGATCATTTTGAGGTAATTTTTTAATGAAATTAAATTTTTTATCCTGTTAAAGTAAAACTAATTTTCAAAAATTTCATAAAATAACACAACGTGATCTCATTTTTATTAAATGGTTTGTCCCTATATTTTTGCTTATCCATCTCCCTGTCTGTTGATCTAACCTCATATATATATATAAATTTACATAAATGAGCAGCAGTTGTAAACTCACTGTCCAAATTTACCTACAGATATATACTGTTTGGTTCACACAGGGTTCTGCTGTCATTTTAACTCAAATCTCAATTCATTTAGCCAGGGTCTGCCATTTCTGTTTCTTTTCAGCCACCTCATCCCTACTTGCCTTTCACCTAGTTAATGCAGTATTTATTTCACCTTACTGGCCCTTGAAGTAATATGATTCTCTAACCACTGCATGGACAGTGTACAAAGAATGTTCTTATAATCTGAATAAAGAGATATGTTATATTTCTATGGTCTTTTATTCTTTTTAAAGTTTTTATGTCTGTAGTGTTGGAAATTTGTATAATGTATTGGTACAATTTATCTTAAAACTATAAAGTCAATGTAAATATATTCAATACATGCAATCAGTTAGAGACAAATGCTTATAATGCTTTTATTTTACATGGTGACTTACATGCAAAATGACTGATAATAGTGTGTAGATTGATGACAGTTTTGATGCCATGTTATCTTAAGCAGATTCTGTAACCAATATGTCAGATGTCAATATTTATAAAGTAAGCACAGTGATATGTGTACCTAATTATATCTTAAAAAAACATTAGGAAAAAGGCAGTGATGTACATGAGGTGCTTTGAATAACTTGGAAGAAAAAAATGATATATAAACTCAAGACGGCATTTGAAAGGATGATAATTTACTATGGGATTTTTTTCACCAATGGGTCTCAGCCCCACTTAAATACACTGTCTGGAAATCATTCAGTAAATTCCCAGAAATGTGTAGATCCATCTAGATCAGCATACTTGAGCAGATTCTACAAATCAAAGCAAACCTTTGTCATGAGACTTAATCTCAAAACGAAATGACTATTGTTAAGAATTCTCTAACCTTCCTTTAGCCATCACCTGCATGCTAACATTCAAGCTTGAGAGTGGTCTTTCACAGTTGATCTGCAGCACAGATTTTACCTTCTTTTTCTGCATCCCCAAGCTCCTCCTACCCAGCCTCCAGAAACCTTTGTTGGAGGCACAGAAAACTACTCTCTCCTGAGGGAACCATGAACCTCCACGTCCTGATCCTGTGCATGCTATTCTCTCTGCTAGAATAAATTGACCTCTTCCCTGTTTTTCCTACACCTGCAATTTCATGCTCAGCCTTCAATGCCCGACTCTTGTGCCATCTCTGCCAAGAATCCTTTCTGTACACTCAGAGATGACTAAACACACACTTCTGTGTTTCAACAGTGGATTGTTCAGACCCCTCCTGGTGTTCATATCACTGTGAAACTACGGGCTGGGCTTAGGTATTCTCTCTGCTTCCTGTCAAATCTATTAACTCTTGATACCATTGACAGTGAACATGGACCTTATGCACATGCTGGGTTGAGAGGAATTGAATTACAGTGAAATAAAAGCCAAGTTTATAATTTCATGTAATAAACTTTAGGTAGGTGGTCCAAGAATTACAGTCCCAATTATCCTAGTAGTGAGGTATCAGTACCCAGGCAAGCACATCTACTGGAGAGTTGGCTGAGGTTTGATTTCATCCTTAGATTCTATTTTTCAGATGGGATATTGCTTTATTGGGTCATTCCTGTGTAAGGAGTGATTTAGTTAAAATAATATATTTTAAGAGATCACATAGCTCTATGTTTTACTTTGTATTTGCTTTATGTTTGAACTGCATTGTAAAAGCCTCAACGCCTCTAGAACATAAGCTTTGCATAACAGAAATTGTCTTTTGATCATTATAATGGTCTTACATTATAGAAAAGCAAGTGCTAGCATTTTTCTTCTCTGGTGCTCCTTTGGAGCTGTTAATATTCTCAGTATCCAAAACATGTGTCCTGAGCCCTGTTGCCTGCATGCTAATATCTTTATTGTAAAACTGTAAAGTAGACAGGACAGATATTGTCTGTTCTATAAGTAGGTAAAGTATAGGAAGAGTTAACTGATTTTTGAAAGCCTGACATATTTCTATGACACCATAAAAAAGACCTGTTGACTAGAATCAGGATTCTGTGATTCAGCATGTAGATTTATGCTAAACATGGAGTCTGATTTGGGGCTGTTAGAGGAGGCTTTTTGCATTCTTAACCCTCAACTACCTCATCAGCAAAATAAGAAAAAAAAATATATATATATATAAATACTGCTTTCTAATACTTTCTTCTTATCACTCTGGTTCTTTGACTACAGAGAACTGCCCTGGGGCAGGAAGAGTCTTCAATAATTATTTCAGCATGGGGTACAGTACTGACTCCAGAGCTCCTTTCCTGGGTTGGGATTGTGTCACTTCTTAGTTCTGAGAACCAGGTAAGTTGTGTGTTAATTACTTTGCAAGAAAAGTCACTTCTGTGTCAAAATCACTCTGTCTCCATTCAACCAAAGAGCATAGAGATGCTTGTTGGAGATGAGATGTGAAATTCTGCTCACTGATGAAGTGAAAAATGGACAGCCTGAGTGGACAGAGGGTCGATGGGTAGTATTTCTGGGTAAGTAAAATTTTTGTGAATCTCTCCATAAAAGAATTTTTAAGGTCCATATGGGCCATGAAAACCTGGTATGCTATAAAATTATTTTTCTTGAATAATGACTGTACTGATGTGGTCTTATGAAAGATATGTTTGTGAGGTTAGAGGTGAGCTTCTGCTGGTCCAGATAGAATGTCCCATCCCCAGGTATCTGGGGCCCTGAGAGTCTGAGGATCAGGGCAAAGCAATATCTGAAAGTAAAATCTAGTATTAGAGCTCTGGGGAAGTGCCACACACACAAAGGGGACCGAGGAAAACTCAGGTCATCTTTTCAGAAGCACGAGTAAGGAGCTGAGAAGATAAAGTGAGTCAGAAATAGGTGAGAGTTGAAGCAGGGTCTTACTTGCCTACAGCATCTCTTGCCCCGACACTGCCTAGTTCCATCTCGTGGGCTACTCCAAGGGCTAGAAGCAGGGTAGCCACTGCTGAGGACAGTTTCATCCCAAGCCATGGATCTCACAGGTAGTCCATTCTGAACCTGCGTTGCTCAGAGAGTTTCACATTTGCCACTAATGCAATACAAAGGGAAAGTTGAAAACTAAACAGTATTATCAATAGTGACAGAAAGCTTTTAGCCTGACTCCCTTATGCAATGATGGATATTGTTTACCATATTTTACTTGTTGCTTTTAAACTTTCCTTGTCAGAATGAATCATGGTTAAGGGGAAGGGGACTAGATTATAGACAACATGATTTGTCTAATTGAGATTGCCCCTCATCAAGAGGCAGGAGCAAAAGTAAGCAGAAGGAACAGACAAGCTTGTCCAGGGATGAAAATCATTCTCTCTGCCAGAATCTGTCATGGGTGCACCTGGACCTATAAGAAAGAACGCAATCTGTCATGTGGACGATTTTCTTCCTGCACTAAGGGAGTGGTGTTTCAGTTTGACTCTTGCTATCTGGTGGCTCGATAATGAAGATTGATTTACTTATCTCTTAGCTACATAAATTAGTGTACAGGAAAAAAAAATATCTTGCAGCTGCCCAGAACCTGTCTTTAAAGATGCCTTATTTAGTCTCCTGTTACGGGCAATGAAGTGTGTGGAAATGCATAGAAGGGTGATTGCCACGTGCCTGCTGTCCCCTCTCATCCTGACTCCCAAAGAATTCTAGTGCACTGGACATTCAATAGACACATGTGAACTTTTCACAGTGATTTGTATGTTCATGTTATTTCTTCCTCGTTTTGGTTCTGGCTAGATCTGATTTGCTTAATATTCTTGGGAGGAACAAAATAATTCAAGAAACCTTAAGTAACAACAATCAACATTTTGATAAATACAGAACTTACTAATTATTAAGCTGAAATCAAGACTCATCCTTTAAAACAAAGCAATACAAAACATAGACATTTAGCTCTTCAAAATGAACAGAATTAATGATGTATCCATAAGAGGGTGAGAGGTTATTAAAGATAATTATTAAAAGTGTTAGTGGCAAATGTGAAATGGTCCAGGTGCTGGGACTTCTTTGTGAAACAGACTTAAAACTTCATAGACCATATTGCTGTGTTATTTACATTATTCTGTTGCATGGCTCTGATATCAAAGCATATCCCAAAGACCCAAGAACCAGGAAACCTGGGTTCTAACGCATCATTAACAAAGGCTGTGTAACCACAGTCCTGACAGGTAATACTCCCAAAGTTCATCCAAATAATGTCCCTCATCAGTACCAAGAGGAAATGGACCAGAAGTCCTCCAAGACCATGACTGCCTGATTATCACTGCCCAGTCAGTCTCACATCTCTATGAGTTGGGCTAGTTAACATCGTTAATCTTCACTTAACTCAACATAGACCTAAAAGTACACCCTTAAATCATAGGGTGTTGTGGAAAGTAAATTGAACAATAACACAGATAAAATATTTAGTGTTGTGCTTGGTTCATTGTGACTATTGATAATGTGAGCTATTATGACTGCTCTTGTTATTCATGAGTAATCGTGATGTAAGATGGATTGTAAGTACATTTTACTGAGAAGCAAAAGAACACAAGAGGCAAAAAGATACTTTTCGAATCCAAGCTATGGGAAGGAATTAGGAAAGAACTGTGATTACATAGAGAAATGAAGAATGACTAAGAAAATAGGAAGTGGGATGGCATTCATGTGGGTCAAAAAATGAGTAGAAAATGGAAGGAAGGGAATAACTGCCATGTGCAGAAAACCGAGTCTGTTTAGTTGTCCTGTAGGGCATGAGAATGGCAGAAGGAGAACTGGCTGTAAGGGTAGAGTTGGGTCTAGATGTGGGTGTAAAGACAGGTCATGATCGCTGCTAATTCCATTATTTCTGGCTTGAGTGACAGGAAGGATGATGAGGTTCATTGGGTGAAATTCTTAATTTCTTGCTCCACACATTTCCAGGAAGAGGGATGCCCAACAAAGTGAACTTCCTGGCCTCTTTGCTAGTCCTTACTCATTCCTCCCTGTAGAGAAAAGTGAGTTAATCTGAACTGGTTGGTTGTGACAGGTTTGGATCCACTTTTCTTAATTGGATAACGTCACTCTATTAAAAAATTTATTGCTGTGGAGTTTGGACTCTTTTCTTCCATTTCCTTCTGAAATAGTGAGAAACAGTCTCCCTCCATATGTGTGTCTTCTCAGACCCAAGTCTTCCCACTGAGTTTGTTCAGCTGGCAATTCCGAGATCTGGATTTGACGCCATGGAGGGGTGTCAGGCAGGGAATGCTGGCAAGTCCATTTGGTCATATGTTAACCAAATCTTTCCACCTCTAGATTTTATCTGTAATAAATCCCCCAACTGTCTGATTCCTGGATCTATCCCTCATTTGGTTCCAAACTAGGCTGTGCATTGGGGATGCTAAACCCTAATGATGCCATATAGAATCTGGGAAAGATTGAGGACAATGGGGGCAGTGTCACTTGTGTATCCTGAACTACCCAGTAGACTTCCAATTGATCAGCTCCTTTTACTCTCACACCTATTACCCATGGAAAAACCTGAGACTCTGAGTTGAAGTCAGTCACAGACTTTGTAGGCAGTAGCACAAAATTTGAGTCTAGAGATTTCTGAGCTAAACGAAGTACATTCTTTTCCGCTATGTCTCATTGCTGATTTTCAATTAAACATATTAAGGTTAATATTTCTTTAGTTTTCTTCTAATTGTGTGTGTGTGTGTGTGTGTGTGTGTGTGTGTATCTCACATTCCTGGTTGGATTTAAACCTACTCAACATGACAAAAAGGAACAATAATACCTACTCCTTTCCTTGAAAAGCATATAGTTGTTCATATTGTTGAAACTTTACAAATATGTCATCTGGATTATATTTACAGATTGTAAGTGATTACATATCTTTTAGGGATTTCATGAAATCATGCTTCAAGGGCCCCAGCATTAGAAAGTGTCAGAAATGAAAGTGAAGGCCAAACTAGAAATTCCAGAATTGAATTTGTGCCAGGAACGTGAAAGGTCTTACTTAGATCACTCAGCTTCTTTGCAGCCTCAACTTCCTAAAAGCCACCCATCATGGGAAGATGTCTAGGAGATCAAAACTCTGTCAGATGCAGTAAATGTTGAGGAAAAAGAACCAGAATTAACGTTTAACAACAATGCTGATTCCTTAAGAGTCTAACTTGTTTTGAAAATTCCTTTTATTGCAAGTTAGAATTTTTCTTTCTTCAGATGATCTCCAAACCCATATTGGAGATAAGTATAATAAGTATGAATCATGAGTACCTTTATTAGTCACTGTGATGGATGGGTGAGATTTACTGACTAATTATATATTAAGTCAAACAGTTCTATTCCTCCTTGAGGAAAGCGTCCTCACCAGAACCTGAACCAGCAGAAGCCTTGATCTTGGACTTCTAGCCTGAAGAACGGTGAGAAAATAATTTTCTGTTGTTTAAGTCACCCAGTCTATGGTACTTTGTCTAGGCAGCCTTAGCAGGATAATACTATGGGAGTTATTGTCCAAGTGGAGGTTCTACAGCATGTGATTGGCAAGGCAGGGAGTAAGGATCAAAGAGCAGGATGCTTACAACAGACAGTTTGTAGGTGGTATAGTTATTATTTGTGAAACTATAACATGGAATTAAGTGGATGAGTTGGGGCAGGAAGAAAATATTCTATTATAGTGAGGCATTTAAGGAACTAGGAGATCAAAACGTGGAGACATCACTTGTGCAGATGATGAAGAGAATCAGGTTATGCCAGGATTGTGTAGGAAATGGCATACTTAATGGTCACTTTCCACTTTCCTTGTATGGAGAATGACCTGGAGATCAGGAAATAGTTATTAAAAAAATCAAGAATTGGTGTACAGTATGCCCAAGTCTTTTTTTTTTAACATTTTTTTTTAAATTGAAGTGTAGTTGGTTTACAATGCTGTGCCAATCTTTGCTGTATGGCAAAGTGCCTCATTTATGCACATATATGTATTCTTTTTTACTATTCTTTTCCATTATGGCTTATCACAGGATTCATGAATATTTCTTTTTAAAAGCAAGAGAGTAACCGAGTACAATGTGAGAAAGGGAGACTTGCTTCTGGTAAATGCTTGATGTTAGAAAACCAACACCAGGGCAAGACTTCACAGAAAGTGGGCTTCTTAAAGGACAGACAGGGATCAGTTGGCGTAAAGAAGTGAAGAAATCTCTCCATGAATAGTGTAATGATCCAGGGGGATTTTCTGGTTTTCAGTTAGAAGCTGTAGTTTCCAAAGACTTACTAGCAAGCAAAGGCAGTGTGGCTTGACCTAAGGCAGGGAACAACAGAAAAATAATGAAAGGATGGAAGGATGGTGTGATGGGGAATGAAAGCAGAGATGGCTGTCATTTAACCTCAATGGATTTAACCTCCAGTCATTTTAAATATTTTTATACAATCAAGGTCTGTTAACTACTGTATCACATTTAGTACCCAAACCTCAGTGGTTTCATACAACTAAGGTCTAGTTTTCATTTCAGTACAGTCTAATGATGAGTATATTTTGGTGTTTGTCATCCACCTGTGACCTACCTGGTTATTTCAACACAAGCTTTAGCTGTGTTGAAGGAGGGGGAGCAGCAGGGCTAAAATTGGGGAGATGGTGAAGGAGACTGAAATGTGTTCTCAGTGCTCTCTCTGAAAACCAATATTTGAAAAAAAAAATAGAACAACTCATATGTATCATTAGAAGATCAAGATAATGAAAATAAGTCTTAGGACTGGGGAATGGCTTGATTCAGTGGACGACAGAATGAGCTGAAGTTGGGAGGACGCTAGCCTTTTTCATTTGCATCATTAAGTTCATGATCAACCCCTATGCTGATACCATGATTTTTATGAAAAGGATGAGTATTAAGGGGCTATAAATTTATTCAATTGCTGGTGTCTTAAGTTTGATGTGTCTGTGTGATGTCCAAGTAGAACTTTTTGGTGGTTAGCTGGAGACTTATTAAACAGGGAAATTATCTGTCCTAGAGTCAGTATTGAAGGCACTTTAACATATAGACTGTCATCAAAGTAATGGTGTGGATGTAATTATTCAGAAAAAAAGAAAAAAAAGACGAAACCTAGAACAGTAAGATACAAAATACATGGCTACTTTTCCAAAAAAGATATGCAGATGGCTAAGAGGTACCTGGAAAGACACTCAACATCACTCATCACTAGGGAAATGCAAATGAAAACTACAGTGAACTATCACCTCAGGCCTGTTCTAATGGCTTTCAAAAAGACAAGAAAAAAAGTGTGGTGACAAGGATGTAGAGAAAAAAAGAATTCTTATGCACTCTTGGTAGGAAGGTAAATGTGTACAACCACTATAGAAAGCAGTATGGAGATTACTCGAAAAATAAAAAATTAAACCACCATATGATTCATCAATACCACTCCTGGATATATATCCAAAGGAAATAAAGTCACTATATTGAAGACATATCTACACTTCCATGTGCATTGCAGCATTATTTACAATAGCCAAGACATGAAAACAACCTAAGTGTCCATCAACAGATGAATGAATAAAGAAAATGTTTACACACACACACACACAAGGGTATTATTCATTCACAAAAAGGAAAGAAATCCTGTCTTTGTGATAACATGGATAGACTTTGTGGACATTATGATAAATAAAATAAGTCAGACATAGAAAGACAAATACAATATATTTTCACATGCAGCCAAGAGGAGCCTAAGAAGACGTGTTGTTTAAATGTAATATAATAACCTGCTTAGGAATTTGGATCAGAGGAAAAAAAAATAAGATATTAGTAACTAAGGAATCTGAGTAAGTATGGACTTCAGTTAATAATATTGGTTCAATATTGGTTCATTAATTGTAACAATAGTACCACACTAATGTAGGATGTTGATAACAGGAGAAACTGGGTGTGGGGTATATGAGAACTCTCTGAGTTATTTTTGCCATTTTTTGTGAATGTAAAATTATTTTAAAAAATAAGTTTTACTTTAAAATTATTATAAAAGAAAAGAACTGTTGAGTATAATTGAGATAGGAAATTTACACAGATGTTACCTTGGGCATTGATTAAAATGCCCTCCTCACCTAAAAAAAAATAAAGAACTTTTTCCCATGGAATATTCATAATAGTAATCAGCATCTTCCCTGAGAACTCCAGCAGATGTGTCTTACTGGGAAGCATCTGAGGCCTTCTGAAGCCTGCAGAAATTCTCATATGTATTGATGGCAAAGAGAATTACAATGAACAGAGTATAAAGTAACAGACATATCAGGATGGATTTGACCAGACTCCAACTTCTGGAAGACATTCCAACTGACAGCCTGCTGTACTGTACAAAGTTTTCCACAATTTCTCCTTCTTCTGAAAAGTGATAGGACAGCAGCAAGCATAAACAAAGGCGATCTGACCTGCTACTGCATAGGAGTCCTCATTCCATTTCTTTACCACACTTGTGTCTTAGGTCGAAGAGCCTTCCTGACCTTCTTCCTCTCTCTCCCTCTCCTTAATGTTACTGAGCCCTGCACCACACAAAAGCAGGTAGCATGGGTCAGGTGATTGTTATCCACTGAGACCAAGAATGCCAGAAACCACACAACTAGACTACAGAATTACAGATGCAAGTCTAAAGTTAGGTATCCCTAACGATCTCACTTTTCCTCTCCAGTGTAAGACTGCCCAGAATGGTCTGGCAAACACAAACCTCCACTGGTCTGACTAATACTTTCCAAGGATAACTCTCCATTTCCAGGAAAATCATTTAATAAAGATTAGTCTTAAAATCCTGAAAAGTCCCAATACGGTACGGACAGAACAAATTTTCAAAACAGTTTTGAAATTGAATTTCTGTTACTAAATTAACCTGAATATTGAACATTTGTGTGTTATCCAACTTCACACTCAAATTCACAGCATTTTCATATATCAATGCATGGGATCCTCACCACTGGGCCAAGAAGATATGACCAGGCTTTGCATGGTCCTCCCTACATCACGTCCTGGGTACCAGAGATCCTGGAATTTCTTGCCTGTCTGGCTCTGAGTCTCCATAGGCCCTGGATGTGTGCAGGATTCTCTTTTCTGGCTTCACAGACACATTGTGCTGTCATTTTGCAGGTCTGGGTCTGGGGAGTAGTTAAGGGGGAGGAGGTGTGCATGGCACAGACCTGAGCACTGATGCATCCTCACCAAGGTGCTGAACGGCTCAGCATAAGGGAGGGACTCAGGGCTGGGAAGAGAAGACCTGCAGCCTCTATTTGTACTCTCAGGGGAAGTCATATTTTCATCCAAGATCCAATTTTCAATTTGAGTAAAATATAAAGGAAAATCCCACATAGAAGTTGATGATTTGGATTTAGCTGATGATCGGGCACATGTTCCAGAAGGCCAAGGCCGTTGCTGAGGCCATTGATGAAGTCAGGTCCTGTGACATACAGAATGCATGTGGGCGGCTCTAGGAGTCCAGACTATCTGGACGTCTCACATGGATCATGGTAACTGATGAAATGGGTGAGACATGACTGCAGGAGTCCAAACTCTACTCCCTGTTGGCATCCTGCTTTTTACAGTTGGTTTTGCTCTTGGTTGAAAAAAGCAATGTGGTATAAACAGATTAATATGAACTTTAAAACCAAATGAGTTTATATCTGTACTCTGACACTTTATCAGCTGAGTGACTTTAAACAAGAAATGTATCCTCTAGGTGTCTCAACTCTCTCACTGTCTTATAGGAATATTACAGAGTCACACAAAGATGGTAGATGTCAGAAAAGGAATACCAGCAATTTACATGGAAGCAACGTAAACGTCCATTGACAGATGAATGGATAAAGAAGATGTGGTGTATGTATATATATATTCCACTGTGTAGACATATATATATATATATATGCACACAATGGAATACACACACACACACACACACACACACAATGGAATGTTACTCAGCCATAAAAAAGAATTAAATAATGCCATTTGCAGCAACATAGATAAACCTAGAGATGATCATACTAAGTGATGTAAGTCAGACAAAGAAAGACAAATATATCACTTATATGTGGAATCTAAAAAAATGATACAACTGAACTTATTTACAAAATAGAAACAGACTCACAGACATAGAAAACAAAATTATGGTTACCAAAGGGGAAAGAGGGGAGGGATAAATTAGGAGTTTGTGATTAACATATACACACTACTATATATAAAACAATAAACAATAAGGACCAACTATATAACACAGGGAACTATATTCAATACATTATAATAACCTATAATGGAAAAGAATCCGAAAAAGAATAAATATATATGTATGTACAACTGAATCACTTTGTTGTACTCCTGAAACTAACACAACATTGTAAATCAACTATACTTCAACTAAAAAAAATATTCATCTATGAGAAAAAAAGAAATACATGCAATCTAGTCTGGGTTCTATCAAAAGCTTTGTGATTTTGGAAAGTTACTTAACCTCTGTGAGTCTCAGTTTCCATGGTTATGAAACAGAATGCTAATAGTAATATTACCCATCTCATAGCATCACTGTAAGAGTTAAATACGTGTGTTCAACAAAGGCCTCTCAAAATGATTAGCCTATGGCAGACATTCAATAAACATTATTGACCCAACCCTGACTCTCCATCATGGATCTTAGACTACATCTGTCTCTTTCTTTTTATACACTTAACACAGATCCAATCTTCCTTTTCTTTCTGGTTTTGCCCAATTTATGCCATCCCCCAGATAAAACATTTCCCCTTCCCTATGGTTTCTACTAAATTTTATTTGTACTGTTATGCATCTTTCCTTTTGGGTACTAAATTCTTTACATGATTGTAATGGGTTTACTTAATCTGAAATGAACAAATATATCAATTTAACAGCCAACAGTTAAACTGTATTTTTTATTATTTTAGTATTTTCTGTGAGCCGTATCACTTTTTCTTCAAAAAAAAAAAAAAAGAAGAAAAGAATTGATGGCCTTTCCCCTGTACTTTTACTTAAAAAAATGTTCTTACTTCGTCATAATAGTTAAAGGAAAAAGCTTCTTAATATCACTGTGAATTATTTAACTGAAGAATTACCATCAGAGGCACAGTAGGAAAAATTGTCCATAAACCTCACAAAGACGTGAGTCCACCTACCATTCAACTCACGTGGTCATTGATTTTAATGAGGTCAGAGAGTGAACGGAGGGGGAGTAAGAACATTTCCACGATTCCCACCATCAGGGAAGGCAGGGGATTTTTACTCACGTCCCTAATCCACACCAGAGGCTCAGTCAATATCAGAGGACCCTTCATCCTCATTAACTGAGTCAAAGAAAAGTCTCTCTGCTTCCAGTTTGCACAACAAAACAGTGAGGGCTACCAAGTGGAGTGGATTTTCCAATGCTTAACTTCTTGGATTAGGGACACTGAGAAGTGCAATTAAGAACAGCTGGCCTTGGAAGCTGCCCTCTCCCTTAAGAGCATTGCCCTGCAGATGACCGCCCTGATTGGTTGGGGTCTAGTTTATGGCTTTAGAATCGATGGATTACAGTAGGGCTGCTAGGCACTTAGGCTGTATACAGGGCAAGGGGGCAGTGGGGGGCAGGGAAGGGTCTCTGGGAAGCAGCGAGGAGAACTTGACTTTCATCCCTGCTCTAACATGAGGAGATATCCCCACTGTCACAAGCACGTCACATAGCCAGTGCATCTGTTTCTTTATTTGTAAAATTTAAGGTCACAACTCCTATCCTACTCATCCTACAGAATTGTTGTGAGAATAAATAAACAGGAAACAAACAAATGCTTTTCAAACTGTGAAGTGCTGTGCAGTAAGGGGAAGTAGGATGATTTACAGAGGACTGAGGGTGACAGAGATGATCCCAGGTCAGGAGCCCAACAACGCAGCAGGTTTCACCCTAGCCCCACCCTAATCCTTGTAACAGCATCCTCCATCTTGGCCTCAGGTCTGTGGGTACCTCCATCCAGGAGTATTCTCTCACCTACCGCATCTGCAGGAAGAAACCAGGCTCTGTGTAGGGAGGAGAAAACCTAACATCTGTAGGTTGTCCAAGGGGGGCTAGACAATCTCGCATAGCGATTTAATTCCCACAACTACTTTTGGCATTGCTCTTATCATCATCCCCATCATCATCATCATCATCATCATCAATTCATATTTAGGGCTGAAAATATAAAAAGCTACAAAAGGTCAAGTACCTTGACACCAGATGGCCAATTCATGGAGGAGCCATGATTCAAAACTAGATTCACAACTAGATCCATCTAAATACAATTCATGCTCTTTTTGTTGTCCCACCATCAATGGAGTGTGAGATCTGACAACAAATAAAGCCCTGAAATTATAAGAACTAAGTCAATTTTTTCATTAGCAGAATTAGCATCAATGCAACGTTACTTAGATAAGCTATGCTTCAGTTGACTAGATATTTTATGCAGTGGGATAGATAAAGCACCAGAACACTATTCAGAGAGGGTCCTATTTCTGGAGTACATCTTCCTAAGAAAGTTAGTTAACCTCTCTGGACCTCAGTCTCCTGATCTGTGAAAAAGACAAAAAAACAAAATCAAACAAACAAAAAACCAACCAACAAACAAAAAAAACCTGTAAACATTCTTGGAGGCTTACCATGTAGCAGAAACATAGAACTCTTTTGGGCACTTTCTATATACAGCCTGTCTAATCCTCCCAAGGATGTCATATGTAACCATGTTACATAGACAACAGGAAGGTACAGAAGGTGCAATAATCTTTCCAGCGTCACAAATTAGTGTATGGTGATGATGTAGCTTTCAAATCAAATGATATATAAGGTCTCTGTAGCTCTAAAATTATACATTTCTAATTTTTGTCCAGAAGAAAATTAAAAGTTAAAAAATTATAAGTTTATGATACACATCTAGAAATAATGTTTCCTTTCTTCCAGGGATTTCTAGAAAATTGGTGGAAGCATAAAGTATCATTTACTTATATATATAGCTTCAAATGACTTTTCTCAAGAATTCACATTTGAGCAAATGTGTGTGTATGGTGAAGATAGCATCCTGCTAGTAGAAAGATAAATTGAAAAAAAAGTTTACTAGGAATTGTTCACAATATAATGTTATGTGTAAAAAGCACAGCACAAAAGTATGTTCAGCATGATCTAAATCATAATGAAATCTATATAAATATGAGTAGAGGAGGGGAAAAGAAAGGACTAGAGGTAATTATACCAAAGTGTTCACAGTAGTTTTTCTTCTGAAAACTGAGATTATGGAATTAAAAATTTTCTGTGTATATTTTTTAGCCTCCAAACTTTCTGTTGCATATTTTTACAATAAGAAAACAAGCTTATTTTCAAATAAGAGTAAAGTATGTCTACTAATAATATAATTATTTTAATATTTATTAGACTAGGAAGAGCTCAGGAACCTTAACAGCATTTTAAGTACTTTAACAGTGTTTTGTATTTGTGTCTTTAATAGACTGAAGGCTCAGCCCTGACAGTACCCACTGCAGGGGAAGCTACCAGCAGTGTCAGAAGTTCAGGGAACATGATTAATATCTGTGTCAATAAATGTGGCCATTAGGTGGCTTCCTTTATTTTATTACTTTCTGCTCCGATTCTGGCTTTTTTCCCACTGGGGATTACCCTGGATAAAAGACCTTGATTCTTGTTTTCCAAGTATTTGTGTGAACATTCTGTGAACTTGACCTGTCTGGCCACCCTGAGCTTGCCATGGGAACCCGGGCAGAAAGGCTCCATGGGGATCTGCCTGGCTCAGGGCTGGGCTTGGGAAGGACAAGGACAGAGGGAAGGACAGATAGCCCAGGGCAGTGAATCAGGGAGGGAACCTCAGCCCCTGACCCGCTGACCCATTACCAGGGGGAAGGAAGTTGTTGATGGGCGTTGCCTTGGCAAGAAATCTCTTTCAACATCTTTGTGTTTTTGACCCCATGCATCACAAACACCACCCTGCTTGTTTTGAATAGTCATAGAAATGGCCAACAGTTTCATTTTCCACCATTTGTTACTTTTATATACACACACACACATATCCATCTCAACAACTTAGATGCTATTTCAAGAAAAACAGCCACAGTATCTTAAGATGTAGACACACCGCTCCTGTGTACACACGGCTCTGTGTCTGGACCACGACCAATTTAAATAAATAACATTTCTTTGAGGCTACTGACAGAGAAAGAGGAAAAATGCAAACCCAAAGACATTCAGAGAATTCTTACCATAGCCTTATGGTTTCTTTGTAGTAGTAAAAATCCAAGGATAAAGAGAGGATAAAGCATTCTGTCTGGCTGAAGGATTCTGTCTCATTTTCAATATGCTTAATGGACCATTCAGGTAATAGCCTGAAAGATGTCACTGCAACTGAGCATGTGATGAGAGAAAGGGCCTTGGCCTTTCCCCGCCATTGCTGTTAGAGCCGAAATCTACCACTGCTGGGCATGATTACTGGCCTTCTCAACCATGGAGCGGCCTGATCCAGTGCGACTCAGAAGTCCCATTAAATACACATAGCATAAACCCTCTGCCCTCTGTAATAAGGGAATTCCTGAAAAAGAAGTAGTATTAGGAGTCCCTCTAATATGGAAAGTTATTAGTATAATGTATGCAGCAGGGAGAAAAAACATTAAATTTGAGTATGTCAAAAATAACAAAGCAGGGCTTCCCTGGTGGCGCAGTGGTTGAGAGTCCGCCTGCCGATGCAGGGCTTCCCTGGTGGCGCAGTGGTTGAGAGTCCGCCTGCCGATGCAGGTTGAGAGTCCGCCTGCCGATGCAGGGGACACGTGCCCCAGCCCGGGAAGATCCCACATGCTGCAGAGTGGCTGGGCCTGTGAGCCATGGCCACTGAGCCTGCGCGTCCGGAGCCTGTGCTCCGTAACAGGAGAGGCCACAGCAGTGAGAGGCCCGCGTACCAAAAAAAAAAAAAAAGCAAAGCATAAGTAGAACGAATTCTATATTCAGGATCTGGTAACAGATTATCCAATTTGTGTGTGCGTGTGCGTGTGTGCATGTGTAGGTGTGTGTGTTAGTTAATTTTTATTGGCTGATTCATTTTGTTGTGCAGTGGAGGCTAACACAACATTGTAAAGCAGCCATACTCTAGATTATCCAGTTTTGTATGAACACTGACCACATTCTTCTGCAGAAGTCCCTTTTGTGTTTGTGTTTCTGTGTTGCATTTGAAAATACTAAGGCCTATGGATAATGTATGTCAGCTTCATATCTGCATTGATTTTTTATTCTTTCTGAATTGAATGTGAATATAAATAAAACCTTGACCTTCATATTAAGAGCTCTACCAAAAGCTTCCTTTGTTTGCAAAGGATATCACTAGGTTCCCTCATATGAAGCTCCAGCATGAGTGGAACATAAAAAAAAAAAACACCACTTTCTGTTAGAAATTCAGAAAACCCTTTCATTTTTCTTTCTTTAAATATAAACTCTATATAACTTCTGTCAAAAGCAAAGAAAAGCCCAGTAGGTACCTGAGCTATGGCAATATTTCCCCAGCTGAAAAATGAATGTACATTCATAGGCATTATGCCCGGTGACAGGATGGGGAGGGGGAGGGGAAGGGGGAGTGGCTGGATGAAAAATCAGAACCTCATTCTGATCACATCAATAGCAAGACCAGAATCCTGACACTGACCTTTTGTATTTTATTATTGATTTGTGTTTTTTGCATAAGAGCATCAAATTGGATACAACTAGGTAATAAAATCAGCTTGATAGGCTGAAAGAAAGAGAGAGAGAGAGAGAAGAAAAAGGAGAGAAAGGGAAGAAGAGGCTGAAAAGTCAGGTTCTGAAAGCAGAGAACTGTGAAAATGGTTAGGGGGTATTTTATAGACTCTCACTAGTACAAACATACAAACTGTACATTCCGTTGACCAGGCTTAAAGAGAATTAGAGCTGGATGTTAAAACTATCTTCATTGTTTTAGGGGAAAAAAAACTTTCAGTTTTTAAGTTTTCAGGAAAGTCTATATTACATTCAAAATTTAAAACAAAGCCTGAGAAGTCCTATAATCTAGGGCTGATGAAAATGTTATCTGAAGCCAGGCAGCTCTGTTAAATCCTGGATTTGTACTTTTAGCTGAGCAAATATTTGTAAGACTCTTAATGGTGCCTCAGGTTTCTCATCAGAAAATGGACTAATAGTTCTGCTTAAATGACTCAGTACAGGGGATGCATTGAGAATAGTGTCTGACTCAAAGTTGGTACTCAGTAAATATTAGCTGTTACTACCTAGTTATCAAGAAAAATTCAGAAGTTCAGTGAAACCTCACTGGATCACTGAGAAAATGGAAGACATTATGGATAAGTGGGAGTTCTAATTTATATCAGACTATGATTTTATATATATATATATATTTTTTAAATGTTCATGTACACTTCATAACCTAGATTGACAAATAGTGTTTTACCAAATGAAGCTAATTTAAGGAATATTTAAAAACAGTGGATTTACATCCATTGAAATTTCTAAAAATTCTTCAAAATGATTTTTCAAGTAATTATTTCTTAGCTTTCAATTCAGTGTTAAAGTTGCTTGAGATGCATTGAGAATAGTTTAAACAGCTAGTGTAAACATGGTCTCCAGTTCCAAATGACTGGATACTTCATAAATTCACATTTTTTCCAACTTAGTTTCTGGTTAAATGATGTGAAATTCTAGCTGAGGGCTATAGGCAGTAGGTAAGAGCTGATAGCTGTAAAAGGAGAGCAGTCTCAGGAGACAGGAAATTGTGCTCAGGTTCATACTAACGGCTTAAGAAGACAATCTGGAGTTTAGATATTTGATTTCCAAAGCAGATTTTTTCCTTCCCCTCCTTCTTTCCTGCCCTCTCTTTCTCCTTCTCTCCTTGTCTCTCTCCACTCTCTCTAAAATATAAATTAGCTGTATGTGCTTTGGAGTAACTAGGGAAAGGAGAAAAGGCTTCACGGTAGTGGAGGTGGTCTCTGACCTGGGCTTATAATATAGCATGATTATTTTCCTAATTTAAGAGAAATCCTATTATAAGGGGCACTGTTTTGGAGGGCCACTAAGGAATAAAACTTCACTCCAGCTAAATTCTAATGTATTATCAACTTTAAAACATTCCAAATTTGGAACTTTTAGAATATAAACATTGAATGCTGAAACAAAGAGAAAAATTTAAGAAAGATCTTAAAATTTTTGCCTTTGGACTTGCACTTTTGGCCAAGATGGAACACCAGGAATCAGAGTTACTCTCTCTTACGAAATAAACAACCTCAGTGTTTTCTCAACAGTAATATGGAAGAATTGGATAATTTTAGGTGAAGCTTAAGGCTCACCTGTGGCTTAACACAGAATTCACTTTGAGTTGATACCAGATCTCAGGTTTAATCATTGCTCAGCATTTCCTGGTTCTTCAGTGGCAGACTCTGGATTCCAATTGCAGTGTTAAAATATTTGATTT
This sequence comes from Lagenorhynchus albirostris, assembly GCF_949774975.1. Classification (NCBI taxonomy): domain Eukaryota; kingdom Metazoa; phylum Chordata; class Mammalia; order Artiodactyla; family Delphinidae; genus Lagenorhynchus; species Lagenorhynchus albirostris. The sequence goes on along the minus strand of NC_083107.1, from coordinate 85,312,882 downwards.
AAGTAGTCATGTTTTTTTTTAATACAAATTTGTTTAAGTATAATTATACTTAAGGCATTCAAACTGATGGGTTTTGCTATTTGAATACACTGAAAATATCTCAAAAATATCTCAATCAAGATACTGAATACTTCCATCATACCCAAAATATTTATTTTGCCTCTTTGCAACCCAAATCTTCATCTAACCCCACCTTCAGGGAACCACTGTATCTATTCTCTGTCACTGTGGATTAGCTTGCATTTTCCTAGAATATCAAATAAGTGGTATCACTTTTTTCTGGCTTGGGTTAATTTCATGCAGCATAATGATTTTAAGATTTATCCTTGTTCATAGATGTATCATTAGTTCATTTTTTCCTGAATAGTTTTATATATATATATATATATATATATATATATATATATATATATATATAGTCTAAACAAAGCTGCTTTGCACATCTGTGTAGAGTCTTTGTGGAGACATATGTTCTCAATTATTTTGGGGAGTGGCTAGAATATACTAAGCATTATGTTTAACTCTTTAAGAAATTTTTAAACTCTTTTCTTAACTGGTTATAGAAGCTTTCAGGTCATATTTTTTGTTCTCAAGAGTTTAGTTTTCAGTATAACTGAAATATAATGCATGAATTCAATGCAAAGTAATTTCTATGCAGATAATCTATATTTCAATCCAGCTTATTTTAATAACTTCTTTTGACTCAGATGTCCTACAATATCACTATAATTTATGTAGATGTGTATTTTATTTGGTTCTTTTGGAGTATGGTGGGTTTCTTAACTCTGAGGATTGGTGTCTTTCATCATTCTTAAAATAATCAGCTATTCTCTCAATAATTATTTGCTTTCTTTTATTCTAGATATTCTCTCTCTCTAGTACTCTGACTAGATCTAATTTAGGTTTTCCTATACTCATATTAATGTCATTTCATCTGATTTTTTTTTTTGCTTTGATTCCCAATTCAGCATTTTCCATAATTTCTTTTGATCTGTAATTTCTTTAAATCTATTTTCCCATTTACTAATTCTCTTTTCTGCTGGATCTAATTTATGTTTAAACTTTCCATTGCATATCTAATGCCCATTATTACATAGTATATTTTCAGATTCTATTTGATTTTTTTTTGAAATCTTTTGAGTAATTCTTGATAATTTCTTATTCTTTTATTAATTTTTCAAACATTATTTTACGTTGTCAACCAAATTATATATACTTATTTTATATAATAATATGATTCTGTTATCTATTTTTGTAGCCCTAATTGTGTTATTTTCTTTACTTCTGTTCCTCTCTTTCTGCATATATTTAGAGATTCTTGATTAAGAGTTCATGTTGTGTGAAATTTTATCTGTGAGAAGTCTTTGAACTGTCTTGTGTGTGTTTTCTGGGAGAGGGCTTTTGTTTGCTTTGTAAGGTGACTAGGGGCTCCACATCTCACTTTTTTTTTTTACATTTCCTATTAGTGTCCATCAAAAACTATAGCAGTAGGTCATCTGAGAAGGTCAGAAATCTCTGGGGCAAATGTCAGATCCAGTACTGGCTAACTATCCAGATTAAAGTTTTCTTGGCATTTCTGCATCCCCCTCCCAATTACTTGACTTTCCAGCCAACATGACCATGTGTAAAATATAAATATAAATTATTTTCTGGCAGCGCTTCTATGACCATATAATCAATTATGTTTCTAAGAGAAGAAAATCCTTATTTATTATGTCAAAAAATATTGAATATCAGTTTATGGGTCACTCTAGACTACAGTAAGATATGAATATGAGCATTCTAGTGTTTTGGGCCTCTTGGTAACACCTTCTAGCCAAGGTAAGAGAGATCATCTGGCCACTGGAAACTAAAGTAAGGGAATACATACTTATGCACATATACTATGGCTTATCCTAAGTTATTTCTCTTCAGTAGAGCCATTTAAGAGAGAGAGTATGAAAGAGATTACAGGTAGTCATATTGTAAACAGGTTGTTAAATATGAATGAATGTTCATGTCCCCCAAAATTCATTGGTTGAAGCCCTAACCCCCACTGTGTGATGGTATTTGGAGGTGTAGCCTTGGGAGGTACTTGGGGTTAGATAAAGTCATGGAAGAGAGGCCCTCAGGAGGGGATTATTGGCCTTATAAGAAGAGGAAGAGACACCAGAGCTTCCTCTCTGTCCTCCATGTGAGGACACAGAGAAAAGGTGGCCATCAGAAGGGCAGGAGGAAGGTCCTCAGACTAGAACCCAATCATGCTAGCACTTCCAATTGCAGTCTGTTAAGACAGTGTAGCATAAATGGGACATATCTGGGACATCTTTAATTATAGGGCCATAATCATGTAGAGGTAGTGATCAACTGGAATGTAAAATTGGCACACAATTAGGCCATAAATATTGTGGCCACTGACTGTCCAACTGTAAGTATTTTATTTCACTTTTACTAAGTCACTGCAGTTATCATTTATTTTATCAGGTTGCTGGGGAGCTTATATTCAGTTCAAACTTACTAGTATTCCTATAGCATTTCAGAACTGTTTGCTCTTAGATGATTATTGTCTCATTTTCACAGAGCAGAAAGATAAGTGTCGTTGAAAATAAACATGTAAAAAAAAAAATAAGTCATGGATTTGTTGTCAGACTTACCTAGTTTTGAAACCCTATTTTAATCACCAGGTGAGTGATCTAGAAAAATATTTTTTACCTTCTATAACTTTGTTCAATTTTATAATGAGCATAATAATATTGATATTTTCAGTTAATGTTGGTGTAAAGGCCAAACACAGCACCAAACACAATCTGAGATACTGACAAGAATGAGATACTGACAAGAATTAGCTCCTATGTTAGTTAATCTTTGCTGCAATAATTTATGATAACAAACAAGCACTAAACCTAGTGGGTTGACACAGTACACATTTGTTTAGCTTAGGAGTCTTTGGATCAGAGATGTAGTCTGGGCTAAGCTGGGAGGTTTCCCTGGTCTTGGCTAGGCTCAACCATGTGTCTGGAAGTCAGCTGAGTGTTGGCTAAACTAGGATAGCTTTGGCCAGGAGATTCTGTTCCAGAAGTCTCTCATCTCCAGCTGGTAAACCCAAGCTTGTTCCACAAGAACAAACTCGTAGAAAGGCAAAGACCTAAAGGCCCAAATGTCAAGCTGGCACAGTCACTTCCACTGTGTTCTCTTGGCCAAAGGCTCATCACACAACCACCAAGAATCAAGGGATTGGAAAAGAGGCCCACCTCTTTAGGGAGAAGAACCACAAAGCCCAGAGTAAGGAAAAAGGGAAGGCTGACAGATTGAGGCCATCAGTGCAATGGATCTACCTCTCTTCCCCTTTCTCTGGGCTTCCTGTGACTTAGACTTGAAAATACCTTTCCCCTTAATTATCCAGATATATCAGCCATTTTGATTTGTCCATTGAATCAGCTTTCTACAAATATGCATGTACTGTAGGAAAATAGTTTATTTTAAAATAACATTCTTAGAATTAAAGCTTTCCAATGATCTGTATATGGTAGAGAGCAGAGAAGAAAATGCAAGCACCAGAATTTACAAAGCCTCTAAATTGTATATTCTTATTTATTTATTTATTACTTAAGACATTCCAGGTATTTTCTTCAGTCTTTGATATTCTACTGACTTCTTCTGATGCTCCTTTATCAGCAAGATGTGTCATGACTCCCAGGCATAGTGTAATGATGGTGACTACAAATGCCTATCCAATCAAGCTGGGTTTTGTCTGTCATTGTCTCTCTGCTTCTCCCTCTTTAGGCCCTTCCCTGGTCTAATGGAAGCTCCCACACCCCAGACTGAAGCAGGGTCTTTATAAGCCTCACTTCAAAGTAATCTTCTTTAAAAATATATGATATTATTTTCTTGCCTTCTTTAGCTCATAAACATTCCCCAGACCTAAGTTCACAAGTCCCAATTCGACTTTCATCTCCTCCCCATTGGTATGACATCTGCATTTTTTTCCCACTCACCCAACCCTGCTCTCTACCCAGACAGACTATCTTCAGTTAGAACTTAGTGTATGTGAGGGTTTGTACTGCATAGATCATGGTATTTTCCTCTTTCCTTTGTCTACACCCTCACCTACTTTTACTCGTCCACAAGTTTATATATATTCATTCCTGGACTCAATCTTTTTCCTTCTTTCCTATTTGCCATCAACTTACTTCATCTCTAGGACATTTGCCTTGAAGAACAGTAGAAAACAGAGTGAAGGTGTTTTGGGTGACCTTGAATGACAGATTCTGGTCTCATAGTCTTTCTATTCCTAGAGACGTTTGTTTATTCTTAGATAGTAGGGCCATAGCGAATCTTCAATCAACAAAGAAATAAAATCCATTCTTATTCCTGCTCCATTGAAGAAAGTGATTTACTAGCTCTTTCTTTTCCTCCTTAACTGCCATAATGATATTGTCATATTCTTTACTAACCTAACATCCTGGCCATGTTTTATGGACACATGATTGATCATTTGCCTCTATTTTTTTTTTTTTTTTACACTGGAGGAGCACCTAAATTAGTTAAGGATGGTCTGGTATAGCTTTACTGAGATATAATTAATATACCATACAATTTACCCATTTAAAGTGTACAATTTGTTTTTAGTATATTAACAGATATGTGCAACCATCACCAGTCAATTTTAAGACATCTTCATCACCTCAAAACTAAACCCTATATCTTTTTTTTAATCACTTCCCTATCCTCCCATCCACTCAACTCAGCTTGAAGAAAAACACTCATCTAGTTATTCTCTCCATAGATTTCAAAGGGAGTTAGCATCGAAGACCATTTACAAGGGAAAAATACTGTATAAAATATCTTGGAAATTCCCTAGAATTTTCCCATAAATATAGTACAAATAACCATATTTATATGCCAAGTTGGAGAACAGCATAGCATTTCTCAATAAATCCAACATAGCCAGATTTGTCTCCGGGATTGGAAAAGACAGCTGTTTCTTCAAATCACCATTAAAGGAACTAGTTGGCTTGTGTTTAAGGATCATGGTCTTAAAAATAAATGATGTGATATGGTAGAAACTCAACTTGGAAAGATACTTATTTGCTGAGGGGCACATAGACATTGAGATTAACTGGGAAGAAGAGATTCAGGTCTCCTGCTGCATGCTCCCTTCAGGGTATCATATGCTCCTCTCTCTCTCTCTCCCCCCCTTTCTCTCCTCTTCTCTGTTTCTTCCTCTTTTCTTCTCCCCCCTCACCCAACAGGAGAAAAACAGCTTAGCTTAATTGCATATACAATATGGTTCCATAAAAACGGATTCCTCTAATAACAGTCTTGAATCCAAGCCAAGCAAACCAGACCCTTTCCCACGACCTTTCTAAATTGAAGAAAGTGGGATGAGAGAAGCAGCTTCTCACTGGCAACAAAGCTTTCAGATGTGAGGTTTGTGATCTGTGAACATTCATCTTCCCAACCAGGTGATAAAGCTATTCCACAGAACAAGCGTAACTTGGAAAGAGAAATAGAGATGAGAGATGGGGAAAAGGATCCTGGTGACACTGGAGCTCTAATGTCATTTAGCCCTGAGCCTACTCCGTGCATTACTCTTCCCTCTGTTGGGTTATGTGAGCCAATATAGTCCTTCTGTTTTCCTGGATCTCAAGTTGGGTTTCTGAACCTTGTAACTCACCCCAAAGTCTTTACTAATAAAACTGTGATTTATATGTTGTTAATACCTCCTTGTTAAGAAGATGGAAAACATTGTCAAGGTATAATGAGATTTTTCTCAAGGTCTGGGATTCAATGTCACAATTCAAGGTCACATCTTAAAGACAAATCCAACATTAGTTCAATTGCAACGGATTGTTTCATGCTAAAAACATTTCTTAATATTTTATAGAGTGGGCTAAATATATATGTTATGTTTGGGGTTTTAATCCAGAGAGAAAGGTACTATGGGCATAAAAATGAATATGACCTAATTTTTGCCCTCAAAGAGCTTAGAGTTAAGTAGGAATAATATACATGCAAACATAATTTATAAAGCAACGTGAATGAAATATTTCACATAACAAAAAATACATCTGCTACTAGCAGATAATATTTTTTTTCAAAATTTATTTCCTTTACCTTGTACTGAAAAACAAGTTTTTTTTTTGTCTTCTAGATATGTAATTATATTATAATTTCAAATATAATTTTACAAACTACATCTCTTTCCCCCTACTCTGTCTCTTACCAGGATTCCTGTGTTCTCCAAGGTCAATATATTTCTTGTGCCTTGGCTAGCTGAGGAATCTCTTCTGGTTAATACCCACATTTGATAGACCAGTGTTTAACTTCTGCTTTTCCCATTTACTAGCACAATGTCCTTGGACAAGATAGTTCCTCTTGGAATCTTATTTTTTTTAAAAAAAATAAGAAAACAGGGATACTGAGATAATATTACTCAGCACATGGAATTGTTGAGGACTAACTGTGATACTGTATGGGCATCCCAAATCTTCTAGAGTTTCAGAGTTACTCTCATAGTTAATAATTGAAACATAGTGGCCTGAGAGCCTAATCCATGAATCACAAAAATCAAGTAATTTATTTAGCATTGTCTTATTTCTTCACCTTCTGTATGTGCTCTGTTACTTGACTTTTCTTCCCTCAGTAGGCCCTCGGGTACGTTTGTAGACACGAAGTGCACTGCTAGTAGGCTTCCCTCTCCCATCTTTGTGTGGGAGAAGCATAGCAATTCATCCTTCCCCAGAGGGTGACAGTGTACTCAGGTCCACCAACCCGATACTGCTTCCAACCCCTGCCCCTGCCTACATCTGCCACAGACACACAACAAAGAGAAAAGATGCTCTGTTGGCTTGAAATAACAGTTTTCTTCCTCTGCTCCATTCTCTCTGTGGTAAACCACCTATAATAGTCTCCTAGAGAAGAACTTCCACATTATCTCCTGGGGTTGGGGGGTGAAAAGACAAAGCACTTTTACTTGGGAGTTTCAGAAAATTTGTCAGCCTGTGTTCAAGAAGCAGTGATTCACGCAAGGTATTATTGTCAACCGTGATCCTTGGGTCATTGACTTCCATTCTTCCCATTAAGACAGAAACCTTCCTTACAGTAGAATACACATTATTTTTTTACTGTAATTCTTTTTTTTTCCCTGACAAATGAATTAGATAGCCATACAAAAATGTAGTGGAAGTCTGACCTTAGTTATACTTCAGTTAAAGTGTTTGTGTTTCCAAGTAAGCCTGGAATGTTTTAATTGCCAAAAATATTGCAAACCCCCACATGCAGCTAGGAAAATGCATATTCTACTGTGTCAAGGAACTGTGGGAACATCAGCTGACATATGTTCTATCAAGGAAATGCAAAAGGGAGAAGAAATCAAAATTAATATAATTTTTAATTTACAAACTTGTAAAAGAAGACCTCATAAACAAAAAAGGATATAACTCTGAAACCACAGGTTTCCCATGACCTATGGCTGAGGGAAAATCAGAAAGAGGAAATGTGAAAGGTATGACATACAGAGAATGGGCCTTATATAGGGCTGGGTATTACTAATACCAGAAAGTGTCTTTTCCTTAGAGAGGGAACTGGTTATATCTATAAATTGTAGAAACAAGTCTAGTGCAATCTAATTGAAGCTACATACGCTGTTTAATTATGAAAACTGAATAGAAAGAGATATTTTCTTGAAAGTTCCTCCTACAGCAGCATTCTATCTCCTAACTTTCCTTTCTTCTTTCCACATGTGTACCTACTATGAGGGTCCCTTCCCTGAAAAAAATTCACAGTCCAGGGAAGGGTGGCAGACTGAAAAATTAAGTATCTATGTGGTATAAATATTACCGAAAATTACCCTGGATTATTGAAAATCCACTTGGTGTGAGGGTGGAGAAAAATCCTCTTAAAGAGGTATTGATATTTGAGCTAGTATCAAAAGTGTGTAAGAGTTAGGTAGACTAGAGCTCATAGAAGTTGTCCAAAAAGAGAGAGGGTGTTTGTAAAGTGTCAATAGGTGAGAAAGCATGTACTGGGGATCCTGTGTTTATCAATGCTGCTGAAAAGAAAGTGTCATGGGGAGATGGTGAGAACTGAGACAGCAGAAGGAGGCAAGGCTGCATCATGAAGACTTGTCAGTTCTATGCATCTCATTTAAAGTTCTGCAGTTAACAGCAGGAGGAGCCAAGTCTTGGCAATTCATGGAAAAATCAAATTGTTTGGAAGGATAGGTGTGGGGTAAACTAAGAACTGAATGAAAAAGTGAATAGCAGAGAAGTTTGTGATTCCAGGAATCCAGATGGAAGGAATTGATAGAAAATAACCATTTTCTATTCAAGGTCTGGCTGAGAAGTTCTCACTGGCTAGTTGGTTCTCATGCCCTGTTCTGAACCCAGCACAGTGTATATTGGGGAAAGATTGATCTACACTGTGGAAAAGATCATCAATGATCCCTCTGTGCTCTCACTGTCAGGGCCCCGGCTTTGACCTCGGGTCAGGGAACTAAGATCCCACAAGCTGCATGGTGCAGCCTTAAAAAAAAAAATTCAACTATGAGGTCCTCAGTGTCCAATGTGGGGTGCTGCTTTCAGAAGATCCACAAGTTAGCACATTGGGGCTCCAGAGGAAGACTTTGGAATGGCTATTTCCATTTCTCTATTTTCAAATAAAGAAGACAGTATGCCCTACAGATAATGACTGTGTGAATTGATTTGGTATCCTTACTCCATTCCATGTCAGATGACCATACATCATGCACTACAGGGGAGTACCTGGACAGAGGTGTGAGGATACCTGCTGTGGGCTATAGGCATTAGAGTAGCCCTTGCACTTAGCTGTTCAACATCAGCACATTTGGATTCACTGACTTCTGTTTATTTGTTTATGGATTTACAGATGATATTGTTCAATTTCATCTGAACTTTCTTACAAAAAGGACAATTATTGTAGAAAATCACTGGAGAGAAATAGTAGATTTAGGATTACAGTAATGATGCAAGCACAAGTGAATGGCAAGAAAATGGCAGAGCTGTGACCTTTGCTTTCACTGGGAACCCTTCATGAGCCCTGTTACAAAGGATACCAATGACTGCCAGCTACATGTTGCCAGTAGATACCCTCGTGAAAGCAAATATACTCTCTTCCTTCAAACTAAGATGACATTTTAATGATGAATGCAGGAGTAGCTGGCTTTTTTAAAAAGAGTTCACTGCTATTTGCTAAGAACATTATATAAACAGGTGTTCAGAAATATTTCCATCATTATGTGATTCCATTGCCAAAAAAAAAAAGTAATTCACCTGTTTAAACAAGAAAAAAACCTCATTCATGCATTTTTAAAAACCTTGGAAATGTAAGTTTTACTTTTTATAAAAAATTAAAGAGTTTCAGTGGGATTTTAACCCATCTGTTAATAATATTTAAAAAAATGCAATACCTTCCAGTTAGTTAGGAGAACAACTGATTGACATTATAAAGTCATAAAAATTGCGGGACAAATTTTAACTTCATTGGAATATGGGCTTTAACGTTAAGTATCATAATTTAATAAGCGCAAAAATGGATCTTCCTGCATATCACTGTGAAGTGTCTTTTTCAGCCATGATTGTCATTAAAAAGCAGTGGAATAAATTGATCTTAGATCCACACACTCAAATTGTTGGCACACTAAGTGTTGAACCAAGTTTTCAAATTTAATAGACCATATTTAATTACATTTCTCACATGAAGGGGTTGTACTATTAAGTAATTAATTTTGATTGCTATTTATTTTATTTTTACCTCAACTTTTTAATTCCTATTTAGCATATTTTTAGTATATATGTGGCTATCAGTAAATTAGTACTAAAAATAGAAGTACCTATATTATTTATCAGTGCTCAAAACTATTTTGTAGGAAGGGATGTGGCAAAAAACAATGTCTGAAGACCCTTACCTAGAACATGGTTTACCAGGTGTTGTCAGCAAGTAACTGTCAAAGCTCCAATACTGCATGACTGTTTTAAGTATTGTCTGTGGCTGCTTTTTTTTTTTTTTAAATTTTTATTGCAGTATAGTTGATTTACAATGTTGTGTTAGTTTCAGGTGTGCAGCAAAGTGAGACAGTTTTATATATATATATATATATATATATATATATATATATATATATATATATATATATATATACACATACACACACACACACACACTCTTTTTTAGATTCTCTTCCCATACAGGCTATTACAGAGTATTGAGTACTCTGTGCTATATAGTAGGTCCTTGTTAGTTAACTACTTTATATATATATTAGTATATAGCATATATAGTATATAGCATATTAGTGTGTATATGCTTTCAAAGGCATACTTGCCTAGTTGGGACAAAGACCTTATGTCTTAAGAAGTTGAAATTATTCACTATTTGGACCTTTATGTAATGTTTCCTATCCACAGATTTAAACAGTTGATAATAAACATAGTCAATGTATATGTTTTCCTGATGTACCTGTATAAGGGTCTTGGGGGAAAATAGTTTTATTTCTAGAGTAACAGTTCAGGAGTATGCCCCCATGTTTTCAAGGGACAGAAACATATATTTAAGAAACAAAAGGCAGTTCTGTGTTTTCTCTCCTCGAATTTCCTTTCCCCATATAATTTTCAGCCCAATATAATATCCCTGTACGAGACTGCATATGGCTGTCCTTTATTACACAGGGCTAACATTTCTGGTGTTTACTTGAGCAGAGCTTATGCAATGAACTATTTTTTGAAAAGATTAATTTCACCAAGTATGCAAATCTCCTTCAACTACTACAAAACCCAAGCATCTCCAGGGAACTGACCACTGGTGTTGAGCTGATCCACTCTGTTATTTAAACAGCAACACTGCTGCCCAGAAGTAAAGAAGGTCCATGAGAAACAGGTATCTTAACGGACAACCTGACAGAATGAAAAACAACAAGAAGGTTCATGGACATTTGGAAACATCGAATTACTGAGTGATTATATTTATTTGGAGATTTTTAGGTGGACAGATGTGGATTTCCTGGTGGAACCTGTACAAAGATCAAGAAAAATGGATTAAGAAACATTCTTGCTAATCCAGTTCAGATTGTGTGGGTAAACTTCTGACTTCTGTACATTTCATGTCCACTCTTTAATCATCACATAAGTTCTGTCCTCTTCAGGTCAGTTAGTTCGTTATTTCCTCACACTTGACTCAGGTGAGTGACCACAATCAAGGGTCTCCTACTGACTGGTGCTAAAACCCAGCCATCTAGACGCTGTCCATCCATCCCTGCATCCATGGGTCTGATGTTCACACATCTCAAGCCTATTCCCAAGGAAGAAATAATCACTCACCACAGAGCCATCGTTACAAATGTACATCTTTTCTTTTACTGTGACCCTACCAAATACCTTGATATATTAAGATCCAATACTAATGTCACTGTTTTGTTTTCTATTAATTAGCTTATGTTTCATAAACAATTGTCTTTCTCAATAAGGTCAGAAGACTCTACTTTAGGTTCAAATTGAAAGTATGAAAAGAAAAGAGAAAACCAGTATTTCTGAGTCTATTTTCTGCACCTGTTATTACACTCTTTTCATGAATGTGCATTTGACATTCATAAGCTCATTTAGCCTTTACACTGCATTGTGAAGAAAGAAGGCAGGGCTTTCTCCACTTTACTCAAGACCAGAGCAAGACACAGAGAGGGAAAGTGTTTACCTGAAATCACCAACTAAAAATGACAAAGGTGGGATTCAAACCCAACCTGTGTATTTCCAAAACCATCCTCTTAACTAGCTTCCTTTCTATGTTCTAACATGTGTTTCAACACATTAAGATTTCGGTTTTTAGTTTCATCCAATTACCAGTTAATCTGAAGATTTATCTTTCCCCAATATTTCAGCAAGGGTTTTTCCAGAAACTACCATCTTATTTGTTCCTCATGTCTTTCTCCCTTCCACTCCCCTCCCTTCTTTTTCTAAAAAGAAATTTTAAAAAGAATATAGATATACATAGATATACATATATATGTATGTATAACCAAATCACTTTGCTGTATATCAAATCAACTATACTTCAATTGTAAAAAAAAAAAAAAAAAAGACAGGATACTGTGGTTGGAAGCATAAAAAATAAAAATGCAATTAACATTATACAAAAAGGAAATCTCAGTTCATTTGTTAATTCAGGTATTTTTGGTGTGTCTACTCTGTACCTCTGGATTCATCCACTCCCTATACCTTGTGGATATGAACTCTTACACCTCCATGGGCTTCACTAACTCCCACTCCCAGCTGTTGTTACATCATCCCCTTGGGATCTCCTAGTGAGAAGGGGGTTTAACTCTACCAGAGCTATAAACACAACAGTTAGCCCTCTTGCTGAATCTGTTTGGAACCAAGTGCTCATGTCTGGATTTTGGATTTCTGGCCCACATCCTGATAGCTGCCCTGTCCTCCCAAGACTCTTCATGCCTGTGGTCTGTGCAGTGGACTGCAGGGTCTTCTACCTCCTTGCAGCCCCCTCCCTCATGCTCAGAGTTGGCCTCTCCCACTGTAGCTTGGGTCTTCCCACCTGCCTTTTCTCTTAGCTGTCCGATAGTCTGGTTCATCTTCCTGCAGGATGGCCAGGATGCTGAACAAGTATTGGAACTGTATCATAATCTTTGCATGATGTTCTTCACTTTAACAGTAGATTTTGTTACATTAGCTATAGTTGAGTTTAACGCACACCCATCAACTCACAAGTAACTCTGCCCCACTATAGGGACCATTCATGTCTAATGCTAAGTGCCAGCTTCTAAGGTAAAGTGGTTTTGCTCAATCGACCTCCATGTACCTGGCTTTTTCCAAGACTCAGCACCGTAGGAACACATACAATAATGAGACAAAGTTCTTCACCCCTTGGCCTTTTGAATTTGAGAAGTTTTATGGATTGAATTGTGTCCCTCCTAAAATTCGTATGTTGAAGTCTTAGCCCCCCATGCGTCACAAGGTGACCTTATTTGGAAATAAGATCATTATAGATATTACTAGTTAAGATAATGTCATCAGGGTGGGCCTAGTCCAATATGACTGTGTCCTTACAAAAAAGGTGAATTTGGACACATACACACACACGGAATGCCATGTGAACATGGAGGCAGAGATTGGGGTGATGCTTCTGAAAGCCAAGGAACACCAAAGATTGCCAGTAATTCACCAGAAGCTAGGAGAGAGGCTCGGAATAGTCTCCCTCACAGCCACAGAAGGAGCCAGTTCTGATGGCACTTTGATCTTGGACTCTGAGGCTCCAGAACTTTGAGACAATCAATTTCAGTTGTTCTAAGACACCCAGTTTGTGGTACTTGATCACAGCAGCACTAGCCAACCAACATAGCAGGTGAGATGTTCACCCACGTTACAGGTGTAAGACCAGGGAACATTGTGGGCAAATGCAAGCAGTGGTCGAGCATAAAAAAATGCATCTAGATTGAAATATGAGTCATCCGCTTAACTGTCACTTGCTCTTCAGGAAATCATGTATCTTTTCTGAACTTCAGCTTTTCCAGCAGAAACAAAGTTGGTATTAAGTACTTTTCTCATGGGTTGTTGTGAAAGGAGTGCACACAACATACAGGTAAGTATTCATTATCCACTAAATTAAAGTTTTTAAATATCAAGTAAAGTAATGACAAAATTAAATGCGGTCAGAGAAAGCGGGAATTTCTGTATGATAGAAAGTGCACTTCTGAAAATATTGCATGATTATGATTTGTATTTAAAAAGAGATTTCTAATGGTGTGGAGTTTTAGTTTGTTTTGAAAGGAGAACGTTAATAAAGTAACACATCCTTGTGTAGCTCTTCTGTTTTTCTAAATTATCACTTATTTTTGGTATGAGTGTCACAATTACTTTATTTTAAATATCTGCTCTTCAACCACATTAATCCCAACTATCTTTCCATTGAGTCTTCTGTGATTTGGAGGAGATAAGTAAGAAGTAATATCTGAGATAAGTGTATGCAAAAAATAAGTTTAACACCAATTTATCTGAATAATCTAGCCCAGATCTATCATTTGATACTTTAAACTAAGTTTTATTCCCTGGGTTTACCAGAACCTTCAGCAAAAGAGTTATGGGTTATTGGCAAATCTTACCTTTATTCTGCATCTCTGTCTCATTCACAATCCATCAGAAGCCGGCCCCTCTGCATACTGTCCCCACCCTTCTCTCCAGCCTCAAGACCACATGTATTCTCCACGGTCTTCTAATCAACTTGCATTGACTGAAAAAGCAGATGGGTTAACTAATGCCTTTGTCTTTAGCTGTATTTTTTTCCCTCGGTCTGGAATCTGTCCCTCTGTGTCTTATCGGTCTGGTAAATTCTTACTTATACTTCAAAGCCAACATCTATTGTTACATCCCTTATGAAACTTTTCTTCTTTCATCCATTCTCTCTTATTTGTTCTTCCTCAGAGTTACATTCTCATAATGTGCTCATTTTCCATCCTGAATATGGACCAACTGGGAAGTGCTATGTCTTGTCAGACTGCAAGCAACTGGAGGTTTGGGGCCGGAGGTCACCCATGCATCTCCAGGTTCTAGAGCAATACCTGATGCTCTGGAAGATGCTAAAACTTATCTTCAGGACAAAGGAAAGAAAAGCAGAAAACCTATTAACCAGAATGTTTGAAAATCTACTAATATCTTGCAAGAAGAATTGACAGTTTTATTGGTGTTCTGTGGACCAAGCGCTGCTCCAATTACTTTATGAGGATGAACACCTTGAGCTCACAGTCACCAGATGCAGTAGGCGATATTTCTAGCATCCTCAACTTGCAGACAGGGAAGCTGAGACACAAAGAGGTTAAAGAGTTTGCTCAAGGTCACCCATCCAGGAAGTGAGAGGGGCAGGATTTAATCCAAAGGCTCTGTTTCTAGCCTTGGTGAGCTTAACCACTGAGCCATGGAGCCTCTCAAAGGTGAGGGGTCTGAGTCGAGAAACAGGGCATACGCTGATGATAAGCGAAGCTAACGAGGTTCCCCTGCCTCACCTCCCCTCTCTGCGTGCCCCAGTCCTGCTACCAGCAGCCCCAGCACCCCTCCTCTGAGAAGTCCGCTGTGGTTTCATCTGTCAGAATGAGTTAGTATCCTTTTCTCCACGAGCACAGGACCTGACTGTCCATGTCTACTTCAGCTTTTACCTGGTATCACAGTGCTTTGTTTATATGGACAATTTCTTCGGGATACTGTTCAATTTCCTGATGACAGAACTTACTTGCTGTAAGTTTGATTAGTATAAACTATAGCTAGCAGTTCGTCTTGCCCCTGGTGCCTGTTTGACAAATATTTGTTGAAAAGATGGGTGAATGATCCCACTGTAACAAGAAGGCATTTAAAATACTTTAGGGTAAAAACAATTGCAGTGATTCAGAGTGTTTAGCAAATAAATGCAGTGGAAAGCCATTATAACATGGAATAATAAAACACAGGTTAGCTTACTAAAGGGCAAATTATGTTCCCAAAAGGTAACCACATAAAACAAATCCACAAGGCAATGGAGTAAGTCTAATACCTCTTCCAAATACCAGAATCAGAAAGGTCAGGCTGCACATTTGCAATGAATCCAATCTGTTATACTGTCAAACAGGCTATAAGGCAAAAAGAAATTTACTATTCACTTTGAAATTTCCCCCATAAATAAAGCATATGACTCTAGTCTTATTGTTGGGATGTGTGATTTACTTGTGTGTGTATGTAGGTTTTTAAAAATGAGGACACTACATATGGGTATGTGTGTATACACACACTATATGTACATATGAATTATGTATGTACTGTAAAAGGAGACTTAAACGAGAATGCCAGTGTGATGGTCTAACTCTAAAACTATAAATTTCTAAGTCTGACTTTCTATCCCTCTTTTCCAGGAGGTTGCCGTGGGAGCTGACCCTTCCTCCGTGCACACGGAGTCAGATGAACCATTTATTTCTGCAGATGCTCAGAGCAGCACTGCTTCACAAATCGGCCCATGTTTAACTTCTTTCCTTCTTCAGAGAATGTGAAAAAACAGTGATTGTGTCCATTTTTGTTAATTACTTCCTTTTCTCACATAATATCATACATGACCAACATCATGTCCCAAATGGTAAGAGAAGGTGTGATTCTCTAAGAGACATACTGATTCTCCTTATTAAACTGTGATTCCGCAATGTTTTCCTCTGGTTAGAGCATTGGTGCCTCCTTTCAAATGCCATCATCACACACTCTGGGGTGATCTGCCAGTAAAGTATGGATTTTAAAAGCCTCAAGATTTTAAAAAGTTTTTCAGGCAACTTTGAGTGCAGGCAGAAAACTCATTTTTAGACTTCAGTCAGAGGACATTGGTACTCTGAAAGTCAGAAACCTTCTTTTATGCCAGGGTTTCTTCCTGTGATTAAAAACATGACAACCTAGATAGGTCGATTTGTGTCATACTGTAGAGCACAGGGAGCTATATTAGGTACCCTGTGATAAACCATAATGGAAAAGAGTCTGAAAAAGAATGTATATATGTATAACTGAATCACTTTGCTGTACAGAAGAAATTAACACAACATCGTAAATCAACTCGACTTCAATAAACTTTTAAAAAAGACGACAAAAAAAACCATGACAACCTAGTAGAAGTTAACAATGACTGACTCCCCCAGGGCAAGACCTCAGGCTCTGGCTCTCTTGCCCATAAAAAAGCACATGGTAAACATTTAAAAATGGCATGGAGAGGTTAAAGTTATGTTATTTACCTGAAATTTAGAAAACATGGTTTCGAATGAAAAATAACAAATATAAACCCAAAATGAAATGCTTGAAAGGTTATTTCTTCATTAAAAAACCTTTGGTTGGCTGCTGTGCTCACTCTTCACTCAGGGCCAGACATCTCCAGTGATTTCACGTTTGCAAACAAAGATGCAGTCTGTGGAACATCCTGAGTGACATCCACAGACCTGGGAGCATCTCCTTCCAGCATCACATGTCTTTCCTCCCTCTGGGGCCCCCAGAAGTCCTGTCTTCTATGGGACACCCTGCTCCTTTCTCATCACACCCTTGTTTCCTGTCTCGGGAAATCCCATCGGCACTGAATTTCATCAGCCACTGACCCTGAGGTGTGAAAGTAAGTCTCCTTGGCACTTGTCTTGTGAAGGTATTATTCTAGCGACACGTTTTTCTTTTACTGGAGCCAAGCCAGGCCTGGAGGGGAGACTGCAGATTAGAGGAGAGAAGCTATCACACGTACGGCTGAGTGTACCTGGTAGCTGAGACGCAGAGGAAGATCCACAGCCAGAATAGTCAGCTGTTTACTGGCTTCGGGAGACAGCTGTGTGAAGACGGTCCTGTGTGGCTCTCCATATCTTGTGAAGTAGCCTGAGGTGGTCTGCCAGGACAGGAGCAGGCAGGACAGCCTGGAGCTTGAGGGGCTGTGGGGCCAGGTCACATTGGAACCTCAACCATACACAAGCAGAGAGAGAAAGAGAGATGACAGCTCGGAAGAGGGGCTCTAAGGGGAACCACACAACCTGCTGAGCTCAGCGATGGCACATTCGTAGAGGAGCCAGAGGCTCTGGCCAGGAATTTGAAAGCAAAACAGAAAATAAGTCAACTGGCAACCAGAGCAAGAGGTTTTGCTTTCCTCCTCATGATGACTTCAGACATAGTGACCTTTCTTCCAAACCATCTATCATGTGGAAAATTGGATGCCGATAACTGAATTGATACAGGCTCTTTGAATAAGGAGGTCATCCATCTCTCCAGTCTGGGGGCTCTGCCATCTGCAGACACACGTGCGTGGTGAAACGTAGCATGACATTTTCTCCCTGGCATTCTTTCTCATTTTTTTAATATTTTGCTTCATCCATTCATTCAACAAATACCTAATTGATACCTATTGCTAATGTATTGGTAAGGGGCTCAGGAATTCCACTTTGGGTGCTGAACTCTTTTGTCTATGCCATTTTTTAAGAATGTAATCCCTTAGTCTCAGATATTAACATACATTTTCAAAACCTGAGAATTAAATTAAAATGCAGATTCTGGGTTCCAGAATGGTCCAACATGACCCCTGAGACTATGTATTTCTAATAAGCTTCTAGGAGATGTCTAAGTTATTCACTTCTGTACCTCACTTAAGTAGCAAAGTTGAAAAGTTGATAGCTGGTGCTTCTCATACTTGGGCCAAGTAACAATTACTCAGAGAGATTTTTTTTAAATGCTGGGGCCCCCACAGGGCCCAGCTCCACACATTCTGTTTCAGTTGGTAAGAAAAGAGACTAGGTATTTGTATTTTTTAAAAAGTCTCCCAGGTGATTCACATGGGACCCAAGTTTAAAAAGCCCTGCTCAGGACTGTCCCCCTAAATTTGTCAACTCCAGTAGTGTTCAGATTAAAAAAGGGCTGATGTGCCTGCTTACATGAAGCCATTTGACCCCAGACAGAGAAGAGGCAGTTACAACGTAGGAGCAGGGACTTTTAGTGGCCTAACTTTAAAGAACTCCTAAGTTATCTATTCCTGCAGGATGCCAGCCTCTGAACTCTCGGCCAGTGGAGCTAAGAGCCATGGTCATAGATGGTTCAGCCCCGAGGAAAGAGCCCTGTCACTCTTTCTCCTGGATATCTTGAGGTTATAGTATGCTCTCTTGTCCACTTAATTCCTGTTGGTCTGTTAAGATCTGACAACAGAACTGCTGTTTCTCTGGATGTGAAAAACCCAGATTCTCAGAAATAATGCCTCCCCTCTCTCGCTCTGCTAAAATCTGCACTAAATCTTATCAGAAAGGGGAAGAATTTACTACTGTTTCCCTCTTTGAGCTAGACTTCTTCCATTTTCTTCTCCTACTAAGTCAGATGAGGACCAAAAAGATGTATTAAAAACAGTGATTTTGGGCTTCCCTGGTGGTGCAGTGGTTGAGAGTCCGCCTGCCGATGCAGGGAACATGGGTTCGTGCCCCAGTCCGGGAAGATCCCACATGCCATGGAGTGGCTGGTCCCGTGAGCCATGGCCACTGAGCCTGCGTGTCCGGAGCCTGTGCTCTGCAATGGGAGAGGCCACAACAGTGAGAGATCCGCGTACCACACACACATACAAAAAATAACAGTCTAAATAAAGAGACTAAAGAGTCAAGATTGAATTAAAACAAAGTAATACTTAAAAAAAAAAACAAACCACGGTGCTTTTGTTTTATTCATACCTGGTGAGTATATTCATATCTCCGAGTTAAAAACCCATACGTTTAGAGAAATGGGCACACATAATTGTTTCTACATTTTGAGCTAGAATACCAGTCTTCAAGTACCCAAGGACACTAGAAATAAGACAAGAGAGACAAGCACTCTGCCTCATGGAACTCATGGTCTAATATTTATTTGTGGGTCAAAAAGCACAAAATGTCAATTCATTCATTTATTCAATAAGTATTTACTAAGTTTTCCTGAGGGCAAGAACTACAGTTTCCACAGGTTTTATATCAGCAAATGGGGCTTTGCATAAAATAGGCATAGACATGCCGTTGTAGTTCATCCAATATTTGTTGTTATTTCTTGAAAAGGTGTATGTGGATGTTAACATTGTCCCAGAGTCCTAACTTCTATGATAACTGTCTATGATAAGACTTTTCAGATCTTTCTCCAGTGACTTCATGGAATAAGGCTGCCTTTGTGTCCACACATTCCTAAGTGTTCCCCACGATGTCCGGCACAGAGCAGGGTCTACAGTAGGTGCTCTCAAAGGTTATGAATTAATTTCACATCTTAAAGACACAAGCACAACACGGACAGGCCCCCTAAATACCATCATACTGACCAGCCCGCCAGTATAATGGATCCCAGTAGGAAAAACAAATTAAGCATCTCAAGGCTTCGGTTTTCCTCCTCCCTCTTTTCTTTGGATTTCTCTCTCTCTCTCTCTCTCTCTCTCTCTCTGTTATCCTTTCTCATCCCATGTCCAATGTCTCTCTTTTTCCCCTTCTATTTCTCTCTGGGCTATTGATCTCCATTTCAAACAACTTTGATCTAATCTTGAATAGAAAGGCTTTTAACCTCATAGGTCACCTTAAGAGAAAATCCTGACATTGTTATGTAAATATGTTTTTTTTTCTGTCATCTTATACTATTTTAAGCATTTGCTTTAGCAAGTGGTTATAGTATATATTAGCATCTCAGGAGTCTAGGCTTGTCTTTACTTGTCTCCTCCATAAAATACAGAGAGCCTGCTTGCCTGCATAAAAAAACACAAGAACAAGAGGAAGAAAAGGAAGCTAACATTGATAGAAAACTCACTTCTCACTTCTATACCCTGTTGGGCAGATTCACTGAAGAATTACAGATCTGAGGGGTAGAGGAGATTTTTCACCTGGCAGCATTGTGCTGATTGTCATTCTACTTTTTAGTGCATCGTTCCTCTCTGTGGAAAGAGAGATTCTCCATTGTTCCATTAGAGAGATTGAAAGTCAAACTTACCACTCTTAAAGACATGCTGAGCATTCAAGAGATGAGATAAAACTAAACCCACATACATATTGTAAAACTAACACAAAAGTAAACATGGAACTCTCATTTTATTATTACTACTGTGATTAAAAGATGGATGGTAGCAGAATTCTTGAAATAGGAGTTATATAATATAAAATAATTATTTCACATTGTTCTATTAAGAGCAATAATTAAAAACTAAGCACGGAAGAAAAAAATGATGGGAAGAGTAATTATTCTCTTGACAATACACTAATAGAATGTAACTTTTACAGCTTTCAGTTGGTTTTCCTTTAACAAAGCAAAATCTGTGATATACTTTTGAGAAAATCTATATCTTTCTAGAATGTTTTGATTTTTCCCAAACTTTGGCTTTTCCCCAAGGTTTACCACACTTAATTCAATATATGTTTTTTTAGACAATTGTGCTTAGTATTCTAATGCTAAATTCATAGTTATGAAAGTTCTCTTTTCATGCTTACAAATCATTAATGTACATAATATTTAATTCAACTATATGTTTATGATAGTACTGAAAACAATTACAACAAACAAATATGACTTTTGATCAGCATACACTTCAGACGGACAGTGCATATATGTGAGTCCAGTAGAAACAGTCTACTGGCCACCAATGCTCAATTGGTTATGGGTGTAGTACAATGTGTTTATGTTGGGAATGGTGAACAGTGGTTTGGGAAGAGAAAGCAATGCTTAATTGATATGTCAAAAGTGAAAGGAGAACTATTTAAACTCAACAATAAGAAAACAAACAACTTGATTTAAAAATGGGCTATAAACTCTAACAGACACCTCACCAAAGAAAATATACACAAGGCAAATAAATGTATGAAATGATACTCCACATCATGCATCATCAGAAAAATGTGAATGAAAACAAGTTACCATTACACACCTATTAGAATGACCAAAATCTTGAATACTGACAATACCAAATACTTGCAAAGATGGGGAGTCATAAAGCCATGGAAAGACATAGAGGAACTTTAAATTCATCTTACTAAGTGAATGAAGCCAATCAGGCTACAAACTGTATGATTCCAAGTTTATAATATTCTTAAAAATATTCTGAAAAAGGCAAAGTTATGGAAACAATAAAAAGATCAGTCACTGCCAGGGGTCAGAGGGATGGATATGAATAGGACTTTAATGGCAATTAAAATATTCTGTATGACACTATATTGGGGAATACATGCCACTACACATTTTTCCAAACCCTAAGAATATATAACATCAAGAGTAAACCCCCATATAGACTTTGAGAGAATATGATGTGCTGATGTATGTTCATCAGTTGTAACAAATGTACCATCTGGTAGGGGAGAGCTGTGTGTGTGGCAGGGTGAGAACAGTTTTAATGAACCTAAAACTGCTCTAGTAGTAAAAAAAAAAGGTGTCCAAAATATCGCTGTGCATACAAAGAAACCTGAAAGAAAATATCCAAAATCCAAAGAGTGGTGGGATTATGCAGAAAAAAAAACTGAGATAGGTATATTCAAATTTACGATGGTTTTTCTGTGAATTTCATTTTCTTTTTCCTTAGTATTCTCTTAGCTCACTTCCATTTAACTGATGTAAGATGAACCACTGATCACAATTCCCAATACAAACAATCTAGCTGATGTGTCTGCCAATACAAGAGGGTATAAATTATTTTATTAATAAGGTTGATTTAATACAAATATACCACCATCTGCAGCATAAGGTAGTATCTGTTATTTTTGTTTCAAATATTTATGGAACATTTTTCTAATTGTCCTACATTAGCCAAATTCTATAAATTTCAGAAATTAGAAAGTGCACTGGTCACATTCCTGAACTGATGCAATAAAATACATATAAATGCAAACACAATTTTTTAAATGACTGCAAAATCGTGGATGAACCTAAATATTATCATACTAAGTGAAGTTAAGTTACAGAGAAAGACAAATATATGATATTACTTATATGTGGAATCTAAAAATCAGTAAAAATGAACTAATTTATAAACAGAAACAGACTCACGGACATAGAAAACAAACCTATGGTCACCAAAGAGGAAATGGGGGAAGGGATAAATTAGGAGTATGGAATTAACAGATGCACACTACCATATTTTAATAACTTTATTTTGTTTTTCTTTCATTTTATTTTCTCCCTTTTCTTCTGAGCCGTGTTTCTGACAGGGTCTTTGTGCTCCAGCCGAGTGTCAGACCTGAGCCTCTGAGGTGGGAGAGCAGAGGTCAGGACATTAGACCACCAAAGACCTCCCAGCCCCATGTAATATCAAATGGTGAGAGCTCTCCCAGAGATCTCCATTTCAATGCTAAGACGCAACTCCACTCAACAACAAGCAAGCTCCAGTGCAGAACACCCCAGGTCAAACAACTAGCAAGACAGGAACACAACCACACCCATTAGCAGAGAGGCTGCCTAAAATCATAATAACATCACAGATACCCCAAAACACACCACCAGATGTGGTCCTGCCCACCAGAAAGACAAGATCCAGCCTCATCCACCAGAAGACAGGCACCAGTCCCCTCCACCAGGAAGCCTACACAACCCACTAAACCAAACTTACCCACTGGGGGCAGACACCAAAAGCAACAGAAACTATGAACCTGCAGCCTGAGAAAAGGAGACCCCAAACACAGTAAGTTAAGCAAAATGAGAAGACAGAGAAATACATAGCAGATGAAGGGGAAAGGTAAAAACCAACTGGAACAAACAAATGAAGAAGAAATAGGCAGTCTACCTGAAAAAGAATTCAGAGTAATGATAATAAAGTTGATCCAAAATCTTGGAAATAGAATGGAGAAAATACAAGAAACGTTTAACAAGGACCTAGAAGAACTAAAGAGCAAATAAACAATGATTAACAGCACAGTAAATGAAATTAAAAATTCTCTACAAGGAATCAATAGCAGAATAACTGAGGCAGAAGAACGGATAAGTGACCTAGAAGACAAAATAGTGGAAATAACTACCACAGAGCAGAATAAAGAAAGAAGAATGAAAAGAATTGAGGACAGTCTCAGAGACTTCTGGGACAACATTAAACACAACAACATCTGAATTATAGGGGTCCCAGAAGAAGAAGAGATAAAGAAAGGGACTGAGAAAATATTTGAAGAGATTATAGTTGAAAACTTCCCTAATATGGGAAAGGAAATAGTCAATCAAGTTCAGGAAATGCAGAGTCCCATACAGGATAAATCCAAGGAGAAACAAAAAGACACATATTAATCAAACTATCAAAAACTAAATACAAAGAAAAAATATTAAAAGCAGCAAGGGAAAAGCAACAAATAACATACAAGGGAATCCTCATAATGTTAACACCTGATCTTTCAGCAGGAACTCTACAAGCCCGAAGGGAGAGGCAGGACATATTTAAAGTGATGAAAGGGAAAAACGAACAACCAAGATTACTCTACCCAGCAAGGATCTCAATCAGATTTGACAGAGAAATTAAAACCTTTACAGACAAGCAGAAGCTAAGAGAATTCAGCACCACCAAACCAGCTTTACAACAAATGCTAAAGGGACTTTTCTCTAGGCAGGAAACACAAAAGAAGGAAAAGATCTATAATAGCAAATGCAAAGCAATTAAGAAAATGGTAATAGGAACATACATATCAAAAATACCATAAATGTAAATGGATTAAATGCTCTGACCAAAAGACATAGACTGGCTGAATGGATAAAAAAACAAGACCCGTATATATGCTGTCTACAAGAGACCCACTTCAGACCTAGAGATACAGACTGAAAGTGAGGGGATGGAAAAAGATATTCCATGCAAATGGAAATCAAAAGAAAACTGGAGTAGCAATACTCATATCAGACAAACTAGACTTTAAAATAAAGACTAATACAAGAGACAAATAGGACACTATATAATGATCAAGGGATTAATCCAAGAAGAATACATAACAATTGTAAATATTTATGCACACAACATAGGAGCATAAATAAGGCAATATATAAGGCAAATGCTAACAGCCATAAAAGGGGAAATCAACAGTAACACAATAATACTAGAAGACTTTAACACCCCAGTTTCACCAATGGACAGATCATCCAAAATGAAAATAAATAAGGAAACACAAGCTTTAAATGATACATTAAACAAGAAGAACTTAATTGATATTTATAGGACATTCCATCCAAAAACAACAGAATACTCTTTCTTCTCAAGTGATCATGGAACATTCTCTAGGATAGATCATATCTTGGGTAACAAATCAAGCCTTGGCAAATTTAAGAAAATTGAAATCGTATCAAGTAAATTTTCCGACCACGACACTATGAGACTAGATATCAATTACAGGAAAAATACTGTAAAAAATACAAACACTTGGAGTCTAAACAATACACTACTAAATAACCAAGAGATCACTGAAGAAATCAAAGAGGAAATTTAAAAAAAAAACCTAGAAACAAATGACAATGAAAACACGAAGGCCCAAAACCTATGAGATGCAACGAAAGCAGTTCTAACAGGGAAGTTCACAGCAATCCTACCTTAAGAAACAAGAAAAATCTCAAATAAACATACTAACCTTACACCTAAAGCAATTAGAGAAAGAACAACAACAACAACAGAAAAAAAAACAAAGTTAGCAGTAGGAAAGAAATCGTAAAAGTCAGATCAGATATAAATGAAAAAGAAATGAAGGACACAATGGAAAAGATCAATAAAACTAAAAGCTGGTTCTTTGAGAAGATAAACAAAATCAATAAAGCATTAACCAGACTCATCAATGAAAAAATGAAGACTTAAATCAACAGAATTAGAAATGAAAAGGAACAGTAACAACTTACACTGCAGAAATACAAAGGATCATGAGAGATTACTAAAAGTAACTATATGTCAATAAAATGGACAACCTGGAAGAAATGGACAAATTCTTAGAAAAGCACAACCTTCCGAGAATGAATCAGGAAGAAATAGAAAATATAAGCAGACCAATCAGAGCAATCAGAAGCACTGAAATTGAGAATGTAATTAAAAATCTTCCAACAAACAAAAGAACAAGACCAGATAACTTCACAGGTGAATTCAATCAAACATTTAGAGACGAGCAAATACCTATCCTTCTCTAACCCTTGCAAAATATAGCAGAGGGAGACACACCCCCAAACTCATTCTATGAGGCTGCCATCACCCTGATACCAAAATCAGACAAAGATGTCACAAAAAAAAGAATCCTACAGGCCAATATCAAGGGTGCACATAGATGCAAAAATCCTCAAAAAATACTAGCAAACAGAATCCAGCAGCACATTAAAAGGATCATACACCATTATCAAGAGGGGTTTATCTCAGGAATGCAAGGATTCTTCAATATATGCAGTTCAATAAATGTGATAAACCATATTAACAAACTGAAGGATAAAATCCATATGATCATCTCAATAGATGCAGAGAAAGCTTTCAACAAAATTCAACACTCATTTATGATAAAAAAAAATCCAGAAAGTAGGCATAGAGAGAACTTACCTCAACATAATAAAGGCCATATATGACAAACCCACAGCCAACATCGTTCTCAATGGTGAAAAACTGAAACCATTTCCTTTAAGATTAGGAACAAGAAAAAGTTGCCCACTCTCACAACTTTTATTCAACATAGTTTTAGTCACAGCAATCAGAGACAAAAAAGAAATAAAAGCAATCCAAATTAGAAAAGAAGTAAAACTGTCACTGTTTGCAGATGACATGATACTATACATAGAGAATCCTAACAATGCTACCAGAAAGCTACTAATCAGTGAATTTATTAAAGTAGTGGGATACAAAATTAATGCACAGAAATAAATCTCTTACATTCCTATACACTAATGATGAAAAATCTGAAAGAGAAATTAAGGAAACACTCCCATTTACCATTGCAACAAAAAGGATAAAATACCTAGGAATAAACTCACCTAAGGAGACAAAATACTTGTATGCAGAAAACTATAAGACACTGATGAAAGAGATTAAAGATGACACAAAAGATGGAGAGATACACCATGTTCTTGGATTGGAAGAATCAACATTGTGAAAATGACTATACTACCCAAAGCAATCTACAGATTCAGTGCAATCCTTATCAAACTACTACTGGCATTTTTCACAGAATTAGAAAAAAAAATTCACAATTTGTATGGAAACACAAAAGACCCCAAATAGCCAAAGCAATCTTGAGAAAGAGAAACAGAGCTGGAGGAATCAGGCT
This sequence comes from Lagenorhynchus albirostris, assembly GCF_949774975.1. Classification (NCBI taxonomy): domain Eukaryota; kingdom Metazoa; phylum Chordata; class Mammalia; order Artiodactyla; family Delphinidae; genus Lagenorhynchus; species Lagenorhynchus albirostris. The sequence continues at coordinate 85,286,199 of NC_083107.1, read as the reverse complement.
CCTTGACTTCAGACTATACTACAAAGCTACATTAATCAAAACAGTATATATAGATCCATGTTTCTGTCTCATAACTGACTATTGATAAATGGTAAATATTTGTCAAGCACCTCCGGTGTGCTAAGTGTTGTTCTAGGCATTGGAGATAAAGGAAAGCAAAGTCTTTGTTCTCACAAAATTTACCTTTTAATTATGGAAGGTAGACAAGTGAATACATATGTAAAATATTTAAGTCTTAGGGAATAATTTGTGCTAGGAAAAGAAGCTCAGCTTGGCACATCCACGTCATGGGGCAGGCAAACAATTCATTTGGCTCTACTTTGGGCTCCATGAATCACAGTAGTAATTCATGGACACTCTTCTCATCAAAATCCTCCAAAATGATTCGTATCTCAGAATTTAATCCAAAATCCTTACTGGCAACACAATGTTCTTTTCAACTCACCAGAGGCTCTTTCTGTCATTCTCCAAGTGGACATACTCTCTGTCTCTAAATCCATGTAGTAGTTTATCCACACCTCATCAGTGTCACTTTCATTGTGTGCCTTTGTAATATTATAAAAGACTCCTATAGTTTCTCTCCTTCTATAGAACTAGGTAATTTTGAGATTTTTCTGTTTCATAAGAGAATATTATGTTTTTGACATTATTTTGTTTTATTTGGCATCCTAGAAACTGTGTTAACACATGATTTTTTTTAACTAGCAGGTGCTCAATTAAAGCATGTTCAGCATAAATGAAACATTAACAAAAGCCAGATATAAATATACATTTCAAAGATGTGTTTGTTGTTACCTGGAATTTTTGCATCACAGGAGCATTTTTGTAACATTTTTCAGCTTTAGCAATTGCTCTTCAAGCCTTTGGAACTGATGACATGTAGAGAAGCTGAATTATGCTGCTTGGCTTCTCTAACAGAAAAAAATATTAAGAGAACTACTGGGATTTGCCGCACTTGAGCTATTATGATTCCAGCTAAGGTAATGAGAGAAGAGGATGTGGCAGGAGCAGAAATGTGTTTTGATATTTATTTAATTTCAGCCTAGCATATTTACACTAATTAGAGCTGTGCTTTGCAGACAGATGTTCAAATCAGCTGGGAACACAGGAGGCAAATAAAAGATTCCTAGAATTCCCTGTGGTTTTAGCTGGAGTGACAGTCCTTGGCATGGACAGGTTTTATGTGCAGGTATGGAAGCCCCCTTTGCCATCACTCTTGAATTTCACGATGGAATCTGAGCTACTTGTCCTAGCACTCTTTGGATTCCAGATTTCTCACTGTTGTTTTCATTTTGTTTAGTCTCATTCCAAAGCTGGCCCTGCTCCCTATCTCTACCCTGAACCCAGTCTGTATTACTGCTCAGCCCAAGATTCTCCTCTCCCTTGACCCACTGGATGCCCTGTCCTCGTGAAAATGGACACCAGCGTCAATGTGATATGGAGTCCAGGCCATGTGGAAATCTTGGTTCTCTTACTTTCGAAGTTGGGAACTTAGTGTAATTATTTTATAATTTTCCTAACCTCAGTTAACTCATCTGTATAATGGGAATAGTTGATCTTATTATAGGCGTGTGTGCAAATTGAATGAAACAATGTACATAAAGTGTCTAGCACAGAATAAGTGATCAAGTGTGTGACTCCTGGTTCTTAGTCATAACCATCCCAGTTAACACACCGCAGCTGGAAACTACTAGTAATCCAATGTCTGCTGGAAACTACTAGTAATCCAATGTCTGCTAGAAACTACTAGTAATCCAAAGTCTGTTCCATTGCCCTCAGTAACCTTTTGCTTTCTGTTAAGACACTAGGACATACACAGATGTTGCTGTGTACTCTAATCTTTCTGCATATTTATCATCTATCTATCTATGTTATCATTTAATTTATTTAAGGAAATTTCAGGACTTCCCTGGTGGTCCAGTGGTTAGGACTTCACACTTCCACTGCAGGGGGCACAGGTTTGATCCCTGGTCAGGAAACTAAGATCCCGCATGCCGCATGGCAGGGTCAAGTATACACACACACACACACACACACACAAATAAAGCCACTTCTTTCCTGGCTCACTATATATTCTCTTTCCATAAACTGTGTACCTTTCCCACCAGGTTTAAAGCCCCTGCAGTTTAGTGATGAATGGTCACCTACATGACAGATTTCTTGCTGAGGCCACCTGGATGGTCATGAAACTCCACCTCCAGACTAAAGCAAGGGTCCCCATTCCTGGCTGACACCAGCAGGGATGCCCATTATGGTTCATAACTGGAGCCAGAGGCAAAGCTGAGCCTCAGTTCCGGGTGTGAGGAGTCCAGCTGTTGTTTCCAGTCCACATGAGGTGGTCTTTTGTGAGTTGTCACATCTTCTGTATTCCTTTGTTTTTGGATTTCATCGTTTGTTTTTTCTTTCCTTTTAACGCTTCTGTGTTTGAAGCATTTTCTTTGGCTATTTTTTTCGGATCTGTTTCCTGTCTAAGAAGTTGATGTTTCATTGTCTTTGGAGGATCTTCTTCTCTAGGAAGTTGAATAAACACTAGTGTAAGGATCACAGGAAAAATCTCCTCATTAAGCCAACAAAATCGTCACAGTTAAGACACGGCCCAGCTTCAGGCTCCAAGGCCAGGCCTCCACAAAATGTTATTTCATTATATTTACAATTAACACATTACTTATTTACACAACTGATTTTTCTCTCTGCTTTCTGCTTCCAGTTACCTCCTTTTTAGCATCATATATTGTAGGTTTATTCTTAATGTCTAGTAAAATATAAACTTTTATTGATTCGGTCAAAGGAGAAAGAAAATAAATATCTGTTGGCTACTTAATGTATTTCAGGCAATGAGATTAATGCTGTATTTATCTCTATAAAGTCTTCTAGTAGAAGTATTATGCTCATTTTTATACTAAGGAAACCAAATTTTAGAAAGTCTAAACAATTTCTCCAGAATCCAGTAGAAACACTGAGATTCAAACTCAATTTTCATTTATTTTTTAATTTAATTTTAATCTTTTTACTGAAATATAGTTTTTTTTTTGGTCTTTTTTTTTGTTTTTTTTTTTGGCAGTATGCAGGCCTCTCACTGTTGTGGTCTCTCCCGTTGTGGAACACAGGCTCCAGACACGCAGGCTCAGTGGCCATGGCTCACGGGCCTAGCTGTTCTGCGTCATGTGGGATCTTCCCAGACCGAGGCATGAACCCGTGTTCCCTGCATCGGCAGGCGGACTCTCAACAACTGCGCCACCAGGGAAGCCCTGAAGTATAGTTGATTTACAGTGTTGTGTTAGTTTCAGCAAAGTGCTTCAGTTTACATGTATAAGACTCAACTTTCTTGATTAAAATACATGTTCTTGATTCATCACTTCTTGTAGTTTTAACGTTTTTATTATATTTGGAACTTTTTATGACAGTGTAATTAGATTCCAATTTCAAGATTTAATTTCTTTAACATATTTGTTTTTTATGGAAAGAGTAGTAGAAATTAAGGTACATTTTTAAAAAATAAAACATTCTTAAATAATGATGTGCAAATATTTCCAAGGCAAATTTTTTGTAATAATCATGAGATTCTAAAGATGATGCTAAATATGTTTTTGTGTCAGATAGATATAAGTTTAATTCTTGGCTATATTATACTATCTTTGAGGCCTTGGGCAAATTATTTAATTTTTTAAGCCCTCAAGTTCCTCATTTGCATATGGGGTAATAATAGATATTGTCTTGCCTGGGCTTTCCTGGAAAGCAGAACTGAGACAAGGCTGATCTAGATGGTGAATTCTGAGGAGCGATTTCAGGGAAAAGGAATGAAGCGGTGAGAAGAGTGAAAGCATTTCTTGGTGGTTCCTGCCCCCATTGCTCAATGGTCTATGTGCTGTTAACTCCCTCACATTTCCCGGCTGTGCATGCATGGGTACGGGCATCTCAGGAGCTCAGGGAGCTAGGAAAGCAAGAGGCAGTGCAGCTGAGACTAAGGGTTGTCATGTCACACCTGTGCAAAAGTGGTTACTGCAGCATCAGCTAGGTGAAAAGTGGAGCTGAGAGACCTGGATGGGTCACCAACTATATACTAGTTCTACTCCTTTGCTCCTGCCTTCCATTAAGTCCAGTCTGACAGAGAGCCTTCAAAGTGGTGGACAACTTGAGAGGGTTAATATAACAAGACACAGTCTGTGTTCTTGTTCCTACAATTGACCTGTCATCTCTGATAAGGATGAATCACTTCCTCTGTAGGATGAATGAAGTCTGATGAAATTAACCTCCCACCAAGTGTTTTCCTGGTCTTCATGAAGTGTCATGTTGAGGCTTCAGAGTTGGTCATTGCAGTGGGCAGTTTGGGCTTTCAGCACTGACAATAGTTAGATTAGCCTTGGTGAGAAGAAGTTTGTGTTACTGGGCCAACACAAAGCTTCCATCTTTGCCACCATGACCACTCCATTTACAGACCCTTTGGAGAAGCACTAGGTGGGCCAAGGTAAGAAGCAATGTGTTGTAAATACTGCTTGTGACTTCTCTGTAGACACTCTGCAGACACTATTAATGTAATAATTACTACACTTTTAATATCAAAATGTAAAGCACAAATAGTTTGCACACATTGTACACATTCACATAGATCCACCCACCTCCTTCAATCTCCTTGTCTTCCTTTGCTCAACCATCCAAGCCATTCTTGCTTGGTCAGGAGTCCATTTGGACCACATGATTTTCTTCTCCTATATGACAAAGCAATATACTGTTCAGAGTGCTGCCTATAAAGATTTCCTTTTACTACTGCTTTCAAGTCCAACACGAATGGGGTTATTTTGTGGCAGCAGTCCATTTTCAGATGATTCGTTTGTAAACTGGACCCAATTTTTCTTTATCAGCAGGTAGGTTAAGGAAGAGGCATCTGTTCAGAAAGGTGACTGGAGAGGTGTAATAGAAATAGTTAGGCATCCTGTCCATGTAATTATCTCATGTCCTCTAGATTTGCTCAGACCCAACCCCGTATGTACCACTTCCATTGTATGATGAATTAACATTCTGCTGGCCTAGCAGATCCAATAATAACCTTCTCATGTAGAACAGCTGTGGTCAAGTTAGCATGAGTCATCAGTATAGTATAATATAGCCCACCATCTGGACAGTTTTCCCCTGGATCGTCTCTTAACTGGTTGTTTCTTATGATTTAGGTCTCAGTCTAAATATCATCTACTTGGAGAGGCATTCTCCACCTGCTTTAGAAGTAGACAGTCTTCACCATTCATCTTTTGGTCCCTCTCTTGCATTACCCTGATTTACTCTCCTCATCTTCACTCTCTGAAATAATTAAGTTTACTTGTTTGTCTCCTGTCTATCTTTTGCACCTAAATTTACGCTTTATAACATCATGGGCCTTACTTCTTTTGTTTATACCATACATGCCGCATCTAGAGCTGTGTCTCAGCAGTTGGTAGATGCTCAAAATATTTTAATTCATAAATATATATTTTTAAACATCTAATATTTTACGACACTGTGCTTCTTAGTGTGACGTGTGTGCGTGTGTGTGTAACCGTGGCCCAGTTTGGTGATCCTCAGCAAAGCTGCAGAAGAGACCATCCACCACCAGGAATCAGATCCTCACCACTGTTGTTGAATCTCCTTAAAGATGAGGTTTGGTTCTGCAAAGGTCTGATTTTTAATTGAGGCATTGATCAGAAAAACATCATCCTGGGTGTTTTGATTCATAGGTTGACTCAAAATAATGTAAGCATAGCATATTAATTGTAGAAAAATCCATTTCATTCTTATCAACAAAGAATTGAACACATATCTTTTTAAAAAGATACTGTTGTCAAAAAATGAGGGATTATCCAAGGTCAGCAAATATTAATTGGATTAATGTAAATTTATAATTTCACTATAAAATGATTTTAAAATGAATCTATTACAGCTATACATACTAATATAGATGACTCAAAATATTCACATTGAGAGAAGAATGTATGTTGATGAAGATCACATACAGTCTGATTTTATTTCTAAAATTTGATCAGGGATTGTTTCATTTATATGCATTCACAGTAGGGATCTACACATACAATGTGAAAATACTAAAGAAATCATAAAATACAGATTCTTAGTTACTTCTGATAAGAAGGAAGATACAATTGGAAAGGGGTGTACTGGAGGCTTCAGAGGTAAACATAATATTTTAAATACAATAAATTTAAGGTTTGGATACAGATAATTGGCTTTATTATTATTTTAAAGCCATTTATCAACGTGCACATATATAAGCAAATGGTATATATGTGTATATATGTTTATATACAGTTACTCTTTTACGTATGATACATTCATGGTAAAATTAAAATTACTAATGAAGATGCCAATGAATTCCATTCATAGGTCAATGTCGACTTTACCCCCAAGGCCAAGATTTATTCTCAGCAGTGACAGAGTATAGCCAGCACTGGATGCTCTTGGCATCTTCAGTTTTGCATTTGGGAGGGAAGTGCAAGTGTACCTGGGCTATCTCCCCAGAAAGACTAGAACTTATACAGATGCGAAAGAGTTGAGTCCTGTACAGAAACTGCATAACATCATGGGCCTTACTTCAAATGAAAACTGTTCTCAACCAGTTTTCAACCATCAAATTAAAACTGTCCTCAACCAGTTTTCCATAAGTCGTAATCTTTTCTTGTAGATATTTTCATATTCAACCAGATTCAACTGCATGCCAAGACAACACTCAGCTTGTATGGGTATAATTTCCTACACATACTCAAAATACAAAACCAACAAGTGAAAAATACATCCCTACATACATATATGATGTCTTTAATGTTTGGGCCCCAGCTAGGCTCTCTCATTCTAGAAATGGGAGAGGTGGTGACCATGGATGAAACAGAGGTGTATGTTATAAATGTCATGGTGGTTTGACAGAGGCCATGGCAGGGCTGTGAAGAGTCTTAACAAACAGGTGTGAACAAAGCTCTATGGGAAACTTTAAGGACCCACTTGACTCTAGTAGAGGACTGGGGTAGGGGAATTGAACGTTGCCCCTGATGATTTGGCAGGAAAGGCGAGAAGATGTGAGACAGAGAAAACCACCTTAGTACAGACTCTAAAGTGCCGCCTGATTTGGCTGGGAAACAGCAGTGGTAGCACATTTCTCCATGTCCGGCAAGGAGAGGTGCCCTTTCCACTCTAGTTTCCTCCTGACCCTCAGAACCATCTGGCTTTCTGACGTGCTGCTGAGTGGAGAGGAAAACCTGGTTGCCAGGTCCAGCATGCAGGAATGGATTTGGCCTCTTCTTTCCTCAATAAATGGCATGCCAGGCAGTCATCTAATTTCCTTCTTTTAGCATTCCATTTATACAACATCTTTCAAAGCAATTACAAATAAATCTCTGCTAAAAAGAGGTTTCCTCTTCTTTTAACATCAATCTGACCCAAACCAAGAATGATTTTTAGAGACCTCGCTGTTGTTTATGAGATTGTTGGAGAAAGGCCTAAAACAACCACGGTGCTTGGCTGTGTCCAAACCAAGAGTTCTCCATCACCCTTCTCCAGCCGTTACCAGGGCTGTGGTCATTCCTTTCAGTGCCAGAAATGCACACTCAGCATGATGTCTAGAAATTACAATGTAGCCTCTCCCCCCTTATTCATTCCAGAAGCATTAGTATTAATTTTTATTGATTTTCAAAAATACATAGCAAAGCAAAAAGCCATTTCAAAGAACTTTAACTGTGGGAAAGCTTTTACTAGGTCATAACCTCGTTAATTTATGTTCAATTCTAATTCTTCTTACTTAACACAGCCTTACACTGGTGACCCAAGATTTTTGGCCTGTCTTTATGGTCTGCTTGTGAGTTACTCCCCATGAGTAAGCCGATACACTAGGAAGGAAGGCACTGGTTAACCCTTCAGTCTACTGAAGACTTAAGCCATTGTCTCATACAAGACCTTACAAAGTGAAGGGTGTGAGTGCCAACAAGCCTCCATTCCCTTGTATCCCAGTGTCAGTGTCGCAGAGCTGTCCACATGAATGTCAATTTTCAGACGAAAATCACTGAGCCTCCATCCAGCCAATGGACCACAGCAGTGAACACCTGATTTTTAGATAGGGTGCAGCTTATTGTTTCTTTCCCAACTTAAACTCTCTCTGTGTTTTTTTGCTTTCTAATCTAAAAGGACTACTTAGACATCCAATTTGCAAATATTTATGGGGTATATTTCTCATTAAAAAGTTTATAGGGCTTCCCTGGTGGCACAGTGGTTGAGAGTCCGCCTGCCGATGTAGGGGACATGGGCTCGTGCCCCGGTCCGGGAGGATCCCACATGTCGCGGAGCGGCTGGGCCTGTGAGCCATGGCTGCTGAGCCTGCGCGTCTGGAGCCTGTGCTCCGCAACAGGAGAGGCCACAACAGTGAGAGGCCTGCGTACCGCAAAAAAAAAAAAAAAAAAAAAAAAAAAAGTTTATAAATAAACGCTGGAGAGGGTGTAGAGAAAAAGGAACCCTCTTACATCATTGGAGGGAATATAAATTGGTGCAGCTACTGTGGAGAACACTATGGAGGTTCCTTAAAAAACTAAACACTGAACTACCATATGATCCTTCAATCCCACTCCTACACATATACCTGGAGAAAACTCTAATTCAAAAATATACATGCACCCGAGTGTTCATTGCAGCACGATTTAAAATAGCCACAACATGGAAGCAACCTAAATGCCCATCAATAGAGGAATGGATAAAGTTGTGGTGTATATACACAATAGAATATTACAGTCATAAAAAGAATAAAATAATGCCATTTGAAGCAACATGGATGGAACTAGAGATTATCATGTTAGCTGATGTAAGTCAGACAGAGAAAGACAAATATCAAATGATATCAGTTATATGTGGAACCTAAAAAATGATACAAGTAAACTTATTTACAAAATAGAAACAGACTCACAGGCACACAAAACAAACATCGTTACCAAAGAGGATAACAGGGGCGAGGGGAGAGATAAATTAGGAATTTGGGATTAGCCTATACACTCTACTATATATAAAATAGGTAAACAAGGACCTGCTGTATAGCACATGGAACTATATTCAATATCTGTAATAACCTATAATGGAAAAGATACTGAAAAAGAATATATATATACACACACACATACATATAACTGAATCACTTTGCTGTACACCTGAAACTAACACAACACTGTAAATTTACTATTCTTCAATAAAAAAAAATGTTTACAAAAACATCTTAAAGGACTCCTTAGACTTCCAAATTACAAACAGTCATGGGTACCTACTCAGGGCTCAGGACCAAGGATGTCAGACAGCTTACACGTTGCTTGCCCTTGGGTAGCTCACAACACTCTTGGGGCCGGTAAGTAAATGATGTGACTCATTGTAAAAAGGATGTGATGAAGTATTAGGGAGCTTAGGAGAGGGACCTGGAAGACTTCCTGAAAGAGGAGACACAAGCTGAGTCTTGAGTTATAAGTAAAAGTTTGGCCAGTTAAAGAGGGTGGGATAGAGCATCCAGTCAAAGTGAATACTTTGTCCAAAGCAGCTACAAGATATATTTGGTTGGTGAAAGAGGTAGTGTGTGTGTGTGTGTGTGTGTGTGTGTGTGTGTGTGTGTGTGTGTGTGTGTCTGTGGAGAGGGGTGGGGAGGAACTAAAGACGTGGGCAAGAGCTAGTTGGTGAGGGACCAAACCAAGGAGGTACGGAGGGACCCTAAGCGGGAGAGTGGCCGGTCTGACAAAGCTCCTTCTATTCCACTTCTTAGCACACACTTCCTTCTGAGGCTCAAGGCTTGATCTGCATTTGTAAGACTGCATTTCAATTCAGGCATAGAGACTTTCTAAGGCCAATAGATACAATAACTCCCTAATCAATGAATTTGCTCCTTTCTCTGTGATTATTTTTTCTGCCTTATCTCCACTCAGGTACAGAAGAAAAGTCAGTGCTATAACACCAACATTTAAAAGCATACAACAGAACTTCTAAAAGTATTAAAGTATTTATTTAGGAGATATTTAAGTCTGCCAGCTAAGTAACAACATTTATGTGGAAATTCCAAGTGTGTCCTAAGACACTGGAAAGAGTTTCAAGAAATCAGTCTTGAATAAAGGACATATCTCTGCTTCTTTACCAGTATTCTGTTCTTTCAAAGTCCAAAAGAAGAAGGCACCCTAATGAAATAACTAACATTAACATATTAAGTTCCAAATGCAAAATTGCAAAGGCACAAATAAAAATTGAATAAGATGTTAATATTTGGCTTTTTTGTTTGTTTTATGAGACAACAGTCTGACAGTCTTGTCCCTTCCAGAAATTTTCTTTCCGCTACCTGCTTAATTGTAAGTGTGATTTGCAACATACACATACATACTCAAGAGAATTTTAGAGAGAGAAGAGACATACATTAAAACTTATCTCTCTAAGAAATGAGTCCTGGGGATGTAATACATAGCATGGTAACTATAGTTGACAATACTGTACCGTATTCTTGAAAGTTGCTAAGATAGTAGATTTTAAACTTTCTTACCACAGACACACACAGACATACACACACAATGGTAACTATGTGAGTTGACAGATGTGTTAATTATCCTTACTGTGGTAATCATTCCATGATATATATTTATATTAAATACTCATGTTGAACACCTTAAACTTAAATAATGCTATATGCCAATTCCTTCTCAGTAAAGGTGGGGGAAATGTATCTACTCCAATTCTTCTCTTTATGCTGACAAAGAAATTGAGATCCAGGGAGAAAAGGGATTATTTCAAGTTCACCAGTAAATGAGAGAAAGATCAAGGTAAGAGTGAAGTTTCCTGATTCCACGATGGTGCCCTTGTGTCTTCATCCACCTTCACATGCCCTCCCTCCTCTAGCTCCCCTATCCCTCCCCCTTTCCTCCCCTCCCTCCCTCCTTCCGTCCTTCCAACCGTTCTTTCTTGTCCAGAGCTAACAATTTATCATGAACCTTTCTCTGGACATACTTTACTTTGTGAGAAGCTCCTCTCACATCCTCACATATATTTTTATGAGGCTCAATCTACCTTTACTTACATTCTAAGAAATTCTCCGAAAGGGAAAACTAACATTTCCTTATCAGGTTTGTCTGGATATTTTAGCAAAGTTTCCAGCTGTTCTGTGAGGCATTAAGATAGAAATTTGCCAAGTGTGATGCTTTAATCATCATATCATTAAGCAAAATAAACATAATGTGACTTTATAACATCCGTACCTCGGGATCTTTGGAAGGAAAACAAGCCCAGCCATCCGCTTCTTCTATTTTCTTCTCTAAAAAGTCCATCTCAGCCCTCCCCCTGTAAATGTCCATCACTCCCCCCTCCTAACCTGCTCCAGCAAGCCCCCCTTCCCCGGGGCAAGGGACGCTCTGGGGAGCACCTTGAGATGCTGATTTGAGGCGAGACTTTTGGAAAAGCTTTCCATTTGCCTCTCATTTGGACTTAGGCCATGGGATTAACCTCAAAGTGCTTCCCTCAGGCAGATTCAAAATAAGCTTTAGACTATGTGAAGTCGGTCTTTGAACTTTTGAGAAGAGGCCTCTGAATTCCGGAGGGTTGGCAGGCAGACAAGCAGGGTGGACGGCTTACAGCTCCTGGGCCTTTCAGCCGGTTAGATAAAAATCAGGTCGGCCAAGGTCCTGAATATGTTTTTTCAGGAAGGGAATAAAAAAATGCTTTTGCCAAAAGTCTCCTTTTGTGACCAGTGTGATTTTAATTACATTTTTTTGGGGGGTGGCATTGTCAGAAGCCCTGAACCAGAAAATGCATTTAATTAGAAACAAAAACAAACAAACAATTCCTCAAAAAAAATGAGTTTAATGCTATGGAGAAAGTTAACAGCATGAGACATAAAAGTTTCTAAAGTTATTTCACGGAAAATATTTTCTTTCTTTTAGGAAAAAAAAGATGGTAAAGAAGTCATTAAACGTTAAAAGAAATTATTTCACGGAAACTATTTTCTTTCTTTTAGGAAAAAAAAGATGGTAAAGAAGTCATTAAGCATTAAAAGAGATTTTGTTAGGTTAAATGGACAACAAAAATGTAAAGAGGGAAGATCAAGACAAAGTTAGAAGAAATGTTTCGACTGATTCTATTCTTAGTTTTCTGGTCACTGTGTTAATCAGTGTTTTTAAAGTGTGGTTAAATTTATTTTGAATACATGGGGACACATCATCTATCAGCAAATGTGTCTCTATATAGTCACAAATGGTACATGTAACTGTGTGCATTTACTTGAGGTCATTATAATGCATAGTGTAGACAGTTCATAGCAGTTTAGTTACGTATATAGAGCACACATCTTTATATATTTGGACATCACTTTCTATGGTATGGTGGCTGTCCATACCGTGTTACAATGTTAAAGACACATCACTCCTATCACTTATATGTGGAATCTAAAATATGATTCCAAGTAGGTAGGGGGATGAGGGAGGGTTGGATTGGGAGTTTGGAACTTAGCAGATACCAACCATTATATATTGAATGGATAAACAACAAGGTCCTACTGTATAGCACAGGAAACTACATTCAATATCCTGCGATAAACCATAATGGAAAAGAATATGAAAGAGAATATACATATATGTAAAACTGAGTCACTTTGCTGTACACCAGAAACTAACACAACATTGTAGATGAGCTATACGTCAATACAATAAGTAAATAAATAAGTAAAATGCATCTCTCCTTAGTGCCTATCCGATGAAGTCCAGCCTCCCAACCGGGCACACTGCCCTTGGAGGATGGCTCATTTCCAACACCCCACCTACCCCTGGCCCAGAAGCTCACTATGCTTAGGCAACACCAATTTCAATTCTGCTAGACTTGCTTTGTATCTCTGAGATGCTCCACATGTGGGCTCCTCTGCTTGGACTGGTTTTCTCCACTCTTGCCCTCCACGGGGTCCCCTTTACCCAGCCTCTGGAGTAAGGTTCTCCTGTGCTCACTCTTGCAGGTCCTCCCACAGGCCTCTCACCATTTAGGATTTTGTAATTGTTGATGTTTTTTTCCAACTCAGTAACATGGACTAGCCCAATTTTTTAGTGCAACAGCTGTGCTCTTTCCTTCTGTATCCCTAACTACAGGACTGCATCCGACATGAACTCAGTGTGCAGTAAGAATTTATTGATGGATCATTAAAAAAGGAGAAAAAATAGGAAGGAAGGAAGGAAGGAAAGAAAGGAGGGAGGGAGGGAGGAAGGAAGGAGAATAAAAGGAATTGAGGAAGAAAGGAAAAAAGAGGTTTAATTATTTTGGAGCTTTTACCATTATAGCTTTTAGCAGCAATAAGTGAAAAGACTTGGGAGAAGAACCAGGAGGTTGATTTCAAACAGAGAAGTAGATTGAGGGCACCAAAGGAGAACCTGTAAGACCTCTGCAGGCGCCATGAGCAAATGCAGATGTGATGCCAAAAGCAGAATACCAGTCCTCTATCTCTTTTATTCCTTTTCTTTTCTTTTTTTTAAAGACCAGTTGTTTTGATCAGATCTTTAGGAATCTGATTATTTAGTACTTCTACATTTTACCAGATTTTTAGTAGGCTAACTTCCCTTGTAGGAGGCCTCTTTTAAGAAATATATGTTGTTAAAAATAAAGGGGGGAAATTTAAGTTTAAAACATTTTGAGAGGTTAAAAATTACATTAGAACAAACGAGACCCCTTCATGGAGTAAGTAACCAAATCTGAGAAGTATGTGCTATCTCCATGGAGAAAATTTGAGCTTAAGTGAAACCAGAGGAGGCGGGTCATTCTGTGCTGACCCCAAATGCCTTGTACTCAGGTCTGACTCCAATTCAGAATCCGTCGGCAGTGCTGGAGCTCTGCACAGAAGGGCTTTGTGGCCATCTGGGGGTGTTTATTTCAAGTTAATTTTTCATCTAAGTTAGAGGAAACTTGCAAAACCCAATGAGATAAACTGCAGAAAGGAAGCAAAGCTCCAATAGGAAGGTGTGCCTGGAGAGACTGCTCATTTGTAAAACTCTGACTACTGGAGAAAATAAAGAATTCTTCAGAAGAAATGGCTGGAGAAGCTTCTCTCACAGTAGAAACAGGAGGTGGTGCAAACTTGGATTGAAGTGTCCGACACCTCGGATACCAATTTTTAATTGTGAGCATTCAATTCTTAACACCATATGCAATAGCAATATCATCTTATGAGAAAATCTGCCTTTAGATGATTAAACAAATTGGTCTGTAAGCTCACTTCAAGTCTCTCAACTGGTTTTGAGGATGCGAGAATATTCTTTCTTAAAACTACAAGGTTGTTTATTTGTATCAATATAAATGTCTTAACAATTTAGATTTTCTTAAAAGGGTATTCTGAAGATGACTAGCTCCTAAGATATTAGTAACTATTGTGTACATTTGTGAAATTTGAGCGAAACAAATTTCAGTGAGTCAAAGACTTCTTAAAGCCTCACGTTTGAGGATGCAAGGTCAGTTTTCCAAAGATAAGGACTCTGTTCCCAATCTGTCCTTCTGCTTCTCAACCTTGATTATAAAAGCATTCTTAGTAGAAGCAAACTTTGAGAAATACTGATTTAATATCATAGAATATGATAGCTGAATCAGACTTCTGAGGGAAATCTTACTGCTTATTTGAATTTTGTGAGATCTGAAAGACAGAAAATCCTGGTATCATTTTCAAAGTAGTTATTTGGAAGATCTAGGATAGGACACAGAACTCTGAAGTTTTAAAACATTCTCTGGCAATTCAGAACAAGATGGTATTGCCTGGAAACCACAAATTAAGCCATTACCTTTTATTTTACATAAAAGGAAAATGAATTCTAACTATGAAACTCAATTACTGGCCCTTCATATCTAATGAATTTCAACTCTATTGCAGCCTGCTTCAAAAAGTCTACCCTGGCTTCCATTTTCTTGTGATTCACATCCCATCAGACCTGAGAGATGTCTGATTGACAAGGCACTGTAAGAAAGTCTGATCTAGTAAACACACAAAGTGCTTATTTTGAAAGCCATACAGACTGGGTTCTGGTCTCAGTCTTGTCTTTAATTAGTAAGTTGATTCAGAAAAAGTCTTTTTCATCTTCCAAATGAAAAGTTTGAAGGTAGCTCCTAAGAGCAATTCTGTTCTGATTAAGTAGAAAGATGCTACAGGACATTATTGTTATATCATAAATTTCAGTTCAACTACATATGTATTCCTGACAAATGCTGCCCAAGCTACATACTTGAGGGCAAAGTGGACTGGCTAAGTAGTTCCTAAAGCCAGCAGGGAAAAAAGCCTTCCAGACGTCTGACCACACTCCAGGAGTGATCCCACCAGAAAGTGACTCATGCATACCATTTGCTTCAATTCACTGGTCTGAGTGATCACAGGAGATCAAAAGTCAGACTCATAACAGGAAGTGCTTCTAAAATTATAGCCCCCTCCCTGAACCTGACCTTCCTGCTATCTGTTCTTTGTGATGGGGCATAATTGAGCCAGCTCTGGTTACAGGGACAGAGGGTTGGGAGAGCCAAACGGTCAAAATGAGGTGCCTCTGTCTCAGCATCAATCACAGAAGAGGGTTTCTTTGTGCTTTGAGTGACAGGGGCCAGGTTCAGTTCCCAGGTTTATAACTGTGGATCATTTTCAGCTTCAGTGCTTAGTGAGGACACAAGTTTTCTCCAGATGGCTTTTCTGTAAAAAGGTAAGTGCCTTACCATTCATCTGGTCCTTCTCCTTGAAATTTTTAAACTTTCTCTTGAGAAAAACTCTAAAGAATTCTGGTGAGCTTACCTTTGGGTCTTCGGCAACCTCAGGTGCTAAGCAGGGCGATAAGCTTGCAGTGTGAAGGGGCTGATGAAGCTGTTTTCCAATCTTCAGATACTCCCAACAGTGCAGTGTCTTTGTAGCTGAAAAGGCCTCACAGATAACTGTGTGCCTGAGTTTTAGTAAGTTTAAATAGATTTCAAAAAATAAATGTGTAATGGATTGGAAAAGAACTCTATCTTAAAACTTTATATATAAAAATATATGTATCATAAATATATGCATTATAGATATAATTTTAACTTTAAATGTATATATAATCTATATATACATCTATCTATATATAATAATCTATCTATATATAATAAATATACATTTATAGCACAGGGAGATCAGCTTGGTGTTTTGTGTCCACCCAGAGGGGTGGGATAGGGAGGGTGGGAGAGAGGGAGATGCAAGAGGGAGGAGATATGGGGATATATGTATATGTATAGCTGATTAAATTTTTTATAAAGCAGAAACTAACACACCATTGTAAAGAAGTTATACTCCAATAAAGATGTTAAAAAAATTAACACATCTAAATTTAAAATAAATAAATATGCATTTAAAGCAAAACAAATGATCAGAAGAAGATATAAACCGGTAAAACTTTTTTTTAAGTGTGAGGTCATTGACCAATCTCACCTTCTGCCATTTCCTTCTAGAACTTTAGGCCCCAGCTGTGCACCAGAGACACGAGGGTCTGTGGAGAAACCATGTGCACAGCTCACCTCCTTTTCTGTTCCCTGGAAAAGCGTCTCCTCCTCTGTCTTCTCGGGCTGCTGGACTTCCATTCTCCTCTACATCTTAGTTGAATCTTTGCTCTAGTCCTCCCAGGAAGAGTTATTTCCTTTTTCCCAGAGCAGACACCATGCAGTATTCAGTTTATTCACAACTCTTGTCTAGACTGAGCTCCTCGAAGGTTAGGGCCATGTGTTTTCATGTGCTTCCCCAACTCCAAATACAGGCCTGAGCTAAACTAAATAGACTATGTGATACGACGATGAACAGGGGCAGTGGAGAGTATAAAAGTGGAAGGTTACTGTACTGCAAACCCCCTTGGCAAAGTCCAGGTATGACCATGACAGTGGGTAGCTGAGCTGAGTATGGGAAGAATGATCATTGGAGAGGAAGTTGTAAAATTCTAGAGGACTGAATGGATCATTTATGCTAATATTCAAGTGGAAAGATACCAGGAGAAGTGATGGAGAGTAAAACAGAGCTAATGGCTCATCAAGAATAAGTGGGCATTTGGTTGGTGACAGCAACAAGAGAGCATGAAGGTTGGTGGTTTGTGTTCAAAGAAGATTTGGTCTTTTAAAAGGAGAATTAAAAGAAATATTTTATTTTTAAATATTTGATTTTTTAGGACAAGATCCACCAATATTTGCTAGTGTGGAAAACAGTGACAGCAACAACCCTTGTCCCATCCTACTTGCTTTTGTGTCTTGAAAAGAGGTTGATAGAGGATGCTAAGGTTTTTCTCCACTTCAAAGAGTTCTCCAGGTGAATCCAAATGCTAAGAGTCTTTCCAGGAGCCAAAGCCTCTCAAATCTTCCATCGTTATGCTCTCCTTGTAAGCGCATAGGACATTATATAGTCATGTATTTACGTCTTCAACAATTATTCAGTACTGTGTCTCTTGCAGTGGAAAAAAAAAAGATTTCCGTCCATCTGACTTTCAAGAAGGATATATACAGGTGTGAAAAATGCCATAAGTGAGGTCATTTAACAGTACGCTAAGAGTATAAAACAAAGTGAGTCACTAGCTGTATTTGGAACTCTTTAAGAGGACTCAAACGTCATTTGTGCTTATCTTGAGGGGAAAAACATACACTTTCAAGGTGGAGAAGAGAAGGAAGGGCATTCAAGGCAAAGAGAACAGCATGTATGAATGTAGGAAGATGTGAGTGAGAATATTATGACAGTTGATGGCACACGTTTTGTGCGACTGGGGCCAGGCTTGCTTATGTGTGGGGTATGGGTAGGGTTAAGTTGAGGCAGAGGAGGAATTTATTAACGTAGCTGTAGTGACTGAATTCTTGCCCTGGGAACATTGTGTGTCTAATCAAGTTGCTTCCACTCACACTCTCCAGTTCCTTGGAAATTTGCTGTCTGTGTGTGAGCTGTGGCAATTGACTAAAACTTACGTGGTGACATTACAACTCATGTTCTCAGGTGCTATACATGGATAATGGGGTAAATATTCACGTATCTTGTCTGTTTCATAAATGATGGAGGCACGTGTGTTTCTTCTATAGGTAAAACCAGACAGAGGCACACTAACAGGAATAATAATAACGTCCCCTCCTTCACCCCTGACTCCTGGATCTGCTCTGATTGAAGAGCCAAGAATGGTATTCCCAAATCCCTACAATTGTTTTGGAATTGGCTGTTACGTCCTCAATCGAGCTCTATGCTGAGGGCATTATCAAATTTGTTCTAAGTTCTGTATTATGGCAATGTTACCAAAGATAACAACATCAACAGTATTTCAGTTCTTGTAAAGCACTTCACACACATCACCATATTCAGTTTGAGAGAGGATGTATAAATGTTATTAACTCTAATTTAAGAATGGACTCAGGCTCAGAGAGGTCACACGGCTACAAAATGTCCGAAACTGTGGCTCCAAATTTTTATCTTAGTAATCTTGATTTCCTATTTAAATCAAGACTTAAAACAAAACCTCACAAAAACACTTAACAGTGCGTTTTGCGTATAGTCAGACTGTAAGATCTTCACTCAGAAAAGACAGTCCTTTCTCTGGAAAGCTATGATTTTTTTTTTTTCAAAAGTAATAATGATCAACTCATTAACAGTAGTTGCCTTAAAGCATTTTGATAAGATTCATATACAGATTACTATTATTTAATGGATATTTATTTGAAATAGCTAGTCACTCGTGTATTCAGACTGAAATAACCCCTCTGCTCAATCTTCCTTAAATGTATATTATATTATTTTCAATTGAATTCAAGCTGTAAAGTAACAGAAAGGTAATTCCATGGATTCACAAAGCAAAGTCGAATGTTAAAAGCCAAATCTTTTATGTAATGATATAAGATACAGTGACTCTAAAGTTTAGAACCTCAACCAAACTGGGTTTACAAAGCTGTAAGGTAAGCACTTGGTTGTGCTATGAGAAAATTAAAATACGTAAAAATACAGCATCTCATATATCCATAAGAAGCTGGTCATGCTTGCTTCCCAGATTTTTTATAATGGAATTTCTTCATCAAGCAGAACCATTTGGTCCCTAGAATGCAAATGTGGCAGGATTCCAGTTCCTGGACTAACTGTCCCCTTGGGTTAAAAGAGCTAAGCTGAGCGAGAACTTAATGAGTGTCTACTATAATCCCAGCCATGAGAACGTTTTCCAGAGCTAAAATAATACATGGCATGCTTTCAAGGATCAGGGCTAGTGAGGGGGCTGAAGTCATCCGAGGCTCCAATGTAGTGGACACAGGCTGTGATGGAGGGAGAATGAGCCAATGTGGGATGAAGAAGGAGGCATTTACTAGGATCCAGGGCACAGGGAAGACAAGCAGCCAGGTCCTCACTGCGGACTGAACAGTGTGAACACAGAGAGGTCGAAGGGGAAAGGTGAGCAGGGCCTGGCTGCCGACCAGATGGAGAGGAGTCTGGAAAGTTGGCAGGCCTGCGTTGGCGTCCCTCCACGTCTGATAATTAGGCTGCTGTCTCCACCTGAGTCCTTGTCTTTGCGACCAACTCAGTGCTCAACCTGTCCCCTCTCAGTTCAGCTGTTCCTTCCCCTGGAGACACCTGCCCCAGACCTCCACTCATGTGGCTCCCCCAGAAGCTGACTTGGCCTGTGGGCATTGGCAAGCAATCCTCAACCATGTTCCGTCTGTCTTGCCCACCTTCCCTATTAACCCTGGTTGATTTTCTACACAACATCCATTTTCCATTTTTTTCTATTAACAGACCCCTAAAGAAGTTTTTAGGTGCCTATAACCATCTTTAAAGGAAAAAAAAAATGGCCCTTCACCTGAATCAACGCAATAAATCCCCACTCGTCGAAACCAATCATAATAATTCCTTTCTTCTTGCCAGTACTTGGTTTATGTCGTGGGTTGTGTGGTATAGTTCTGATCGGAGGGATGTGAGGGCAGGTCGACTGAAAAACTGAAAAACCTTAATTAAAACAAAACAAAAGAAAACAGACACACAGGAAGCAGTGGTCCCTTGTGTTGCTGGATGTGGACGAGCGTGAATATGTGGTCCAGCATCACAGCCTCTATCCTGAAGCCAGGAGGTGGGCTCACCTGAGAAGAGGTGAGCAGAGAGGTAGATGCCCAAGACACAGATAAGCATTTTATCCTGGAGCCACCCTACTTCAGGTGAGATAATAAAAATCTTCCTTTTCTTCAGCAGCAGGTGAGTCGAGGTATTAGCTCCTCACATCCGAGAGCATCTGGAGTCTTTCAGCCTCCAGCTGCAAACTTGTGTACAGGATTCCAAATAGCCAGACACATTTCCTCCAGGCTTGGTGTTCTGCCTCCCAGGACTGTAGGAATCCATAGTTTTTTTTTTTTTTTAAAAAATTCAATTTATGGCGGTGTTTTGTTACTGCATCTTAGAAAAACAATTGGGGGGGATCATCTCCGGATTTGAAGGTATACCTGGAGTGATCTTAAGTAAAATGCGAACGCTGTGACATTTACTAAATTTACTTGGGGAAAACCCTGGGGTGGAGGAGGAAAGACACAGGAGAGATGCACACTCCCTCAGAGGGACTAAAAATGAAATAACTTGAGATGTCTTTCAGATGGCTAAGATGCTAGGGCAAAAAAACACAAGCATGGGTTCAAACATAAGCTCTAAAACAAAAATCAAGTGGACTGATGCGCAAGTATAGAGGACTTTCAGTCAAGCAGGATTTTACAGGAAAACTCTAGAAATACTCCAGGGTTACTTGTAGCAAGATATTATTGACTTAAGAGTGGTTTAAAGGTAATACCAAGGAATGGTATTACTTAGTATTACTGCCAGTGTACTAAGTAACTATAGGACATTATAAGTACCCAGCAACCAAGACTAGCTATTCCTAGGCAATTGCCCAGAATAGCTTTGAAATTAGTGCTCAATTTCATATTTGCCAAAAGCTTATTTGAGAATAACACTGTTTAGGGGGAATCACAAGAAAGATGCATCGGATCCCTTAATTTACACACTCTCTTCATTCATCCAATTGTTTTTGCAACAGACATTTATTTCGTGTGCCATATGTTAGGCACCATTCTAGAATTTTGGGACCTAGCAGTAAAAAGATAGGCTACATTTCTATGTTTAAGAAATATATATTCTCATTGGAAAAGAAACATTAAATAGGTAAAAGAATATAGTGATTTCAAATATTAATCAATGCTATGAAGAAAACTAAAAGTAATGGAGGTAGAGTGGGAAAATGACAAAGGGAGTATTATCTGGGAAGGGTTTTGAACGGATGGTCTTTATGCTGAGATCTGAATCTTTGGAAGGAAGCCTAAGAGTAAATATCTGAAAAAAAGAACAATCTGAGTTCGAGTTTCGCATCCCACGGGTTCAACCAACTGCAGATGCAGAACCTGTGCATGTGGAGGGCTCATTGTACGAGGCCATTTTATATGAGGGACTTGCACATCTGTGAATTTTGGTATGGGGGGCGGGGCTGGAACCAATCCCCCACGGATATCAAGGGGCAACTGTATCGCAAACAGAGGCACAGCAAGTGCAAAGGCAGCAAAGAAGAATGGCTTAGAGCCAAGTGTTTTCTCAGTGCGACCAAAGCTTGGGACAGAGGGGACAATACCAAGAAAAGATGTTAGCAAGGTGGGCAGGGATGGATCTTGCAGGGTCTGGAAGGTTCTATACTGAGAGTTGGGAGTCACATTCTTTCTGCTGTGAGTAAATAGCTGTGCTGGGGCAAGAGATTAGCAGTGAGACAGGTAAACGGCTACTGCTGGAGACCAGGAGGAGACCAAGTGTTCCATAAGATAGCATTTTGGAGTCACTTTCTTAGAATTGTAACAAGTAAGACTTTGTTGTGAATCCACTGGTTTTCACGGAGATTCTTAAATAAACACCTCTATGAACATCATTAATGTATTAATGTATTTATTTCAAACAGACAAAGATAAGACTTCTGCGTGGTGTGCATTATTTAACATATTGTTTGGTGCTCTCCTCAGAAGAACTTGGACAAAAGCAACTGAAACAACTGATATTTCGTTGCCTCCTAATTTCTGAATAAATGCACTTTATTGAGTATCTCCTTTAATATTTTTCAATTTCTTCTCAACTTGAATCCTTTTTATTGACTTAAAAACATGTTGAGGTAGTATATGCATAGAGAAAATTTCACATAATAGAGGTATACAACTGGTGAATGTCCACAACCTGCACACCTGTGTAATCAGTACTCAGACCAAGAAACAGAATATTTCCAAAACCCTGAAAGCCTCCTTTGTACTTGTTCCAACTGACCCAAGTTTATCTTAATGTGAATTATACATCTAATAATATTTCCTTTCATATGTTGCTGGGTAGAAAATCCAGAACCATATTTTAGGTCCATTATTAGCAAATGTCAGAACCTCACAGCAGGTTTTTATGTAGTAATCTCCCACTCATGGTTTTATTTATATCTTCCTCACAACCTTTATTGTTCACCTGGTATTTGGTCTTCAATTTCTCTCAGAATCATTGAATATAACTTTGTAAGCCACAGAAAACTTTTCAGGAACACAGAGATAAAACCTGTAAATATTGTGTCAGCCAATTAGTGAGGTTTATTTCAATTAATCTGAGTTCTAGTCCAGGAGCTAGAATGCAGTTAAGAGTGAAGCAAGAAGACAAAATTCACTCTGGTTATACAAATACTTAGGCATAAGTAAAACACGCGGGCCAGAACACTTGCCTAAAATCCCACCCTGATGACCTCTGACAGGTGCTATGGACCCCTGTGTCATTTCACACAGGAGATATCACACCCACCTACCCTATACCTTTCCTGCTCCAGTGTCCAGAGGCTTGGTTATTATGGGAGATCCAAGGCATACCCTCTGCTTTTCAGAGCCCAGGAAGAGAGATGTGAGAGGAAGCCTAACATCTGTGGCCACCTGGTTAGTAGGGTCCTTGGCTAAGAGAGTGATCAGGGTGTAGCGCCACCTGCAGGCACTTAAAGCCCTAGGTTCTCTTCTCTGTCCCTACAATATAATCTCTACCTGGTTCTTCCTGTAAATCTGATTGTACCATTAAAAAAATGCAGTGATCCTGAGTTTAAAAATGTATTTAATTACTTAATCTATTAGGCATTTCAAATTCTTTATTGATTTTTAAAATAAAATTTTACTTTAGGACAGCTATAGATTTTTGAAAAAAATATGCAAATGTAGTACAGAGTTCCCAGGCCTCTCACACACAGTTTCCCCTATTTTTGACAACTCACTTTAGTATGGAACATTTGTTACAGTCAGTGAACCCGTCTTGATATATTATAATTAATGAAGGCTCTGTATTATTCAGATTCCTTTAGTTTTTACCAAATGTCCTTTTTCTATTCCAAGATATCACCTTATAGCTTCATGTCGTGACACTTCTAGATCCTCTGTGACATTTTCTCAGACCCCTTGTTTTTATGACCTTGCCAGTTTTGAAGACCATTGGTCAGATATCTTGTAGATGCCCCTCGATTTGGATTATCTGATGTTTTTCTCAGCCTTGGAGAAGACCTCAGAGGTAAAGTGCCATTCTCATCTTCCCACGTAAAGGACAGACTATGGATATGACTTATCCTTGTTGGCGCTGACTGTGACCACCTGCCTGAGGTGTCTGTCAGGTTTCTCTGCTGTAAAGTTACTCTCCCCCTGCCACCCCCTGTTTTCTACACAATAATATTTGGAAGCAAATCACTCTGAAGCCCACATTTAAGTTGTGTTGAATTATCCTTCATCTTCCCGAGAGCAGAGTGTCTAAATTATTGGGGAATTTTCTGTATGGACTATTTGTTCTCTTCCATGTATTTATTTAGTTATTTATTCACACCAGTATGGACTCGTAGGTATTTTATGATTTGGGTTACAGTTCAATACTACTTTGTTTTTTTGCTCAATTTTTTCCAGCTTTGGCCATCAGAAGCTTTTTCAGTTGACTCCTGTGTCCCATCATTGTGTGTATGTGTGTGTGTGTTTTCACTATTATATCTTCTGGTGCTCCAAGATGCTCCAGGATCATCTTGTAAAATTTCTGCTCTTGTCTTAGAATAAGGAAACTCTCCAAGGAGTTTGGGTCCACTATACTGGAGAATGGTATTAGAAACCAAGAAATGAGGATTAAGTGTGCTCATTACTACAGGGGTGTCGTTATTTCTAGTCCCTCTTGGCTGACAGAATAAGAAGAGATATGTGTGTGTACATGTGTGTATGCTAACCTGTGTGTATACATGCATTTATAAATATGTCTGTATGTAACCTTCTGTGTCTATATTAAGCTAATTATGAGTTTTTTAATGTTTTTAACTCTAATCCATCAGCAGATGAATCCTTCTAGCCTTCTTTCCTTGCTTATCTGTAACTTCCTACTCAAACAGTGATTAACTGGACTCTGATAATTTGCTGTTTACTTAATATATTTAATTGTTCAACTCCAGTATACATATATAGTGGTAACAGAATTGTTAACATGTACCATCATGAGAAACAACTTTATCAAGTAGATTACAGACCTTATATTAGTTTCTTTCATTTTTAGTCTTAAAAACTCCACTTATTTCCAAAATTATGTTTATTAATTTTTAAAAAGAATAATTACACCATAAAATATTTTATTCATACAAGTATCAAATATAGGCATATATAAATATCTCTTTTGTTTTTTAAACAATTTTTAAGTAAACCTTTGTGACTGGTTCACTTACCAATCTAAATAGTCAAGCAACACCATCACTCATGGTTAATCGTCATGAGTAGTATTGTATAATATGATAGTAGAAAATGAAAGTCACAGAGTTAAGCTGAGCTAACAGAAGATGCATGGACATTGGAGTCAGTTTATTATTTTCTAGGAATATGACTTTGGGTGCATAGCTTAATCTATCTGAGCCACAATTTCCTCATCTATAAAGAGGGTTTGAGAAGATTAAATAAATATCCATGTAACATCCTTAGCATAGAAACTAATTTGAAGTAGACATTCAATAAATGTTATTTTTAACTTAGTTTTTAATTATTTCTTTTGCTGTCTCTAGTTCTTTACTTGAGATCAACTTATTGCCATGACAAAGTGCTCAACCAATGATTGTCGGGTTGTAGTGACATCCTTCTCTGAATAACCTTGGATCAGGTTCTTTCATTAGAACCCTCCCCAAGTGCTAGCAACTTATTTTCCACAAAAGAAAGTTTTGATTTTCATCTGGCACAGGAATCCAACCTGAAATCCTCAGAGCACACATGAGGGAGATTGCCTACAGAGAGCTCATGCTTTAAATCAGTGTACTGGAAACTAACACCCCATTTAGCAAAAGGAGCAGAAAAGCTGCTCGACCTGCAGAGCCAGTGGCTGCCTGCATAGAAACTGCCTAGCTGGAGCCGTCCCAGGTAAATACCTTGAGTTAAACAGACATCACAAATATCAACTCCCTATATTTCCGCCAATAGAATTTCTTATCAAAGTCATCCACCACTCAAAGACTTAATTTATTTTTCTAACTTAGTAAAACAATGGCTCTTTTATACAGTATCTGAATAATGTAAACCTAATAAAGGCAAGGGAAATCCTATCATCGAATGTGACAGAGAACACGGGCTTTAAGTGTTTGAGTAGAAATGATCTCTTTCACATCAGAGGACGGTAGATAGAAAGATGAATGTCAGTACTGCACCTGGAATAGAGTTTAGTAATCCTAGCCTCTAGCATGGAGGGAATAGCATGAAAAAAAAAAAAAAAGATTTCTCAGTCATTGCTGTACTAGAATTCCTAACAACCCTAGGAGATTGTTCACTCAATAGACACTGTGGGTGCAAGAGCTCCATTCTTGTCTGAGCACCCAAACAGGAGACCCAAGCCCGATTTTCTTGATATATGGAAGCCAACTTTCCAACAATGTCTGGTATTGTCTTTTTAACATGTGATATCCCTCTCTTGGGTATGAACAGGCCAAACGTGATACATGTTTTATGTCTAATGGGACCAGGCTTCCGATGACACTTATAGCCCTATGAATATCAGGCCCGCAGGATGTGATTTTATAAAAGATACACACATCAGAAGAAGTGAGTGCAGCCAGTGCTCGGGCCATTTTGGGGGAAGGCAGCTTGGACCTGTAGAAAGTTCTCGCATGTGCAATCTCCCTCCCTGGTTCTCTCTCATGGCTGGTTGTCACTGCCCCACAGCTCGGTCTTGAACCCTGAATTCTGGACAGTCCTCAGGTTGTGATCACCTACTCAACATTCATCTTACTGCTCTGACTTGCTTTCCTTACATGCTCTGTCCTCTGGCATTATTCTAGCAACTCTCCATAGGCCATCAAGTTCCTTCTCTTTATGGGATCCAGAGATCTGTTTGAGTTTTGTCTTCTTTTGTGGGTGGTATGTCCTTCCCCAGACTCATGCTGCTTGTTCTGGTCTGATTTACAGCCTTTTTTCAGTGACCTGTAATCTTGCAAGGCTTAAACAGGACCAGTGTAAATTTTATAACTTCACTGATCAGAAATGTTAACAGTATCCTATTAAACCACTAAAACATTGCAAAGAGGTAAATCTTACCATTCTTATTCTGTGGCTGTAAAAAGGGTTTGGGGCCATCAGACAGTTGAATGACTTGCCCAAGGTCACAGAGCTAAGAAGTGACAGGATCCAACCAGGTCTCTCAACCACAAGTTCCTACCCATTTCAACAAAACTCTGCATTTTCACCAAAAGCCACTCTAAAAGTGGAAAAAATCCCCTATTCTAAGATGTTATGAATTCTTTACTGATCTGTTTTTTGTTTTTAACCTGAAGGTTAACCTATAACCACCTGGTTATGGATAATTGCATTTTATTCTATTAAAATAAATAAACGTAATCGACTGATGATAACAGATACCTAAAGACCTTATAAGAAATGTCTACATAAGTTGTCTCAGTTTCTGTTGGGAATATTAATTTTTTCATTTAATATAGTATACATAAGAGCTGCCATTTAAGAAGCATCCACTGTATGCATGCCCCGTGTTGGCATTTTACAGATTTTGTCTCAAACTTAGAACAACTTGACGTCGTAGGGACTGTTATCTCCTGGAGAGGAAACTGAAGGTCAGAGGAGGTAGAGACTATTTTCAAAGTCATGCAGTGGCAGAGCCAAAAACTGAACTAAGATCTGACTCTCTCCCAAATTCATGTTCCTAAGATACCATCCAGTCTTATTAGCACTCAGCATGAATGACGTAATTTTAATAATTTAAAAGCATCTCCCGTGGACTTCATAACAGAGAAACCTCAACAGTGGTCATCTTAATCAGTTAATGGTAGGTAAGCTGATTCTCTAAGAAGTCAGAGGCATTACATTTAGTTTTGAACATTTTTTTGGAACAGCCCACAGGTAAAACCAAACCAAAACAACAAAAAAACCCTCCTCTATCTGTATCTTCATCTTGAAGTCTCATTCTTCTTTGACTTGTCCTCCTTAATTAACTTGCTACTGAAGCTTTTCTTATACCTTCTGAGACCCACATCAGAAAGCCCCTCACTGCAGTAATGCGCTGCACTCACGCGTCATCAGCTGGGCGACAGCTCAGTGCTGCCGCCACTGTAAATAAAGCTGTTAATTTTGTTACTGTCAGGAGTTCACATGGAGGCATGCCTACTTACAGGAAATACTTCCAGCATTAAAGCCATCATTTCTAATAGACTTCCGAAACCAAGCTCCCTCTCCTCTTAGGAAGGAGGACCTGTAAGGCACAGAATCTCTGAAAAGAATTCAGAATGTGGAGATGCGAATGACTAGGATGACAGGTCCTGCCCAAATTTGCAGTAGAGGTGACCAGCTTGTTTTATAGGAGGAGCTTTCAAGGAAGTGCACCAAAGGTCGTCAAGCCTGAGGGATGGCCAAGGTGAAGCCATGAGCCCCTTCCGGTCCCAGCATCTCAGAGGGTCACGTGGCACACAGAGCATCAGCACTCCAGAGGCCAGGTTCTGCTGAGGGGCTCATTGCTCTCTCAGCCTGAAGTAGTTCAAATCTCAGGCCAATGTTATTTCCATTCCCAATTCTCTAAAAGGTTTTTTTTGCTACCCCGTTGATTCTCCTAGCGCTTCCTGTACACATCGCCCCTGGATCACTCAGCACATTTCGGTGAGATGAATGGATTGCATGTCTCCAGCCCTCACCAGACAGAAAGACTGGAATCTGTTGTCTATACTTTTGCCTTCCTGGAGCTCAGCACAGTGCCTGACACCATGTACAAGATCAGTAAATGGAGTTGAATAAATTACTTTTCTCCACTGAGAAATAAATCAATAGGAAAGGTATTAAGTACCTGTAGAACTACAGCCAGACCCACCAAACATTAAAGTGTGAAGCAGAAATACTGATTGGTAAGATTCTGTAAGAGGACAAAATTACAGGGCTGCCACTAAAGGTCTAATCATTTAATGTGTGCAGCCGTTGATCAAGGCTATCAAGACAGAGCAGGATGCTTATTGGGGTCACTTTCTCCACTTGCAATAAAGCTTCGCATTCTGGACTCATGTGTATCCATTTCTATTCCATATACTCAGTAAGCTACTATTAATAATCATTGAAAGTGAACTTATGATGATGAAAAGCAGACTGTATTCAGCACATCTTTTTCTGCCGAGTGCAAAAGCTTCATTAAAATAAAACATATGAGCAGTTTACACGAGCATATGAGCAAGTTCTACTTGCTCCCAGATGTTTGTAATGATGCAGCACCTGTGGCTCCACCCACCTGGGTCCCGAATCAAGTGATTCCCCTCACCCATTCCATCAATCCTCCCTGAGAGGGGGTCCTAGATTCCCAGGGAGAGACAGGGAAATTCATATTTATTTAAGCATCCTGTGTGATAGGTAATGTGCTAATACTATAGTTTATATTTAAAACACTGTATAGCACTTCAAATATAGTTTCTGATTTACAGTCACAAGAATTTTGCTATATAGTTATGATCTCTGTTTCATATGAAGCAAATGTCAAAACCAATAAACAGCTCATCCATGCTATTATGTTTTCAAGGATTTTAACAAAAGTCTGACTGACTTCAAAATCCATGTGGTAGAAAGTACCACAGCAACTGCCTTCCAAATTGTGTAATGGGGAGGATTTTGTTCCAGAGGGAAGTCATGACTTGTCCAGCGTTGTTTACTTTTACCCATTGGTGAGTATGGGTCAAACATCTACCATGTGCCAGCCACTATTCTAGGTGCTGCGAATCCCACAGTAAAAATAATAGATAATGTTCTTGCATTCAGAGTGCAAAGAGCTGAGTAGCAGTCTTAACTGTCTTCTCTCCTAACCACCGCATATAATAATTACACAGTTATATGCATGACTACATCCCCAGATGCTTTGGAATCATTCAGCTAAAAAAGCCCGCAGTCCTGCCCCCTGCAGGTACACAAGCTCCTGTGCAGCCATTTTTGGAGTAACCTGTCAGTCATGTTCTTTCTCTGATGAAAACCTCCAGTGTTGATTATAAGAAGTTTGCTTTATTAACAGTCATCCATCCTTTGGAAATATCATGACCATATAGAAATAGATAACATAAAAAACAATTCAATTTTTTCAATAAAATGGTTTCTAAATTTAATTTTCAAAATGGTAAACATGGTACTCTCTAAAAATGGTAACAAAAGCAAAGACGAGAGAGAGTGACACAGATTCCATCTAATGAAGCTAAGAGATGTGTAAATCCACATGGACACACTTATTGGGGATCCCCGTGGCCCCTGATTTCAGGTCAAGAAGGCCACACAAAGATGGTGGTGCCCAGGCTGGAAGCCAGCTCTTCCCTGGGACCTACTTTGGCACCAAGGAGAGTCAAGGAAGGGGGAGCTCAACCAAGGACCACGCAGATGCCGTGATGCACAGTGAGTCAGAGACTGGGTGGTCAAGAACCCCCTGAGCTTCAATTCTGTCTGATGTGAAAAAGTAGCAGCTAATGAACTTGTTCATACAACCAAGTCTGTGTCATAGGTGCCCACGAATACCAGCTCTCACCTGGTTAAAAGACTTTTGCCACATGTTAGATTTTGTTTAAAAAATGCACATCATTTTATTTCAACTTTAAAATACCTATATATAATTTTTAAATATTGTCTTCTTTTCCCAATCAAACATAAATAAATATAAATCTTATTTAGTGTACTTGTAGCCAGGGAAGTTTAAGTAAACTGGCTCTCCAGGGGAGCAGAAGAAACTTTGATTTGTAGCCTTCTCCGATTTCTGCATTGTAAATACTCCCACCAAGGCCAATTTCAAGTTACCAACAGATGAATACCCAGCTCACAAAATTCCTACATATTTGACTGTGTTTGACTTTGGCCCTCATGAGCAGGTGGGAGCCGACAGCAGCAGTCTACAGCACCCCTTGATTGACCTAATAACAAACTTTTGTGAGGTGCCCTGAAATAATGCAGATTATCTTTTCTTTTTATACTCACAATAACTCCCTAAGGTAGTGAATCAGGATGTTTTCCTCTATTTTACAGTTGAGGAATAAACATTTTCAGAAAACCTGAAGAAGACTGCAAAAAAATAAAGATAACATGAAACATAAAAAGAATTCAATAAACGTCTGGTGATTTGAATTGTTGATGGCCGGCATGGAGAAAACAGATAACACATAGGACTTTGGTGTCTGATACCTACAGATGCTCCTCAGAGAGAAGCAGTACCTGTCTGTTTCTTCCCGGAGCCTGGGCTTACCTTCCTGATGGCGCATGGAGCAGAAGACCCCACGGCATCGGAGGTACCGAAGCTTCACTCTCAGCTGGAGGCTTCAAGCTCAAGTCCAAGAACAGGGGGCTCAGTTCCAGCTAGCCGTGCCTGCCTCTCAGGATGCGCATAACCAGCCTCCAAGAGCTACTTCCTGGTGATGCCTCCCCTCGCCTTAGACCATCCCTTCTATAGTTCAAGAACTTGTTCTTCAACCTGCTGCAAAGTTAGACTTTCATGAAGTCACCCTCAGCTGTTCTTTCTCTAGGCTAAAAAATCCATTACCCGAAAGTCTCCCTGGAGTCCTGTTTCCCCACCCCTTCATCATTTTGTGATTCTTATTTGAGTTCTGTTTGAGAGAAATGAGAATGAGCTTCTGGGGGACAGTCTCGCCCCTGACCCTGAACTGGAAAGCAAAGGAAACTTTGAGTACTGAGAAAAGGATGGTCACACGGCCATTTCTTGCAGGAAAATCTCCCTCCTGGGCCTCCCTCTGGATTTCTCAGCAACCCTGAAGCCTCAGCACATAAGGGCTGCTCTGCTCTCAGAGACCCTGCCTCTCTGCCCCAAGAGAGACTTGGATATCAGAACAGAAGATCTGGAAATGATTGCAGACACATCATTTTAGACACAAGACAGGGAGCCAATGGATTTCCATATCTTAATCTCAAAGAGTCAACTGAAGAAAGAAATCAGAAGCATGATGTCCTAACACATTCATAGTCTAGCCCCAAGTGGACTCTGCAAAAAAAATGAACCATAGGTCTCCCTGATGTGAGAAGAAAGAATATTCATGTTATTCTCTACATTTAATGTCTTTGCAGTAGAACATGTTAGCAGGACCCTTTCAGCCTTGCTCCCTACTATCCACATCTCCTAGAATAGGGACCAGCATGTGATTTTCCTTCCAAGTGTATTTGTCTTTGTTGGAGGAACATACATCACCTAATCTCCACCTCCACCCCCCTGCACGGCTTCATATAGGTAGATATTACTGATGAGAACATTTAGTGAAAACACTAAATTTCATAGAGTGTTTATGATAAAGATCATAAACGTGCAAGTGACAGAAACCCTCTAGAATTACTTTAATTACAGAAGATGTATTATAGGAGTGCATGGTATCTGAATCTTAACGGTGTTCAGTGTATCCCAACTTCACATAGGATTAGACCTGGAGCAGAAGAATCTTTGCTCTTTCTCTCTGGGGCCCCAGGGAGCTGAAAGCTGTTCAAACTCTTCAGTGCAGCAGGCATAGGAATGAGGTAGAGAAGAGCTATGTTTCAGTCACATTTCTGCCAATAGCTGTGTGATCTCAGGAAAGTCACCTAACCTCTCTGAACATTATTTCCCTGTTTATAATGTGGGATATTTGATCTCTGTTCTTCCTACCACAGACCAAATAAGCTAATGTTGTGAAATATTTTTATAAATATTATAAATATAAATATATAAATATAAATATTTTTATAAATATTATATGAATATTTATAATATAAATATTATATAAAATAATAAAATAATATATAAAAATAATAAAATATTATATATAAAAATATATAAATATTTTTATAAATATTATAAATATAAATTAAAAAACTTTAAAGTAGTATACAACAGAAGATTAACTAATTATAGTCAAGAATTATCCCTCTTTTTAGGCTGGAAAATGCAAATCAAATAAATAATTGCCATCCGTCTAAAGAATTTCATTAGATTTTCACATCAAGAGCTGCATTAAGATAACCTGGAGTGGGCTTCCCTGGTGGCGCAGTGGTTGAGAGTCCGCCTGCCGATGCTAGGGGACATGGGTTTGTGCCCCGGTCCGGGAGGATCCCACATGCCGCGGAGCGGCTGGGCCCGTGAGCCATGGTCGCTGAGCCTGCGCGTCCGGAGCCTGTGCTCCGCAACGGGAGAGGCCACAACAGTGAGAGGCCCGTGTACCGCAGGAAAAAAAAAAAAAAAAAAAAAAAACCTGGAGTGAAATGAAACTATTTAAGGATATAAAATTTCAAGAAAACATATAAAATAAAATAAGTCTTTTCAAAATTAAAGACCCTATAGGGTTTTATGTTTTTTTCAAATCAGAAAGAAATGAAAAGACATTTAATACCTTCACTAAATTACTTGGATTCAGTTCAAATAAGCGAGAGCAGGCTGAGGTGTCCCTGACAGGCAAATTGTTAACCTGTGGCATGCTTCTCCCTCCGACAAAAACAGAGAAGCTTTGAAAGAATGCATGTTGTCAGATGGGGTTATGTTTACTGGACATGATTCTAAATTTTAGAAATTAAAAGGCTTTAAATTTTGATCTTCACATGTCAAAAGGAGGTTAAACTATTTTGGAGCAAAACAACATGCTTTAGATATAGCCTGGGGGCCATGTACGAACATGAATTCTTGAGTATTTTGAGTTTCATACCTAATGAAAAATGAAAATGAAAAAACAGGGAGTAATGGCTTTTCACTTTATGGGTGTTTCTTTCAATACATCTCTTCTTCGACCTGGAATTAAAAAAAAAAAGATTGATATATAAACACTGCTGTGTATCATATTAGTTTTATTGCCTGCAATGTATCTGAAAAACAGGAAAACTATAAATTAATACAAGTTCTCTCTTACTTTGGCATTGATCTATTCATTCATTCAGTTTTTCATTCACTGAACAAACATCACTTTAACAAGCTTGTTGTGTGAAGTAGTAGGGAATGTTCTAAAATTAGGGTAGATTATGAAGAAAGAATTCATGATATCTCTCTTTCAATCTTTATAGTCTAGTAAGGTAAATAAAGGTAGGTCAATAGATTTGAAAAATTTATTAATGATTGACTGATAAAGATATAAATCACTAAATTTCAAGTAGAATGTAAAAAGAGATCAGAAAAAAATTGAAAATAAAATATAAAGCATAGAGCTTGGAAGTTTGGCTCATGGGGATTAGTGTTTCAAATGGTGCGATTTTTTTTTTAGAGAAGTTAACTTCTTGACTAAGTAAAAATGTATTTGTAATTGTTTGCTTAGTTCAGTTATGAAGCAGTACCGAAAGGTCTCCTTTTCTGCTGAAACATAGGACTGTGTGAATTACTTGAAATGGGAAGAAGGAGAAACTATTGGAAATGACTTTTGGGCACACCATCTATAACAAAAGCTCATTTTTCCTTTCTTTGCAATTTGTTGGAATATCTGCAAAGTATAAACATGTTTTTTGTACCTGAATCACACATTTTGAAAGAAGACTTAATGAGCAAGGTCCATGTATTCATTCACTACTTAGACAAATATTAAATACCAACTTTGTAAGAGAAGCCCCTGAGCTGGAGGAACTTATGGCTGGTGAAAAACGCTGACATACATACACGCATCTAATAACAAAAGCACTTCAATCTACATGATCTCATTTGTTCTGCAACAGCCTTGTGATTATTAAAATCCCATTTTGTACTTTAGAAAAATGAGATTTGGAGCAGTTAGGCAATTGTTAAAGATCGCTCAGCTTGACACTGAGAGACCCCAAAATTAAATGGAGTTCTTCCCGTTAGATACACAAGTTTTATTACATTAAAAGATAACCAGATATAGTTTTTAGACTACATAGATTTTATTTGGCGATGGAATAAAAGATGAACCATCAAAACATCCCTTGAAGATGTTTGCCCTTCTTGAAGTATCCTCTGCCTTGGTGACCAGGACTCATTAGTTTCTCCTTCTCTGGCCCTTAGTGGCCGCATTCTCATGACGTGGATGTTCCACATGGCCAGGGCCTGAGACTTTTCTTTCCATTCTGTACCCTAGGCAATCTCACCCCTGCCCATGCCTATAATCAGTGTCTGTACAGAGTTATCTCACAAACTACATCTCTTGATCAGGCCTCTCCACTGAGACACTCAGCATCTATTCTT
This sequence comes from Lagenorhynchus albirostris, assembly GCF_949774975.1. Lineage (NCBI taxonomy): Eukaryota > Metazoa > Chordata > Mammalia > Artiodactyla > Delphinidae > Lagenorhynchus > Lagenorhynchus albirostris. The sequence goes on along the minus strand of NC_083107.1, from coordinate 85,251,587 downwards.
AGGATTTCAAAAGCAGCTCCAGAAAAGTGACCCCTTGATCTTTCCTTCTGAGATTTGTTCTGCTCTGCTTTTCCTTCTCTGGGTGAAAGACAGCACCAATCGCTCAGCCGTAGAAGCCAGGAACCCTTCAGATCACTCTTAACCCCGGGGTCCCCCTCCTAGACCTCACAGTGAAAACTCCTGATACAAAACCCCTTACCTACTATGGGCCAGAGGACAATTCTTGGACATTTAATTTGCCTCATCTTATTTAATCTTCATGTTGTAGAATCCCCACATTTTTCTCAATATAAAGAGAATATATCATTTACATGTAGTTTATTTTCTATTTAGTAATAACAATAATAATAATAATATATTTCTTGGTGCCTGGCTCTAATTTCTTGACCTTCCTATCAGCCTGCTTAGGAGGGACATCTACCAAAAGTGAATATTAGTCCAATTCAGTAAACTTAGTATGACCATCACTGGTTTGTACTACAGGTGGCCTGTCTGGCCTTTTCGCTTTTAAAGATTCACTGCTGGAGCACGTGTACCTGGCATTTTGCCTCCAGTTTTGACATCTCAAGCTATTTAGCCTCTTCATCTTGACCCCAGGCTCCGATGCTTTGCAAGTGCCCTGGGAGGCCTGTGTCCACTTACCTGGGAGTACAGGAAGGTCCATCACACGCGGACCACAAAAAGCAGGAAGAACGGCCTCCGCCTCACATCTCCAGATGCTGCTGCAGGTGCTGGGCCATTCACCATGCAGGTGGTGAGTGGCCATATGAAGAGTTTTCCTAGACTCTTTTGAGCTGTCCCTCAGCACACCTGGCATTACTCCATGGTCCCTCCCATTCTCAAGTTCCTCTGTACCCATCTGCACATTGCTCAGGCTGCCTTCCCCCATCGTGTTGGGCTATAGGAGAAACACGGAGTCTTCTCTCTTCCCCTGCATCCTTTCTCCACCCATCAAACCACCCTGGAAGAAGTGGTACCTGGGACTGTGAATTCTCCCTGACAACTGCTTGTCCTCCACTAAACCTCGTGGCCAAGAGATAGAAATATCAGAGGCAGAAATAAGGGAATGTGCCACACTATGTATAAACTTCTACCATCTGGCTTTTTCACATTTGATTCTTGACGTAGTAAAGAAAACATTTTTAAAGGATCTCTTACTCTCTCTTTCTCTTCTTTTTAGAGCTTGCTTCAAGCTCTAAAAACACTATTTTTGTCAGTCGATGCTGAGAAGTATCTCATACTAGCTGGTGGCTGCCCTTTCTTGAAACTGAAACCCACAAATGCAGTGGGTTAGATAAAACCTCTGCATAAGAAAACATATCTGAAATAAACATTAGCCTAATGCAGTCACAATACTTCAAGACAAATTTTGTCATGCTGGTTCACACATGAAGTTCAGAGAGAAAAACAGACATTGTCAAAGTCCAACAGCTAATAGACCTAACTCCTTTTGAGAAGTTTGCCTGCAAATCTCTGTGACCTTGGGAGTGACCACCACCTCCTGGGCACACGTGTCACAGCTGTGTATAGACAGGGTGGCTGAACTGTGGGAATAACCTTGTGACCCTTTATTCACCTTTCCCAATATCTTCGCCTTCTCCCAAGACAGTGTGTGGCAGCAGGATTGACGTTGAGTGTAAATTTTGGTCAGGGACGGAGACTGTTCAGAGAACTCGCAGTGACAGGAGGTAGGTCACAGGAGGTTCACTGAACAGAACTTCCTAGAAAATCTGTTCAACTTGACCCAAGCATCACCTGGGAGAGTCACTGGGGGATGGAGAAGGGCACAACTCTGCATGCTCCCTGCATCCCCAGGGTCTAGTTCAACGACAGAATTCAAGCTCTCCTACTCAGATACTGGTCTACTGGTGGATGTGCTGAAAATCCTCTCATCAGTACAGTGGGTGACAATGAGATGTAACAAATAACTCAGACCTATAAGGCTGTCCACCGGGAGATAAACTGTAAATCAACACATAATGGATCAAGCAGGGCCATGCAAAGTCACCTAGAGATAAAGGTCAAAACTTATTTGCAACAAGACTGAAGTATTTGCTTATATAAAGGAGATCTACGGCATCTATGGTTACTATGAAAGGAGCTGAGTCTAATGAGAAGCTTAGAAAATACGGTCAAATTCAGCGGCCATGGCTCACGGGCCCAGCCGCTCCGCAGCATGTGGGATCTTCCCGGACCGGGGCACGAACCCGTGTCCCCTGCATCAGCAGGTGGACTCTCTACCACTGCACCACCAGGGAAGCCCCTGGCTGACTTCTTATAATTGGTCCCTGAACCTGGAGCTCTAGTCTCTGAGACAAAATGACTCTATCCGGCAGAGACACATGATATAATATCAGGTTCTTAGGGACTGAGCTACAAAACGTTTGGACTGTTCATCTAAGCCCCTTGGTCCTAATTATAATCTGTCTTCCCTTGTCAGTGGACCTACCCAAAGAGGACCAGCTGAGACAGCTGATGCAAATATTCTGATTTCTAGAATAATTATGTTTTAGGGATGGCAGTAATCAGATTAAGTAAGCCATAGAGTGTTGAGTGCTTATGTGTGCAAAGAGGAATGCTGGGTTCTGTGAAGTTTGGGGTGTAGCCAGGCTGGTGCAATGCAAACACCATGGAAAGAAGAAAGTTGGGTTGTTTTGGAGAGAACACTGCTATGGTCATTTCTCAGAGTCGTGAGGATGTTTCTGCCGGTTCCTTCTCTCAGTCTAAGGGCCCTGGTCTTCACCCCTTTGCTGCCACTTGCCAGTTTTCCTTAAGTTTTGGATCCTTCCCTGAAGGACACTTCAGACCTAGTGGAACCCCTTAACTGTCCCACTCTCTTTGGGAGTGGTTGAGATTGGCCAGGCCTGGATTCCAAACTTCTCTCCAGTGCAGAGCCCCAGGCACAACTGGTTAAAAAAATAATCTAAAAAAAGAAGGGTGATAATTAATAAATATGATTTCCCAAGAGTCAGAAAACAGTCTCCATCTCTTCTGAAGCATGAACACAGTGAAGCCCAGCCCACGCACAATTAGATGCCAAAGTTATTGTCAGATTCTTTGAAGAAAATAGCAGGGCATTTTTTGAGATTTGTGGGGAGGATATGATAGACTTACAAGGACTGAATATGTTCAGGGCGGAAAATAAGGTTTTCAACAGACTCTTTGCTACCTTAGAATTAGACAGCCATGTTAATGGTTGTCCCACTGCTTAGACTTGTCATACATTTATTATGAGATCTTTTCATTTCAAATCTCTCTACATATGATTATTATTTTGTCAAAAGAACTATTGATTATTTTAAATAATGCAGTATCATTACCCTGTGAAAAAATCTCAATACAAAAGGAGCTTTCTGAAAAGCAGCCTAAATACCTTATCTCTGCCATTAATCCAAGGAAGCATGATTTTGATTTTCAGTTCTTTGAAATTCCTCCCTACTGTTGCCTGTCATCAAGAGGCCCATCTTTTTCTGACCCCATGGTACTAGAGAACTATGCCATCCAAGCATATTCTTTCTGAGGAGGGGAGAGCATGAGCTTGTGCATTTTCTGGGGATTTATCTGATGTCCAAGAAAATAGAAGGTAACCCTTACACCCTGTCCTTGTCTTCTGCCAATGTGTCACAAGAGTCTCTGATTTTGCTTTCACACAAATAAGAAACAAGCCCATTTCAAGAATTAGTTTAGCCTAAAGAGTGATGAAGTAAAATACAAATTAAGAGCAAAAGAAAAGCATGCCGAATTTTATACCTGTTACTGTGTTAAGTCATTTTAGAATAACGTGCCCAGGGCTTAGCTATTGTGCTGGAATGGACACACCTGTCCACGGCCATGGCCTTGACATTGGGCACAATTAGGGAAGTAGCAAGGTAACAAAAACAAAACACACACATTGGAAGATGCTCACAGAGTGATTATAAACAATATATTTTTAAAATCTTTATTGAAATATAGTTGATTTATAATGTGTTAGTTTCAGGTGTACAGCAAAGTGACTCAGTTATACACATATATATAAATATATATACATATTTTATATTCTCTTCCATTAGAGGTTATTACAAGATATTGAATATAGTCCCCTGTGCTATACAGTAGGTCCTTGTTGGTTATCTACTTTATATATAGTAATATGTATATTTTAATCCTGAACTCCTAATTTTTCCCCTCTCCTTTTCCCTTTGGTAACCATACTTTTTTCTTCTATATCTGTGAGTCTGTTTCTTTGTATATTAGTTCATATGTATAATTTTTTTACATCCCACATATAATTGATATCATATGATACTTGTCTTTCTATGTCTGGCTTACTTCACTTAGTATGATAATTTCTAGGTCCATCTATCCATGTTGCTGCAAATGGCATTATTTCATTTTTTTCTGGCTGAGTAGTATTCCATTGTGTATATGTACCACATCTTCTTTATTCAATCATCTGTTGATGGACACTTAAGTTGCTTTCAACAATACTTCCTAATGGAAATTGCTTTGAGGCGCAAACACAAGAGAGCAACTAAATATATCGCATCCAATAACATTTTGGTGGAAAAAAAAGCATCATTATAAATTATACACACATTCATTGTAAGTAAGAATGGATGAGAGAAAAGGGAAGACTATCAGTGAAAAACACCTATTATTGAGAATTTATGTCCATTGACATGATTTATTATAATTTTATAGATTAAAAAAAAAAGTGCTTAAGAAGCTAGCAGTAGGTTCCATAATTAGAGGTTGAGTGGAGATTTCATGCCAGGCTAGAGTGTCTCTAGAACCAGGTTCATCTGTTATTCTTCAGAGCTCTTTTTCAATTTTTCAGCAGATATTACATTATGTTGGTACATATGTGGTTGATATTTTTAAAAAGTCCCTTATATATTACTTTTCTATTACAGGAAAAGCAAGAAAGCAAAAGAGAGAGAAAGTGTGAGTGAATGACAGTTGAAAAAAATGTTTGTCCCCTTGTGTGGTAATAACTTTGTTAGGATCGTCAATGATCTCTCCAGGAAGGACAGCTTGTCCATAAGGAAAGTGCTTATGAACATGGGGCCACGGACAGAACAGAGTGAAAACGTCCATGTGTTCATACGCTGCTTCTCTTTTCTGACAGTATCATGACAGTTATCTCAGTTTATTTTTAAAACAGGAGACATTTTTCAAAGCTGGAGGGGATTATAAGGAGATTGTCCAAAGACTTCTAGTTTATTGATAGGAAAAAACAGAGAAAAGTTGGAAAGTGACTACTCAAGTCCGGTAACCAATGCCAGAGTTCAAGTTGCTTCGCCCCAGCCTGTGCCTGTCTTACTGGAGCACACAGCCTGCCTTTCTCAGGCCTGTGCACAGTTCACTGCTTCTAGGAAGGCCTGACTCGCTCTTCTGCATTTCTATTTGAGCCCATCTCCCAAGAGGGGGTCACAGTGAAAGAAGGTCTGTCCCCGGCCAGCTGGTCTACCCTCCCTCTGCTGTTGTTCAGCAAGCTAACAGCTGAGGGGCCACCTCCCTGAGGGAAGGAAGGCTGCAATCTCATCTCCCCTTTCTCCTGAGGCCATAGGCAGAAGGGGAGGCGGGAACATGGCTTATTAGTAGCAGCTGCCCCATATATCAGGCTCTTATTTCCCAGAACTCACTGAGTGCTGCCTAGCGATATTTATATCTCCTGGACACACTGAAATACTTAAGCAATGGGCTTTAGCCATACAAATTATCTGCACATTGAAAGTGTCATTGTTTCCAGTAGTTACAGAACTGAATTACTACATTTCTTTAAAATGCCATGTTAGCTATTTTGAGGATAGTCCCTAGAAATGTATTATGGATGCAAAGTTAAAGAGGTAAGAAACACATTATGAATCCAGAATCTTAACTGTACCATCATCACCACATGTTTCCTCCCATCCACTCCCAGTGGCTCTCCATGACCAAAGAACACAATAAAAGAAAATCTGTCTGATGGTAGGTCCTCTACAAATATTCTTTGAGCGTACCTTCTAAATAAAGGAGAAGCAGTGATATTTGATTGCCTAATTATATTCCAGACACTTTGTACATTTAATTCTATTAAAACAACATTTTTCATACAAAAAAGAAAAATATATCATTCAATGCCTGCTTATATTGCTTATTTTCCAGGCACTCTACAAATTTACTTGCATTCTCTCATCTTTTCAATTGCTCTACCTTCTGCTTGAAATGCTGATCCACAGTGTATTGCTCAGGCTCATGCGTTCATGCTGTTTAGGTCTCTGCTCCAACACTGTCCCAGGATTCACACCTGGAAGACCTTTCACAGCCAGTCTAGTGAACATCTCCATCCTGCACCCACTGCCCCTGCCTCTGGATTACTCCTTGTTCCCTTGCTCTGCATGTCTTTTCTTCACAGCCTTCATTACTATTTGGCACACACACACACACACACACACACACACGTATATATTCTTCCTTGTTTTTCCCCCACTAAAATGTGAGCTCTATCAGGACAGGCATTAGTTGTATTTATTTGTGTTTTGTTTACCTCTGTATCTCTAGCTCTTATAATAAATGCTGGCACAGAGCTGAAACATTGTATAAGAAGAAATCATATCTTGTATCTACTTTACAGAGGAGGACACTTAGGCTCAGTGACACTAATCAGGTTGCCCAGTATGATTTCTTCAAGACCCAGGGATCAGGCCCTTTGACTCCTCACAACCTTGACAGTCGAGCTACTCTTTAAAACATTCACATTCTAATCCCTACTCAGTTTATACTTCCATGGAACATGGTCTCTTTTCTCATTACATGAATATTTATTAGATAATATGATGTGATAAGTACTGCTGTACTCCACGAGGACACAAAATTAGAAAGGGTCTCTGCCCTCAAAAATGTTTAATTGAACAGCAGAACACACATATACAGAAAGAAGTAACTGAAGTACAATGAGGAAACAAGATCCAGTCCAACTAGAAAACAGCATTGCCAACAAAGGGAGGCGTGAAAGAGCAGAAGAAGTTTGGAGATTTTTAAGCAATGATGTTAGACAAAGCATGTAATTCTAGCATATAGAAAACTCCCAAATATAACCGTATTGTTAAGTAGCTCTTTATGGTAAAATATAGAACAATGTGTGGGAAGTTAGTAAATTAAGGCTGAACACACTGACAAGGACTAGATTCTAAAATGACCTTCTATAGTCATTAAATTACAAGTTAATTCTGAGAGATTCAGGCAACATATACTGAAAACATATAAATATGAAAAATAATATCAGGTTTTACAATTGATGAGAATATTTTCTTATGAAAAGTGGTTCTTGTAAAGCAAGAACATTCCCTGGCGGTCCAGTGGTTAGGACTACACGCTTCCACTGTAGGGGGCACGGGTTCAATCCCTGGTCAGGGAACTAAGATCCCACAAGCCACGTGGTGCAGCCAAAAACAAACAAACAAACAAATACATAAGTAAATTGACATGTGGAAACAGTATAATATAATTAGCTGTGCAAGGCACTCAGGGTATCTGATGAAAAAACAAGTTTCCTCTTCATTCAGAGCTCGTAAGTTACCAGGGAGACAGTCCACCAAAATGTGAAAATAACCTCATTGGGGAGATATAAAAGGTGTCATAGTAAAACAAAAGAAGAAGCACTTAAATCTTTCTGGGTGACTTTCTGGGAAAGCTTCATAGGTGAGTGTGGAAAACACAATCATGGCCCCCAGTATGTCAACATCCTAATAACTGGAACCTGAGAAAGGGAATTAAGATTGATCATTAGCTGACCTAAAACTAGATTGTCCTGGATTACTCAGGTGGGCCCAACATACTGAGAAGTGTCCTTAGAAGTGGAAGGGTCAGGGTCAAAGAAAGAGATGTGAAGGCCAGGGCAAGGTCAGAGAGGTGCAATGTGAGAAGGATACAACCTACTGATGGTGACCTTGAAAGGGAGGAAGGGACCAGGAACCAAGGAGGTCCACAGTCTCTGGAAGCAGAGACACAAGGACACACATTCTCCCCTGGAGCCTCCAGAAAGAACCTGGTGCTGCTGACACACTGATTTTGGCCCAGTGAAGCCCATTTTGGAGTTCTGACCTCTAGAACTGCAAGGTAATACATTTTTATGGTTTATGCCACTAGGTTATCATAAATGGTTACAGCACCAATGGGAAACTAATACAATGAGGTTGAGCCAATTCTTGAAAGAATGGCAAGAATTCTGGGTTAGGGATTTTCTTAACTGTTTAGTCAAATTCGAAGAATAAAGTTGAGATATAGGGTTTTAGATTTGCCAAATCCCTAATTTTCATCATGCTGAACAAATTCTAAAAGATCCCTTTGCCAATATAGCAAAATGTGTAGAAAAAAACCCACTACTTTCAGGTTTAATTTTAAAATAATATCAAACAAATAAAATTTGCAAGAAGATGCAGATTCATGAATTTTTAATATTTTGATTGATGGTTTGCGTCACTCATTTCTTTTTCTCTCAAATTGTTAGAGACTAGGTTGAATACATCATGCACCTTCACCACGAATTTAACTTTTGCCTGTGTTCAGTATTGCAATCTCCACTTTCTTCTTGCCTCATTTTGGTATATTTTTGTCCAAAATTTTATTATAAGCCTTTAAATTCACTACATTTTATGTGTCTTTTGCAAATATGCAACAATGCAGTAGAGTGTTGCTTTGTGTTTTTGTTTTTTTAGGCTTCCAAGAAGTGAATGGTATTTGTTGCAAAACTTTAAAATAATAAAATTATTATGATTAAATTGAACATTGAAGCATTTTCAGAATTTTTTGATTTAATGTTTAAATATGTTTCTTCTATTAGGTGAGTTAAGTTTATTCACTTTTATTAATATGACTGGTAAGTTTGCTCTCTACTTTGTCACATTATTTTATAAAAACTGTGTATACTATGGTATATTTATTGTACTTCTCTAGTTTGTGTGTTTCCTTTGGTATTTAAAAAATATTTTTGTATTTCTGTCTTAGTAGTTATCTTTGCACTCATAAATTTGAAAGTACCTTTAATCACCTTTTTTCTTATATAACAATTTTCTCACTTGGTCCATATTAAATGCTGTCCTTTGACTTGTCAAGTATTCACCATCAGTGCTATTCTACATTTGCTACATTACATTTCCTCCTATCTTTTTAGTTGCATCATTTCTACTTTGTTGAGATATACAACTTTTATGTGCTATTCTTCTAGCTATGGCTTCATAAGGTTACTATTAGCTCTAAAATTATCTGTGTGTGTTGTCATCATGAACAATTTTACTGATTTTTCCAAATTGTTGCTTGGTTTAATGAAGCTCTTCCTTCAGTAGATTCTTAAGAAAGCTCATGTGTTTACAATTTCCTTGAGTTGTTGTTTTATCAGAACTCTTTACCTATAACCTTGATACTTCAAGTACAGCTTGGTTGGTATTTTATGTTTTAAGTTTCTCAAAATTATGCTCCATTATTACCTTTCTATATTGCCTTTGAGAATTCTCATACCTGTCTAACTTCTTAACCTTGTAAATTATTTTTTTCCCTTTGGACTGGGGTTCTGAGAGTTGAAACGATGGAGAGAGGCTTCACGAGAAAACAAACCTGTCAGTACCTTGATCTTGGATTTCCAGTCTCCAAAACTATGAGAAAAATAAAAATCCACCCAGTCTATGTATTTTGTTATGGCAGTCCTAGCAAACTAATATGGGGGTGGTAAATTGGGGAGTGCATCTGTGCATTTCTACATCACAGCATGATCTGGTGACCTGTAAACAAAAGGAAAATTTACCTACCTCCCTCATCATTCACCGACCCGTAACCACTATCGATGGTGGAGCTGCTGCAGGACAACCACAGTGACCCCTCTCCATTTACAAAGTGGAAAAATGGGAAACATAGCAGCCATGGTCTCTAGAAATTCATCACCCTCCTGGGGAGGCATTGTGAAGAAACCCTCATTCTAGCAGTAGGGGAAATTTCTCAGTAGGTCCTCAATCTACTTTCTTGCAGTGAGTTCCTAGTCCATTTTTCTCTGTGCTCATATATGCACCTTCTAGGAGGTTATCTTCCACGGCCATATCCAAGGTGAGCAGAGAGGCATATGACCTTATGTCTGCACAGCCTTCACAGGCATCTTCATGCTGGTGGCATTTGGGAGGGTCAAAGAGTGATCTTACAATCAATAAATGATCTTTAAGCTAGGATAATGGTTTGTTTGGGAACACAGTTTTCTCAGAAATGGTGGACTTCTGGTCTACCTGCCTCTAGCTAGTCCCATGTGTCAGTATTCAGACTCACAGTTCATGATAGGATTCCCGAACCTGCTTTAGCTTTTCCTCTTTTTCCCTGAGTCCCTTTCTTCCACACTGATGACAGCTGCCTTGAAACTCTTGGAAAAATCATCTTGGACAGGAAGACAATTTTCTTAACCTAACCTCTTCTTATTTATTGAGTCTCTCTGCTGAACTAAGATTTTTAAGTTTTGGAATTTTTTTTTTACTTTTATTATGCAAGACCATTTTGAATTGTTGCCCTTCCTTTATAGAGTCCAGAAATTCTTGTCTTTCCTAATCCTTCAAAGCTCCATATTTTGACTGTCTAGTTGTTTCTGTTTCTTCTCTAAATAGCTGATTCTTGTCCAAAGTCTCCTGTATTACAATATTTTGCTAATCTCAGCAAATAGAAGCTAATTCACAGTAACATTCTTCTCTTTCCCAGACACTCTCCTTGGAGAAGCATGAATTTGTGCTTTTCTACCACAGACACTTAAAGCCAAGACTGAAGAATCACTGTACTCAGGGCTCCTCTGCAAATGTAGACTTTTCTGTGGTTCATGCTTCAACTCATTCCAGTATCAAGGCCAGACAAGGGGAAGAATCACTAGGTGTGCCTGTCCTTCCAGAAGGGAAATGTGGCTCATATGGAGTCACATGATGGCAGAGTCCTTGTCTCTAGTGACCTCTGTGGGAGGGAATTATCAAAAGGAGTCAGGACCCTGAAGGCAGGATAAGCCCTCCAGTTCAGATGGCTATAGCATGCAAATCTCGGGCCTCACTTAATCGGCTAATCTCATTTTAATTTAAAGCACAGCAAGTTCTCTACCTTGGTGCTTGTCTCATGGAAGCAAAGGAAACACTAAGGAAGGTTTGGGAGGAGAGGTGAAGAGGTTAAGTTGGGAGACCACCAGATGAGCTTCCTGCCAGGGGCTCTTCCAGCTCGTGATCCCAAAATCAGTTTGGTCCTGAATGGAGCAGAGCAGCAAAACTGGTCCTAGAATGACCCAACGTCTAGTGCAAGGACAGCTTGCTGAGCTATTTTGGAGTGAAAGGGAAAACCAGCACCTTCTTCCAGTGATATCTAAGCTAGAAATTCTTGAAGAGGCAGTTCAGGCTAGGGAGCAAATACATTGTGTTTCTGTTGTACTCCTTGAACCAAGAAGTGTTACCCTGAGTCAGAACTTATTGGGACAAATTCCAGCTCATGGAGGCCTGCTGGTGCAGGTGCAGTCACAGAGCTCATGTCCATCCCATTCAAGCGTGTTTCTTCCTCTCAAAGTCTTTTGTAGCCTGGGTAGTGGGCCAGAGACTCTTCAGAACAGTTTACACTTTCTTCCGCTGGTCACCCCAGGGTAAAAGCAGCTTGGGACCAACTTTTAAGTTAATTTATCAGCTTCATGATTCCCTGACTACCTGCACAGTATGAACTCTAACCCAAAGCTCAGTGCTTTGAAAGCTGGAATTTTGATTTCTCAGGAAATTGATTTTGCTTTTTGTTTCATTTTTCCCCAGTGCCTGGGGTATGACAAACTTTCTTGTCATCGCACTGTACTCATGAGTGGATTTTTTTTTTTTTCTAGTCCATCTCTTCCCTGGGAATAAAGTCATTCAGAAGTTCTGGAGTTTTGCACGTCTCTACATCACAGAGGCCAAGGATTTCAACCAACTGACTCACAGCCACACCCTTAGGCTACTCACTCCATAGCCCTACCTTGCCTGCCGATCATTTTGTTCCCTTAGGGTTTTGGTTTTCTGCACCTCATGCATGTCTGACACATGGAAAATTGTCTTTCTTACAAGCTAAGAGTGCCTTTTAAAGAATGTTCCTTCCATCTGAGATTTCAAGGAATTTATAGTAGGAGGCTGTTCAGACTCTACTGACTTGATTTATTGGCCATATTGTCTTCTCTGAGCTCAGTTTCCTTCTTGCAAAATGGTGATGATCATATCTACTTTGCATATTTTTAAAAATAAAAATTAAGATATGTGTGTGTATTTTGATGCTAAACATTATTGGAGAAAATATACATTTGTGTATAGGTGTGCACACTTAAATATACATATATATTTAAAATATGTACATGATATATATATATATATATATAGAGAGAGAGAGAGAGAGAGAGAGAGAGACAGAGACAGAGAGAGAGAGAGACAGAGAGAGAGAGAGAGACAAAAGTATTTTTTCAGTGATACTGTTGAATAGCTAGTAACAGGGAACAGAATATTCAAGAACAGGGAACAAAGAGTATGCCCAAAGGGTGTGGGGCATTCAAGCTTCTCATTTCAGGGCTGCCCTGTCCTCTTTCTTCACCAAGTGTTGGGCTGGGGGCCACCCGACAAGCAGAGCAAGCACAACATGAACCTTCCACAGACGCAGGCTTCCCGGGGAGACTTCCTCCAGGTCTATCAACAGGGAAGAGAAAATCACTCCAAAAACCTTCAGTGTTGAATTTAGAAAGCTTTATCCCTCCTGGAAAGGCTTTCAAACACAGACAACGGACTTGGTTTTGAGTAACAGTCTGCTGTTTCACTCTCTGAAGGCTCCGCCTAACTCAATTTTGTGGAGCATCGACTCTGATTGCTCCCATACTCAGGTGCCTGGAAGCCAGTGTTTCATGAAAGGATGCCCCTGTCAGGAGCGGGCATATCATCTGGCCCTGAGCCGTCAAAGAACAGATTGTGGAATTACCATTAGAATACAGGAGTTTGGAGCTGCAGGCAGCAAGTGCAGAGCCGGCAAGCATATGTCCCCAGCATGATATTTTAGCTTCATATGAAGCCGTAAAGTGGAAATAAGCCAGCGGTACCTCAGCAACTGCTAACTGCTCTGTCTACCCATGTTGCCACATTGTGCCATATGTCCGGGAGATTCTCAGGAAAGGGGGCATTGCTTTCCTTCAGCCAACTGACAACATTTCCCAAAAGGGTGCAGAATAATGGTGTGAGACTGGTCACAAAGGCCACACCTACTTTTATTTTCCAGCTTGCCTCATGGAGCTTTTGCAACTCTGGTAGAACATTGGAAGGTCTCTCAGCATTGATGAATTATGGTGAAGATGCAAAAGCTTTCATAAAGTGAAACACATGATCTTAGGGCTCTGAATGTCTAACTCTAGACAGCTAATATTTGTTTCAAGTGTTGAATAGTACTTCAAAACGGAAAAAAAAATGGGTCTTTATATTATTCTTAGAGTGTTATCAATTTTCAAAAATATATTGAAATGATTCACTTTTACTAGGCTGATTAGCTTCCCAAATGTGAACCCTGAAGCATGGTGAAAGAGACAAATGCCTCCTACAACTGACCTATACTGGGAGTCATATTGTACAGCAGGAAGAACACAGACTTGAGAACATATGGACATGGGTTCAGACCTCAATTCTTCCAGATGTGACCTTCAGCAATACCTCAAACTCCTGGAGTCTCTGTTTCCTCAAGTGGGAATGGCAGATTATATGCACAGGGGTATTGTGAGCATTATCCATGGGAGCCTGTGGGAAGTGCCCATCACGATGGACCAGTTATGTCCTGATCAGCTCTTTATGAGGTCATAGTATGTAATCCCCACTGTAAAGAATAAGGTAGATATGATTACTTCAATTTGTAAGTGAATGATGGACTGGATTTCAAAGAGATCAATGAAATTTCCCAATATCATAGTGGAAAAGCTAGGATTTAAATGCAGAACTCTAAAACTCCAAATCCCCCACTAATTCCAGTACACCATGATGCCTTAAGAAAATAATATTGTTGTCTGTATGCCATTCTCACATGAACTAACTTTCTGGGTATTGAAAACACCATTAATTCTTAATTCCATGCATTTTGAACCTATATTTATTAATGACAATATGGAAAATGCATAAGTAAAGCATGTGATTTCTGTAATTTTACCAATTACTTATTAGTCTCAAATCATTATGACTAAAGGTGTCTATAAATTAGACAAATGAGTGTGATATTCATATGGATTTTCTTGGAATTGTAAGATATTAGGAATGAATGGCTAGATGAAATGTTAGTGTTGATTTGGACCAACTCCTTTCTTTAGCAGAAGTAGACTATATACTAACCTACTGATCTTTCTGTGCATAAAAACATCTTTCAATAGGCACAAACTTAGCAATGAAAACATCTTGTGAAATAATCTCATATCAAATCATATGATTACTGTCTTTCAGAATTATCTAAATATCTTTCATGAAAAAATGTATTATGCACCTTTCTGAATCTGTTTTCTATCTGTTAGAATACAGGTAAAACTGCCTACTGTAGGGGGGTTCTTTTTCATTTACCAAGTATCCGGGTGCTCCCTCACCCCCCTTCCCATAAGGTACTTAGTCCACAAGTCTAGATCTAGTTAATGAGCTGTGATTGGAAGCAAAGGGTGGTAGGAACTAATGATCATAATAACAACAACAATAAAAACAATGGTTTCCTAACCCTAATCCTAACCCTAAACCTAAGTCTAACCCTAATTTCATAACTAGGCTATGATTTTTCTTGCATCTGATTGGTTTGAAGAGATTTTTGCCACTGCATTCTGTTTAGATCTCTTACCTTACAGTATGTCTTCATCCTCCCTTATGCTTTTTGGAAAAAAAAAAAATTACCTAAAAGCATCTTTGATTTTGTATTTAAGTCACAATGTGACTTCAAGCTAACTCCCCAGAATCATGGGTTTCCTTAGCTCTCAACCCCATTAACTAATATTCACCCTTACTCTTTCACCTGTTATATACGTCAGCCAGATTGAATTCCTCACATTTTCTGAATGACGGTGCATTTTTCACAATGTTGTACCTCTGCGGATTCTGCTCCCTTCACTGACGTGTCCTTGAAGTAGTTCTCACAGTCACTAGGTCTGACATACACTGACTCTGAAGGCTTTGGGGGTTTGGGGCTAGTTCTGCTAAATGATGGTAACCATAGGACCCCTTCCGAGACCAAGGCCAGAGGTACAACTGCCCAGAGTATGTACACTAAGTTACAGCAAAAGAAAACACTATTGAAGCAGTTCAAGAGGGGACCCAATTGAATTACACAAACAGTTAAGTGCCGTGAATATCTATTCAATAATCTTGCCTCTGTGCAGATGAGATAAAAGAATAAAGCAGGAATTGTTGGGAAGCGAGAAAAATAAGCTTACACCACAAACCCTGGGAGAAATTTTTCAGGCAGAGAAGCATAAATGCATGAAATGGCCTCTCAACAAGGCATAGGAGAGAAATAAAAGTCAAATGAGTTGGCGCTGGGCCAGGATGGGCAAGAAGCATATCAGGGAAGAAGCGGAGCCCTGGTGCTTCCCTCCTTTCTCTCGCCTCCACGCGGCACATGGGGGCTGGTGGGGAGCTGTGTCTGCAAGCATTTCCTTCAAGCTGTGCATTTATTTTGAGACTAAGGAAGGCGATACTTCTTCATTCTGTCCTTGCCTTTCACATTCAGCTCTTCTACTCATAGCCCTTTGGATGGATGTTATGGGGTAGCGTAAAAGTACAGAATCTTCCAGCCAGGCCAGCCTCCTTTCTGATCTTTCCCTGCACCTTCTAGCTTGTGATCATCAAAGAATTACATTGTCTTTCAATTCTCTGCAGCTTGGGGGTTGGAATCCTTAGCACGAAATACTGCCTATTTATGTTTTCAATGATTCACTCATTCAAATACTTGAATCAAATACCTGATTTTCCAATAAGCTCCAGGGTAGTGGGAAGGTTTGAGACAGTGGGCAAAATAGTCAAGGTCCTTCTCAGATGGATCTTGTCATAAAATCATGTACAAGAAAACCCTGCCACAGTGCCTGGAATATACTAAGTGCTTAGGAAATGGTACCTGGACTCCTGTCCTCTTTCTCTCTTATCTTTCCTACACACAACTTAGTGCCTCTGTCCTCTATGTGCCCCAGGGAATCTCACAACAAAGGTTTCTAATTTCTTTCCCAGCTTAGGGTAAGGAGACAAGATTTGGATGAGTAGCCAAATGGAGAATTTCTCTTGGGAAACTTCAAGGACTCGATGCAGCTGCTGAGAAAAGGCCTCTTTTTACATGATCCTGATGAAGTCAAATGCACTACATCAGCCGTGATTCAGAGCCTGACTGCACATCGTGACAGGACAAAGGAAAAGCAAGAATTCTGGAAAAAACAAACGGAAAATAAACCCCGACAAAATTCCAACCAACAAACAAAAAATAAACTAAACCAAAACCCCTCTCTTCCATTAACAAAGAAACTTAGGGATATTGAGGCCCTTCCATATAACGATCTCTGATCCCTACCAGAAAAATGTTACCAGTATGGTCCCCACTTCACAAGATGCGGCTCAAAGGATGAGGATGAATCCAAGGGTATCATTCTGCATATCATTCAGGAGGGTTTTTAATTTCCCATCAATAGAAGTTGACTGAGGCTTATTTAAGCAGAATACAAGTTTATTAAAAGAATCTCAGTAGGTCACAGGATTGCCAGGTGGCTGAAAGCAGCAGTCTGAGGGCTGTGCAGATGAGAAGCATACCCGACACCGCATCCTTGACCAGATGTGCAGAGGGAGGGGTGCCCAGCACTGCTCCACAGTTTGCACCTCTGGGGCACATGTATCAGGACAGGGGTCTTAAGGCAATCACCACCTGAACATCACTGCTGCTTATCTTGCTTGGAACCCACCTGCAGTTATGGCTGATGTGGACGCTTGTGACCATTGGAGTCCAGTGACAACTTGTGTCAAGGGCTCAGAGCAGGCTAGACAGGGAGAGACCTGTGAAATACTTCTTCTTTAATAAGAGGTGACTCTGAATCCCTATGAGACCCATGCCAAAAGGAATCCCCTGAACATAAGGAAGAGGACCCAATGCTGGACACCAAGCACAGCAAATATCCATTAAACCAAGTTCGCACAGAAAATGGGCAGAGCTTGGACTGCAAATGTGGTTCCAATGTCTGAACTGTTCCTTTTTCCACCAGACCACACTATGCAATAAGCAATGGGTGCTGGGATATGATCTGCTGTATTTCTCAGTATTGTCGTCTCATAAAACAAAAACCTAATACCTTTACTTAGTCTTTTTTCATTTACAAAGAAATTCCTTTCCATATGATTGTCAACAACAACCTTGGAAGTTAAGAGGGCAAGTAAATGTACCTTTTATTTTCAGATAAGAAAAAGTCTGATGATGCACCTGGTACTTGCAAATATTAAAGCACTTGCCATCCTAAATTTTAAACTTCCTCAGACCTGCCTGATCACTCTACTGGTTTGAGAACTTTGTTCAGTTTGGTATCACCAGTCCCTTGTATAGACAGGGATATTTGTTTGATTTGGTTTTGCTTTGCTTACCAATACATCTCTAGTGCCAAGAAGAGTGCCTGGCATAGAGGGAGCACTCAAAAATTTTTTTTTAAATAATTATATGAATAAATTAACTGATAGACACTGGTTGTTACTCTTAGGAACACATGGATTTAGAGCTCACACCTGCATATTTTTAGTCCAAATATATGTTCATGTATGATATTGGTCATCATAATTGCTGTTCATGAGCAGACAAAGAGTAAACAACCACCCTCTCTTCATACTCTGCCACACCACAGGCCTCACCTCCTTAGCCTATAATCAGAAGCCCTATCCTGGCTATGGGATCCCCTTTAACTTCCAACTAACCTCCCTCTCCAGGCCCTCCACAAATGAATGCCCCAGCATACCTCTGGAATCTTCTTGCCACAGCATCGAAGTCTTCTGTATTCCTCCATCCACTGGGCTATTTCCAGTCTTCACCTTAGAGTATCTCTTTGCAGTATTTGTTACCATTACAACATTCTTTCTTCTTGATTTTCTTCATTCCCTTAGTTACTATGACTCTGTTCTTTATTCTTTTTTGCTTTGTAGTTTTAACTATTTATTCTCTTTTTGGGCTCCTCTTTTTGGGTCCTGTGTCAAATCTCTCCTTTGAGTGTTGGCTTTCCTCAAGGTCCAGACTATTTTTCTGGACTTCTTTTCCTAATAGTACCTGATAATACCTAGTAGTCACCGTGTGCCAGCCATCTTTCTGAGCACTTTACACATCTAATGCATTTAATACATTCTAAGAGGTAAGCATTGTCAGTATCTCTATTTTTCAGGGGAAGAAACTGAAACACAGATAATTATCCTGCCCAGTGTCATGGAACTAGTAACTGGAGGTACAAGGAGAAGGGTCTAAGTCAGTGTTTTTAAGCTCTAGTTTTGGATTTCCCTTCTTTCTCAAGTGAGTGGGTGGGGCTGCCAAGAACTGGCTTAAACTTGTGAGTTGGGGAGGCCCTGGAGCCCAAACTAAATATCATTGCATTACCCTGGGTTCTCCATAGAGAAAGAACCAGTCGGAGATATATATGTATAATATAGAATTGGCTCACATGCCTATGGAGGCTGAGAAGTCCAAATCCAACAGATTTGCTGTCTGCAAACTGGGGACCCAAGACAGGCCATGATGAAAATTCCAGTCCAAGTGCAGGAGAACCTACGTCCCAGCTGGCAAACAGGCAGAGGGAGGAAATTCTCCCTGACCTCATCTTTTGTTCTATTCAGTAGCCTCCAGCAAATTGGAAGAGGCCCACCACACAATGGAGAGGGCAATGTTTTGTTTAGTCTACAAATTCAAATGTTAATCTCATTGAGAAACAACTTCACAGACACACCCAAAATAATATTTAACCAAATATCTGGGCACCACATTGCTCAGTCAAGCTGACACATAAAATTAACTGTCACAGTCATTCTTCCTAAGAAGAGACCAGTGAAAACAGGCTTGATGCCCTCAGTGATAGGCATTTACAGATAACACAAAATGGGACACAGAGAAACTGGTTTAAAAAAAAAAAAGATGCGCTGAATGTGGATGTGAAAACTGGAGCTCAGAGACTACTCATCAATAGTGACGCACATGGAAGACTTCCTTTATGCTTATTGTATATATAGCTGGTATTTTTTTTTTTACTACATTGCATTATGATAAATTAGATAAATAGTTGCCCCTGCCACTATTCTATAAACTCTGTGAGGGTCAGTAATATGCTCATAAAATCTGAAATCCCAAATTCTAACAGTACTGGGAACGCTGGCAAGGGTGAATCTATTTAATCGGGCTACAGGTTATTGAATTTCTCTGGGTACCATATATTCTAGGGAAACAAACTTATATTTTAAATTTACTAAGAAACACAGCACCCACATAACACTACCAAGGGGCAAAACACAAACAAATAATTGTAATGTACACATCACAGAATGGAGACCAGGATTCTACCTGGGGACCTTACAGCATGAGCTGGGGAGCATCAGAATAAATACTTGTACCCAAACATCTCTCACTGGCCTGTTGGTGTCCACTCTCTGGGTCATGAGAAAGCACCTTTGATGCCTGGGGACACTCTAGTGATGGGCCCTTTGTACAGATGATCCCCTTTCCCAGAGCATGGCCTGTGGGATGAAGGAAGAGTACTAATGACTTAGAGACCAATCAGAGCTCTAAGGAATGTGTGAGCTCAAGATGCACTATGACCTCACTTCACAGACAGGGGGACCGATTCTCTGTAAAGTTACATCACATTTACAAGTTCAGGCTCTGAAGGCTGGGCCTTCTGGCTTAACGTCAACTCCCCTCCCACTAAATATCTGACCATGGAGAAGGCAATGGAAGGGACAATGGAGAAATCTTTGCTATCTTAGTGTCTACTCTTTTTGAAGAGACAATATGGAAAAGAATAGCTGGGGTCCTGACAGCATCCACTGTAACATCTGAGGGCTCCAGAGTATGAATACAAGGATATGGGTTGGAAACAGATAGAGTTTAGTTACAAATTCTGTGACCTCAGATGAGTCATTTAACTTCCCTGAGTCTTAGTTTTTTCATCTATTAAATAAAGTTAGGAAATCATATTACAGGATAGTTAGAAATATATATATAGGATGAGCTACAACCATCTGTATTTGGTTTTCTATAAATGCGAGCCATTATCATTTTACAACAAATATGACATTTAGTCACTCAAGGAGAAACACCTAACTCACCTCCGTATGCTGACCCTTATCCATTTCCTTGCTATGCTGGAGAAGAGTTTGGGTTATAAAACTCTGCACTGAGATTATGATTTCTCCTTGAGGTTGATTTAAATACTCTGATTTTTTCCCAGAAACACAAATCAGCATGCTCTCTCCAGGAAATCTTGGTAACTCCTTGAAATTCAGCCCCAAATTTTCCAAGAAATGAGAGGTTTATTTGAATAATTTGTTTTGCTGTATAGACTATATCACATACTAGGGACAACATGTCACAATTTCATGAACATTTGAGATCTGTTGTAACAAGGTAGGAAGGATTTCAGAACATCTGTGCCAAAAGTGAAAGGCAAATAAAAAGATGGCTGCATATAGTTTCTAAACTTCCAAAGATCATGCTTCATGGTTACAAATGGATGGTTACACATTCTTTATCTGCAGTCTGATCAAAAATGGTAAGAAGAACCATAAGGAATAAATTCCGTGCTAGTTGTTGGCTTCTGCTAAAGGACAATGAGTTCTTCAAGCACAGAAACAACTTCATTCATTGTTTCACCTCTACAGAATGCTTGGCCCACATGGTAGGCAAAAAGTTTAAGCAAATAAAGCTTTACTTTGACGGATTCTCTTCATTCTCAATTTTTCAGCAAAAACCCAAATTATATGGTATTACTACAAATCCCCCCTACCTGTTCTGTTTCATTTTTGAAGTTTTAATGTGTTTGAGGTTGCATAAATACTGAACAGGTGTATTGGCCTTAGGAATAATAATCACCCTATTTCCCACTTTCTCATTTACTTAATGATTAAAGTCATTTCATTTTCCCATGTGTATTAGTCAGGGTTGTCCAGAGAAACAGAACCATTAGGGCATATATATAGATATGGATATAGATATAGATATAGAGGATGTCGATACAATAAGGTATTGACTCATGCAGTTACGGGGGCTAAGAAGGCCCATGATCTGCCCCCTGCAATTGGATACCCAAGGAAGCTGATGCTGTAGTTCAGGGACCTGAGAGCAGGAGGGCTGATGGTATAGATTTAAGTTCATGTCTGAAGGCCTGAGACACAGGACTACAAGGCAGGAGAACGTGTCTCTCAGCTGAGCAGTCAGGCAGAGAAAGAACTCAAACTTCCTCAGCCCTTTTTGTTCTTTTCAGAGCCTCAAGGGATTGGATGACATCTACCCGCACAGGGAAGTGTGACAACTTTACCCAGTTCACCAATTCAGATGCTCATCTCTTCTGGAAACATCCTCACAGACACACTCAAAAATAATGCTTAAACAGGTATCTGGGCACGCCATGATCCAGTCAAGTTGACACATAAAAATAAATGTCATACCATGAGTAGAAGAGATTTAGAATAAAAGTGTTTCATGCTCGCTCGCACTAACATGTAGATGACTGATGTAAGCTCTTAACTTGATACAAAGGCGAAATAAGAGAGAAACGAAAGGTATAGGAAAGCAAAAGAACCATGTGTAATATAAAGAAAAACACACACAAGAAGAGCTGAGGGCTGCCGAGACAAACATAAATCATTTAATGTTTTTCTTTGAGACAATCTTGGGCATGTTGTTTCAGAAAAGACAAAAATCCTAAAGGAAAAGCAAGATGTGACAGCTGACATACTTTTCCCTCCAATACACCCTTAACAGTTATTTTTTTCTACAACCGCTTTGAACTTTTCATCCTCATTTACAAAAAAAAAAAAAAAAATTACTTGTTTAAATTTCAAGTCTTCAAATATATAATTTACTCTGTGATAATATAATAATAAGAATATGGCACAGACATGATAAAGTGAAAAAAATAAAATGTAAAAGTAGAAAAACTTTTAAAGGAATATCAATACTATCCAATAGAACATTCTGTTATGATGGGAATATCCTTGGCTACATTGTCCAATACAGCAACCTGCAGACACATAAAACTATTGTTCACTTGAAAAATGAATAGTTAAATAGAAGAACTGATTTTTTAATTTTAGTTAATGTACAATTAAATTTAAATAGCCATATGTAGGGAACCCTCTTGCGCTGTTGGTGGGAATGTAAACTGATAGAGCCACTATGGAGAACAATATGGAAGTTCCTTAGGTTCCTTAAAAAAACTAAAACTAGAATTACCATGTGACCCAGCAATCCCACTACTGGACATATACCCAGAGAAAACCATAATTCAAAAAGACACATGCACCCCAGTGTTCATTGCAGCACTATTTACAATAGCCAGGACAGAGAAGCAACCTAAATGTCCATCGACAGATGAATGGATAAAGAAGATGTGGTACATATATACAATGGAATATTGCTCGGCCATAGAAAGGAATGAAATTGGGTCATTTGTAGAGACATGGATGGACCTAGAGACTGTCATACAGAGTGAAGTAAGTCAGAAAGAGAAAAACAAATATCGTATATTAACACATATATGTGGAATCTAGAAAAATGTTACAGATGAACCCGTTTGCAAGGCAGAAATAGACACAGATGTAGAGAGCAAGCGTATGGACACCAAGGGGGTAAAGCGGGGGGGTGGGGGTGGGGGGACTGGTGGTGGTGGGATGAATTGGGAGATTGGGATTGATGTGTATACACTAATATGTATAAAATAGATAACTAATAAGAACCTGCTGTATAAAAAAAATAAAATAAAATTCAAAATAAATAAATAAATAGCCATATGTGGCTTGTTGCTACTGTATCTAGGGGTTACATGATTTGAGAGAAAACAGAAATTTTAGAAGACAAGGTATGCACAGTGATAGCCTCTGAAGCAGGAAGGTGTTAATGAAACAACTTTTTGAAATTAAAAACAAAAAAAAGACTAAGTGTTTTTTATTGAGAAGACACATTGTATCTTCAAGGACCTTGAAACAAACTAAGCTGAAATGTAAGCTAGTAAAGTTACTAGAAACCAAAATTAAGGTTCCTTCAAGTATTCTGGAAAAATAGCAAATCACTTATAAAAGAAAGCTAACATCAAACTGTTTTCTCTGCTACAACTCTAAATACTAAAAGGTAGTGAAGAAATAAGAAAAAAAATAATAATTTAAGGAAATAATATGTTATCCAAGAAATTTTTCTCAGTTATATTCTCATTCAATTAAAAGGTGACAAAATACCTTACACATAAGAACTCAGAGTTATTGCTCCTACCACTAGAGAAAAACTTCAACTAATAACGAGTTAATTAGGAAAAAATAAACTAGTTCTGACTGTTAAATATGTAACTATAGGAATAAGAATAAAACAAATTGTAGAAATTATGGTTATATAACAGAGAGAATATTTTACATTCCTTGACTATGTTAAAGCTGAGAAAAAATTCATCGAATTTTTAAAGACAGTATGAAATAATATTGTGACAGAATTAAAACCATTTGTATCAGCTGCAGCAATAAATATATAGGTATTAAGAAGCTAAGCTAACATTAAAATCAAACAAGCAAAAAACAACTTCAAATTGGATCACTAAGCAAAACTCAACTTTAGTCTGTATTTGTTAAACACTACTAAAGCAATTAATTGTGCATATTTGAAAATATAGAAATTATATAAGGAAAAATCCAAATAAAAAATAAATATTTTTATGTTAATAGCACATGACTTTAAATAAAAAATCATATATAAATCATATGATATGAGTAAATATTTTCTTTATTAAAGTTATAGCACTAACAAATTTAGCATTAATATTCATTCTGTAAAATACAGATGATTAAAAAGGGAAATAGAAGCACAATAGAAAATGGAGACTTTCATTCATTTCTTTTTTTTTTTTTTTTTTTTTTGCGGTACGTGGGCCTCTCACTGCTGTGACCTCTCCCGTTGCGGAGCACAGGCTCCGGACGCACAGGCTCAGCGGCCATGGCTCACGGGTCCAGCTGCTCTGCGGCACGTGGGATCTTCCCCGACCAGGGCACGAACCTGTGTCCACTGCATCAGCAGGTGGACTCTCAACCACTGCACCACCAGGGAAGCCCGATTTCTTTTTTGTCAAACAAAAATAGATAAAAAATATGGAAGGTCTTAATAAAACATAAATCTAACAGATATATCAAAATCTGTAGTATAAAAGAGAAGAGATATTTATATCAAGTAACATAAAACATTCACAAAAATTGACACTAGTACATCACACACACACAGACTCACTCATACTTTTCAAAGAGTTGAAATATATTTTAGCCTTGAATACTCTAATTACCATGCGATAAGGCCAGTAATTGATTACAGAGCCAAAACTCAACAATGTGCTTAACTCTTGATATGGGAAAATAATTCTAAGCTGGAAAGAAAATCCATCTGAATTTGTAAAATACCTGGAATATAACAATATTAAACACCATGTATTTCAATATATCTGGGCCATAGATAAAGCAATGTCCAGTTGAAAATATGTAATCTTAAGGCAAACATCCACAAAAATTATAGGAAAAATAAATCAATTAATTACATTTCCAATTCAAGAAGAAAGATATTAATATTCCTCCCCTCTCATAAAATAAGGGATGCAACAGAAAGAGATTATAAAAACACATGAAAAGATGTTCAACATCACTAATTATCAGAGAAATGCAAATCAAAACTACAATGAGGTTTCACATCACAACGGTCAGAATGTCCATCATTAAAAATTCTACAAACAATAAATGCTGGAGACGGTGTAGAGAAAAGGGAACCCTCCTACTGTTGGTGGGAATGTAAATTGGTGCAACCACTATGGAGAACAGTATGGAGATTCCTTAAAAAAATAAAAATAGAGCTACCATATGATCCAGCAATCCCATTCCTGGGCATATAACAGAGAAAGTCATAATCCAAAAAGATGCATGCACCTCAATGTTCACTGCAGCACTAGTTACAATAGCCAGGACATGGAAGCAACCTAAATGCCCATCAACAGAGGAATGGATAAAGAAGACGTGGTATATTTCTCAGCCATACAAAAGAATGAAACAATGCCTTTTGCAGCAACATGGATGACCTAGAAACTATCATACTAAGTGAAGTAAGTCAGACCGAGAAAGACAAATACCATATGATATCACTCATATGTGGAATCTAATTTTAAACAAATGAACTTATTTACAAAACAGAAACAGATTTACAGATGTTGAAAAACTTATGGTTGTCAAAGGGGAAACTTGGGGGGTGCGGTGGGAGATTTGGGAGCTGATTAGGTTTATCTGAAGTCTTGAGAAGTAGCCCTCTTGATGGGATTAGTGCCTTTACAAGATGAGGAAGACATCAGAGCTCGCTCCCATCATGTGGAGATACAGCAATAAGGCTGCTATCTCTGAACCAGGAAGGTTCCTCATCAGAAATCAAGTTGGCCACCGTCTCTATCTTGGACTTCCAACCTCTAGAACTGTAAGAAATATCTGTTGTTTAAAATGCCAGTCTAAGGTATTTTATTACAGTAGCCAAGTAAACAAAGACATAGTCCTCTCAGATATCAAAACATGCCATAAAATTATGTTAAGTTATACATTATTTTAGTGGCACTTGAGCTGGAAAAATCAATATAAAAGAGTAGAAATTTCAGAAATAAATCCAAACAAATAAAGGGATTTAGTATATGACAAAGATGTCATATCAAATTATTGGGGAAAGATAAATACTTTAAAACATTCTATTTTTTTAACGATATATTATTTAAGAAAGAACATAAACTGTTTTAAATCAGTAAGATAGTAATCTAGGAAAAAATAAAATTAACTGGATTTCTACTCCACAACTTACAACAGAATAAACTACAAAATGATCTAAGATTTAAACACAAAAATTCAAACTATACATCTACTTAGAATAAACCATTGCAGAATTCTTTCATAATACTTAGTACAATGAGACCTTATACATGTGAAACAAAACCCAGAAGTTATAAAAGACTAATTGTTGCATAAAACTTAAACTTTCTAAATGGAAAAATATAAGCAAAATTTTAAAATACAGGAAAATAATGAAAAGAATAGTACAATAAAAGATTAATGTCCCTAATACATACAGAACTTCTAAGAAAAATGCCAACAAATCAATAGAAATATGGCAAAAAAAAATTACCAGATAGCTCAAAAGAAAGGAAAAAAACAAATTGATTTAAACATATAAAGGGATGTTTCAATTATCATATTAAAAGAAATCCAATTAAAATGACTCAAATGTCAAGTTCATCTCCTAGATTGGCAAAGAACACAAATTGAATGCAGTGCATTTCCTAGGGTGCGGGGAAATGCTGCAGTCTCACAGTTGCTCAGTGGGAAGGCAGTTGGCCTAACATTTATAGGGAGTGATTTGATGATTTCTATAATATTAAAATATAATTTATCTGAGCAGCTCCTCTTTTGGAAATTTATTCCTCTGCATGTATATAAAATGACACATGTGAGAGGTTATTTGCTACATCATTTTTCTAATAGCAAAATATTGTAAATAAGTTAAATACCAACAATATGTACTTGTAAAATAGATTATGGTAAATCTACAAAATGGAAAAATATGAAGCCATCAAAAAGGACCAAAGAAACTATTTCTGTTTTCATTTGAATGAACTCCAAGGTCTATTACTAAGTGAACTAAGCATAGCCCCAAATAATATGTCTATTATTCTATTGTTTGTATAAAACTGGGCAAAATATATGTGTTTGTTTGTCCATATATACATATCATAGCTCAAGGGACACACAGGACTTGGTGAAGTAGGTGTTTTGCAAGAAGGGGCACTGGGTGACTGCAAAGGGATAGGGAGCAGAGACAGAAAATCTTAATTACTGACAATTTTGTATTTTTGGAATTTTAAACCACGTAAACCTGTAATGCACTTTATAAATAAATACATAGGTTAATTAACATTACAAGGTTGAAAAGGATGCATTGGACATTTATGCTTGTAAAACTAAGTTTTCACCCCTAAAATAAGTCAACCCTTCCATCTATGTAGCCAATAACAATAGCAAAGAAATAACAATTTTCAAGTATAAATTCGAGTCTGTTGCAGAAATCCAGTGCAACAGAAAACATGAACAATTATAAAGCAGAAAAGCCTGGGTTTAGTTTCAGTCCCACTACTGATTACCATACTATTTGATCTTTCACAAATGGTTTAGTCTTCCTTCAGGATAGTCCAGCGGTTCTGAGTTCAGAGTTCTGAGTTCAAATCCAGCGCTGCCACTTGCCAGCTGTTTACCGAGCCATTTCCTCATCAGGAAGTTGGACTGGATGTGATAAAAATAGTACCTGGTACATGGTTCTGTTATGATAAATAGGGGAGCTAACCACATCATCCTGTCCTCATCACAGAGTCAGGAATAAAGTTTCTCTTAATTTGCCCTCTCTCCCCTCAGCTTCACATGATGAGTCGGGGTAGGATCTCACCTGTCTCATCAGGTGTCCTCCAACCTGAACCCTCTCCAGGCTCCAAAAACAGTCCCCTGTTCTTCAGAGGCACTCACACAATTGTGGACCTAAAATGAAATTAAACATTATTGGATTAAAAAAAAAAACATTATTGGATAAAAAACTGTTACAAAGCAGATTACAACAAGGGAGATCTCCAGAAAGCTACAGGCAAATTCTTGATCTGCCAAACAGGAGGCTTCCACAAGACACCTGCCTTCCCACCTCTTTCTATGGAGATGTGTGCTTGTGTTGAATGGCCCTGCCAAATGGCAGAATTCACTCCTCTTGATGAAAATGACATTCTCTATTAGCGACTGTACCGCACACATAGGTGGAGGGCAGGCAGGATTCAGAGTGGCCTAAATGCACACTACAAGGAAACTAAAATTGGAGCAATTTGCTGTAATTTAGAAAGAAGAATGAGTGAATGAATGCATGCTCTGTGGAAAATTATATTTTATTTGAAGGTAAGATTGCACATCTCTAATCAAGGCTTAAAATCTGAATTAGGATAAATTGTGCCGTAAT
Source organism: Lagenorhynchus albirostris (assembly GCF_949774975.1). Lineage (NCBI taxonomy): Eukaryota > Metazoa > Chordata > Mammalia > Artiodactyla > Delphinidae > Lagenorhynchus > Lagenorhynchus albirostris. Next base: position 85,223,366 of record NC_083107.1, on the reverse strand, counting down.
TATTTTCTTAGAAGAGAACAAAGAAGATTTTAAAGCACCTAATATCCCCCCTTTGAAGCTTTCAAAATGAAGATGCTCACTGTGTGGCAAATGCATGGCTTTATTTGCTTCTGTCCCGTAAAGACCTCAAGTTCATTTAGCCAGATTCTGAGCCTTTGACATAAAAAGCACTGTCGAGCATTTAGTTTTCCCGGCACATTTTGTTGCATTTGTTTTTGGTCCTCCTGACTTTCAAGCCTTTAATTAAGAAAAAAATTAGCTTACTGGTGATAATGACTTGCTTGAATCTAAGAGTTCTTCATTATTGTGTATGTTTGAGGCTCACATGCACTCGTGTGTGTGTGTGTGTGTGTGTGTGTGTGTGAGAGAGAGAGAGAGAGAGAGAGAGAGAGAGAGAGAGAGAGAGAGAGAGAGAGAGAGAGAGAGAGAGAGAGTTGGGGCGGAGGTGGAGGTGGGCACAGAAAAACTAAAGATAGTGCAGTTTTCTTGTTTTCTGCTTTGATTTTCAAGATTTTCTTTTGACCATTTTGATCTTTATTCTCAGAAAAATAATTGATTTTTATACCTGTGGATAACTATTCAAATTTCTTCCTCCACTTTAGTAGAAAATATTACTCTTTCCCTGCCCTTTATTCAAAATCTTTCCAAAATTTTATATCCAACCTTGTCAATGTATTGTGCTGTTGCACTCGAGGACTGCAGGCCCGCTTCTATAAAACATATGGTATCAAAGCAATGCCGTCCTGTCTTACAGCTCCTCCCACCGGGCAGGAGCTTAGGTTTTTCTGACTCTCTTGTCTTAAAAGAGTCAGAGGCTGGCATTCACCTCTCACTTTAAAAAAAAAATCAAAGAAAAACTTAATAATTTGTAGCATCCTGTTACAGCAAACAGCCTTCTCTTCTAGTAGAGAGTTCTATCTAATTCTCCCTCATGACCCAATTTCACTCTCTTCTTTTATCCTGTCCTTAGGAAGCAGAAGAACAGTTAGTGTCCATCTCCTTCACACCTGAGGATCACTGAGCACAGAGTGATGGAAGGAGCATGGGCTCCATGAGGTCAGCGTTCAAATCCTGACACCAGTCTATACAAGTTGAGTGGAGTTCAGCATAACCCCCTGACTCAGTTACTACACAGTAGTGGTAATTAGGGCTGACGTTTGCATGAAGCCATGTGCGAAGCAACCTTGCTAACTGTGCATCGGCTCCTGGGATCCTCACAGCCCACTGGGGCATGATTCTGACCCACACGTCACAGATGGAGACGCCAGAAGCCTTGGGAACTTGCTCACAATCTCACTGCTGCCAAGCGGTGGAGTCCAGGTGTTTACATATTACACTGCCCTGAGACCATCATTATAAAATGTTATGCTACCACACATAGCAGGATAAACAAGATCAAGCACAAAGTACCAAGAACATTTATGATGGAGAAAAGTTTGAACCTGTAAAGTTCCCTTTGCCATCCTGTTCTCCAGACTGGGTTAGTACACTGGGCTGGATCCTTAGCCCTTTCACGCTCAGCTCCATGTGGCTGTGTGTACTTCCCAGAGCAGACTGTGCTCTTAGGACTCTTTCCCTCTGCACTGCTGCCCTTCCTCCAGGAATGCTTTTCCCACCTTGGGAACTCTTATTTAGCTCAATATTTAATTTATCTTATTTTCCTTGGGACAACATTCTTAACTAGTTCGCCTAACAATCATCTTTTTTCCTTTTTTATTTTATTTTAATTTAATTTAATTTAATTTGTGTGTTGCTCTCTTCACTGTGCCCACAGGCCATGAGGCATACATATTTACATTCCTCTATCTCCTACTAGACTCTTAACTTCCCAAGTAGCAGGGGTCATGGCTTAATCTGTGATTCTCTAGAAGCTAAAATGTAAACTATAAGAAGGTGTTCAGTGAATGTCTGTGGAATGAGTGAATAAATATCACACACACACACATGCACCAGGATATGTTTAGGGATTTATGGTGAATACTTAATTAATCAAAACTGGGCTGCTGAAATTTCTGGCTGAAAAAGGGCAAATTTCAGGCTTCCCTTGGTTTCACTTTTTTCTCATAGATTCTCATTTCTCTTTTTACCATAGCTTTACTTTCTTACTGGTTACTATTTTATTCATCATAAGGCAAATTACTACCTTAATGGAGATATACTATTTATTGATATTAATATTAAAAAATAATAGTAAACATCTTAAAGGTTATTAACCAAGTGATAACTTGGTTATTACTCCAGTTTCAATATAAACATAAAATAAAAATTGTAAAATATTCCGAAATGATAAATCTAACTTTAGTTTTTCAACTTCCCTTTCCCCAAGTTACAGATGCTGAACTGACACTGGATGGAGCCAGTCAGGTGATCCTCAGGGAGCAGCCCCCCACAAACAAGAAACATCACCTGGCCTCTTCCTTTGTTAATAACACCATTTGCAATGAATGTCTTTCAGGAATGAATTGGGGCCAGATCAGGTGGCCCGTCTCTGCTTTAATACATATTCCAAATCCAAATTTATTCCATGCCTTTTTGTAAGAGTCAGAGTTTAAACTATTACACCAAGTTTATGAGATAATCAAATTTTGATTGTGAAGAATAATATATGTAGGTAAACATATAAACATAACACATGCACAAACAGGTGTGTGTGTGTGCTTCAGCTTCCCAAGAGTTACCCTTTCTTAAATAAAGTTAGTGCTTTAAAACAACAAATTTGAAAAAAAAATTACAAAAATAAAATAAAACAACAACAAATGTGATTTCTCTTACAATATAAAATGTTTACTTATATGATATTTTCATCTCTCTATCGAGAGCTTCATAGGAAACGGACTCATCTCTGTGCCACCAATGGTAGCAGAGAGCTTAGAAATAATGGTCCCAAAGTAAATACTTTTTGAGTTAAAATACTTTAATTTATTTTACTATATAATTACATTTACTTATTTAAATTCAGATACAATAAAGTACTAACTCCAAGAACCAGACATAAACACTGCTAATATTTTGCTATACTTCTTTTCCATCATTTTCTTCTGCCATCTCATTACTCATCACCAGCAAACAATTTTGATTCCTAACTTCTTAAAATGTAATACTTTATGCTTATTCACACCTCTGTATTAGTAAAAATTTCATGTAATACATTTTAATGTTCCAAATAAATAGATCGTGATTTATGGAACCATTTCAAATATTTTACCATGATAAATAAGCCTGTGATGAAGTTATGTTTGTGGTGTCTAATTAAGAGTATAAAAAAAATGAGCTCAAAGGATGCAGCATCAGTAGTCAGGTTTTTTTGTTTGTTTGTTTGTTTGTTTTTTGTGGTAGGCGGGCCTCTCACTGCTGTGGCCTCTCCCGTTGCGGAGCACAGGCTCCGGACACGCAGGCTCAGCGGCCATGGCTCACGGGCCCAGCCGCTCCACGGCATGTGGGATCCTCCCGGACTGGGACACGAACCCGTGTCCCCTGCATCAGCAGGTGGACTCTCAACCACTGAGCCACCAGGGAAGCCCTGGTGGTCAGGTTTGAATGGTGGTTTATTTCGGGGGTGACAAGATTCATGGTGTGATGAGGACTGAGCACAAATAAAGTGGACTCACTGGAGAAGAGGAGCTTGAAGGGACTGGAATGTTGACAGGGTCGTCCCTGTGGCTTAGGAAGCCATCCAGAAATATGGCAGAAAGGGAATGGAGAGTCATACCACTGGAGGTGCTGTGGTCTCCAGCAAGCAAGGGAGAGATGGAGAGAACAGGGGACAGACACAAAAGCACGGAGCACAGGCTTCAAAAAGAGATGGTTTTTGAAGAAGAAAGGAAAAGTTATTGCAAAGTGTAATGGAAGCAAGCAGGAGTTTTATGTCACTTCTAGGCATTAAGGAACATGGGATGCGAGAGAAAAATTAGCCTCCACTTTAGAGAAAACTTCAGGAAAAGCCATAAAAGACTAAACACATACCAGGAGCTCAGTGCAGGAATCCTTTCTCATAGGCCCCCAGAGCCAATTCCAGTTCTATCATATCCGTTACTCAGCACTTATGCCATGAATCTGTCTTCATGTCAACATGCCTCATTCATTAGAGCCCCTGGTTCATTAATTTTTCACTGTTGCCTCTTAAAGATGAAACCACTCCCTAGCTGAGAGTTATGGCTTCCTAAACATTCACCATCTTTCCTGTAGGGCATTTTTTTTCAGACCTTTAGACTCATGAGTTGATCCTATCTTTTTTTGCACAACAATTTCTCCTGACTTTTCCAGACAAGATGATATAAGAGCAAACACAGATCGCATGCTCAAAAGTGGCTTCCATAAAAATACACTTGGTAATTGCAGCTGCACTTTATGAGGCTATGATGAAAAAGACATAAAATGTAGCTGTGAAAAACTATGTTCACAAACCTGAGAAAATTTGACTGTGAATAGCTATTCTGTTAATTACAGTGACAGATTATGACATAAACTACAACACTGGAATTGGAAACATCCTTGGATATTAAAAAAGAAATACACACACAGACACACACAGAGACACACATACAAACACACACATACCACTTGGTGAGAAATATCCCGAGGATGAAGAATCCTTAGACCATCATTAATTTGATTCTATTTGCTTTTCACTGTCAATTGAAATGTTTGTCTGTTTGTAATAATCTTTCCTATCTTGTTTTTCAAAATGAGATTTAATTTTGGCCACCCCAAACTTCACATCCACCCAGAATCTCAGAATGTGACCTCATTTGAAAGTAGGGTCCTTGTGGAGGTAATTAGTTAGGGTGGACCTTAAATGACTGAGAAGGCCATGTAGAGACACAGACACACAGAGGGGAGAAGCCATGTGATGTCAGAAAGTGGAGTGATAAGTCTACAAACCAAGGAGTTAAAAACAAAGCACCAAGGGTTGCCCACAACCACTGGAAGTTAGGAAGAGCCAAGGAATGATTTTTTTTCCTAGAGTCTTTGGTGAAGGCAAGTCCTTCCTGATACCATGACTTCAGACTGCCAGCTTCCAGAACTGTGAGGGAATACATTTCCGTTCTTCTAAGCCACACAGTTTGTGATGGTTTGTTATGGCAGCCCTAGTAACTACAATACAAATAATTTAATGCTTATGAGTTACAAAAAATTATAATTCCCTAGTACAGCGTAAGTATGTTTGATTTTCATGTATTTTGTTTTTAACTCCAAGAAGCCAAGCTAAATCAAAATTTTCATGTGAGAATGCCTCAGTTTATAGACCTAAGAATCATTAGGAATTGCATTTAACACTGGAGAAGTCTCCAGTTTTCCATTTAAACTATCCTTCACAAGGAAAGCAGAGACAGTCTTCTCAAACATAAACCGTAGTTGCTTCCCTTTTCAGATTATGGCCGTTTGCTCTGTCTCAAAATGAGAGTCATACTTTTGGCATTAAAATAAGTCAAGTCAGTGGCCCTGATCTGTCCATTCAGCCTCGTTTGTAACCATGGTGCTCGGCTGTAAGTGCACACATAGATACGTTCACACTCTCTCACACACGCACCTGTAGGCTGCGGCCCTTAGAACCACATGCACTCCGGGAATAGGCTGTTTGTGCACGCGCTCCACACCTCCCTCCAGAGACCACGCAGCCTGGGCCTGCCCTCCTTTCCACAGGGCCACTCCCCTGTGTCCTCAGGATTCAGGTCAACAGTCACTTTTGTAGGAAGCTGTCCCCAACCCATGTGCCCCCTCCCCACTCCCTGTTGGGAGGTCTCTGTGTAAATAAACTCACATCAAAGACACGTCAGAATACCTGCTCAGAGCAGAGGCTGTGAAATCACCTGGGTGATTAAAAGCCAGTTTCATCATTGACTAGCTTAAAAAAAAACAACAACAACAAAACTCTCCAATCAGTTTTTCTATCGGCAAGTGGGAAGTACAGTAACTCAACAATACTGAGATTACAAGTATTCATTCAAAAAATTCATTAATCCAGATACATTAAGTGAATATTCACTATACTGTTTATATTATATTAATTATAATGCAGAGGCAATGAGTTGGGAGCACGGTTGATACTTTTCAGGACCTGCGGGAAGTCACTGTGAAGTAGAACAAATTGACAGAAGAGGATGGTGCAAGGGAATGGGACTTGTGCATCAGTGGCACAAGTAATGGGGACTTGCAGGCATTTCGGTTTTACTCTGAACGCAAATTTACATGGAGTGAAGCCAGGGCAGAGAAGAGAGAGACCAATTAAGAATTAAATCCAGAACTGAGATGGACTCAAGCATGGGTGGTGGACACAGGGAGATGGTGAGAAGGTTGGAGGTAGACAAGTATTTGCTGATAGATTGGATGTAGGTGTACAGACATAAATGAGCCCAATACTTTTAGTCGGAGCAACTGTAAGGCAGTGTTGACACTTACTGAGATGTGGATGAATATGGGAGAAACGATATTTTTGTTTTGTTTTTGTTTGGGGAATGGGAGGGGGGGATATTGCTGCGGCTGTTGGTTAGTGCAAAGCGAATTGAGATGCTCAAAACTAAACTCTGAAATTTCTACTATATACTAGACATTAAGTAGAATGCTAAGAAGGCAGTCAGATGTATGAGTCTGGACTTCAGGGGCTACAGATATAAACACATGTTTTGTCAACTTATAGATAATATTTTAAGAGACAAATTGAGATCTCCTTGACATTCAGTGCAGATAAAAAGGAGGTCAGAACATAAGCCTTGCCATATTCCAACATTTCGAGGCTAGAGACATGAGACACACCACAAAAGAAAGGGGGAAGGAACAGTCAGGAAGTTAAAAGAAAAATGAAAATATACAATTGTATGGGTCAATTACTTTTTTGAATTTTCCAGATTGAAAAAAATCTGGAAAAAAAAATTAAAATAAAAGAAAAGAAAGTTAAGGTAGTCTTAGACAAAGGGAAAAATAATTTTAAGGAAGATGTACTCAAACCATGTCAAAATACATTTAAGATGAGGACTGAGAATTGATTCTTTGGTTTAGTGCCAATGTCATTGGGAGTCTTGAAGAGGGAAGACTGTTTTGATGGAATAGTTGAGATGAAGCCCTAATTTGAATAGGTCCAAGCAAAGAAGAGAAGAGGGCAGAAGATTATACATAGACAACTCGATCTTGGAATGTTTCTGAAAAGGGGAAAGAGTGCAGAAGAGGCTGCTTTTGTTGTTCTGTTTTATTTAGGTGTGAGCTGTAAATGCATGTCTGTAGGCTTTAGAAAGAGAAGTTGATGATACAGGAAAGAGAGGGGAGAGTTGCTGAAATGACCATATTGAGGAGGAGAGAGAAGTGGGATGAAACATGCAGAGCCAAGAGCTGGACTTAGGAGCACAGGCACACACAGCACCGGGCGAGAAGGAAAGCGTATGAACGTTGATGCAGTGGGAATATTGTGCTGGGATGAGGGGAGCATGTGGGATTTCGATCCTGCTGACTTGTACTTTCTCACTGTTAAAGGAAATAAAGTCATCAGCTGAACATGACAACGACGACAAAGTTTTAAAGGTTTGTGAAGGGACAGGCTGGAACTAGACATTTAGGAGAGTGGAAAAGAGGGTGGGTCAGGGAAATGCAGTAACAGTCAGTGGTGGCCCTAGGAGTTCACTTAAACTAGGGGCAGCTAAAGTGAGATCAGTCTCCTCTTTTGTCCTTCTCTCCATCACTCAGCTGTACAGTGCAAGCTGGGGGTAATTGTTGGGGGGACTAAGCCACGGTTTGAGCTTTGCTAGGAAAATTAGAACGAAAGAAGAGGTGTGCAAGGAAGAGATTTTAATGGTGGACTCTAGAATCTAAGCTGGGTAACCAACAAATAAAGAGCAGAAGAAGGTGAGAGAGTGTGAAAACAGGGCAACACGGCAGGCTCAATGGTTGGTCAGGTCCAGGTATGTTGAAAAATTGTTTGATTGTGGGTCATTGGGAAGAAGATAGTGGTTTGAGAGTAAAATGCTTTATTAAATACAACAGGTAGATACTGAACATTTTAGGTAGATTGAGCTATTTGGGGTATTTTAAACTTCAGTCTATGTGCCTCTACATAAAAATTCTCATTTTCTCAATGTCATTTCCACAACAGTCACAGAATGAGAGAAGACAAGATAGCATTGCTACTACAAGCTGATAACAGAAATAATCAAATGCCTATCCTCTGTGAGGTATCGTTCAACAGCTGCTCATTTCTGGGGAATGTTATTGTTTTTGTCAATGTTTTGTGTTCAATCACAGAATCAAATAATGTATAAAATGGCATTAAACACATTTGAGAATGAAACTACCTTTCATGAAGTATTCAAATATAGTAAACACTCTGGAGGATTTTACAGACAATTTGTAAAGGTCTTTTGGCTTGAAAAAAATTTGTATCTCAGCTGTGCTTAGCTGGCAAGTTTACCGCTTAGGAGAAATATGTATTGTGCATTGATAGCTCATTAATGTTTTGTGATATTCCACATTATGAGGTTATTAACTTTAAATCAGTTTATGAATAGAATCCCAACTGGAAACACTACAGAGGATATTGTTTCACTTTTCATTCTCCAAATCCTAAATATTAAAAATCAGAAGAGACCTTTAAAGGTCAATTCTGAAAAAAATTTGTTTATAAACTTTTTCCTATTCTACTTCCATGCCTTCTTTTAAGCTTTTAAAAGATGTTTAAAATAAGGTCTAAAAAAACTGTGGAGATATATGCAATGGGAAAAGACAAATCCTCTCACCCCCTTGGAAGAGGGCTAGGAAGATGTCCTGGACCAAAGCCATGACAAGTCTCCTGTAGCTTATCTTTTGAAAAGATATCATGAAAATTCATTCAGAGCCTTTATAACCCTGCTCTACTGTCTTCTAGCATTTTCCCTTTCCTAATTTCTGGAGACATGACTAAAACTGATCTGGTTCTATAACTTCTTTTTCCTTTAGCAATGTATATAGTTTTATTTTTGTGTTCAGGGAAAGCAAATGTCTCAAGGACATAACTTGATTAAGTCAGTTTTCATATATTTTATTGTGCATATGATGGACGCTCCAATCAAGAAGCACTTTTCATTCTAGTAAACTGTCTTTTATTATTTCTTAGATTATTTCAGTGATGCCTTCCTCTCCTATATTTACTTTCTTCTCTCTTTCAAGAATTCTGTCGGGCTTCCCTGGTGGCGCAGTGGTTGAGAGTCTGCCTGCCGATACAGGGGACATGGGTTCATGCCCGGTCCGGGAATATCCCACATGCCATGGAGCGGCTGGGCCCGTGAGCCATGGCCGCTGAGCCTGCACATCCAGAGCCTGTGTTCCACAACAGGAGAGGCCACAACAGTGAGAGGCCTGTGTACTGTAAAAAAAAAAAAAAAAAAGAATTCTGTCATTTGGATGTTAAACTTCCTGGCTTTGACCTCTCAATTTTTTATCCTTTTTCTCTTGTTTTTCATCATTTTGTCTTTCTCATTCTGAGAGAGTTCTTTAACTTTATAATTTAACCTTTCTTTTGAGATTTTTACATTTTTTACATTTTTGCAAGAATAAGAAGCATTAACAATGCATTGAAGTCTGGATTTATTTATTTACAAGACAAATATGTTATTTGTTTGTGCCCATTGGTGAGAGGTTACTTTCATTCAAAGACCATTACCCATGTGATTATATATATATATATATATATATATATATATTCAATAAAAGTATTCAAAACCAGAAAAAATAAGAATAAAAATTTGGGTTTTCTATGTTCAAATTCTTATTAAAGTTTCTAATAAGGTTAAATTTTACTATCCCTTTGTTTCTAACTTCTATGAATTATTTGTAAAATGACTTACGATATTGTTTCTAAAGCCCGTTGGAGCAGAGGATTCTTCTTCCTAGTGTATTGAGTGATAAGCACCTGCTAGGTTAAAGATGTGAGTTGCAAAAACTAACATGCAATTTTTAAAATATTTTTGTTTATCAGAAGTCACAGAGTAGAATGTGAGGTATGAATAAGGTTGACAGTCCATGAGGCCCCATCAGATCTGTGTATTTGAAATAGTTGGTGCACAGATCTGCATACTGGGAACTGGTCATTTTGTTTTGATCTCTGTTATTAATTTGCTTTTTGAGTAGGAAATCACTTAATCTCTCTAGGCCCTTTTTCTTTTTAACCTATAAATCGAGGATTTATACTAGAATCTGTGACTACCAACGGGCAGCTGGCAGGCAGAGTTTTTTCTAAGCTGCAAAGTTTTTATTTGGGCAACAAATACATAAAAAAGAGAAAAAAAAAACCTCTCCCATTTACCACAGTCCACTCTATTATTTACATCTGATCAACTTTATTTATTTACATTATCCACATGGCCTCTTAAGGCAGATCAATTTTATTTTTCAGTCTCTCCTACTGCTAATATTTTATGCCTCAGTATATAATTTGTCTTCTACCTTTAAAGAGTTTATAATTTGGTTTGAACCATAACCCATTGGCTCTTGAAAATAAATAATTAAAAGTACAGGTGAATAATTGGAAGAAATAAATGATGGTTAGGAACACAAAACAACAGAATTATTAATAATTTCTCATCAGTGTAATTCCAGTCAAACCAATTTAAAAAATATGTACAGTCCCCATTCCCAAGGACTCACCCAGGAAGAAAAACATAAATAAACCATTTTTTTTTAAGTTTACCTATGGAATAAATAAAATTTTACATAAGAAAAGACACATGAAGCTCATATCTCCTTACATGGAAAAATAACTAAGTATTGATATAATATTAAGATAAAGCTGCTGTAGATGCAGTAAGATTAAAACATTAAATAAAAATAAAAACTAATCTCCAGTGAGTCAAACACCTTTCATAAGGAATCTCAGGTGAATTTTCTTATTGATAGACATGTCTCATTCCACCAATTAGAAATATTCTTGAAAAACCTGAATGTAAATTGGCTTTTCATAATTTGTTTGTGTTTTCCTCTACCTCCCATCATAGAATAGACCATGGGTTACCAATATGGCACTGAACATTAATAAAGAAATATGACACAGGCCCTATTCTTAATTTCCAAATGTCTAGCCCCCACATGGACTAATGTGGGAGATAAAAAGAATGCTCTAATTTTCTCTTGTGCTCACCATGTTGGTTTGGATCTAGCTTGCTGATTCTAAGAAAGGCCAGTTGGAGTAAAGAAAGGTCAGGGCCTGAGAAACACAATTCAAAAGTCTAAGGGAGTCATAGGAGGGCAGAATAAGAGGAATGAACACCTCTGTTTACAAATACCAATGTGGAGGAAGAATAGAGGATAAAATTTAAAATATTAGTGCTTCCCTGGTGACGCAATGGTTGAGAGTCCGCCTGCTGATGCAGGGGACACGGGTTCGTGCCCTGGTCCGGGAAGATCCCACATGCCGCAGAGCGGCTGGGCCCGTGAGCCATGGCCGCTGAGCCTGCGCGTCCGGAGCCTGTGCTCCACAGCGGGAGAGGCCGCGGCGGTGAGAGGTCACGTACCGCAAAAAAAAAAAAAAAAAAAAAAAAAAAAAAAAAATTAATTATGAAAACTGTATAGAAGGAAAACATTGAATTATTCATTAATGCCCCCAAAATAGACCCCCCAAATTTCTTTGACTTGTAAAAGCTGAAGGAAATCCCCAGATTCTTAACTGCACCCCCACAAATCTCCCCAGTATTCTAAAGTCAGCCTTGCTGTCCAGCTCTGACCCTTCTGACCGCTTCCGTAAAGTTTTCCCATTTACCCTTCTTGTCCATGACTTACAACACCTAAAACAAACTCCCTTGTTTCCTATGTTCCCTCAGCCCTTCATCCATACCACTTACACAGTGTTACATGTCAAGAGCTTCATCTTCTTACTTAAAACTCTGTGTCTTATTGGATAAACTCCTGGAAGGAAGGGACTCCTATTCTCCCCTAACCTCTTCATCCACAGCACATAACCTGAAAAGCAGTCTCATTTTCACAAATATTAATAAAGTACTTGACTGTTTTCCTTTCAAATATTGCCAAAATGACAACTATAAACTGCCGTCATATGGTTTAAATAAATTCAGGATGACTGACTCAAAATGGCTTAGCAGAACCGGCAGATGGTTGATGTTAGCTCGTGGTTCTAAGACTGAGGTTCACTTTATGATCTTACTTGGTATAGTAAACTCTGTTACTATTGACCAATATCTGGTTTCTCCACGCTTTTGAACCTAGCTGTAGCCATGTGACTTGTGCTTGAAAATTGTGGATTAATGATTTTTTCATGTCAGCAGTTTTAAGAGTTAGGTTTTCTCAGCTTTAAAACTATCCTTCTATATCCTATTGTGGTACAGGGGCTGGAACTCTGCAAACTATTTCACTTCTCCAGTGTGCTTTGCGTGATGCCATTATGGAACATCAGAGAGACCAGAGGGCAGGAGACAGGACAAGAGATTTGCTTCTCTCTCTTTGCTTATCCTTCCTGTAAACACAGTCTACACAAAAGTTCCTTACCCACAAAGCAGCAACTGTTCCAACAGCAGTTGGTTCCAGTCTCCAGAATTTTCACACACTTGCGGAAACTACTGGATAGCACCCACTCGCAAAAGTCTGAATCTCAGCTCCGTCGGGCACTGCCCCGAGGGTCTAGGTTCTGATGACCTCCAGCCCTGACTGCCAGAGTTGCTTCCTGCAGTTTCTCTCATTGTTACTATCTCACTGATTTCAACCTGACGCTGATGGAAAAAGAGCCAGCACCTTGGCCCTAAGCTCTTTCTACTATCATCAACCACTTTCAAAATAGGTGCTGACCCATCCTTCAGGTCCCAGAGAAGGATGACAACATCCCAATGAGATGACATTGGAAGGTGACTTCTGGGCACCAAATGGTAAGGGGGGAGGGGTAAGAGCAAGCAATGACAGCAACTGCTGCATCATTTTACACAAGGTGATTATCTCCATTTCATTTTAGCTCATTTTCTCTGATTTCAGGTCTTAGCAGCACCTATGTCATCCTTTGGTATTCTTATAAATCTGTATAATAGGTACAGTTGATCTGTTTATCAATTTACCTAGTAAGTGGTTATTTATGAGAATCATTATCTCACTTCCCAACATGGAATATAATTTCCTCGTCATAATTTTCCCTAAGTGTAAATGATGTACTGCATAAAGAATCAAAAGCTATATCTTTGAGTGATAGTGACATTTTTAACCATATTTTGAGTCCCTTAATAAAATATTATTTATATCGAATAGGTATGTTTTCAAGATAAAGCATAGATTTGGGGGTTGGACAGGAAGACAGGTTACATTCATTCCACGCTCTTCTGTTTTCCTTTGATATGAACATTTGATTGTTCTTTACATACACAACTCCAGTCACCATCAGAGCAATGAGCCACTCAGCACCACTGTCCACTCTCCAGCCTAGAAACCCACAGAATACCCACATGAGATCTCTTTGAAGTCAGCTTGAAGACCGCATGAGAGGAGGGTATCAAAGCATGAGTAATGCGCGACCTCTTGTCTTGCATGCAATTCTAGACGAGTGAGTACTTTATTTGTTAAACGATCATATTCAGGCCATTTCTACATTAGCACAGTGGATACTACATTAGTCATTCATGCAGCCTCTCTATCAAAATATAGAGTAACACAGGGAAGACAGGTTTGGCCACTCTTTCTTAATGAGCCCACGATGGCAGTCAGCCAAAGGGGGAGTTGGCATAACTGAAACAGCCATGGAGGGAGTGTGTGTGTGTGTGTGTGTGTGTGTGTGTGTGTGTGTGCGTGCGTGCGTGCGTGCACGTGTGCACACGGGTGGAGGGGGAGGTTCAGAAAGGAAAGATTTCCGAATGGCCAATGGCCAATGTTTGCCTGAGAAGGATTCCACCCTATTCATGAAACTTCCCCAAGCATCTCTCTCAAGAAACATGCATCCCAAGGAGCAGGGCCACTAGGAGATGATTTCTCCCAGGTGGGCAGTACCAGACGCTGGCAGCAAGGCCCAGAGTTGATTCTACCTTGAAATGTTGAAACTTCAAAGGCAGAATGAAATGTTCCATTAAAAGTCAGTTGAAAGAAGAATAAGTTTAGAGGGTAGAAGGGAAAAAAAACAATCCCTAAAACAATGGTGTCATTTTTTTTTTAAATTAAAATCCAAGCCTGTTCCATTTCATTTATCTTCCAGATTGATAAGGGAAATGTGCTTTGGGAATAATCACCACAAAGTCACCAAGCTAAGCTTCCTACTACCACCCACCATTGAGAAAAAGAGCATGTCTATGGCAACGATGTGAAAACAGTCAGGCTTGGAGTACACAGCTGTGGTTCTCCTCCTAGAAAGACTGCTTCACACTCCCAGATTCAACAGTGAGTCCAATGCATGCATTTCATGGGACTTTTTCTTTTTTCCCAACATTGAATGCCGAAGAAGAAAACGTGTAGAATAAATAGCCATACACTCACCATCTACGTTCTACGGTCAATCTTTTACTATATTTCCTTTATCTTAAGCCTAACTTCTATCTCTTCCCTAAACATCTCATAATCCAGTTCATTTATTTATTTATGTATTCATTCATTCATTTATTTATTTTGCTGCATTTTAAAGTAAGTTTGGATGAGAACATTTGCTAGTTCAGGCGGCCAGTTGTTTTAATTGTACTTAATGTAATGAAAGCAAAATGAACAAATGGCCATGGTATCTGTAATGAGCGGCGTTCGTATGTGTTTCCATAGTTTTATGTCTTGTTCTCATGAGGATTGTTTTCCTATGGAGAACTGAAAACAACAAAACATTTTTCTGTATCATATTCTTAAAATGCTATATATTTTAGTGTAGGAGGTATATCCAACAATTTCTATGGCATATTAGCAATTGGGTGGGATCTGAATTGGATGTTTGTTCCTTGGTCTGTCACCTCTGACATGATTTTCATGTTCTAGGTACTGCATAGCTCAATCCAGTAATATATGTGTAGAATTCTTATGATTAGATTTGATAATAACAGATGTGTGCTGAGTAGTAAGACTAGCTAATATTTTTGTAGAACATATGCTTCATATTTGGTGTTAGAAATTTTTCATGGATTATCTCATTTAATCCACAAACAGCTCTATTGCCATTATAGCATCGAGATTTAAAGAGGTTAAATAAACCTACCCAAGGGTCTACAATAAGTACGTGTTCAGCAGAGCAGGGATTCACACTTACGTTCCTCGCTACAATGCAAGCTCTTAACTACCACACAACACATTATTACTTTATCATGAACTTCATGTCCTCTTTGCTTGCATAGCAAACTTTTGAAAATATCTGTAGGGTTCTTAAAGTGATGTTAATATACAGACAATGCATTAATTATATACAAATAGAAAATATAGATAAGCATAAAGAGATATGAACATTTTTTAATATCTTGGTCTACTTCCTTAGGCTCTTTTTTAGCTTGAAAGCATTTTGAAAATAAAATCTACTCTGACAATATTATTTATTGAGACTATGTGATAATAGTAAAGTAGTTAATTAGTCATATTTTTGAACACATGATGGTTAATTTTATATGTCAACTTGACTGGGCTAAAAGATGCCAGAGAGCTGGAAAAAAATATTATTTTTGGATTTGTCTGTGAAGGTGTTTCAGAAAGAGAATAGCATTTGAATCCGTAGACTAAGTAAAGAATGTCACCCTCACAGTACAGATGGGCATCAGCCGATCTGTAATGACCTGAGTAAAATTAAAAGGCACAGGAAGGGCAAATTTGTTCTTTGCTTGAGTCCAGACATTCATCGTCTCCTGCCCTGAGATATCAGCGATCCTGGTTCTTGAGCCTTCTGACTAGGACTTGCCTCTGTTTCTCCAGCTTGCAGACAGCAGATGGTGGGACTTCTTGACGTATTCTTCTACTAAATCTGTCTCTCTCTCTCTCTCCTATTGGTTCTGTTTTTCTGGGGAACCTTGACTAATACACACATGATGTAGCAGAGTCTAATCTAAGTGTTTTACACTCAAGAGTGTTGACATATTTAATCCTCATGGGAATCCTCTGAAGCAGGTGATAGTATTTCCCCATCGTACAGATGAGGACTCCAAAGAAGGGAAATATTAGGTAACTTATCCAGCATCACTCAAAGAGTATTGTGTGGAGCCAGGATCTTCTCAAACTCTAGAGCTGTTAATTCCAATATGATACAGGATTATAATAAAGTAATCTGGAGTACACAAACTTTGTATTTCTATAATTTAGTTAATTGTTCTTTATTTTTGGCTAGGTTGGCTGTTTCCAGTTTTCAGTATTACAAACATTTGTATACACACATCTCTGTTTTCTTGCCTGACGATTCTCTTTGGTAAATTTATAAGAAGTTGAGTTGGTTGAGTAAATGAATATCTTTCTGGTTGTCCATATCTGATCCCATACTGACCTTCAGAGAAGCCAGTAGGATTTACCTTCCCATAAGCAAGGTTAAAGAGTGTCCATTTTCTGTTAAGCTTCTCTAACATTGGTTATCATAATTTATTTTTGTCAAATTTGAAAGTGACACATGAGCCTTAATTTGTATTATATTTTAATGTACATTTTCTTGGGAACTAATAAACTTTTGTCACAATTTGATGGGTACTTTAGAGCTTGTGTTATTTGTACTCCATCACATCGCCTGTGCTTTTTCTTGGTATTCACATTACTTGGTATTGATTCGTGAAATCTCATTATTTTAAGATTATTGCCAGTTGTGTATGGTGGTGATGGTGGAGGGGCAGGTTGTGTATTCTTTGCCCTTTAACCTTTGAATGATACATTGTGAGAAGCTGATTACCTTTAAGCGAAATGTAAACATCTAAGGATCATAAGCTGTGGGTCAGGTTCTAGCTTTGATGCTTTCTGTGTAACTTTGGAAAAGTCACAGCAACGCCCGCCCTGGGTTTCCTCACCAGGAGAAAGGAGTAGCTGATTTCTGCCATCCAGACAGTGCCTTTCAGCTGTGATTCCAGCACACAGAGATTTGAGGCTTTGTGTGGAAGAGTGACAGCCCTTCAGAGCTGGGCATTTCACACTCACCAAATGCTTCCCAAGCCACATCTCCCTCCTTTGTCTGATTCCTTCCCTGGATTATAGTTTCTAAGGGGAAGAAATCATGTCTTGATCACTCCTATCACATTTCCCACTCCCCGCTTTAAGCTCTTAACAGGTAGATCTGAATAAGAACCTGAACCCGTTTCCTTGAATAATACTCAGGTAGCTTCTCCTGCTTAAATAAATGCTCAAAAGAAAACACTTTAAGAAATTGTTTTAACAAATGGATTGATTTTCTCGCTCCCACTTTCTTCATTATTATTAAATTTTGATTTCTGCAATATGCATCTTTTTTCTCTGGGGTGTTTTAATTAGATAGTAGAATTTAAAAATAGGGTCTCCCATATATTAAGAAAGTTACAGTGGTGTTTATGTGGGACAGATGGTAGACTTCTGATTTGAGAGGATTTTTTTTTTATTCTGTCATCTGAACTTTGCTTTGGTAATGCTGCAAATTAGCAGCTATTCATTCTTTAATGAACAAGGGTTCATGTAAATTCCAGCTATGAATAGGCAATCAGGATTTCTTTGGGTATAATGGGTTATTTACCAGGCTTCCATTTCAATTTTGAACACTTTGCTTCTTTAAACAGCATCCTATATAATTTTGCAGCCATCTAATTACTTATGTATATATTTACCATATAGATACTGCCTTTGTACCTATATATGCTCCAAATTGTTTCATTAAAATAATCGCAAAATCTCACTCTACCTGAAGTGGATATACAATGATGAGTTCAATGAAGATCAGTTCTGCAAAGCCTTGATGGAATTGCAGGAGATCCTGGGAGCAGATATTTGGAATGGTTTTTAAAGGAAGCCTGGTGCCATGCCTGCAATGAAAAATGGTGGAGCTCAGACACTTGCCCTTTTAGACATTTCATTTTTTTTCCATTTTCCAAAAGCTTTACTTCGAGAACCATCTTCAGCTGCGGAAAAGATGATCTATTGTATCTCCGGGTTTTTTCTTGTCCATTTTCTGATATGTTTTAGACCCCCAGATTCTGAGGCTTATGAAGACCCAACACTACTGGCCTAGGTTTTGATTCATAGTCTGCATGGTAGACAGGAGGCCTGAACAATTTAGGATTAAGAACGAGTGTAATGATTTTCTCGCCTCTACCCTTCTCTCTCTCCATCTGACCTTATTTCCTCTGAAGTCAGCAAGGAGGAAACATGACAAAGTCTGCATATGTTCCCCCAGTGATTATGCCCACTGGTACCTCGGGGATGACCCACTGGTTACCCTCTCACTACACTTGCCTAGTAAGCACTCAGCAAGTCACATCACCTGTCTGGATGTTACCTGTCTCCTCTTGAGAATAAATGGGGTTTCAGAAAACCTTATTTGTCTTTTAGGGACATTAAAGATCTAACCTTTAATGACATCTCTCCTCAGTCTAACCTGAAATAATCTACTTCCAGCACAATCACTCCATTTATGCATTTTCAACGTGTTTATAAATATTATATACAGTTTGACAGATACGATTTGGAAACCATTCATCATTCTCAAAGCTGAAATTTGCATCTTGTGTCATAACTGTGACTCAGCATGTTCACCTGTGAAACTGCACAGAGTCCTTGAGAGCCCAGCTGAGTGCCAGCTCCTCCTGTGACGTCCCCAGCTGCCGACGGGACACTCAGGACACCAGAAAATGCACAGTGAAAGCTCTCATACAAAAGCCATGGTCCTGAAATTCTCCCAAGGCAAAGGTCACTGACTTTGCACCCTCTGGCCTCATAATGTAATTTCCAGGGTGACACAAAGCATCCAAAAGCCTTCTATTTTTAACAGGATTGACAGCATGGCAGCAACCTTAGCTCCTTTAAATAAATCTATATATTTGCTGTAAAATATTAAAAAATGACCGGCCGACTTAACCACTGCTTATGCCAATCCACTCTCCGCTCCCTCCACTCAAGGCTCTCTTTGGATCTGCAAAATTATCAGAGATTTCCGTGGCCACTGAGAAGAAGGGGTTCAATGCCCTCCTTCCTCCCTGACAGCAGCCCCATCACAACCCTGCTGCTGCCCGTCCTCACAGGGCACGGCAGGGTCAAAACAGGAAGGTCTAACGTTGGCTCATTTCGCACATTCCAGGTGAGTGGAGAAGGCTTCCTTTTTTTACATCACCCTGATTTTGTTCTCCTATTGGTGTTTTGAGGCATGGGCACCCAGATGACTCAGCCATCGCTGTATCTGTCAAGGAACATCCAGGGCATCTCTGAGTGCTGCACAATGACCCAGCCTCCTCCACCTACCCACCTTCCCCTCCCAGTGGTGCTCGCAGAAGGGCCCTGGTCTTTAGCTGTACTGGAAAAGCAACAGGCTGCTCAACCCTCTGGGGCAGAGGCTGTGTAACCTGCATCCCACTGCTGCTTGTGTTCCTGAAGTGCAAATCTAAACACATCGTCTTCTTACTGGAAAGGTAAGAGCCTTCCTACCAGACCCTGGAAAGACCCTTGGACTCTGAGGCTCATTACTCAAAGCCTTAGGAGAGATCCAGGTCTGTGCCACCAGGCCGCACTGCCCTCCCTGCTGGCATCCAGGCCCTGGCAGCGCTGCCCTGCTGCCCCTTGCACGATGGATGGCGCGTCTCCTCTGCTCTGCATCACCCTTCCCTGGGCTAATGTTTTCTTCTTTCTGGAAGCATCGAAACCTTACTTTTCCCCCAAGTGCTGTCTAGGTCTCCAGACTTCCCTCCTCCTCTGTGCTCAGTCGGTGCCCAGCTAGCCCCTGCAGTGGCCTGCAGATTGGGATTAGCTGGCACTGACCAGATGACCCCACTGGACTGATAGCAGCCTCGTGGTGAACCCTGAGCTTTTGGTGCATTTCTTACAAGTCACGGGTATGCATCAGTACTAGTTTTCCATGATCCATTTGTGGGGTGGGGCTAGAAGCTTTTTAAGGGGCCCCTGGCACCTCCAGTCCTTGCAGCAACACAGATCCTCCAGCCTGGGCCCACCAGTGCATTGAAGCCACCCACAGCTGGGCCTGATGCCCGATCCAGGCTCAGTTCCTCAGCCTCTCTGATGTCATGTCTCACCACTCAGGGCCCCTGCTGACCTGACAGCCCAGCCAGGGAGAAAGGAAGGGCGGGGGCGGTGACCTGAGGCCGACTCCCCATAGAAGCCAGCCAGGGGGCCTAGAGGTCTCTGAGGCTCCAGGGGGCCCTCCCCACTAGCTTGGATTAGTCAACTAGGTAAATATTACTCCTAGGTCTGTCTGGGAAGAAATAACACACAACATGTTCTGCAAATGGAAAAGCTGGTCCCGCCAGTGATGGAGGATCCAGGTGGGTCCCTGCCCTGCACTCCATCAGGGTAGGTCATTAAGATGCTAAAGACACTGCAGCCAATCAGCTCCCATGGCGACAGCTCTGCAGCCTTCATGAATAATCCATGTAGCACCTGGAGGCATGAAATTTTCATAGGCAGCCTCAGTCTGGAGCTGTGAGTGGTGGGGAAGCGAGAGTCCCAGGCACGCCTGGTCTGGGAGGGGCCCATGACAATGGGGAGGAGGCCCTCACACAGGCCCTGGGCAGCACAGGTCACGTCCCGGAGGCCAACATGGACTTCTGACACTCGGCAGAGGGCCAGGAGCTACTATGACTGGAGCACTTCAGTCTCTGTGTTATAAGTAAGAAGCAAAAAATGGAATTCATTTTCTAAGAACAGATCTGAGTCTGGTTCTCTAACAGGGAGAGAGCCCCTCCCCTGCTGCCCCTAAGCACCGGTGGCCCCTCACTCACAGCCACCAGGATTCTGAACCTGCTCCTCTTAGGTGTTAGAAGAGCTTGGGCAGCAACACCAAAACCCACTCCCTGACTGAGCTGCTTCTTTGCCCTTTCCTTGTTTAACTTGTCTGAACCTCTCTTTTGCCTTTATAAAGTAGATAGCAGCTACCTACCCACTAAGATGTGAGAATTAAATGGAATCTAATAAAATTACTGAAATGGCACATTTTTTAAACATTAGGTCTCCTTTGTCTCCTCCATTTGTGACTCACAAAGTCGGCCCTGCTCACCAATGAAGCTCACCTCTGTCCTCCAAGAGGAAATTCTTTTCTTAATCAGAATTTTACTCCAGACCCAGACTGTTTATTGAGCAATCGGGTGTGAAAGGCTTTTAGGTGATTTAAAAGTAGGAGGTGGTTTTTTCCAAGAGAGTTAACATACAAACCTCTCATAAGTTGGAGTCTATTTATCACATTAATGAGTATTGTTATTTAAGTGCTTTGAGCTTTTATCTTCAGGTGTTGATTTAAATCACTGCTAGTCTCTCTAGTTTACTCCATTATTCCAATAATCCTCCTTTGCTTTAAAGATTCGTTTGTTTTCTTCTTTGTTCCATTTGACTTGTATTTTGATATTTCGTGACTCACATCCTTTGTTTACCTACTTCAGATTT
Source organism: Lagenorhynchus albirostris (assembly GCF_949774975.1). Lineage (NCBI taxonomy): Eukaryota > Metazoa > Chordata > Mammalia > Artiodactyla > Delphinidae > Lagenorhynchus > Lagenorhynchus albirostris. Next base: position 85,201,928 of record NC_083107.1, on the reverse strand, counting down.
TATAAACACAAGTCATTCAGTAGACAGGAGGCGTCAATTCATTTCCAAAGGAACTTTGGTTCTTCATAGGAGATCTCCCTTGACCCTTTTCTCTTTTAATGACTAGGGTGCTATTTCAGAAATATTAAACTGAGGCACAAAGTTATTTACAACATGTTAGTTTCATAAGAAATACTACCGTTTAAAATACCAAGTACAGGAATTGTACCAAGTACAATTATTAACAGAAAAACTGCCTGCGTGTGGGTAGGGGCCTGGGGTAGCAGTGGGCACCCAAATGGAGGCATTCTGCCTTGAAGAGACCCAAGGCTGCATTCTTGGTTCATTGCTACCTACAGCGCTTTCCCTCTTTCTTCAGGAACTCCTTCCCAGATTTAGGAAGATAACGATTGTCTTGTAAGAGCTCACTAGGCTGCTTCTCCCACCCCTGCAGGTAGGACTGCCCTTGGCTTTGCACCTTGCTAGGTCAGCCTCCTGGATAGCCCCCCAACTTCAGCAGGCCTAACTGCTTCAGGGCCCCAGTGAGCAGTTTATTCAAGGCAGGGTTTCCTGCCCTGTCCTTCCCCAACCTCCCCTGAGGTCAGCACATGTGGCCAGGAGCTGATCTGGTTTCAGGCAGCATGCTCACCTGTGTTCTCTAGGGTCCACTGCGGCTGTCAGGGTCTTGACAATCTGAGGTGACACAGTTGGGTCTCTAGAGCATGGGGAAATCTGTTGATGGCCGTGATGCTCTGTGCTGTATCCTTTCAGGAGCTACAGGGCCAGGTGGACCAACATTGACAAGGGACCTTAGATCAGGCCTGTGTCCCCATGGACTTTTATGGGAGATGGGGCTGTGGGTAGTCATAGTCACATTCTTAATTATGAAGAATCTATGAGCTTAATTCAAGGAAAAGCAAACTACCCACAGAGTTTCTGCAGTCCAGGAAGAAAGATAATGTATTTTTTTTAGGTTAAAAAAATAAGTTTTTTTTTTTTAAATTGAAAACATATTTGGTATCCAAATGAGTTGAAAACTTACATGCAAAAACCTGGACGTGAAGGTTTATAGCAGCTTCATTTATAATGCTCAAAACTTGGAAGCAACCAAGATGTCCTTTAATAGATTAACAAATAAATAAACAATGGTCCATCCAGGCAATGGAATATTATTCAGCAATAAAAAATAAGTGAGCTATTAAGTCGAAAAAAGATGTAGATAAACGTAGAAGTGTATTGTCAAGGGAGAGAAGCCAGTCTGAAAAAGGCTGGCTGACATTCTGAAAAAGGCAAAACTATGGAGACAGTAAAAACATCAGTGGTTTCCAGGAGTTTAGGCATGGGGGAGGAGAAGAGAGGAATGAAGAAAGGGAACACAGGGGATTTTTAGAGAAATGAAACACTTTTATATGATACTGTAATGGTGGATACATGACATTATGTATTTGGCAAAACCTATAAATTGCACAACACAAAGAATGAACCCTAATGTAAACTATGAACTTTAGTTAATAATAATTGGTTTATCAGTTGTAAAAAATGTATCATACCAATGGAAGATGATAGTTGGGGAAACTATGTAAGTGTGGTTGGTGGGGGAGTGAAGAGAGAGTATATGGGAACTCCCTGCCTAAGTTTTCTATAAAACTAAAGCTACTCTAAGAAATAAGGTCTATTAATTTAAATTAAAAATACATATTTGGACACCTTGAGTCAACCTCAGTGCAAACCAGAGAACAAATTATTAGAAACACATAAAACATCCATAAGGAGTTAGAAATCTTCAACTCTTTACTTGGTTTTAGCATAGACAACTTTCAAATGGACAAAAACAAGATAAATCTCAACATTTTGAACAAGCTGAGTTGATGACTGACTTTACAAGACTGTTTCAGTCTTTATAAGATGTATCAGAACACATTGAATTTCAAGTAGCTGCCATAGAATTATTCCTCAAAATCCATCAGACCAACGAAGGACAATGTCAGCCAGCACTAAAAGAAGCTTTAGAGGATGATTTCTGTGCTCTGGAAAGTCTGAACCTGGTTTCACAAGAAGCTGAAGGGTTGGAAAGAGGAGTGAATGTTGTTACCATACTGAAAAAAAATGAGTCTAAAGAGAGACTGAGTCCTTGGATGGATACCTGCAAAAGAAAGTGCGAGTTTGGGCTGCTGTTCTTGGAAAAGACAACATGCATAGTGGGAACTTGGAAGTAGCTATAATCAATGGTCCTGAAAATGGAGACATCCTAGAAGATGAATCAAAGTAATTTCAAAGAAACTGATTGATGCAGCTGAATTAAAAATCTATTTTAAAACTTTTGAAGAAGAAAGAAACCAAATGTATACTAAGCTAACTGAAGAAGATGAAATAACCAATGCACTTAAAGATCCCATGAAAAGTCTCCAAATTGAGAAAGCTTCATTGTAGTTAAAAAACCCAGAAAAGTAGAGGCAACCACTCCACTGGAAACTTCAAATCTTTACAGAAGTGCATCAAGAAGAAAAAATAAATGTTCACCAAATATCCAATTTAGGAAGAATTTATGCTGTAAAGATAAAGGAGTTTTCCAGAGCAGATGGAATAGCAGTGTATGCAAAGATCTGGATATCCACAAAATATATGCCAAAATTCACTCAGAAATACTTGAAAACATCAGTGGCTATTGTCAAAGGCAGCTTACGTCCCAGGAAAGAAAAATTTAAGATAATAGGTTGGGAGTTCTACTGACTGAGAGACATCTGGTATCTTACGGTAGCTAAAGAAATGCATCAAACAAGGTAATATTGAAGGAAAATTAAAAAGTTTTAAGTAGTATCCATATACTTGATATTATAAATCAGGTGTTTGGCAGAAACCTGAGAGACCACCCAGGAATCCTCAGGTTGACCAGATTCCAGAGAAGGAGAAGCCTCACTCTCTGTGATAGGTCCAGACCCAGTGTCCTGCTCCCAGGGTGGACCTGCTCCCAGTGTGGACGAGACACTACCCCCCAACAACTTCCATCAGGTCAACCCCATCCTGATGCATCAACTCCTCCACAAGATCAAAAGAGAGCTTGTTCTGGTGCTCCTGGTGATGGATGGGGGTTGTGTCCTTCTTTCAGTTAAGCCTGCCCACCTGAACAGGGTGCTGTTGCCCCAGGCTCTGGTTCCCCACCTTATCCCCTAGTCAGATGTGCCAGACGGCTCCAGGGAGCGCCCCTGACAGGATAACCCCAGCCCGGTTCTGCCAGCCCTGCCCCAGCATGAATGGCCCCCAGGGACCATTCGACAGCATCTGATTCCTGCCCTGTTCAGAGAGGCTAAAGAGTCGGGCACTCACTCCTTCCTCACCCTGTTCATCCGTCTGTCAGTATCCAGTGGGGTGGCAATGCTTCCAGCTTGAGTCCTTTGGAAAAAAGATGGAAAATGGTCTTCACCTGAGAAGCTATTAAATGTCCATTAAAGCTCTAGCTGTACTAAATGAAAAAAAAAAATCCACCCCCCCATTCCAGAAAGCAGAGCGAGGGCTAACGCCTCTGGGTATGCCTCTACTGAGGAACTGCCTTGTCTCAGCACACCTTCCCTTGGTCAGATGAAATGTCTCCAAACCCTGAAAATAGGTGCGTCACCTTCAATTTGATCCCATGTTCCAAAGAACCTACTTTTAAAGATTAAAATCCAAGGTGAAGCACTTTTTTCCTCTATTAAATAAATTTGATTTTTTTTCTTTCAGTTTTATTGCTATTAAGTAATTATACAATGGCACAAGTGGAAACTTGACAGGATTATAGTTATTAGTGTTTTTGAACTACAGATTATTTAAATGTGACTCATAAGTTATTTTTTTCATTTATTTAGTCTATTTTCAGGTAGCATAATTATAGTATTTGTATTGTTGTTAACAGTCCACAGGATAATCTGGAAACATAGCAAATTTTTATTTTACTTTTCTTATAAAATAATTTTGATTTTTTTCTGTTTAATTTTATCTCTATTATTTAAATGATTATACAATACCTCAAACAGACTTGATAAGATTGTAATTTGAGTTGTGTTTTTATAAATGCTCATTTTGTAAATGTATTAGTAAAATGAAGTTTCATCTCATTTTATCTCCAGAGACTGTACATGTACCATTGTTGTAATTGCTATTTAACAATATCTCTATTGATCTAGAAAATAGCAATATTTTTCTTCTCTTAAAGTAGTTTAAAATTTTCTCTCATTTGGTTTCACTGTAGACAAGCAATTACATAATTACTCAGATGAAAACTCTATAGAATTATAATTCTTATGATAGTGTTTTATATTTTTTCTTGTTTAAGCATGAAGTTTGTGAGTAAATTATTTTCTTTTTCCAATCTCATGCTAGCGTGGAGATAGCATTTCAGTTGTTGCTGTTTACAATCCTCCGAACATTGGCAGTAGTAAAAATATGACATGAGTGTTTCACAATTATAGAGATTTGAAACTTAAAGATTATTTCCTCATACCAAGGTCTACATCTTCTCTGGTTATAAGGATAGTACACTTAACCTCATAAATTCATGTTTTAAAAAATAATTTGGGAAACACTTTATATGTCTAAATATCTTTTACTTCAATATTCATCATGTACTTTAGCTTTTACAGATTCGGGGAAGCTGCCTGCTTTGCCTATGTAATCCAACTCTAGGAAAGAATTAGCCACTTGCAGTGGGAGTTTTCCCGGAGAGGTAACCTAGTGTCCCAAACTTGTTTTCCTACAGCACTTTTCTCTGTCCCTATAACATTGATCCACATCTCCCAGGACCAGCGTTTCACTGAGCACACTTAAGGAAAAGAGTTGTAGGTATGATGGAGTCGTTGGGGTGTTTAACAGGGAATCTGAACTTGATTTAACTTTGAAGCCACAAATGGCCCCACTCTCCTTGAGCTAATCTCCATGGGGTTTTCTGCTGAGGGGGAACATTAACCTTCACTGAAAAAATCTCTAATTGGACCCTGAACTCACTCAGGTGTGTTAATTGACTCACTTCAGTGAGGCTACCACCCTTCAGTAAGGCCAGCTCAAGTATTTTAAAACTTTCCTCTTTTAAGCTTTGTATTAGATATACCCCTACCACTAGAAGGTTAGAATATTCTGAATATAAGTACATATTTACCTTTACCAATGAGTTTGATATTTTTGTGTTTTCATGTTACTAATTAGCATCCTTTTGTTTTAGTTTGAAAAACTGCTGTTAACATTTCTTGTAAGGCCTGTCCAGTGGTGATGAACTTAAGCTTTTGTCTATCTGGAAAACACTATCTCTCCTTTAATTCTGGAGGACAACTTTGCTGGATACAATATTCTTGTTTGGCGAGTTTTTATTTTCCCTTTCTTTCAGCACTTTTAATAAATCATTCTACTCCCTTCTGGCCTGCAAAGTTTTTGCTGAAAAATCCACTGAGTCTTATGCTTTTTTGTTGTTGTTGTTTGGTTGGTTTGTTTTTGTTTTTAACATAAGTTTATTCTCTCTTGCTTCTTTTAAGCTTCTCTCCTTGTCTTTAACTTTAATGACAATTTAATCATAATCACCTCAGTGTAGGTCTCTTTAGATTTATCTCTTTTGGTACTTTTTAGGCTTCCTGGATCTTGATGTCTGTCTCTTTCCCCATGTTAGAAAAGTTTTCATCCATTATTTATCTGAATTAACGTTCTGCCCCTTTCATGCTATTATAAAATTCCACTTTCTGATTGGTTGTTGCTGGTGTATAGAAACACAGTTGATATATTTTTTTTAATATTAACCTTGTATAATATGAGCTTTCAAAACTTGATCATTAGTTCTATAGATTTTTGCAGATTCCATAGCTTTTTCTATCTAAACAATCACATTGTCTGTGAGTAAATAGAGTTTACCCTCCTTCTATCTAACTTTATATTATTGATATATTTTTCTTACCTTTTGAAGCTGACCAGGACCTCTTGTATAATGGTGTGTGGAATGTATGGAAGAGAAAATACTTGCATTGTTCCAGGTGTAAGGGAATCGTTTCAATAATTACATAATGTATGATGTTAGCTATAGGTTTTTTGCAAAACTCCTTTATCACACTGAGGAATTTCCTCTCTATTCTTTGTTTTCTAAGACTTCTTTTTTAATAATGAATGAATGTTGAATTACATATTTTTATCTAACTGTTGAGATAATCATATTTTTTCCTTTATGGAGAACTGCATTGATTTACAAATATGAAACCAACATTGATTCCTATAATAAATAATTTTGTCTAAGATGTATTATCTTTTTACTCTATTACTGGATTTTATTTGCTCTTTTTAAAGGATTTTTTTGTGTATTTTCATAAAAAAACATTGAGCTCTAGTTTTCCTTTAAAGCTTTTGACAGATTTTGGTTCTGAGTTATAATGTTTTCTTAAAACACATAAAAGGTGCTGCATCTTTTGTATCAGAATTTATTCTTATTTCTTCCTTAACTGTTTGAAAGAATTTACTATAGAAACCATCTATGTACTGAGTTTTTGAGTGCCTTGAATTGTTCTAATTTTGAGTTATATTTCTGTAATGGATACAAGAGTATTCATATTTTTAGTTGCTTCTTTTGTAAGTTTTAATAAATCATGCTTTTTAAGAAATTTGTTTTCCTACCTTTTTAGATTAATGTTATATATTTGTTTATAATATTCCCTTGTTATCCTTTAAATCCTGTAGAATCTTTAGTGCTATCTTCTACTTATTTTTCTGAGGTTAATTTATGTTTTCTCTCTTTCTTTTAAATCTTGATTGAACTCTACTATTTTATTAATCCTTTCATGAAACCAACTCATGACTCTCTGCAGCCTAGTCATTTGCCTCCTTTACACCAAGAAACCCATAAAGACTTCTGTCCCACCCTAAAAGTGTCTCTTCCTCTCCAATTTCCTTCTCATCACATTCCAGCCCCAGACTCTGCCTTATAAGTTCATTAAAGACATTCTGCTCTGCTTGGGCTCCTCCTCCTTATGCCGTGATCAGATGCGTACTTCCAGGCAAAAGGCCAGTGTACATTTAGGGCTCACCTTAAAGATCACATCCCTGTGCTGCTTGTTACCGAAAATCTAAAAACAGTTGCCTCATATATATTTTTCCCAACTTTATAGTTGTTCACCGTGGGTGTAAGAGTTACTTCATGGTGGCTGGAGATAGAAGTGACTTTTTCATAACTGTGGGTAGTTTGTTTGCAGTTATGGCTGTCTTTTATTATTTGTAGACATTCCATACATAAATATTTTATATTCTCTATGTTATGATTTCAACACCTGTAATCTCTGTGATCTAAAACTACTATGTGCTTATTATCAATTATTGTTTCTAGTTCCTTTGTGTGTTTGGGGATCTCTGATTATAACTTCATATTAATGGAGTGGAATGTCCAAAAATCCAAAGAGCTTAAGTTGAAAATATCTTCTTCCAAAAATAAATGTTTGTACCAGAATGTACTGCTCACCTGGTTCACTTTAACCTACTTCTAGGGTCCCAAACTCAATGTAAGAATCACAAATTCGGCATGTCTATCTACTGGCTCAATATTCTGGTAAAAACCTAAGTTCTGATACTGGTATTTGTCTTCAGCATACCTTGTTCCCCATTTTGTTCCATGCTTCTCCTTAGAGAGGGTCTAAATTTACCCTAGGTTCATTTTTTTCCCAGGGGGATGGGAAACCATTGGAATTATTCCTTTTTTCCTTCAAGCCCAATAATCTATTTAAAAGCATGTTTGATAAAAGGTTCAGTTGTTTTATAGTTGGAGGACACATCATAGCTCATCCACCATAATACGGCCAGAGACAAAAAAAAAAGTCTTTGCAGGCTAGTCCTCAGCCAATGCAAGAACAATTATCATGAGACACAAACTTTGGGTAACTTGCTCATATTCATATTGCTAGAAAGTACTGTGGTTTGATTAAGATAATCTGATTCCAGATCCTATGATTTAATGACTACATTGGGAGGCTCTGTGTAGACATCATGTTCTGTTAATATCTATTGAGTTAACAAACAAAATGATGGATGAATGGATGCATGTTTGCATATATACATATATGTCATCATTGAAATAACCATGAGTGCACATAGAAAGAGATCAGTTCTTTTTAATAAACTCCTCCACAAGTCACAGGATTAGCAAAGTTGGCAAAATACCATTTTCCATTTCACCTGGAAGCATGCTTAATTTTGTGACTACTGGATACAGTTCTAGATCAGGAAAGTTATAACAAAATAAGTATGCCCTTGACACTGAACAGACCCTGAGGTCAAGCTGTGGTGCTGATGCAGGGGTATGCCGTCATTACATAGTTTATGTTACGAACACATGCCCAATTACTCTTCCATTATATTTTCTACTCAATTTACTTTCCTTACATTCTCCCCACCCCCTTTTATAAGTGCCCCTCTGTGTCTCCTCATTACCTCTGCATACATGAAACACTCCCTTCTTTGGTATGTGGTTTCCATTTTGTGGTATCTTCCGACTCTGGTGAGAGTCAAGGCAAAGATAGCAGGGTGACAAGTGTATAAAATCACCGCCGAGAGTTTAATAGTTTAAGGTGTCCTGTCAGCAAATGTGGCAGAAGTGAAAGGAAAGAGTGTCCATGGAAAGTGTAGGATGACAGCCTCCGTGGCACTCAGCAGGGCACACGGGAAAGAGGCAACAGGGAGGGGTGGTGGCCTAGAGCAGGGGGGACCTGGGTACGTGCCCCTCTCAGGTGTCAACCACATGTGTGTAATTGGGTAAGCAGCCTCTCTCTCTTTAGGAACTCGGTTTAAAAATTAGAAGAGTAGGAGCCCTATGGTTCTATAAACATTAATCATTTCTTCTCCTCACAGAAATCATTTTTGAAATAATTTTTTTTCTACAAAACAAATACCATTATTAAGTAAATCATTCTGTGCTATTTTTTTGTCTTTTCAAGTGTTAGTGTTGCTACAGTAAATTAATATAATTATGTCAAAACTGCTTAAATTCTCATGTCATTTTTGCATCAGTGCTAAGAGCTCAATAACCCAAATAGGAACTGTGTAAATTCCAGCTTTAAATACTCTTTTTTTTTTTTTTTTTTTTTGCGGTATGCGGGCCTCTCACCACTGTGGCCTCCCCCGTTGCGGAGCACAGGCTCCGGACGCACAGGCTCAGCGGCCATGGCCTACGGGCCCAGCTGCTCTGCGGCATGTGGGATCCTCCCAGACCAGGGCACGAACCCGTGTCCCCAGAATTGGCAGGTGGACTCTTAACCACTGCGCCACCAGGGAAGCCCTAAATACTCCATTTTTATGACTAAGTATAACCCAGCATCCTCAGCAGCTGTTGCATCTCCATCCATTGTACAGTTTTCAAAGTGCTTTCATGAGCATTCACTAAAGTTTTTGTGTTTTTCTTTGTTTTTTTTAATAATCCCTTTCTAATTTAAGTGAAGTCCATATTATTGCCATGTTTCAAGTCTTTTTAATAAAATGCCTTACTGAAAGTATCATTCTTAGCTAAGTGACAAACCTAAAACTAGAAACCAGATGTCTCATTGAGAATTAGGAAGAAATAATGTTTCTAAATCACTACTTATTGAATCTCTACTAAGTATCAGGCTCTGTACTAAGGGTTTTCAGGCTTTATTCAATTTATTACTAAAAATAGCAAGGTAAGTGATATTATTGCAATATTATAGGTGAAGAAATTGAAGTTTAGAAAGGTTGACTAGCTGGTCCAATGGCAGAGCAAGAATTTGAAGCCAAATGGTTTTGACTATAAAACCCATTCTCCTTCCATTTTGTCAAGCTGTCTCTAATCCAACAGTACTTCCATTGATTAAATACCTTCTCTTGTGTCAGGTTTTATCTTCTTCTTTGCCAGGCACTTTAACATGCAAATAGGAATCTCATTTAACCCCGGGGAAATACTGTGCAAATTGCTTTTTTATAATAATTTACAGATAGGAAAACTGCAGCTCCATGAGGAAGGGACAGTTTCCCAAAAATCACATGACTGTTATGTAGCAAAATTCAGATACTACAACTGAGTAATGAACCTATAAGGCTGCATCACACATTTTCTGGTTTTGTCTATTCATTAATGTGATCCACTTATTCTATTGTCAGAGTCCTTAGCATGAGGATAATTTCATACAGCATAGTGGTGAATTCATCATAGATGTTCAGTAAGATGTTCAGTCTAATGATTGAAAATGCATGGGATCGAGAAATCCCTTTCCAAAAATATTCAAGAAAAGGATAGTGTACAAGATATCTCCTGCCTTACAGACACTTGCTGTGCAAACCCAGGAGGCTGACCACATGGACACCATAAATCAGCCCTCTTGCAGCCCCTGGCTTTGCTTTGTTCAGCCCAGGCCCAACTTGCTCTTTCCTTTTGCAACTGCCATGAGCATGAATTTTGAGTTAGACACACCTCATTCTCTTGCCTAAGATCAATGTTTATGGGCCAACCATGTGCTAGGCAGCATGCTGGTTCCATTGCTGTGAAATCAGTAAATCATAGTCCCTGCTCTCCATAAGTGTGAGGTCAAGCCCAGCACTGTCCAATGGAACTGGAAAGCAAGCCATACATACAATTTTAAATGTACATACTAGTACCTACAATAAAAGTTAAAAAGCATGTCCAATAATCTTAACAGTGCATTTTGTGAAACCCAACAGATCCCAAATATCCCTTCAATGTGATATCAATATGAAAGTTATCAGAGATATTTTGGCTCATTTTTTCATACAAAGTCTTTACAATGTGATGTGTATTTTATACTTACAGCACATCTCCATTTGAATCATCCACACTGAAGTGCTCCACGTGGTTTATGGCCACCATATGGGAGAGCCCAGGTGTAGTAGGAGAGGAAAAATGTATAAGCAAATAAGTATAATAATGACACCTTGTGCTGAGATAATGTGTGTCTCTGTGCTGTGCACCAGCTCTTATTCAGCGGGCAAAGAAGAGTACAGTATCAGCATAAAGGGGAACTTCCTTTGATCGTATGCAATTAATATTTGTAGTGAGGCAGGGGGGTGGGGGAAAAACTTACAATTAGAGGGAAAGCGCTAGCAATATAAGAAGACTGAGAAACATGCTCAAAATTCTCTAGAACTGTCTTCATTTGGAACAAGCAGCATGTGGTTGGCTGGCTTCAAACCCTGCTCTACTTTCCATGTTGTTAATCTCTCTAGTAAAGCCATAAACACATTCTACAAATTGTTTAAAAAAGATAATTGATGGAGAAGACTACTCGCAGAGTCAGAGTTTAATTTTGCTGAAATTGGGCTGTGTTAGGAATGAACATGTTTAAGGACTTACATCTCAAGAGAAATCAGAATTGAATATGGCCCATTGACCATACGACACAGTGAAAATCCCAGTGGAGATGTAATTGTGTGTGTGTCTTAACTAAGATTGCTGGAGTTGCTTCTTAAAATTATTTATCTATTTATTCGTTTATTTTTAGCACTTTGGTGTGAAGTTTCATGCGTGCTGAGTGACGGTACACCAACAGCAACATAAACCCTGTTATTTTTACTGTATAGTTTCACATAACAAGAACATCTTCAGTAAAGCCAACTGTGCTAGAGCAGAAACACCTGCATTTCAAGCATAATGTAGAAAATGTGCTCAGACAGGAGGACGCAGTTCAGCTAAACTTGACCTGGGATCAAATTCTAGCTCTACTGATTTCTACCTAAGTGGTGTGGACACATTTCCTCACCGTCTTGAGCCTCAGTTTTCTCATTTGTAAACATTTTCCTTGCAGGATAGTGCTTCCTTTACTGAATAACAGTGAGAACTAAATAAATGTCTGTGGGGCTCGTGACCCTATGTAAATACTTTAGAAATGTGAGTTCTCCTCTGAGCCTTACAGGAGAACAGGACACATAACACCTCTGTCACTCACCCGCCACATGGGCAGAAGCCATGCCTTATGAATCTTCTTGTAGAAACTTTAGATCAACAAGAAAGTTAGGTCTAGTCTATAGCTTTGGGGAGTCTGAATATACTCCCCTCTGACATGTAGCTTCACACACTCAATTGGGTTTGACTCTCTGTGAGTATGCCAGAAAACAAAAACAAAGAAAACAAAAACCCCACAACATCTCTAGACGAATTGCACACCGGTGGCCTGCAGAAATATGTTTTAATAACCCTCATGTGTTGACTTAGAATGGAAGGACACAGTAACAGATACTGTTGTTCTGCAAATAGCACATGCTGGGCACTCAGGGAGATCCTGTTTTTTGTTTTTTTTTTTTTCATTTCAATGAGTCAAATTTCTTTATAATTAACTTCAATTTCTAATTCATCCCCAGTAAATCAGCAGCTCATAACTCAAAACAGTGATGGAGAAAAACATACAAGGTGACCAACAACAGGTACATCAGTGCTCCCTGCCCTTGTTCAAGGTGAAGACACTCAAATGGCTCTAGCCTTTCCTCTAGAGAACAGGGCACTCTCTGAAGGGACCTCCGAAGCAGGAGAGCCTCAGAAACCACAGGGACATTCTGCTGGCCAGAGGCCAAGAAGGCTACCCCATAGAACACTCTTTGTTGTACCACATTTATTCAGCTACAGGTCTATAGCCTATTGGGGGTGACCCTTAGACATCGCCAACACAAATACAACACGATTGGAAAAGCAAGGGTCCCCTTGGGACTTTCCTGGTAGTCCAGTGGGTAAGACTCCACACTTCCAACTTAGGGGACCCGGGTTTGATCCCTGGTTGGGGAGCCAGATCCTACATGCATGCGGCAACTAAGAAGTCTGCATGCCATAAGTAAAGATCATGTGTGCCTCAACTAAGACCTGGTGCAGCCAAAATAAATACATATTTTTTAAAAAAAAAAAAAGAGAGCAAGGGTCCCCTCACCATCTTTTTTCCATCAGGTTCTCTTCTGGAGGCCTATTTTGGACATCTTGCCTGTCTGAGTTCAGACTTAGTCATCGTCTTCTACTGTAATCATCCCTGATGTGGCTGGGAGGTGTTTATAAGATTTGCCTTCTCACTCTTGAAAGCTTTAGGAAGCTCCCAAGGGTAGCTTGTTTCTGGGCTGGGAGAGGTACATGCTCTTGCCCACACGCCCTTGCTCTGAGCTCCACCGGCACTAGCAGTTGGCAGGTTAGCTGCTCGGGGACCCCAGGAGCAGGGGACACAGAGAGCTCTCTGGGTTCCAGCCCTTTGTTGCATGTATGGCAGACTCTGTCAGAACCTCCTGGTTCCTGGCTCATGGAGGACAAAAATCTACAAAACATCAACTTAACCTTTGCTGTCGCTAGAAGGGTCTCCTTGACTAACTATGCAGAAGAGACAGGGCTCCTCTTCCCTGTGACAGATGCTGCACGGTGGCCCCTCTGCTGCCACCCCAGTGGCCTCTGCTGGAGGCTCCACACTCCCAGTGACACCCAGATGGGGTGTTGACAGGCCGCCTTTCCAGGCTTTCTCCTGACATAGCCTCGCTGCGATTCTTAAAGTGCTCTGAGAAGTTTGAGCTTGCCTTTTGTCTGCAGACATTCTAAGCCCCTCATTTAATTAGTTTATTTAAATTCTGAACTTCCCTAGGTTATCCAAAGAGGTAGAAATGACAGTGGAAAATTAATCCAACCAAAGAGGTAAACGTAGGGTAAGGTTGAGTTTCTCTATTGGAGTATTAATGTTCACAAAACCCGCATTCCAATTATCCATAAAATGATTTTAATTTTTTAAAGTTTATGTCAGGTTTGGTATTCAAAGCAGACAATGGTTCTGTGAAAGAAAAAAAAAAATGTAACACAGCTATAGAAATTAGTATAGGCCCCTAGGCCCAGGGTCTTTCAAAGAAATTAGGCCAGACTAAAACAAACTCGAGCTAAGGAAAGGTAAGAGATAAACACAGCTTTGAATATGCCTCCCTGCCAGCCAGCACAATAAAAATTCCTGCTAAGAGTCACTGCCAGCAGATGCCACCTTGTTTTGTCTTGGTTGTTTGGTTTATATTTTCTTGTTTCTCTGCTGCAGTTACCTGTAGCATTTTTTTTAAGTTTTCAGTAAACTTGTTAAAAAGAAAACCCTCTGGGAACGGGCAACGGTAGGGGGAGACACATATTCTGAGAGTTGATCTTCCTCCCACTTTAATTCTCAGACCTCCTATGTCACTGGCATGGAAAGATTTCACATGTGAACTCAGAAACATGTGGATGTCATTTGATGCTTCTGAGCTGCCTGGCCTGCCCTGGTCACTCCCTGCACCCAGAAGTCCCTCCTTCCTCTGCACAGGCCTTAGAGACACCTAGAGGGATGGGATAGGGAGGGTGGAAGGGAGGGAGACACAAGAGGGAAGAGATATGGGAACATATGTATATGTATAACTGATTCACTTTGCTATAAAGCAGAAACTAACACACCATTGTAAAGCAATTATACTCCAATAAAGATGAAAAAAAAAAGAGACACTGATCAGACTCACAAATATTATGCACAACCTCGACGTTGCAAGAGTTTATGTGTTTCACTTTACCTAAGCCTGGAAAAGCTGGATACTAATCCCTGTCAGGTGTAGCTCCCAGCATTTACAAATATCTTTCACTTCTCATTGCATAGTCTAATTCTGAGAGGTAGGTAAGAGCAGAACATTCCACCAAATTGTATGGCTTAAATAATGCCCACATGATTTTCTCCCACATTTATGATGAGGACACAGGGCTGAGAGAGGCTCCTCATCTTTGCCCCAGCTGGTGTCAGCTGGGCAGCTGGAAGGCCTACCAACTCCCATGCCCTTGACTATGCTCCCCAGGCAGGGGTGCACCCTCCACAGCTTTGAAGAGCAGCGGGAGTGATAGGCAGCCATCCTGGCCAATGCCAGCCACTGGGGTAGCGTTAATATGCCCATTTCATTGATAAGGAAATCCAGATGTAGTGCAGGGGAGGACTGCTCCAGCGCCTCAGGGTTAAGAAGGATTAGCCCTCAGACCTGTTTGCTTCAGAGACTTCTGCCCTTTTCTTTCATTCCCCTTGTTTGCTTTTGTTGGTGTTGAAGCTGGCAAGTAGCCCAGCCAGGATGTAAACTGTGGCTACTCTGACACTGAACCCAAATGCAGACTCCAGATCTAGACATTTTTCTTTATATTGCTATTACAGGAGGTAGAGGGATTGATCAAAAGCCTAATAGTTCTGATTTTTATCATGCCCCCTCTGTCTTGTACCCCTTCCTGCAGAGGCTGTGTCCCCCCCAGGACAGCACACAGATCTAGTCCTGGGCTCACCACACGGCTCCACCCATTTTGTGGCTCTCTGGCTTTACAGTTTTGGGTAGGTGGGTTGCTTATCGCCTAAGCCTTAGTTCTTTCATAGATGGAAAGGGACAACCATAAGGTCCCATATGTCTGTGGGGCATGGGGAACCTCCCTGGGGGTGCCCAGGTGAGCCCTCAGGGAGACTGTACTCCAGCACAGGGGCTTCTAGATTCAGCACATGTCTGCACCTTGACCTGTTGAAGCAGAAGGGACACCTGCCTTCAAGACACCATTCAAGCCAAGACCGTGAGGACATCAGCAGTGATCTTAATGAATGAGAGAGGAAGTCTGTTGACAATCTGGGAGCGTGCAACCTAGCTAGATTCTTATGGGGCTTGTAAGAGAGAGGAGCTCCCCTACCAAAATGGAGACTGACTGCCCCAACTGCCACGTGGGTTGTGGGTACATAGTCAGGTTCGATTTAATTTAAAAGAAACATAGCGGTGCATCCTTTCCTTTAGAATTATGTTTTGCAATAAGAATCATGCAGCAGACACAGGGGGTTATGAATAAGATGAACAGGTTTGAAGACTGAAAGGAAAGAGCCATGGGGTGGGGATGGGGGGAGGGAAAAGACCAAAGGAGGCTGAAAGAGACAGAGAGAGTATATTATTTCACTAAGGCTGCCATAATGAAGTATGACAGACTGGGTGGCTTAACCAATAGAAGTTTATTTTCTGACAGTACTGGGGGCTGGAAGTCTGAGATCAAGTTGTTGGCAGGGTTGATTTCTCCTGAGGCCTCTATCCTTGGCATGTGGATGGCTGTCTCCCTGTGTCCTCACATCTTTTGTGCATGTCTGTGTCCTAACCTCCTCCTCTTATAAGGACACAGTCAGGTTGGATTGGAACAAACTCTGATGACCTCATTTTAACTTAATTACCTCTTTAAAGACCTTATTTCCAAATCAGGTCAAATTCTGATGTACTGGGGGTCAGAACTACAACATATGAATTTTGTGGGAACACTATGAAATCCATAACAGAAAGAGTGAGAGAGGCTACTGCCCAAAAGAGGTGCTTATCTGTGTGCCTTGGGGGTGAGGGTGAATGATTGATGGGGTCTCAGGAAAGGCAGGGAGATGGGGATTCCAAACACAGGGTTACAGATTAGTCATACACAGAGTTGAACTCTACAAGCTTTAAGACTTTTACCCTGGAATTCTAATTCTGTGACACTTATTAGTCTCTACTTGGGCCTCAACAGAGTCTCACACAGGTTTTCAAAATGAGGGCATCAGAGACAGAAAAGACTGGAAGAAGTTCAGTCATCGTCCTGCCACACCCCTGACAGTCCCTTTCAAGATCTGGGTGGACACTTCAGGGTGAAGCTCGGAAGGGAGGACCCCGTGAGAATCCACTGAAACTTGCTCTGAAAACACTGTGGTTCCTGCTTCAGACTCTGTCTGGGTTCCTGTGGTGCCCCATCCCCAACCACTTCCTCATTCCATCCCATAAATTCTGCAGAGACAACTCTTGCTAGGACTTCAGCTCCCTCAAGCCCTGGCTCCATCATCCCTGGGGTGTTCTGCTCAGCCCAGGGAAGAGCAGAGATGCACACTGTCTGTCGAGCACGTGCTTTGGTGTTTCTTCTTCCTAAGTCCTTACAATATCCCTTCCAGGTAAGCATACTTATCATCTCAATTTAGAGATGGGAAACCAGCTCCCAGCATAACATAGAATAAGGACAGAGGTGAGGTTCCGATAGCCTGCATCTGACACCAAAGCACAGACCAAAGCTCCTCTGTGCTTGGCCAAGACCAGGGAAGGGCTGCGTAGGTGGGATTCCTGCAGTGATTTCCCTCCATGCACTGATTTCAAAGCTTGATTAAGGACTCACTTTCTAATTATACACAGTTTAAGTCTTTTCTCCTCAGTGAGATAATGAATTGAAGCAGGTACCCCCATGATTGCGTATTTTTCTTGAATTCTATCCTTGCCCTTGTTGCTGGCCACAGTATGGTACTCAATAGATGATTATTCATTAGGTGGTCACTCAGGATTTTAAATGGCTTTCTTTGGGATGTGAAAAGTATTTTTGCTAACCTTGAGGCATAAAATGTAAAAAGTCAGGTATCTGTGAAAGAGAAACCAAAAGAACTGTTATTATCTCTGCTTTGCCACATGCACGGCTAAAGCACTGAGTGGTCCGGTGGCTACCACATTGACCCAACAGCCAACAGATGTCGCTTCCTTGTCTGCCTCATCACTATCCGCCATATAGCTAAGTTTATGAGGCTAATTATAACTCAGAGTACTTGAAGAAATTATTTACAAAGTGTTAATTCTCTTGGGAGAATTTACGGAGAGCACTGTCATTGATCCATGCCTTTGTCATAGTCAACATTATTTATCCAGAACTATTCCTTCCTCTTCTGTGCTTAACTGCTTAGTAAATGTATCTTTCATCTTTCTCTACCTCAGTTTTCTCATCTGTGAAGTGGGACTCATTATACTTCCGTCACAGAGTAATAGCACTTACTTCGCACAGTTGTTGTGAGAATCAGGAAAGAGACAAGCTGGCGGAGTAGAGGGCCTGAGCTCACTCACCCCTTCTCACGAGAGCACCAAAATCACAACTAACTGCTGAACAACCTTTGACAGTTGTGAGAATTAAATGAACAACAGTTTGAAAATAATTCAGCACAGTACCCAGAATACTGTAGATGTGGACCAAATGTTTGCCCTAAGTACTCATTCTGTGTTTAACTTAAAGCCCCTTGATAAGCGTTAGCTTAGTAACAATTCATTTTTGAAGGGAAGTTAAGAGTTATTACTTTTTACACCTCTTTACATTCATTTTGATTTTTTTTTTACCATTAGCATCTATACTTTTTTTTATAGCCATTTAACAGGAAGAAATGACCTTTTATATCACATTAAAAGATGAAAATGAACAGAAAGTTAACAATGTCAGGTTGAGATACACATGTTGTGTATCACATAGGTTTCCTCACTAGCTAAAGGAGTGGATTTCAAAATAAAAGGCACATTCCCCCAGCTGTAATGCTGGAAGGAAATAATAGGGTTTCTATACATATTTACTTTCCTCTAACATGTTAAAAAATAAACTGAGTTGTACTGATAGTTCATGTACAGATCAACAAATATAGGTTAAAAAGGAAGAATGAGTAAATTTATATATTAGCAAAGGAGACATGTTCTTTTTTTTTTTTTCCCACTAATTGAAGTGCAGGATTGGAAATGTCTGGAAGCTATAGATTTAAGTGATGGGCACCAGTGTTGTGGCTGGGATTCAAAGTGGCACAGATGCAGCTGAGTATTTAGGCCAGGGCACTGTGGATCCTGAATACTGCCTTCCAGAGGGAGAGAGCTGTGTCCCCCAAGGTAGGTGCAAGGTCTGATATATTGCATGATCTCAATAAACGTCAGCTGCTATTTTATTCTGATTAACGAGGCCCTATGCTGAGTGCTCTACAATATCACTTTTAATTAACCCTCATGATAGTCATCCAAAATGATGCCATATTCTCCTATTTCAGGCACAGACACCACGGTCCAGGGACAGTACGTGATTCGCCCAGTCAGGCAGCCTATTCTTTCTTGAATTGAACCTGCAACTTGTGTGTCAGAAACACAGGCCTGGTTCTTCCGGATTTTGTCCTCACCTAAATGGAGCCGGATGGGAAAGTGACTGCTGTCCAGTGAATTGAGGAGTTTGGTGAGAGGGACAAAGGCCTTCTCTCTCACTCAGTGGGCTACCTGGGAAAGTTCCAAATCTTTGACATTCACAGGGCTGATTTTAGGATTCAACAAAACACCACGTATGATGGGATTTGGTAACTGACCACGATAGCAGTCCTGATGTGGAAGAAAGAAAACACAGGTTTCAGAGCCACGGACCTGGGTTGGGACCCAGCTCTCTGCCCTCTTTATTTGGAAATTTGAGTCTTTCTTGCTTTCGGTGGCACTAAGGAATGATAATATCTAGCCCTTAGGAACTTTAAGATAATCCAAGATAATGTAAGTTCTATATGCACAGATCTATGAAAAAAAATGAAATAGCTGCTACTCTATTTTATGTTTTTTTTTGAAAGGAAGAAATGTTTGCACCCCAGCTAGAACTGAATCATGGAAAACAAGTCAGTTGTCTTACAAAAGCCAGAAACCATATCCCAGACAGAAAGGACCATAACTCCTATCCCTTGTCCCTTCTTTAATGCCTTCTATTCAAATCATAGACTCAAAGGGGACCTTGGGGACCCAAGCCTTTTCTCATTTCTTAGTTACAGGAAATGAGGTCAGAGGGTTTATATTTCTTGCCCAGAGTCACACAGCAAGTTCACATCAGTGTCAGGACTCAACCCAGATCCCAGGACTCTTCCTCCAGAAGCCTCTCCTTTCTTCCTCCTCACTCCCTCTCATCTGCCTCCTCCTGACACTGGCTTCACTTACCTGGCATTTTCCCCCATCCACCCCTCCTGAGACTCCAAACATTCAATGAGTCCACGCAAAAGGTGGTCCATATAATGATGCTGTACGGCTTTGTGTCAGTCCTGTGCTCGTGGCTCCTGTGGGCACCTCTGGACCACTGTCTTCATCCTTTCCTCACATCCATCTCCTCTGTGTCTGCTGGGATAATTTGTCTGGAGCTCTTGGGGACTGAACTGTATCCCCAAACCATTCCATGCACGGTGTGGTGCCGGCTACTTGGGAACCTTTCAATACTTGAGTGGTTCCAGATGTGCACAAATGACCCCAAGCACACACGGTTCACACATGCACACATACACATGTGCGCTCACACATGCACACACACCTACACTCATACAGGTCAAAAACTGCACACACGATAGACAGAGAGCACGCAGACAAACTGGCACACGTGCACACACACACAGAGCTTACACGGCACACACACATGCAGGTGCACACGCTCAGCTCACGGTGCACACACAGGCCCATGTGCATGCGCACACACAGTGCTTCCAAGCTGTGTCATCGATTTTGCAGCCTAGCCCCGAGTGAGTGATTGGATGAACCAGAAAGCATGTGGGCTCCGTCTCATCTGAAGACAACCTATGAGACACAATTTCCCTGTGATGGTGAAACCGTCTGGCATCTGCAGACTTCGAAACCATTTACAGATATTATAAAACCAGCTCTGATTGTGTCATGATGATTGCTGACGTTTAGTGTCTGTCAGCCCGGGGGAAAAAAAGGATGAGAAAAGAAATGAAAAAGGCTTTGCCCCCCGCTAGGATCTCTCCAGCTGGTGAAGCTGAGGCCCTGGCGTCAGGAAAGGCTCTCCATCTTGTCAGTCCTGATGCTTCAGTAAATCCTTCCGGAGGCCAAGCACCCTTCTGGCCGCTGGGTGCCCATTTCCCCTCCTCGCCCCGGTTCCTGCACACCTCACACCTGACGCTTTTGACTGATGAACTGGAAAGGTACCTGGGAACAAAGGCTGTTACATAAAATCCAAGGCAGCATATTTATATTTCATTAGCATTTCTTTTCTCTCTGAGGCTGACTGGCAGCTCAGTCGAGATAGTGGCAAAGCTGATTTTAATTATTTTTTTTCAACCTGCATCGCTTCCCTCACTGCCTTTTCCTGCTGTAAATCAGTCAGAATGTTTTCCTTCATTATTACCATAAGCGCTCAGCAGTCTCTAATTACTCTAAAGAATTTATCTTTTATTTCTAAAGCTGAGATTTTCAAGAGAGAAGGAGAAAGAGGGAGAGAGCCATAATTAACCATGCAGCTGTTGGTGGTCCGCCCAACTCTAGAACTGCACGGTCCCCGCCTGTTTGCTGGGCTGTTTGGGGGGACTGAATGCAGCCGTGATATGACAGTCTTCAAAGCAGGGAGAGCAATGTGTACCACTCCCAATACTTTAGAGAGGCTCCTTGGAATCCACTTTTACTTTCAAGATGATTAAAGAGCAGACTGGGAAGGCATGGCACACACGTGCTAAGTGTGAAGCCCTGCATCCTGGGATCCCAGGGAGGGAGTTGTCCCAGGCTGTAGGAGCACGGTCTAGGGCACACCCCCAGGCAGGCACTCTCCATCACCTGGGCTTGCAGCCTGCAGATGCAGCTAAGCACATTTCCTGCCAGGAAAAATCAGGGAACACCCATCATGGATTTCTCTGCTGGGCAGACAGCATGACTGGGTTGTTTCCCGGGAAAAAGTTCTTCCCTCTTCCTGAGAATACAGAGTAGAGAAGAGGATAGAGACCATTTCAGATGAGTGACAAAAAATATAGAACCTCGCCACCCTGGAGGCATATACCCTTGTCATTAGATATATCTTCTTTCAGGGGATTGCATTAGCTTCCTGGTACTATGACTTACAAGGGAAGGGTAGCAGAACGCAAACTGAGGGTTTTCATGATAATCGGTCTTTTCTATATTTCCCCAGAATTGAATCTGCCTCTGGCTGTCTCTGAGTTTTATTGGGTTGATGAGTCTCAAACTGATTATTCCTTGGAAATAAGGAACTAAACAGAAATGAAGATAGAACACAGAGCATCTATCTAATAGGAATATTACCTATAGCCAGGATCCAGAGAATGTTTATGCTTATGTTCTCTTTTGGGTGACATTCTCATCTGGGCAGCTGGGGTCTGTGTGTAAATGGAAGAGAGGAGGAAAACTGAAGTTAAGCCATGGGACCATTCCAGACCAGCTGTGCTATAAAGCTGTTCAACATCGATGGCCCTCTTACAGCCTAAATAGAAGCCTTGCTTCTGATGGGGGAGACCACCTGCACCAATGAGCCCATGATTATTCAGCCCCTTGAATGGCTCACATTGGGCATCCTTTCCAGAGAGCAGCCCTGAGGTTTTATTGAGGACTAAGCTGAGGATTTTTGAGGTGGAAAGCACCTACTGGGGACTAGCAAAAAGCCCGGCAACTCATTCAAATCTTGATGACTAAGAGTTCAAAATGCAGTGTAAAAAGGTGAAATGCCACCCCCATCACTCTGATTTCCTGACAAGCACGTGGAGTGGGAAATCTAACAGCCACGTGCACCCCGTGATCCTACAGGCAAGGGCACCACTGCAGAGTCCTATAAAGTGACAGGAGGTGTCAGCCATGCTCAGGATCCCTTCTGAATCCTGACTGGGAAGCAGATCAGGGTTTGAGCTGCAGCGTGCTTGGGAAAACCAAAAGCATGGAGGCAGGAAGTGCAGAATGTCTTGCTATGACGCTAAGGAGGCACTTGGCCACGCAGAAAAAACCCCTGACTGTCTTGCTCCTTTGCCCTCTTGTTCATCAAATGAGCAGGATGCTTGCTGTCCTACCTGCCTCACCACGCTCATGAAGAGAATCGATGTAAACACACTGGGACCAGAGTAAAGGCAGCAAAAATAAACCTCTTGTTTTTTGACAAATGGAAAGTTACATATATACTTACATCAATGCAGCATTTGGTTTGACTCTGCACCTGGGTAAAGACAAGCTTGCCCTTGATAAGACTCTTACCCTCTGAGACAACTGTCTTTTGCTATTTAAATAATATGTTGTCATTATCTATTCCCTAGTTCACTAATTTTTATTTAATGAAGAATCTGTGCCTTCACCAGGATGTGGGGTATCATTCCTCCAAAAATTAGTTTTGATTTGATATATGATAGAGGAATATAAATTTCTCACTCCACATTGAATCAAGAACTTCCAGGAACACGCAATTCCATGGTGGTTTAAAGAAATGGCATGACCAGTTTGGGGCTCTCTGGCTCTCTCTCTGTGATTTAAAGCTGGAAGCATTGACCCAGGCATTAACAAGGCGCTGAGTCAGCACAGCCAGGGGGAAAGGCACAGCTCTGGTTTCCCCATCTGTAAAATGAGATTGATAAACTCTTGCCACCATTACTCCTGAAAAGGATGTGTGAGCACGACAGGGATGACATCTGCTGAGAGCTTTGCCTACTCGGAGAGCATGCACAGCAATATCCACTGGGTCCAGCAACTACTAATTAATATTATTTACGTAGAATACTAAGAATGGTAATAAGATTAGTTCTCACCTGCACAACACTGCAGTGGTTTCTAGAGCAGCTATGCATGTATTCTCTACCTTTGCAGAGAAAGACATTGAGGCGGAGTGGGTCTAAGTCATTCCTAAGGTGATGAAGCTAATAAACACCAGCTCACATCGGGCATCTGGGAAAGTCCATTTCTCCCACTTGCCTTTGCACTTCATCCGGGACCATCTCCTTGCTCAGGCCTGACTCTCTCAACTCAAAACATTTACTTGCCTGCCTGGGAGCTGGAAACTTGGACCAAGAGCCAGGAGACCTAGAATCTACCCCAGGTCTTCCTTGGGAAACCTCTTAACATCTAAGAATGTGGGGCTGTTCACCTATGAAAAGTTGAGGTCCTCTGAAATTCAGTGAGGACTTTCCAGTCCTATAGTTGAATGCATGCCACAGCATCAGATAAGGATGTAAAGACAAGGAGAATGAGATGCTTTTAATTGGATCTATTACATATTAAATTTTTACTATATATTATTGTTTATATAAATCATATAATGTGTGATATGTAGTACATTTTAAAATATTGGGTATTTGGAGCAAGATTTATTTCTGAGGAAACTTACTACAAAAAACAAATAACAGAATAAGAAAAAAAAAAAAAAAGACCAGATTTATAAAAGTTAGATTTAGACTCTTTCAAGACTACTTTCTTTCTATTAGAGGATATGACAGTATACTATGGAAAAGCAAGGTCCTCAGGATAAAAAAAAAAGCTATAGGCATTTTTTTTAAGATAAACCAAATTTTAAAAATTCTGACTTTTACCTTTAAAACCAGATGTTAAGGCACTCTAATCCCAAGTAAGAACAGACAGATTGGTGTAAAAGTGGGCATTAAAGACCTATCTGAAAACACCTTTCTTATTTTCCTAAAATTTGTCTTTTTAATTGTTTTATGTTTGTTTTCTAAAGACCTTTTGTTTCCAAAATTCCTGTAAAAAAAGCAAATCTATAATGTGAGAACGCTATACTCTTTTCATTAGATTTTCCTATCGTCAATCTGTTATACTACCCTAACATTCACTGAGTGAGTTCTGAAGAAAGTAGTCAGAGGGCAAGTGATTATTGAAGAGGAAGTTAGAGAAGGAAACATCCAAGAGGGTAGAACATTCAAGAATACAAGTGTTCCTAATGGGTAGTGGGATAGCTGAGAACACTGCTGTGGGAGAGGGAACTAGCCAAAATTCCTCTCTTCCTTTACCTGGAGGTGAGCCTGAGTTCCAAGGTGGCAAAACACATTTTCAACACTGAAAATCATGAATGAAAAGACTTACCTAAAACAGCTAATTTTCTGTTGGGAAAACAGATTTTATGGCTCTTATCCAATCCATTAAAAGGAAAATGGTAAATTCAAGTCCAATCAATTCAAGACAGTGTGTGCTGTGCACATGTTCCTGACTAGGGGAGATGACAAGAACCATGGTAGAGAAAAAATACCAAGACGTGGGTATTCCTCACCTCTGGTTTTCAAGCCAGTAGGAAGACTGAAATGTACGCCCCTATCCTCCTGACACAGTATAATCAGTTCTTTACTCTTCAAGTGCTTGTTTATACCCACAAGCGCCTGGAAAGCAAAGAGTATGTCTTAATTTCTGAAGCTCCTACCTGCTGACTCTGATATCCGTTATACTAAAATACAGTTAATCAATATTGGTTACATTAATGTTAGAGGTACTAAAGCAATGGAATTTAAAGTTGTGACAATTAAGTAGGTAAGACAGATATTACTGACCATTTTCTGGGATTAGTAGTCATTGAGGTGTGAGTTCCCTGTTAGCAAAACTACATGGGAGTCGAGTTTCCATGCTTATATAAAACCTCAACAAGAATTTTTATGAATCACTAAGCTTTTGTGTTACTTCTTCTCTCTCCCAGGATATAAACTTAAATCTGTCTAATCTAGAAGAAACCACTACTCATATACTTCAATAGCCAAGCTACAAAGAATGCTTGCCTGCAGCTCAGGATAGCAAACTCCCCTCCAAATTTATCCTTTCATATCTTCAGTAGTGGTCACCCAGGCACACGAGAGCCTATTGTAGGTGGTAGATATGTTAGTTCTGGTACAGCTGGGCTCTGGTATCTAACAGAGAGAAAAGATGTCAATAATTTGTGAGGCACAGTACCTGGAAGAGGGATCCAGTTGCCCATACTTAAGGTCTCAACAGGAATTAAATGCATGGGGCTTCCCTGGTGGCGCAGTGGTTGAGAGTCCGCCTGCCGATGCAGGGGACACGGGTTCATGCCCCGGTCTGGGAAGATCCTACATGCCGCAGAGCCTGCGCTCCGCAATGGGAGAGGCCACAACAGTGAGAGGCCCACGTACCGCAAAAAAAAAAAAAAAAAAAAAGGAATTAAATACATGAAACAAATATAATAGCACAAATTTCAACTGGTATAAACCCTTTTCAACACTGTATCTCACACGGCTTGAATATTCTCCAGCTTTGAGAGAGAAATAGAAGCATACAGAGTGATTTGAGAAATGGGATGTAAAGCAAGCCAAGCGTTCACAGAGCTGTGAAGCAGTATGGCTGAAAATAATTCTACGGATCAGTGCTTCTCAAAATACGGATTAGAGAACTACATCAGGATCATGAGGTTTTGCACCTCCCCGCAATCAGATTTTCTGGCTCCCTCTAAAAGATTTAAAGGATCTGGGGTGGGTCCCAGAAATCTGCATTTTTAGAAAGCACTTATTTTTTTTCACTGATTGACTTCTCTCATATGGTGGTTGTATGAAATTCGATGCCCAGTGGGGAAGTCCATTCACAGTGAGGGAAATGGGCCTTGGAAAACTCACTGCATGAAACTGATGAAGGACTAGGGCAGTTGTATTGTACTAAGAGGTTTCCCAAGGAGCCATCAGCGTTCACCTTGGCAGTGAATGGCTCTAATGGGAAAGACTGACAGGATAGTCCTGCTTTCTCAGCATGCAGGATGGGGGTGAGGGCACAGTGTAAACTAGAATACACTTTTCATCATACAGGCAAAATCTGTGCCATAGAGATGGGTGTGAGTGTGAAAATTAGTACATGTAAACTTGGGGAGGCAGCTGCTTCTGGAATACAGGAGGTTAGCCCGATCTTTCTAGTAAGGTGTGGTTGCTAATTTGTAAACAAACAACTAACAAACAAATGGTGATGGTTTTTATCTTTACAATAAAGAAGTCTGTCAAGGGCCAGAGAGTGAATTTTTTAGGCTTTGAAACTATATAGTTGACATAACAGCCATTCAATTTAGTTTGAAAGCATTGTATTAGACAATACATAAACTAACAAGGGTGTCTTTGCCTCAATAAAAATTCATTTACACAAACAGACAGTGGTCCAACTGGACCTGTGGGCTCAAGTTTGACAACCCTGAATTTATAGCATTAATGCCTTAAGCTTTCGTGGCCTGTTGTAGTTAGCTGTTTAGCAAAAATCTGTAGTTTTATGGTCTTACATAGGTCCCCCATCTTTTCTTAGAAAGAATGGCAGGCGTGTTAATAAATATTATGAATGAAACCTGCAATGTCTTGGACCATGCGAACATCTTTTTGAGTGGACTTTGTTCAAAAATAATTAGCATAAGCTTTTTAGTTTAAATCAACTTTAAACATAAAAGTTTGCCCTGTATATGTAATTTTACCAATTTTATTACCATTTTTGTAAACGTTTTATGCAGGAGAACAACAATGTCCACAGCACTCTTGCCTTGGCTTTTCTAGGTGAGGGGGTACCTCTTGTATATGTATCCATTCTACACCTAAATGGCATCTAGCAATCCCGTGCCTCTTCTGCTCTGGTTCATCCATAGGGGGCCATGTGTTGACCACTGCAAATTCTTCTTTATTCCTTTGTTGCAAGTGGACATGACCCAGTCTTGTGGGCATTAGATCAACTTGTGTTGGGAACTGCCACCCCTGGGGGTTTTTTTTTAATTATTTATTTTTGGCTGCATTGGGTCTTCATTGCTGCACGTGGGCTTTCTCTCGTTGCAGTGAGTGGGGTCTATTCTTTGTTGTGGTGCACAGGCTTCTCATTATGGTGGCTTCTCTTGTTGAAGAACATGGGCTCTAAGTGCTCAGGCTTCAGTAGTTGTGGCATGTGGGCTCAGTAGTTGTGGCTTGTAGGCTCTAGAGTGCAGGCTCTGCAGTTGTGGCACATGAGCTTAGTTGCACCACGACATATGGGATCTTCCCAGACCCGGGCTCGAACTTGTGTCCCCTGCATTGGCAGGTGGATTCCCAACCATGGCTCCACTAGGGAAGTCCCTTGGCACCCCTGTTTGATAACTACACTTCACTGAAAATAAGTTTTCCTTTCACTGAGTACCTTCATTGCTAGACTGATTTGGCTGAAGTAGAAGCGCAATAAGGTGGTGTGAAGAAAAGTGAGGAGATACCTCTCTTTGTTTTTGTGTCACAGTCTGTCCTAAAGGTGTTCGTAGAGCCTGGAATTGTGTCTAGATATTTTCAACAGTTTTAAAGGAGTGCATTTTACATTTTCATCCAAAGTGCTCCCTCTCTCCTTCTCTCTCTCCCTCTCTCTCTCTGAAACCCAAACCAGGACCAAGACAAAAACTACTCAGAGACTTTGGACAGCCTGTCCTGTTCTAAGTCTCTGCAACTGCGGCTCCAGCTTGCATGCTCTCCAGTTGTTTCTCTAAGGAAGGATCCTCATCTACAAGTCTACTCAGCTCCTCTGCAAACAGGTGAGTAGTGCGATCTCCAAAGGAGGACAGGTCCCAAGAGTCAGCTTAAAGATTCATCCTTCCAGAAGCACTTCCTTGTCTAAGTTGTGGCTCCTTGGTCTCAGCCTTTTTTTTCCTTTGGACCAGTTAATTGTTTTTTTTTTTATTTTCCCACTAAGTCTTGGTGTCCCCAAAGCTCAATTCTAGGTCCTCTATACTTTTCACTCCCTATTCTTTGAATGATTGTCTCCTTCCCTAGGACGGCAATGAGCATATATGGTCAGATAACTCCTAAATTAAAATTCCCAACATAAGTTTTTCTCTGTAATTCAAATGAAGATAACCTATAACTTCTTAACATTTTAAACTCAAGTATCTGAAGACACTTCAAGTTTGTCGTGGGTTCTCATTGTTTTCTTTGTCCTGCTTCTGTGTTCCCTGCTATGAATGGTACCACTGTGGGAACCAGAAACCAAAGAATCACCCATGTGCTGCTTTTCTTAATCTCCCTGCCATATCCAATCGTGTACAATGTCCTATATATTTTTCCTTCTAAATTTCTTTCAAATCAAAATGCATCTTTTCTGGATAAAAAAGAAAAGGAAACTTGAAGATATTATTATTTTATTAGAAACATACATAATTTTTACCAAACAGAGAAAGTATATAAAATAATGCAGAAATGATCTCAGCTCCCCCTACAACCACACTGATCCCAGAGTTAACCCCAAGAGTGCTGTTTTTTCATAAAAGTTTATTGTAATGCAAATGTATATTCCCATATACTTATTTATAAATGGTTTCTAGCAACGAATTCAGCTGTAACTACATGATTTACTATATTATTCTAAATATACTTTTAACTGAATGCAGTTCTGCCGGCAAATGTGAGAGAAAGAGCAGTAAGCCCCAACAAAAATGAGGTCCTGTGGTCAAGATGGTCCTTTTAGAATAACTTGAGTTGTGGCTTGAATGGATAAGCAATTTTTAACTGGTTTGTCTTCCAGTCCTGGGATTTAAGCACAACGTGAAATTAATCTCTGTGCTGAATTGTGAGGTGCTAAGATGTTTAAGGTCTCATTTTTAGGGGAAGGTGGAGGAGAAGCCATACTTAGAATGTCCATGTATCACAACGGTAAAATGAACACATGCTTTGTCTCTGTGTGTGATTGGCTCCGATCCAGCCTGGCTATGGTCAGGCTTTTATAGTACTTGTTGTAGCCTCAGCTAAAAGCCATCCACGGCTGCCTCTGTTTCCATCCATTCCTCAAATGATTTTCCAAATGGCTGTGCTTCTCTTTGCCACCGTTCAGTGACTTCCCTTGCTTTCAGGATGAAACCCCAATTCCTTAGACAGTACAGCACTGTACTGTCAGCCCCACCTCCTCTCCAGGGCCGTTCTCATCTAGAGCTCCTGGGCTTCATTCAGACCCAAGACGTACGAGGCTCACACCTCTGTGAAATCCCTGATGTCTTCTCAGCCTAAATCACCTTCCTCAACCTCATCTACCTGGGGTCTTGTTACTCATTCTTCAAGATTTAGTTTAAACCTTTCTGTAGGTATTTGAATCCTGTGAGAAGCAATTCCTTCTTAATCTTGACTTCAACCACTCCCAACTATGCTTTTGTGTACTTTCTCTAAACTTCTCAAATTTACGGCATTCTAAGCTCAATCTCTTTTAGCAACTATCATTATTCTGTGATGGTTTCTTAAGAAGTCTATCCTGGTGGTCAGGACATGCACCCATTTTGAGGTTGGTACTCACCTGTCTCCTGTGCCTGAACCCCAGCACCCAGCAAGGTGCCGGGCACAGGGCTCAGTAAACGATGAATGAAAGAACCAATGTATTAGACCAAAAGCTACCAAGAAGCAGGGCCAGCTTATGCAAGCTTGCCTTTTCTTATCATCACCTGGATGGGTGAGCACAGGGAAGTTTCCACCCAGGCAAGAATTTATTACCATCTGCATCCCCAGCACCAACATGCTGGCAGTCTCAGCATGAAAGCTGTCTAGGAAAATCTAAGTAATAGTGGAGTGTGGATAGATCTTATGAATATTCATGAACCAAGGGTCTCAGCAGCCAAGCTAAGCACAGAATTACAGCAATTATCTGAACGATTTAAACACACACAAAGCCAGGCCTAAGCAAAATTGTCGAGGAGGTTGGGAGTCGGCTGTCCCTCCTGCCTGGAGTGCACTGCTGCCTTTCAGTGTGCCCTGCGGGGGCTCCTGCTCTCTCCTGCCTGGGGCGGGGGGGTCTCTTGTTCCAGCTCCCTCCAACCACCCTCCTCCCACTTCCTCCCCTAGTGACAGGTCTCACGTGACTTCAGCATTTCCCTCCAAACTCATATGGCTCTATTCCCCCAGAACTTAAGTATGTAACTAGCCAACCCAGCCAACAAATTTGACATTTCAACTCATGTTAAGATATAAACTGGTCTTGTTTTTTTTTATTTCACTATCTGTTGTTGATATAGAGCCTTATTTGACAGCCTTTTGTTGTAAGGTTCCTTAACTCAATTTCAGGTATGGGAGGCTATAAACGCATCTAGTAAATAATTAAATAGATGTTGAAGGGTGGCAAAAGCTCGATGATGTACTTCAGTATCACAGAACGTTGGAGCAGGGAGCAGCTTTATACGCCACTTAGTTTGATGTTCCCCGCACTGAGTTTCACATGAGGTTAATAGATCATTGAGCAATGAAGCATTCTGTGAAACACACACACACACCCAAACATATGACAGGTTAAAAGTTATCTATAGAAAGATTATCAGAATCTTTATGGTGAATCACTAATATAGTGTTAATCACTTTCTAACTTTGTATATACAGATTTTTGGTCACAATATAGCTATTTTATTTAAGATATTTTATTCTATAGAATTATAATTGGAAAATGCTATTCTAGTCCAACCCTTTATAATTCAGGGGAGAAAACACCAGAGAAGGGAAGTATTTGCCCAAGATGACACACTTGGGATCAGAGTTCAGATTTGAGCCCAGATTATCCATCAAGAAGAAGCCCCATTGTTCCATCCAGCTTCTTTTCCCTTTAATTTGTTTTATTTGAACAAGGGATTTGAAGGTCTTCATTTAAAGTACATATTTGTGACAGTGGCTGACACTTGTGCCCTGAAATCCATTCTCTCTTACTCACATGGTAGAGTAATTTTTATCTGGGCCCATAGCCACCTTGGTAAAGGCCACATTTCCCAGCCATCTTACTATCAGGTGTATCCTGTGACTAATCAGACTGGTTGTGACCAATCAGATGAGAATGAAAATAAACTGCCTGACTTTGGAGTCTCTTCCCTAAAGGGAAAAAGTATGTTTTCCCTTTTTCTGCTCCTTCTGAATGCTTCCTGAAATAAGGATCTATTGGTAGAGGCTAAACCAAAATACGGGACATGTGTAGAGAATACAAAGGAATAAAACACAAAAAGCCCGTGTCCCAACAGTTCATGTGTTTTGTATAATTCTGGCTGATTTTGAGCAAAATTGTATAAGAGTAAGAGAAATTCATGTTAAGTCTAGCTAATGTCTATGCAGAGATGAAATACAATGAAGAAAAAATTTGAAGGTTTCCATGCAAAATTTGCTGCTTCAGATGGTCCCAAGGAAATCACCATATAGTTATGAGACAATGGGTGGTTAGAATTCAGAGACCAGTAAATAAAATCAGGCACTCTTCAGGCTTAAGAACTGCCTTTGTATCTATCGATGTGTTTTGATGATGATTACTGACATATGGAAAATACCAGAAGGAAAAAGTCCAGAAGATTCTGGTTATCGGTGTCCCCCTACAAAATTATCATATATTGAAGTCCTGAGCCTCAGTACCTCAGAGTGTGACCTTATTTGGGACTAAGGTCATTGGAGTGATAATTAATCTAAGGTCATGCCGAAGTTGGGTGAACCCTTAATCCGATACTATCCATGTCCTCATAGAAAGGGGAAATTTGGACATAGACATGCATTGGACTGGAGCAAAGTTGCCACAATCCAAGAATCTAGAATAGATCCTTCCCTGGAGTCCTGAGCGAGCATGGTTCTGCAGACAACCTGATCTCTGACTTCT
Source organism: Lagenorhynchus albirostris (assembly GCF_949774975.1). Classification (NCBI taxonomy): domain Eukaryota; kingdom Metazoa; phylum Chordata; class Mammalia; order Artiodactyla; family Delphinidae; genus Lagenorhynchus; species Lagenorhynchus albirostris. The sequence goes on along the minus strand of NC_083107.1, from coordinate 85,169,918 downwards.
GACATCCAGATATGTGAAATAATAAATTTCTGAGTTTTTAAGCAAATTTGTGATATTGTGTTCTGGCAGCTCTAGAAAATGAATAGGCCAACTCAATTTTTTTTTTAACATCTTTATTGGAGTATAATTGCTTTACAGTATAGTGTTAGTTTCTGCTGTATAACAAAGTGAATTAGCTGTATTTGTACATATATCCCTATATCTCCTCCCTCATGTGTCTCTCTCCCACTTTCACTATCCCACCCCTCTAGGTGGTCACAAAGCACTAAGCTGATCTCCCTGTGTTATGCAGCTGCTTCCCACTAGCTATCTATTTTACATTTGGTAGTGTATATATGTCCATGCCACTCTCTCACTTCGTCCCAGCTTACCCTTCCCCCTCCCCATGTCCTCAAGTCCATTCTCTACACCTGCATCTTTATTCCTGCCCTGCTCCAAGGTTCTTCATAACCATTTTTTTTTTTTTAGATTCCGTATATATGTGTTAGCATACGGTATTTGTTTTTCTCTTTCTGACTTACTTCACTCTGCATGACAGACTAGGTCCATCCACCTCACTACAAATAACTCAATTTTGTTTCTTTTCATGGCTGAGTAATATTCCATTGTATATATGTGCCACATCTTCTTTATCCATTCATCTGTCAATGGACACTTAGGTTGCTTCCAATTCCTGGCTATTGTAAACAGAGCTGCAATGAACATTGTGGTACATGACTCTTTTTGAATTATCGTTTTCTCATGGTATATGCCTAATAGTGGGATTTCTGGGTCGTATGGTAGTTCTATTTCTAGTATTTTAAGGAACCTCCATACTGTTCTACATAGTTGCTATATCAATTCACATTCCCACCAATAGTGCAAGAGGATTCCCTTTTCTCCACACCATCTCCAGCATTTATTGTTTGTAGATTTTTTGATGATGGCCATTCTGACTGCTGTGAGGTGATACTTCATTGTAGTTTTGATTTGCATTTCTCTAATGATTAGTGATGTTGAGCATCCTTTCATGTGTTTGTTGGCAATCTGTATATCTTCTCTGGAGACATGTCCATTTAGGTCTTCTGCCTATTTTTGGATTAGGTTGGTTTTTTTTTTTGATATTGAGCTGCATGAGCTGCTTGTAAATTTGGGACATTAATCCTTTGTCAGTTGCTTCATTTGAAAATATTTTCTACCATTCTGAGGGTTGTCTTTTGGTCTTGTTTATGGTTTCCTTTGCTGTGCAACAGCTTTTAAGTTTCATTAGGTTCCATTTGTTTATTTTTGCTTTTATTTCCAATTCTCTAGGAGGTGGGTCAAAAAGGATCTTGCTGTGATTTATGTCATAGAGTGTTCTGCCTATGTTTTCCTCTAAGAGTTTGATAGTGTCTGGCCTTACATTTAGGTCTTTAATTCATTTTGAGTTTATTTTTGTGTATGGTGTTAGGGAGTGTTCTAATATCATTCTTTTACATGTAGCTGTCCAATTTTCCCAGCACCACTTATTGAAGAGGCTGTCTTTTCTCCATTGTATATTCTTGCCTCCTTTATAAAAATTAAAGTCACCATATGTGCATGGGTTTATCTCTGGGCTTTCTATCCTGTTCCATGGATCTATATTTCTGTTTTTGTGTTAGTACCATACTGTCTTGATTACTGTAGCTTTGTAGTATAGTCTGAAGTCCAGAAGCCTGATTCCTCCAGCTCCGTTTTTTCTTTCTCAATATTGCTTTGGCTATTTGGGGTCTTTTGTGTTTCCATACAAATTGTGAAATTTTTTGTTCTAGTTCTGTGAAAAATGCCATTGTTAGTTTGATAATGATTGCATTGAATCTGTAGATTGCTTTAGGTAGTATAGTCATTTTCACAATGTTAATTCTTCCAGTCCAAGAATATGGTATATCTCTCCATCTGTTTGTTTCATCTTTAATTTCTTTCATCAGTGTCTTATAGTTTTCTTCATACAGGTATTTTGTCTCCTTAGGTATGTTTATTCCTAGGTATTTTATTCTTTTTCTTGAAGTGGTAAATGGGAGTATTTCCTTAATTTCTCTTTCAGATTTTTCATCATTAGTGTATAGGAATGCAAGAGATTTCTGTGCATTAATTTTGTATCCTGCTACTTTACCAAATTCATTGATTAGCTCTAGTAGTTTTCTGGTAGCATGTTCAGGATTCTGTATGTATAGTATCATGTCATCGACAAACAATGACTGCTTTACTTCGTTTCCAACTTGGATTCCTTTTATTTCTTTTTCTTCTCTGATTGCTCTGACTAAAACTTCCAAAACTATGTTGAATAATAGTGGTGAGAGTGGACAAGCTTGTCTTGTTCCTGATCTTAGGGGAAATAATTTCGTTTTTTTCACCTTTGAGAATGATCTTGGCTGTGGGTTTGTCATATATGGTCTTTATTATGTTTAAGTAAGTTCCCTCTACTCCTATGTTCTGGAGGGTTTTTATCATAAATGGGTGTTGAGTTTTGTCGAAAGCTTTTTCTGCATCTATTGATATGACTATATGGGTTTTCTCCTTCCGTTTTTTTAATATGGTTTATCACATTGATTGATCTGTGTATATTGAAGAATGTTTGCATTCCTGGGATAAACCCCACTTGATCATGTCGTATGATCCTTTTAATGTACTATTGGATTCTGTTTGCTAGTATTTTGATGAGGATTTTTGCATCTATGTACATCAGTGATATTGGCCTGTAGTTTTCTTTCTTTGTGACATCTTTGTCTGGTTTTGGTATCAGGGTGATGGTGGTCTCATAGAATGAGTTTGGGAGTGTTCCTCCCTCTGTTATATTTTGGAAGAGTTTGAGAATGATAGGTGTTAGCTCTTCTCTAAATGTTTCATAGAATTCATCTGTGAAGCCCTGTGGTCCTGGGCTTTTGTTTCTTGGTAGATTTTTAATCGCATTCTCAATTTCAGTACTTCTGATTGGTCTGTTTATATTTTCTATTTCTTCCTGGTTCAGTCGCAGAAGGTTGTGAATTTCTAAAAATTTGCCCATTTCTTCCAGGCTGTCGATTTTATTGGCATGTAGTTGCTTGTAGGAATCTCTCATGATCTTTTGTATTTCTGCAGTGTCAGTTGTTACTTCTCCTTTTTCATTTCTAATTCTATTGATTTGAATCTTCTCCCTTTTTTTCTTGATGAGTCAGTCTAATGGTTTATCAATTTTGTTTATCTTCTCAAAGAACCAGCTTTTAGTTTTATTGATCTTTGCTATTGTTTCCTTCATTTCTTTTTACATTTATTTCTGATCTGATCTTTATGATTTCTTTGCTTCTGCTAACTTTGGGGATTTTTTTGTTCTTCTTTCTCTAATTGCTTTAGGTGTAAGGTTAGGTTGTTTTGTTTTTTTTTTGAGATGTTTGTTTCTTGAGGTAGGATTGTATTGCTATTAACTGCTTTTGCTGCATCCCATAGGTTTTGGGCCATCGTGTTTTCATTTTCATTTGTTTCTAGGTAATTTTTGATTCCTTCAGTGATCTCTTGTTTATTTAATAGTGTATTGTTTAGACTCTATGTGTTTGTATTCTTACAGTTTTTTTTCCCTGTAATTGATATCTAGTCTCATAGCATTGTGGTCGGAACAGTTACTTGATATGATTTCAGTTTTCTTAAATTTGCCAATGCTTATTTGTGGCCCAAGATATGATCTATCCTGGAGAATGTTCTATGAACACTGGAGAAGAAAAGATATTCTGTTGTTTTTGGATGGAATGTCCTATAAATATAAATTAAGTTCTTCTAGTTCAATATATCACTTAAAGCTTGTGTTTATTTATTTATTTTAATTTTGGATGATCTGTCCATTGGTGAAAGTGGAGTGTTAAAATCCCCTGCTATGGGGCTTCCCTCGTGGCGCAGTTGTTGAGAATCTGCCTGCCAATGCAGGGGACACGAGTTCGAGCCCTGGTCTGGGAAGATCTCACATGCCGCGGAGCAACTGGTCCCGTGAGCCACAACTACTGAGCCTGCGCGTCTGGAGCCTGTGCTCCGCAACAAGAGAGGCTGCGACAGTGAGAGGCCCGCGCACCGCGATGAAGAGTGGCCCTCGCTCACCGCAACTGGAGAAAGCCCTTGCACAGAAACGAGGACCCAACACAGCCAAAAATAAATAAATAAAATTTAAAAAAAAAAATCCCCTGCTATGATTGTGTTACTGTCAATTTCCCATTTTATGGCTGTTAGCATTTGCCTTATGTATTGAGGTACTCCTATGTCGCATAAATATTTACAATTGTTATATCTTCTTCTTGGATCGATCCCTTGGTCATATGTAGTGTCCTTTGTCTCTTGTAACAGTCTTTATTTTAAAGTCTGTTTTGTCTGATATAAGAGTTGCTACTCCAGCTTTCTTTTGATTTCCATTTGCAATGAATGTCTTTTCCATCTCCTCACTTTCAGTCTGTGTATGTACCTAGGTCTGAAGTGTGTCTCTTGTAGACAGCATATATACAGGTCTTGTTTTTGTATCCATTCAGCCAGTCTATTTCTTTTGGTTGGAGCATTAAATCCATTTACTTTTAAGATAGTTATCAATATGTATGTTCCCATTAAGATTTTCTTGATTGTTTTGGGTTTCTTATTGTAGGTCTTTTCCTTCTCTTGTGTTTCCTGCCTAGAGAAGTTCCTTTAGCATTTGTTGTAAATCTGGTTTGGTGGTGCTGAATTCTCTTAGCTCTTGCTTCTCTGTAAAGGTTTTAATTTCTCTGTCGAATCTGAATGAGATCCTTGCTGGGTAGAGTAATCTTTGTTGTAGGTTTTTCCATTTCATCACTTTAAACACGTCCTGCCACTCCCTTCTGGCTTGCAGAGTTTCTGCTGAAAGATCAGCTGTTAACTTTATGGGGATTCCCTTGTATGTTATTTGTTGTTTTTCCCTTGTTGCTTTTAACATTTTTTCTTTGTATTTAATTTTTGACAGCTTGATTAATATGTGTCTTGGCATGTTTCTCCTTGGATTTATCCTATATGAGACTCTCTGCACTTCCTGGACTTGATTGACTTTTTCCTTTCCCATATTAGGGAATTTTCAACTAAAATCTCTTCAAATATTTTCTCAGTCCCTTTCTTTTTCTGTTTTTCTTCTGGGACCCCTATAATTCGAATGTTGGTACATTTAATGTTGTCCCAGAGGTCTCTGAGACTGTCCTCAATTCTTTTCATTCTTTTTTCTTTATTCTGCTTTGTGGTAGTTATTTCCACTATTTTATCTTCCAGGTCACTTATTCATAGTTCTGCCTCAGTTATTCTGTTATTGATTCCTTCTAGAGAATTTTTAATTTAATTATTGTGTTGTTGATCATTGGTTGTTTGCTCTTTAGTTCTTCTAGGTCCTTGTTAAATGTTTCTTGTATTTTCTCCATTCTATTTCCAAGATTTTGGATCTTCTTTACTATCATTACTCTGGATTCTTTTCGAGGTAGACTGCCTAGTTCCTCTTCATTTGTTTGGTCTGGTGCATTTTTACCTTGCTCTTTCATTGGCTGTGTGTTTCTCTGTCTTCTCATTTTGCTTAAATTACTGTGTTTGGGGTCTCCTTTTTGCTGCAGGTTTGTATTTCCCATTGTTTTTAGTGTCTGCGTCCAGTGGCTAAGTGTGGTTCAGTGGGTTGTGTAGGCTTCCTGGTGGAGGGGACTGGTGCCTGTGTTCTGGTGGATAGCCTGGATCTTGTTTTTCTGGTGGGCAGAACCACATCCAGTGGTGTGTTTTTGGGTGTCTGTGACCTTATTATGATTTTAGGCAGTCTCTCTGTTAATGGGTGGGATTGTGTTCCTGTCTTGCTAGCTGTTTGGCATAGAGTGTCCAGTACTGTAGCTTTCTGGTTGTTGAGTGTAGCTGGGTCTTAGCATTGAGATGGAGATCTCTGGGAGAGCTTTTGCCATTTGATATTACATGGAGCCGGTTGGTCTCTGGTGGACCAATGTGCTGAACTCAGCTCTCCCACCTCAGAGGCACAGGTCTTACACACAGCTGGAGCACCAAGAGCCTGTCAGCCACATGACTGCTAGTGTTGGAGGGTCCCCTGTAGTGGTGGGGGGTGGCTGTGGCTCACTGCAAGGACAAGGACACTGGCAGCAGAAATTCTGGGAAGTACTCCTTGGCATGAGCCTTCCTGCAGTCCACCATTAGACCCCACAGGGCCTGTAGCCCCCTACTCAATTTTTGAGAAAATAATATTTCAAAAAAAAAAAAGGCTTACCCAACTTTCACAAATCTGAGAATATTTGATGTTGCACTTCTGAGCTGCTGGTGATGTTGATGCGCCAGTCTGCAGGGAACACTGTGCAGCCCCTCAGATGAGCAGAATTTCCAATGAGGTGGTGATGAAAGAGGAGAAGCTCCCTGAGGGGTAAGCTGGGGCAACAGAGAATGATGGATACAGGAGTTCCTTCCAGGGAAGCATTGGCATCTGTCAGATGGGTTTACTAGTGCTTCCTTCACTACCAAGTCAGAGAATCACTTTCAAGATGTTCCAACTTAATCTGATTATTGTTAAGGAAAATGACTGCTGTGTGGATTTCTCATTTTTTTCTTTTCTAAACGGCATTTTATATTGTGGCTCTCCCTTTTATAACCGATAATGGAATACTGGGTATAAATGGTAGATAACTTATAGTTTAGTTCACAACTGGGTGAACTGTTCAAAGCCACGTTCAAACTTGATGTAGGGGACAGTCCATCACCAAGATCCTGGAATTCAATCTAGATGATGTAATGGAGTAGCTGGTTGTTCTTTAGAGAGAGCATGAGTGTGTCCTACGTGGAAGAGGGTGAGCATAGTTATTGGGTGGATGAAGATGTGGACTGTGGTAGACCCTCCCGGTTGTCCCCTAGAATCCTCAATAACAGATGCCAGTGGGGCACAGGCAGAAGAAACATATACAAGGTTAAGATCATGCCCTCAACATCCCCTTGTACCAGCCCCTTCACTGCAGTGTGGACATGCTGAGAGATGCTAGAGCTGTCAGTCATCTTGGACCATAAGGTAGAAATCAAGTGTTGCGGCTGGCAGATCAACACAAAGTGAAAGGAAGTCCAGATAGAAGGATCCTATTCTAAAGCAATATTCCAGAGGAAGGAAGATGAGTTCAGGTGTCTCAGGGAGGTTAAATAAATTGTCCACACCAATCAGGTTAAGTAAATTGTCCACTAGTTCTTTCTCTTATTGATTCTCTTTCTGCTATACAAAGCAGCTACCTCAGAATAAAAGTAAAAAAGAACACCATAATAAAACTAAATTTAAATGTTTATACTAGCTTTTAAGAACGATGGTCTTCGAAAAAAATATAAGAAGTTATATAACTGACCAATGGTACATATCCAAGGAATTTATACACATCGATATGGAAAGTACTAGTTTTCTATTAGGTAAGTAAAAATAGAAATGCTTGAATAAGTAATTAACCAAAGGAGAAATACAAATAAACAATAAACACATGAACTATATAAAAATCTATAAACACAAAAATAAACATTAATTTCATTGTTATTTATATTGGCAAATAAATCCAAAATCATCTAAATGTCACCAAAGTGATGTAATGGTTAAGTCATTTGTGACTCATAGATGAATGCAACAGCATTTACCCATTAAAAATATGGTCATGAAGACAAAGTAATAATACAGAGATTTGATTATGTTATAGTTTTAAGCGAAGACACTGAAAAATAATGTGTTATGTATGATGTTAAGTCTTTGAAAACGTTGTGGAATAAAAGACCCAAAGGGAAATTCTCCAAGTATTTTATATCTCCTGACCGTGTTCTTAGAAGGGGTTTTTATTTGCTCATGTCTGTGTTTTTTCTCATTTGCTGTAATAGCACATGATCAATTCACAGTCAGAAAAACAATGTTTAAACTCACCAATGCTTCCAAATTCAGAGCAAAGAGAATGTCACCCTGACATGAAGAGCTTTCACAGTGTGTCCCCCACATGTTTCTCCCAGACCTGTAGCAATCTCTTCCAGAACTTTCCCTCCCCTGGCAATTACAGGATATTTGATCCTCCCTCAGTCTGAACTATCCATATGCTCTTTCTTACATCACCCATCTTCCTTCCTCCTCTGCTGAGCAAACTCCTTACAGACTAAAGGTTGCCTGGAAGGAAGAGGTAACGTGAACTATGAGAGGCTTGTGCTCTGGTTTACCCAGCAGCACTCATGGCCTGGACCAGGGACCATGTCTGCAGATGCAGGCTCCTCAACATAGCAAGTAAGGAAACAGAAATGACAGATTAATTTGTCTCTTAAATCTAATAATAATGATGGTGAGGATGATGTTAGAGCTTGTGTTTTTCATAGTATTTAAATCTTAATTTTCAATACATTTTATTTCAATTGTATTTTACCAATAGTATCTGTCCACACAGATTGGAAATTAAAAAAAAAAAAAAAAGTAACAAAAGACTAAAGCAAACCCAGATCTTGTTCCTCACCACAGATACTTTGAGAAGCAGAGTGTTGCGGACCAAATCTCTGCAGCACATGAGGGGCAAAGCCTTCTGATTAGATGGCCCTGAGCCCAGAGGAAGCTGCAAGGAAAACATGGGCAGGAAGGACTGGAGGAGACTGGATGAAGATGGCTTTCTCAGGATTGCCTGCTGGGGAAGGGAGCTGGGAATGGCGATTCCTGTTGAGAAAAGTCCATCCAGAATAAAAATCCACCAGCAACCGAGGGGATCTTTGTTTCCCTAGCTCTTCCAACCCTGTCTTTCTAAAAGCTCTCTTTTGCCCTGTTGTAGGAGTGAAGTGAGTGCCCAGATGTGCAGGGAGATCGGGTTACCCTCCCAGCCCCCAGCACACACCCTCTCCCCTGGAAAAGTGATACTGGATGCAGTTTGGAGGAAAATGCATGAACGATTTCACGTTGATGTCCCCAGGGCACTGGCAGACTAGGTGCTTCCTATTTGTTTGTTAAAAAGAATCTTATGTTTTTATAAAAACAGAACCAAAAAAATCCCCTCAGTGCAACGTCCTTGTTTTCCTTGTGCTGCATCGTGGCTCGGCTAAAACAGAGGTAGGATTATGTTGTCAAATTAAACTGGGAAAGTTTGTAAAATTTGATCTTGATGAATAATAGCAGAGAGTTATTCATTTCAATAGAAGTCACCCCAGCCCCTGAGATTGGAGTGATCCCCCTACTTTGTCATGGGATTAGATGTGGGATCATGGTTTTGTTTCTCTGAGAGTCCTGAAGTATCATGGTTCTCATTTTTATTACCTGCTCTTATCAGCTAAGAAGTATTATAATGCTTTCTACATTTTTCCATCATGCTGTCACTTTATTTCAGTGAATTTTGAATATCCCTGAAACTGTCTGGCAAAGGGAATATACTTCAGATTACACACACAAGTTGGGCCCCAGTGTCTCTGACCCCCAGAAATACAAAGAAAAGTGTGCTAACAAAGAGTGCCTTATAGCTGGTCTGTCCCTCTCGCCAGAGGATGAAGTTAATGAGCCCAAGGTCAGGAGATCAATCACCATATGAGCCACTTAAGCAGAGGCTGGAGCAGAGCTCTGTCCGCCAGCCAAAGCTGCACCCTGTCCTAGCCATCCTGTAAATGTCAGCCACCAGCCACAGATGGAACTAGAAGAGGAAAAAGCAGGGGTGGTTCTAAACAGTTTCTAACCAACAACTGCAAAATAATCATAAAATAAAACCGTCGTCATCATACTTGCTGTGATAAGATGTCTCCGTTTTTAAAATGTTTGTGTACACATTTCTTCATTCTCCTTTAAATATTATTTATCACATAAGCCCTTTAAGGAGGTAAGTTAGGTGGTGGTGTTTCATTTTAGAGATGAAAAAACAGACAAAAATGTTATTCAAGTGTTAGATCCAGGACCTCAGTAAATATTATCCAAAAATGAATATTTTAGCAACAAAGAAAAGGTACATAAAAGGTGAAACTTCCTTTTTGGTACAGTTTTATTGCAAGGACGGTGTATATTATCACAGAAGGTAAGAGCAAAATAAGTCTGGGGAAGGTCCTTCGGGCTGCCTGGAGACTGTCCTAGTCATTTGGGTGGGCAGGCTGTGGATGTGGGCTTGGAGGGAATGTGAACTTGCTGCTTTAGCACAGATAAACAAGGGCACATGGCAACTCTGCCCTGGGTATCACCTCAGGGCCTGATATTTTATGAGGGGGTCTGGAGAAGTTGCTCACACTAGCCACTTGTCCCTGAGAAGTAGCTAGAGTCCTATTTCCAATGTCCTAATAGGAACAACAGGCCTGACGTGGACAAAGAGTCAATATTAGGAGAACGTGATCCCAGGCTGGGATTCTCTGGAGGCCAACTCAGAGTTTGGAGGACAAGGTATTCATCAGGGATTAGTGCCTTGCAAAGAAGAGGCAGGGCATACACCCTGGCCAAGGAAGAGCATTATCCCGGGAAGGCACGTGGCATCAGCAGCCCTGCAGGGCGTTCTGGACAATGTGGCCCCCGTTATGCTGACAGGCCTGGGCCTTTACGGGTGACCACCAGCTGGGTTGCCCTGGGAAGGACCAGGTGAGGAAGCCATCCTCAGCTCTGTGCTGAGGCTCTGTGCTGACCACAGTCACCACAACGGCAGCAGGATGGGGTACAAGTCAGCGTGTCTAAAAGTCTAACAGGACCCATCCCTGGACCCGGGGGGCTGGCACCCAGGGTGCACACAGAGCAGACAACTCATTCAAGCTCATGTCGGGTTGGCACAGGAATTTGAAAGTAAATCTACTGAGCAAGATAAAATCTAGACACAGAAATCCAAAGAAGAAAAAAAAAAAAAAAGCTAGATTTAATGGCCCCAGACAAAAGGCCAGAAAGCAAAGCCTGACGCTAAGCTGTGGACCAAGGCAGCAGGAGAGAGCCTCCACATAAACACTCAGGGCTTATCCTCAATACAAAGACACCAGGACGTTTGTGAAAATAAGCCTAATTTCTAAGCCTGATGGCCATAGGGGCTAAAACTCCTAATCTACTGCCCTGAGACTGGCTAAATAATAGAGGTGGTCAAACTTCATCAAGGAAGACCCAGGTGATGGAACCCAGGAAACAACAGCCAAAAGTGGTGTCTGCTGTTTTCTTAAGACCATGGTGGAAGAGCCTTTATCAAAGTCTTCTTCATAAGCCCAAAGTCTCCTGACCTCCCCATACACATTAATGATATTTCCTTTCTTCCAAGGAATTAACAAGTGATGATTATTATACTAAACTAAAGTGAATGGCACTAGGATCCTGTGTACATTTACCGGAAGGTTCTTTTCACAGATGCACCAAGTAGAGTATCTACCACTGGCCGAGGTTCTGTGAGAAACGTCTGCCGTACATGTGACAGCTTGCGGTTTACTCTCAATTGTCATGAAACAGAGAAGAATCTGCGGTTTACTCTCAATTGTCATGAAACACAAATGACATGAAACATGTCATGTCAAGAATCATGGTAGGTGACAAAATGAGGCCATCTAACTGGATTCACCCCCGTCTAATTGGATCTCATCACAGCCCATCATTTTGGTCCTCAAAGAAATCAAAAATGGGTTGGAAACGTCCCCGTCCTCTTCATGAAAATCATTCAGTGCTGAGAAAAGTCCTGCGCCCACTATTCCTCCCCCAACTAAGAAGTAGAGTGTGCAGACTGTCTAGATTTTGAGAGAATTCGTCTTACTCCCAGGAGGGCCAGAGTCACACAATCTGGAAGCTGAAATCCATGTGAGGAAAACCAAACACGGCTCTATGTGGTTTCAAGCAAAGGATCTGTGGTCAGTGAAATACCCCTTGACAGGTCTCTAGTCTCCTCGAATCCTAGAATTTCAACTCTTTGCCAAGTAAAAACAGTAAACTTTAGCCTCAGTCTCTACTAAATGGTCATCCTTGTATTTGTAATCATCTAGGAAACATAGAGTACATACAAGGAGAAAGCACGCTCCCGCAGAGCGCCAGCGGGTCAGATACCCTTCACAATGCATCAATTCATCTGAGGTGACCTTGAAAAAGGATTTAACTCCAGTTGCTCTAATTCTCTATCGATCAAAGAAGCTTTTCATTCTTGCTTGCGTTTTTAAGCAGTATTTTTCTACTGAGAGTGCATATGCTCAAAGCTTGACATAAACATGCTGCTCATTTACATTATTCATATTTAGCTAACACAGGCAGAATGCCTTCTAAGGGCGAGGTACCAAGATAGTCGCTTTAACACTCACTAACACCAGGACCCACCTTTTGATACCCCAAAGCCTTCGGGGCTCTGCACCAAAGAAAAGATGATGAAGACTAGTGTGCCTCAAAATCTGAGTGGATTGGGACACATGCTGATTCACACAAGTGATCACACAGGTACATTCAGGTCCAAGTTTTTACAAGTCCCCAAATGCCTTCTCCCCTTGCAGTATTTCACAGCTTCTCCCTTGGGTAGTCCTATCCCTTTGCCATAACAACTCCCATCACATGCAGTTGCCATGGCAAGCAGAGGAGGCATTATTAAGAAAGATAAGAGCTGAGACCTTAACTTCTAATTCAACCTTGGTAGTTTATTTTTTCTCTTGAGTTCTTCGTATTTTATGACCGACTTCATTTGCCTATGAACTCCAAATGGTTTCCAGATGCATCTGGACTTTTTCAGATGTGTAGGCAGCAAAAGTCCTCCTCATCTTCCCTCTTATTCAGCAGCAATAGATAAAAGTACCAACACCATAGAACCCATGGGCCAATTATGACAGTGTGATGCAAAATTAGTCTAAGACAAAAGAGCAACGTATTTAGCACTTCTGACCTTGTAAAAGGTTGTAAACGTGTTTAATAATGGAGAAACAAGTAAGAAAATCACAAATGTTAGTCGATGAAGACTTGACTCCTGGTTTAAGTAGGGAATTCCAAATAGCTCTCTCAATTCCAATCAAAAGCACTTTGTGCATTTGAATATGTCAACTTCTTTAATAGGATAAAATAGCAACCGTGTAACAAGGCTGGTACTGTCACAACCACGTTACAGGTAAGAGAGCTGCAATTCAGAGTCATCAAATTACTTGCTCAGGACTGTTCCAGGTGACAAACAATAGACACAGATTTCTAGACTTTGATTCTGCCACACTTCAAGGCATTTCCCACTGCTTCATCAATACTCTTCTTCATAGATGAATGCTTTGCATTTGCTGTAAGGTGGTCTTTTGCCAGTTTAAATAGCATGAGCAAGACTTACTGTTGCGAAGCCACCCCTGGGGGTGGCCCTGCCATGCAGAGCTGTGATATCACACCCCTAATCCAAGCTTCTCTAAGTGCCGCCAGAAAGGACCCTGAGCCTTGCACATTTTACTCCAAGTGAAAAGTGGTTCTCACACTTGTTGCACATTGGAAACACCTGCTAGGGTCTAAAAAAGAGTGACCTATTGATCCCAACCTCTTAAATTCACTTTTAATTGGTACAGAGTGTGGGTTGGGCACCAGGCTTTTAAAAGCTCCCCAGATATTTCTTGTATGAAGCAAAGTTACAGAACCACAGATCTGAAAGTTTCAAGGCAGGTTCGATTCTATAATGGTTTTCTCTAAACCCTGTAGTGCATGAGAAACACCTGGATATCCTGGTAAAATGCACATTCCCAGGTCCATTCTGTGATACTGATTCAGTGAGTCTGGGATGGAAATCCAATGGTTCTGATGTAGCTAGTTGATAGCTGGTGATCTTTGGCTCCTAAAATGTGGACAGATTAGACACATGGCTTATCTCAGGCTCTTGGAATCAACTGACCCCTCTTAACTATCATGACTTCCACATAGGTTTATTTCTGAAACTCAGTAACAATTACACATACTTTCCTCATCACAGTTTGGCTGACCTCTTAGAGAGAAGAACACACTGGTCCTCACCAGCCTATTTGAAGAGGACCATCCTATGTTGGCAGCTGTCAGGCAGGGATGCCTGGTTCATCCAACCCTGGAGATCTGCACTAACTCCACATCACTGCTTAGAAATTGCTTTCTCTCTGAAATATCTGTTAATTTCATTTTTTTTCCCTCAATCGCTTCTTTAGTCTCATTATTTTGACAGGAGGACTTGAGATATCAGGTTGATGCAAAAATTTTGGCAAAGCTCCTTATCTGCTTACAGAATCTTCCAAAACAAAAATCAGTGACTGACTTGCTAATAAAATGTCATTGGAAATGTCTGTCATCAGCTTCTGCTCTATTTGTATGATTTGCCTTTAATTTTTGGAACCACCTGTGCCCTCCCCTTTCCTCGCATGCCCCTCCCTTAGGAGGCTGAGGCTAAATTAGCTTACTTCCCTCATCAAATCAAAACCTGTTCTACAGAAAGGGCCTAAAAATCATTAGCTCCTTGATATGAGATCTTGAGAATAACTTAAAATGCTACCTCTCTGGGCTTCCCTGGTAGCGCAGTGGTTGAGAGTCCGCCTGCCGATGCAGGGGACACGGGTTCGTGCCCCGGTCCGGGAGGATCCCACATGCCACGGAGCGGCTGGGCCCGTGATCCATGGCCGCTGAAACTGTGCGTCCGGAGCCTGTGCTCCGCAACGGGAGAGGCCACAACAGTGAGAAGCCCGCGTACCGCCAAAAAAAAAAAAAAAATGCTACCTCTCTTAGTGAAGTTCATATTTATGCCTGACTACAAAAAGGTGTGTAAGAAAGTAGAACCCAAACTGAATGTTTACTGGACGCTATCATGTGCTCTGTGAGGAGCAGGGAGAAGAAGAGTGTGACAAAGCCCTGATTTTAAAAAGCTTGCAACTCTGCGGGAGATACAAATGAAGCCAGGGCATGTCCTGTGGTGAATTGAACAGCAAAAGCTTTAAGAGCCATTGGTTTTGTCAGCCACGCCCCTTGTTTGCTTTCCCCTTTGGGAACTGTTGGGTCCACACTGCCTCTGATCCTTTCCCCCAGATGAACAAGTTTCTCTCTTTCCATCTAGCACTCAGCAGTGGATAAATCAAGCTATGGTTGCCTAAATGCTGCTGAGCGTCTTGGGCCTGTTCTCGTTTCGACTTTGCCCCACTTACCCAGATTTTTGGATTCTATTCTCCCACCCAAACTCACCCCTTGATCCTGTGGACTTGATGTCAGCATCTGGTACCGCCTGCTCTTTGCCCCTTGACTCCAATTAATCCCTCATGGACTCTACTGGGAATCCTCCTGTCCCTCCTCCCCTTCCGTCCTCCCCAGCGCTTCCTTCAAGATCTGGTCCCACAGCTTCCTGCAATGGTCAGATCTGACCAGTTCCTATCTGGGGGATTGCTTGAAGGGGCTAGATTGACACTCATTACAGAGACTAATTATAGGTATTCCTCCTTCTAAACTCAACTTGTAAGAGAGGATTATACTGAATGTCCTGGAGGAGGCCATTCAGATCAGGAGGACCTGGGTTCTAAGGCAGATCTAGTGGCCAACAAAGCAACTTATTTCAGATTCAAGTGACATCTGCCAAAAATACACCACAGATTTTCCTTGAAACTCTAGGTGCCTTGTCACCTTAATGCTTTATTTTCAGGACATTGAGGCTGTATTAGTATATCCTATAGCTTAGGAACATAATGACAATTGTAAAGTATCGATAAATTATAGCTAAAATCAAAATATTTTCTGAGCTATGAAAGTTGCTATGAGCTGAATTGTGCCCCCCCCAAAAAAATCATATGTTATAGTCCTCATCTCAATATGATGGTGTTTGGAGAAGGAGACTTTGGGAAATATTAAGTTCAAATGAGATCATGAGATTGGGGCCTTCATGATGGGATTGGTGTTCTTGTAAAAAGAGACACCAGAGAGCTTGCTCTCTCATCACCTCCCTCATCTCCATCTGTGTGTGTGTGTGTGTGTGTGTGTGCATGCACACACAAACACAGAGGAAAGGCCATGTGAGGACAAAGTGAGAAGGTGGCTGTCTGTAAGTCAGAAAGAGAGCCCTCATTGGGAACTGAATTGGCTAGCACTTTGATTTTGGACTTCCCAGCTTCCAGAACTGTGAGAAATCAATTTCTACTGTGTCAGCCACCCAGCCAATGGTATTTTGTTACTGTGACCTGAGCTAACTAGCATAAAAGGTGAGACGAGCCCTGTCTTTTATAACAGGTCTGACCCAATTTTCAGTATTCCCACTTACTGGAATTATGTAAAAATAGAACCTTTGGTTGTTCTTTTGCTTTAGAATATTTCTTATTTGGGCACCAATGGACCTCTGCTCAGTCATAGCTTACTGCATTCATTCATCACCTGTCCTTAAAGAAAAAAAAATAACTGAATGGTGAGATGGATTAAATTACTCTCTAGGGCTGTGGAGGGTGTTTCATGCTCCCTAGATGGTATATAAATGCCTGAACATTTGTATACAAATTGAGGAAACATGCAAATCAGTAATCTGAGACTAAAAAGATACAGAAATGATCTTGCAAATTGCATTTAAGAAAAAAAAATGGCAGTATCCAGTTGATAGACACAAAAGAACTTTGATGAAAGCAGCTGTTAAATTGTTAATTTAACATAAAGATGGAGCTGATGATTCAAAAATGATCAACTAGGTTGAAGATATTCTGTACTCTGAATAGCATAGACTGTGCAGCATTCAGCCTTATCCACTGCTATAATTGGGGGTTGCATTCTATCTGCATTAGGAGAACTGTTAATAAATCACAGAAGCAAGAAATGAGGAATTGAAAATCTCCAGGTGTTTGATAATGCCCCAAATATCCTCCCCACATGTTCCACAGAAGTCATGTGAGTTCATAAGATGACGTGGTGATCACTCACTCTGGATACTGCCTCACTTCTACAGGATAAATTAAAATACAGGTTAGGATCATTGCAATGATTCCTCTAGCCTAACCCTCAGGACTTTCTTAAATCCTTTGCATACATTAGCTATATTGGCCCCTTGGTCATTCCTTCTCTGACACTTCTCTTTCATTATGAAACACACACACACACACACACACACACACACACACACACTTGCACAGAGAAGATCTGAGCTGTGACTAGAATGGTGAAAGAACTAGTTATGAGAGATGTGCTTGTGTGAGCTCCATGCTTCATGGAGAAGCTATTATTCAAAGGACTATGCTTAGTGTGATGACTGAGAAAGGATGAGCTGAAGGCTGTGATTAGAATGTAAACTCAAGCCTTGGCACCTACTAGTAACTGAGTAATTGAGCATCAGAAGTGAAACAGCTCGTCAGAACCAATCTTACAAAGCACGTATAGTTTTCTGTGAGATAATATGCGAAACAGGGGACCTGAGGACATTTAAGATTCAGGTCTTGAGCTCTTGGGGTCTTTGCCATGGTATATATTGCCTTTCAATAATCCTAGGAACAAAACATTAAAAGGGCAGAGACGAATTGGTCATCACACACAGGCCGCCTGACCATTAGGACCATGCCCTTTATTCTTATCCAACATGATGTTGATAGTAAAATCTTCCTTTTCTTTTTCCAGTCAACTTCTAAATAGAGGTAATCTAACCCTGATTTGTAAGTGTGTTTTCCAATGGGTTTTATAAAATACTCTGCAAATTATCAGGAAATGGAAAAACCCTTGATACTTCTCAAAAACTGTGAAGATACATAAATCAACCCTCTTGACAAGATGGTCTGTATGCAATGCTTTCTACCCAAGAAGGAGCATCATGTGACATTAACACAGGGCTCTTCCTGCCTTTGAACAGACAGGGCAACTGTCAAGTGTTTTGTTTTGAGAAAAGACCAGAGTCCCACCCATCCACAGCTATTCCCACCAAGATGTAGATCTCGGTTTAGATTCTTCCTCTTAAAAAATTCTAAAAGTTACAATAGATCCAGGAAGGAAGGAGGTTGTTACCAGAAGACCCTCTACATTAAGTAGAGATGAAAGGAGGGGCCCCTCCCTCTTCATGTGGCACAGTTTTGGGGCAGAGCACACGCACACACCTCTGTACACATTCCCAAATATATCTGACTCAACTAGCCATTTTCCTGGTGTCATGATGTTTATGCAACAACAGATGAAAGGCAAACATATTTTGACTCTAAGAGCATCTTATCAGGCAGAGATATGATTGTGAAGAATTTGTTGGGGGTCCCGGATCCAGAGGCAAACTGCTAGCTTTATCTTCCTAAATTTCATCACCCTCATTTACTCATTTTATAATCAGGACAATAATAGCTTTTGCATTATGAGGATTAGATAGCACATTAAAGTACCTGTTGCAAAATAAGTATCCCCCCGAAAAATTATTAACTGTTTCTATCTATCTCTCTATCTATCATCTTCTATCAACTTATATGAGAGCAAAAATGTAAAATCCCCTCAAAAATTACAAGAATAAGATGATAGTGACTAAGCTAAGAGAAGCTTGGATTTCTATTAAAAAGAAAATAATTCTTATTTAACTCAAATAGGTGATTTTAAAAGTAGCCAAGTATGTGTGGATAGTATTACTAGCATTTGGGAGAGCAATAGCAATGATAGAGCAATAGCAATTAGAGCAATAGCAATGATAGTTCTATTTACTTTAGCTAAACAAATCATCTCAGAGGACTACATCCAATTTTGATTTCTACTTATTAGTATATATTTAACAGAGAGGTACAAGAGCATACTCAAAGAAGAGCAGCCAGGATAATCAAATTTCACATCAAGATATGAAGAAACAGGTGCTGAGGATAAGGGTATAAAAAATATTCAGATGCATAATATAATTCTCTTCAAGAATTGTTAGACATACTTCAAATAGTTTTATACAGTAAATGATCTGGAGGAAGATAAAAGAAACAGAAATGACCTCAAAATAGGGAGAGCATTTCTAATAGTTGGAAATATTCACATAATGCAGGACTCCTTGTAAGATATAAAAACTGGTCAGTGTCGTTCTATTCAACAAAAATTGTCAGATGCATATTCTTCACAAGGCACCCATTTGCTACTGTAAGGATTCAAGAAATCTACAAGGTATTGTTCCTGTCCTTGGGAAGTTTGTAGTCTTGCAGCCAAAACAAGTACTGAATAATTATATGATTCAGCAGAACGTGTTGCATGATGAAAGCAAGGTAGGAAGACAGTGTTAAAGGAGAGAAAGGGAAAATGTTTCTTCTGTATTCATTAAAATGGTAGGTTTCTCTCCCTGTTCCCCAAAAGAAAAGTCTCTGAAGTTTAGGTGATGAAAAAAATGTTTTATTGGGGATAGAAAAAGATAAATGCTGAAGTCAGATGTAAGAATAAGACTTGACAATTAACAAGGAGAGAAGAAAGATAAGTATGTTTTTATTCTACATTGTTCACAATGCATTCTCAAAGAATGCCTTTTAAAGGATGTAATTAGGGGTAATGAGGTGCAAAATTTCATGTACAAAAATGATCTTGTTAGGGGAATTTTAGGCAGATAGTGCAACTGAAAAAAATTGAATTCTAATTCTCTATTAACTCAATGTCAATATCTTATATCCCTGACCCTTCTTTATATCTAATTCCAGTGGAGTTTTAAGAAAATCGGGAACTTAAATAAATCTGCTATGCAAATCTCCCTTTGATCACAGTCATTTGATTGCCATGTTTTTTTTTTCTCATTTAAGCAGTGGCCAAATGTTATCACAATCTTGAATAATCATAATTTTGAATAATCCAGCGCCTCTTGTTTGATACTTATTGATCAGTCACTTTCTTACCCATATTTATCAAGTTCAAGAGCTTGGAGGAAGTAAGTACTCATCACAGAGGTTCTTTTTCCCCATCTGCCATCATGGAAGGAGTCAACCTGAGCGCTAACAACCTAACCCTCCATATCAAAGAGCAGAATACTAAGTGGGCTGACACTCAGATGTGGATGGTTCTGGGACTCTGTTTGCAAAACCTGTTTCTCAACTCTAACCTTTTAGCTTCTGCCAGTGGAAAGCTAAATACCCCAACACTCAAAGTCAAATTCGTATGCATGGATTTTTAACCATTATGGGGAAGCAGGTATCAGAGTAACATATATTATAAACCTAGGAAAGTGGAAAATATTCCAAAATGCATCTAGAATTATCTTATTAAACTTGGTCTCTATTCGTGACAAATCCAACAAAATTCCAGATTCTTATTTTGACATTATTTTCAATAAGAGTTTTATTGAATGTTTTCTATGTGCCAGGATTTGCCAGGCAATAGAAAAACTCCCACAAATACTTCCAGACTATGTGGGAGAAACATACAAGGACAAGGACATCAATGGCCCCCAGATGGCATGGTAAGTTCTGGAATGGAGATAGCATAAGGTGATGGGGTACCCTACCTGATGGGTCTCTAAATCCCATGGGACATGCAAGGCAAAAATTCCTGAAAGAGGTTACACTTATACTAGCTTTGGGGGAGAAAAGAGCAAGATTTAAAAAGAAAAATATATATATATAAAAGGAGGAAGGACAATCCTAGCAACTCTGTTATTCCATCATAGGCTATAGCAATTTATGACTCAGAATGTACATTTGCAAAAACCACTGTTTACTCAGAGCTATGACCCATCTCTGTCTGTTAGAATGCACAGTTAAGCATGGTAACGATGGGGGAGGGGTCATTCATTCCACAGGTGCAGGTTGACAGTCATTGCAGGCTTTTGTTCATGGGAGAACACATAGAACAACTGAGATGTAAGAAATTTATTTTATACTTAGAATGCTTCTTTATGACCAGAGTCAAATATGTGCAGAAATGACAAAGAAGAGATTAGGAAGGTAGTAAGAAATGAGACTGTGAAGAGTATTGTGAACTAAGGATTCAAACTTTATTCCAAAAGCTATGGTGAGCTAACGACGGGAGGTACAAAGATGAATAACATTGCGTTGCTAGTAGAAATAACATCAAACTAATGCAAAACCATGCAGACAGTAAAAAGATCAGTGGTTGCCAGTGGTTGGGGGTGGATGAATAATTAGAGCACAGAGGATTTTTAGGGCAGTGGAAATACTCTCTATGATACCATAGTGGTGGATGCATGTCATTATTCCTTTGTCCAAACTGACAGAATGTATGACACTGAGAATGAGCCCTAAGGCAAACTATAGACTTTGGGTGATCATGATGTGCGAATGTAGGTCCATCAGCTGTAACAAATGGACCACTCAGTTGTGGGATGCTGATGGTGGGGAGGCTGTGCATGTGTGGGGCCTGGGGTCTATGGGAACTTACCGTACCTTCCTCTCAATTTTGCTGTGAACCCAAACCTGCTTTAAAATAATAATATCTAAAAAAATCAGATTGCCTTTCTGAAATTAAGAAAAACAGTAACATCAAACTTATTAGAATGGGTACCCTTATTTTTGGCTCAGAAATTCTGAAGAACATAGCTGTTCTCCCTGACTCTTCATCACATGATTCCAGCTGTCGTCCTGCTCTCTCCTCTCTTGGGAGACAGGTGCCTACTGAAGGTGGCACCGTCCACTCACTGGTGGGTGCATGACCAGGGTCAGTACAGGTGAGTTCTTTTTCCCTCCACAAAATTCTTTCCCTTCACTAGGTTCAACTGATCATATTCTTCATAAAAATACCTATATATAGTATTTCATTATTTTTGATAGCAACTGAAAACTTGGTAAAAATGTGGTCCTCTCTACTCAAGCAACCTGTAAGCATGGTGTTGGTGGCTTGGGCATGAAGGAGGAGAGATGCAGTTGCTGAGGAGGAACTGAGGTAGAAGAAAAGCATCCACTATGTCATTCCAGTAATAGCGACATCACTTCTATCATTCTCTCCCCTTGCTCCCCCTTCAGTGCAACATGGGATGGGGCTGGGGGGTGGGAGGTGGAAACACGGAGGTGTTAGGAGAGCTCACCTGACAGGGACATCGGGTTTTCACAAACTGAAGCAATCGTGGAACATACAGGTTTACAGGAAAATATATCTATCCCGGAAAAGAAGGAAGTTGACAACTAACCTCCTGGCTGTGCTCACTGCCTGCCGAGCTGTGCCTCGCATGGCTGTGTCCTGAGGACCTAGAGAGCGGAGGATGAATATGAAAAGATAATGACCTCATATCCCAAGGAGCTAGACTCACATGAGGCATGGCTCCAGAAAGACAGGAGTCACACACCCAGACTGGAGGCGCTTGGAACCCACCAATACCTGAGATAGGCAGAGGCCTGGAGTGGGGACCTTCTTCAGTGTCTTGTTCTCTTCTCTCATGTTCAAGTAGAGCATAGGGAAAGCAGTGTGAGCTTGAGTTACAGATCTGGACTCAAATAAAAATCTGCGTGGCATTTTGCAAATTGTTTAACCTCTCTGAGGCTCAGTCCCCTGATCTGGGAGACAGAGATTAGAAAACTTTTTCCAAAGTGTAGATGTAAAGTAAAATAGAGAACGTAAGGAACTTAACACAGAGTCTAGACTATTCCAGGTGCTCCAAAATTTTAGTTTCTATTCATTTCTCTATCCCTTCCTCTTCCACGAGAACTGGAAACAGAAAAAGTGCAGGTTTTTGCGTTAGAATCTATGCTTTTGTGGCTTTTTTTTTTTTTGGTCTGTTCTCAGAGAGATAGATTAAATCTAAAATTTAATTCTACTGTATGCTTCCCTAGAAAATAAAACATAAAAAAAAAAGGTACAGTTTTCTCTTCACAGGCAACCGAGAGAGAAATATCCATCGAGTTCTCATCTCTGGGAAAAATAGGTCGATTCATGAGAGCCCAGAGTGGTCTGGGCTGAAGTGGGATCCTTTTCTGATTACCCACTGCCCTATTATAAGCCATCATTGATCTCCAAAATGCTGCATCCTGTGAAATAATGACTACGTTTCTGGGGTTTCAAAGAAAAATTCAACAGAAACAGTCCTGGATATATTGCATCATTTTAAAGGAAAACTGCACTTTTTTTTTAAGACATTGGTTAAAAAGTACTATTAATTATATTTTTGGTTAATCGATTTACGTTAACTTGCATATATCATATACTTACCTAAATTTTGGTCCTGTTACCTGACACCGTCTCTTTGGTTGCCCCTTTTAACTGTATAAACTCTTCAGCTTTAATACTCATTTCCTGTTTTGCATGTATTTAATATTACAAACCTACAAAGTCCTCTTTTTAAAAAGAGTGAACATATGAACACATGTATCATTTATATTTATGACTGGATTTTTGGGGGGGTCACATGCATTATTTTTACTCCCTGCATATCTGGAAGAAGAAAGTGTGACCTATTTCATTCATACATGCAATGTTTTATTCATTACTATAAACAACGTTAAAAATGAGTACCTATTGTTTACATATCGTTAGTTCAATGAAAAAATGCAGTGAAGTGAAAAGTCAAATATCTATAGAACCCAACAGTGTTATAAAGACAAAGCATGTTAAGCATACAAAGAGTGTAGACCTTCTAAAGTTGCCAAGTTCTTCTAGAAATAGTGCACTGTGTACACCTCTCAAGACCCTAAGTACCACTACTTACTCACCATCCACTTCTTTTATTGTTTCTAACTAGCAAACATCAGAGCTGTCTCGGTAAGAACTCTGGGTAAAGCTAAAGGTATTTCCCATTATATACTCTGCTTTTCTTCTCACGCAAATCTCCAGAAACACAAAAATGCTAGTGTGAACTCTGTGACTTTGAAGTGCTGCGGTCAGTAGCTATAGGTAAAGCTGTATTTAATAGTTAACCTTGAGTTAATAACTTTAGGTCACTAACCCTTGTGTGAACCATGTCGTTCCAACTGTTTCCACTTAATAGTTTTCTCTCAAACAAAGGCACGTCAGACTGATCGGTATTGCGGGTTAGTATAAGATGTACAAATAATAAATTGTTTTTGGCATTCTGGGTCTAGATTCACAGTGGTTTTTAAACTTGGCTACCCATCAGGATTACCAAGGTGATTCCAGTATATAGTCGACTTTGAGGACCATTGATTTAGAGAAAGGAGGATAGAAATAAGCTGGAAAAAACCTTCTACATAGTGGTCCTGGTCATTCATTGCACCACGTGAATCCCAAACATGAAGACTGAGGTATTTCTTTTAAAGAATTTTCTCTTCTGTATTTTTAGTTTTCCAAAGGATTCCATTTTTAAACCTAACCATAAGTATCACTTTTTGTCATAAAGCTGAATTTGCATTTTCCAAAGGAATATCATGAAAGCATATGGAAAGTAGTAGGTATAAAATGAGAAATTAGAAAAGCGAGGAAGATTCTCTTGGACAACTCTTCCTCGATAGACCAAAGTCAACCTAGACACTGAGAGACATAGAAAACAAACTGATGGTTACCAAAGGGGAAGGGAGGGGCGGGGGATGGATAAATTAGGAGGCTGGGAGTAACATATACACACAACTATATACAAAATAAACAACCAGGACCTACTGTATAGCACAGATAACAGTACTCAGTATCCTGTAATAAACTATAAGGGAAAAGAATATATATTATATTATATTATATTATATTATATTATATTATATTATATTATATTATATTATATTATATTATATTATATTATATTATATATGTATGTATAACTGAATCACTTTGCTGTGCACCTGAAACCAACACAACGTTGTAAATCAAGTATACTTCAATTAAAACAAAAGGTCAGAATATTAGTGGAATCACTGGCCTCACTGAGGACAAATAAGATAAAACAAGTTTAAAAACAAATTAAATTAAGTTGATTAAAATCACATTGAGTCCCTGGTGGCTGTCTCCTGGCCCCAGAATTCCAGGAAGGAGAAATTCCTGCTCCAGCCACAAGGTGGCACATGGGCTTTGCACGGAGTCCTCCCAGAGGTCCCAGGAACACTCCTGGACTGAGAAGCTGGCAGTTCACTGAAAATTCAAGGAGGCCCCTAGCAAATCCCAGAGTGGGTAAACCGAACAGGGAAACAGAAATCCTACCACTCTGCAAAGAAGGACTGAGAGTTAGAGGACAAGGTCCGAGCATTTTACATTGGGGGTTTGGATGCTTTGACAGAAACAACTTCAGTGGAAAGGTAGGGATGGTGCTGGTGGCCCTGCGATGGGCTCCGTCTCAGGCTCATGGTGTAGTTAAAGGGAGTAAAAAAACAAACAAACAAACCAGTTCTAATTTTACTTTTAAAATAATAATATTAAGTAAATCTAAGGTTTTTTTTAATTCTTTAAAACTTCATGCAAGAAGAGATTGAAACTTGATTACTTGCTATGTTTTCTCCAAGGATTACATAGTAATCAGCACACAACCAAAGTCTGATTAGTATTTGTGCTTGAGTGGAAATAGCACTTGAAATACTACCGAAAAAGAAAGAATGGCAAAGATATAATTTGAGTTGCCTCAGGAGGGCCTGGGATGTAATAAAAGCATAATCTGAATTTTGACCTAAGGTAGATCTGGGTTCATATCCATACTTGGCCACTTACCTTGACCTTGGACAAGCTATACAATGACTCTGAGTGTTTATTGAGCTTTAGAATGAGGGCTGGAATGTGTAATAATGCTTCTATCTCAGGGTGGATGCAAAGATTAAAGAAAAGAAGAAGTAACATACATACCAAGTAGTAAGTGCTCAAGAACCAATAGATACCTCCTTTCCAAAATTTCTATCTGAGAAATTCATTCTATGGTGCTAAACTACCAATTTTGACTTTGAGGCCAGAGCCATGCAAAATTGTTCTGTGACCTGCAAATAAATTTCCAGATGGCGGGAGTCGCTGGAGCATATGCTCTGACCATCTGGCAAGTTCCCATTGTGCCACTGCCAAGTGAGTGCCCCTTTCCTGTGCCTCTGAGAAGCCCTGGGACTTGGATTCACATACATCACAGTGTAAGTGTTCCCTGAACACAGTGGAGCTGGGGCATTCTGTGAAAAGTCATGGTGTCCCAGCAGTTTGCCAAGAATTAACCTGAATCTGTCTCACACCAAGCCTCCTTTAATCTCAAGTCGGAGTGAGATGATTGGACCTGTCAAAAGTATAAATGTTGAGAGTCTGCTATGAATAAAATATACCTTTGATAGTTTCCATCTAATATAATGTTACATTCAAGAATTTAGAGGCTCCTGCATAATTCATCATTTTGCAAGAATAAGTGATCACTAATAATATTGCATTGTTATTTATTAACATTTATGCCCACCACAATTCTATTATGTAACTAATATAACAGATTGTCCAGTTACATATTTAATACTTTGGGTATTTATTACTAATAACTGAGCATATAGGACTTGATGCTTGGTGAAGAATGAAGATGAATAAAGAACAAGTCCAGTGAATGTTTTACGGATGGAACGTGCATTCGGTATTTCGGGAGACATGTCCAGGCAAGATCAACGCTGGATTTTGTTTTTCCAGAACAGAAGTAAAAGACAAAGCATGGCTTTTTTAAGAGTCATAACTGGCTCTGAAAATACACAAGAGGCACTATTAAGGCAAAATATGGACTTTAGTCCATCGGTGCTACTTAACTGTCATTCATTCATTCATTCAGGAAATGCTTCTTTGTTATGAGTGAGGCACTAAGAATATAATAATAACCAAAACAGATATGGTCACCAGCAAATACTGAACAAAATACTTACACAGTAGCAATGAGGGTAATGAAGAGGGTGCCCAGGGGAGCTGTGGAAGGTCTTTTTAAGGAAGTGACATGTGAGCTGAAATTGGAAGGATGGCTGGAGATTAAGTAATCAAAGACTTGGAGAATGCATGTTCCTGGCCTGGGGTTGGACACCGTGTTCTTCATGTTTATGAGATGGATTCAGACAGACTTGTCCAAGCATTATATCCATCACTTACTGGCTCTGTTAGGTTTTCTAAAGCATGTAGCCTCTTCCAAATCTATAGAACAGGGAATGTGGTCTCAGTCTTAAAGGACATTAGGAGGCTTTATAGAAAATAGAATGTATACATTTGCCAAGTATAGTGCCTGACGCATAGTAGGTCATCAGTGTTGATTTCTTATATATTTTTTACTTCCTAATTTCTACGTATCCTCCCCAAAGCCCCTACTCCACACCATCCTCCTTTACCCTAGCTTCTCCCATATATGACCCATGTGCACATTTTCCAGTGTAGAAGATACAGATTTTTCTCCTATCTCCATTTTTCTTGGGTTTCAGGTTAATCTAAAAACGACGTGGTAACAAACAAAAATTCCTGGGGTAAAGGAGAGAATTCACTAATGTCAATGACAATACCTTTTGGAAGTTCACCTCCCCCGACATGAATAAACCCTCCACATGATTTGTGAGGAGGTCTGACTGCAGTATTTCATTTTAGAGCAGGGGAGATTCGTGCTCTAAAGCCAGAGGGAATTTTCCCATCAGCTTCCTTCTTCAGGCCATTCATCACCTAAATGGCCCTCACAGGGCTTCCAAGGGGCTGGAAGGCACATCTAACCATGCCAGCCTCCAGTGCTGAGTGTCAGTGCTGAGTGTCAGCACTGAGTGTCAGCGGCCTCCATCTGCCTTTTTGGTCCAGCACTGGGTCATCTGTGTGCCGGCTGGAGCAAAGTCATTCTCAGTGATAGAATCTCAGTGATTTAAGACGATCAGATCCACACACACTGTTATCTCAGCGGTAGACAGGGGCACCACCTTCCCCCAGCCCCACTCCCAGGCTCTGAGAGTAACGGTTGGAGGTCCTTCTCCCTTGGACACTTCCCCCACCTCTTCCTTGATGACCCCCAGCCAGCTCTGCCATGTCAGGTGAACACCATTAAGCTTGCTGCTCAAGGACCCTCCATCACCCACGCCGAGGAGAGAGAGGCTTGGCAGATGCTTTGGCAACAAGCCAGGCCCCTACACACTTGAAGCCCCTGAAAGAACCAAGGCTCTGAAAAGGCAAAACATACAATAGGCTGAGCCTGGGTTCTTCTGCATTTGATTTGTTGGAGAAGGACATCTGCTGGTGGAAGTCAGATTCTGTGTTAGAGAGTTCCCTTCTCCGAACCTTGAACACACCAAACCAAAGCTTGCTGCACAGTAGGATAGCCTTTCTCTGTCCCGAAAGGAGAAACTGAGGGGGCTTTGGGTGACCCGGTATTCAGGTTGGTCTCTGCGCCATCCCACTGCGGTGGACAGTGATCTTGATGAAAGACGTCTCCGTGTGTCCTCGGGGACACTCATCTTGGTGCTGCGTCCCCAGTGCTTTGAGGTTACATGTCGATTCATGACTTTTTAAATTCTCTTTGCTGTGCTTTTCCAGGACCTGATACAGTGCCTTTAAACTTTTTTTAGTGATTTTTTAAATTGAAGTATAGTTGATCTACAATATCGTGTTAGTTTCAGGTGTACAGCAAAGTGATTCAGCTATACATACATACATATATATATATATATATATATATTCTTTAGAGTCTTTTCCATTATAGGTTATTAAAAAATATTAAGTATAGTTCCCTGTGTTATACAGTAGATTCTTGTTGTTTATGTTATATATAGTAGTGTGTATCTCTTAATCCACAAATCCTAATTTATCCCTCCCCTCTTTCCCATTTGGTAACCATAAGTTTGTTTCTATGTCTGTGAGTCTCTTTCTGTTTTATAAATAAGTTCATCTGTACCTCTTCTTTTTAGATTCCACAGTGTATTTAAACTTTAAATAACATGGTTGATCCTGCCATCATTTTTCCTTTGTTCAGACTTTGAAGTTATCTCACTGCTGCGTGTGGTCCTTCTCAGATCAGCTCCAACTTATAACGGGGCATAATCGGTGTCACATCCCTGGGCACGTGAACACTGAGCAGGTACCAGGACAACCATTCTTGTCCTGTGCTTTCATTCACCATCTTTCATTTAGGGAAGTGATGAAAACACGTATCTTGCGATAAACCCCGTCTGAGGTGGAAATCTGAGAGGCTGCATACAATTTGGCAAACTCGACTGTTTGAGGAGGGGAGCAGGGTCGCGGTTTCCTGACACCTGCCCACGTGTGGCCTCCAACCACTGGGCCTCTCCCATTTCCCACTCAAGCACCCTCTTCCCGTTCACTTCAGCTCTTTCCTCCCAATCCTCACGCACCCACAGTTTCTGTTGAGCCCAGCCGAGCACTTGTTATCAGCTCAAACGTGATTTCACTCAGTGATTCCCTCATTCCGTTAGTCACTCTAATCCCCAGTGCCTTTTTTTTTTGTTTGTTTGTTTTTTGCGGTACTCGGGCCTCTCACTGTTGTGGCCTCTCCTGTTGCGGAGCACAGGCTCCGGACGCGCAGGCTCAGCGGCCATGGCTTACGGGCCCAGCCGCTCCGCGGCATGTGGGATCTTCCCGGACCGGGTCACGAACCCGTGTTCCCTGCGTCGGCAGGCGGACTCTCAACCACTGCGCCACCAGGGAAGCCCCCCCGTGCCTTTAATTCATTTATGAAACTGAATTGTATAATAGCATTGTCTCCTCTTATTATCCTCGGAGATTTACAGATGTCCGTCCTCTTCTTCAGCCCTTACTGGGTCTTCTGCATCCATCTGCTTTTCTCATCATTTGCCAAAACTCTTGCAAATTCTCACAGACTTTTCCACTGTTTGGGATTTTTGGAAACTCACAAGTTAATGGCCTGACTTGAGAATGGGAAGCAGGACAAGGTTGTTCCAGGGGAAGAAGAGGTCTGTAAAATGCTGACACATGGGCATGACCGTGAACGGCATAGGGCTGTGCTGTCTACTACAGTAGGCGCTGACCATCATGTGGTTTTCCAAAGTAAATAAATTAAAATTGAATACGATTTAGAATTCAGCTTCCTAGTCACACTGTAGCTAACTATTATAATCTTGAACGGTGCAGATCAAAACATTTCCATCTATAAATGAACTTGTTTTCAAAACAGAAATAGACTCATCGACATGGAAAACAAACTTATGGTTACCAAAGGGGATAGCGGAATGGGGGGGGGAGGATAAATTAGGAGTTTTGGATTAACATATGTACACTACCATATATAAATAAATTAGATAAACAACATGGACCTACTGTATAGGAGAGGGAGCTATACTTCATATCTTGTAATAACCTCTAATGGAAAAGAATCTGAAAAAGAATATATATGTATATACATATATATGTGTGTGCGTATAACTGAATCACTTTGCTACACACTTGAAGCTGACACAACGTTGTAAATTAATGGTACTTAAACTAAAAAGATAAAATAAATGTACCACAACTTCTTTATCCATTCCTCTGTCGATGTACATTTAGGTGGCTTCCATGTCTTGGTTACTGTAAATAGTGGAAACAAAGAAAGACAGATATCATATGATATCACTTATAATGTGGAATCTAATAAAAAATGATACAAATGAACATTTTTACAAAATAAAAACAGACTCACAGATTTCAAAAACAAACTATGGTTATCAAAGGTGAAATGTGGGGAGGGATAAATTAGGAGATTGGGATTAACATATGCACACTACTATATATAAAATAGATAACTAACAAGGATCTACTGTGTAGTACAGGGAATTCTACTCAATATTCTGTAATAATCTAATCTATATGGAAAAGAATCTGAAAAAGAACCAATACAGGTATATGTATAACTGAATCACTTTGCTGTACACCTGAAATTAACACAACATTGTAAATCAACTATAATCCAAAAAAGTTAATAAAATAAAATAAAATATAAATTAAAAACTAAAGTACATTAAAATAACTTTTCTATCACCACAGAAAGTCCTGTTGGACAGCCCTTGTCTGAAGAAACTGCCCAGGCAATACCACTTCAGGGAGGTAAGGACTCAGCGGCTGGGCAGGAAGTTGGGACGGCAGCACAAATGCTCAGATCGCATCCCCAGGCTAGAGCAGGCCCGGGGATGCTGAAGGGATGAGGGCAGGAGGATGGAGGCAGAGTCTTGAGCCAGTGCGGGAGCCGGAAAGGCAGCTCCGCAGCATATAGGTTTGGTCCCCAAACCACAGCCTCCTTGTGTGTACATGTGTATGTGTAAGGCAGAGGCACACATGTTGGCAAGGTGTTTCAGAATTCTGTCTGGCATATAGTGGGT
Source organism: Lagenorhynchus albirostris (assembly GCF_949774975.1). Lineage (NCBI taxonomy): Eukaryota > Metazoa > Chordata > Mammalia > Artiodactyla > Delphinidae > Lagenorhynchus > Lagenorhynchus albirostris. Next base: position 85,139,015 of record NC_083107.1, on the reverse strand, counting down.
GCTCAAAAAATGGATATTAAACAGAGAAGTGGATCAAGTAAATGGATTAAATGTTTTTATTTGCACAGAAATCCTGAGACCCTGGGAAATGTTAAAGTGTAAAAATCCATCCTTCCTGACTTTAAGATCCAGGCAGCATAAATGCCTACATGTTGCTTAGTCAGGATTAAAAATGCTCAGCTGGGCCCACCTTACCTTCAGGAATTGCCTTAGGTACTGGGTGTTCCTCCTTTGCCCTTCTCACCCTTGACTTGTTTTAACTATTTGGTTGGTTTATCCGTTCATTCTTATATCCACTCCATAAATAAGGAAGTACTGCAAATTTATTTGTATAAGATAAAACACAAGGCATAGGCTTTCTGCTTCCTCTGGGCTCACTGGGTTTCTGTTTTCTGCTCCAAGTCTCTCTCAGAATGTTGCCCACCCCCGTTATGGCATCGGGGTCTGCTCCCCAGCTCCTACTTTGGTGTCATACAGGGCTTCCCTAGAAAGCAGAGTCTGGGGAGAGGAGAGTCTGGGGGAGAGGTAGCACGGTCTTAGGGGAGAAGTGAAAAACGAGGGTGTGCTGTTACCTGGAAGCCACTGCATGTACGCTGGGGCTTGTTGCCGTGGACACTGAAGCAGTAGGGCGTGCATCTCAGGACCACCCATCTGCACAGAAAGAAGGAAGCATTTACCTGCCTGGTGCCCCTCACTTCGGAGTTGTACGTCCCTGAGTGCCATGCAGGGATCCCTTGGAAGCCACGCTGTACTAGAAGGAAGGAAGCCACGGGCGGGAGGTGAGAAGTACCATATGTCGGGAAGGCAGGGACTGTTGGGACACCCGCAGGAGCCGGGTGATGGACCTGGAGCAGCCACTGCTGGGGATTCCTCACTCACAACAGAGACCTCAGCACGACAGCGCCCTGTGAGGGTTGCTCCAGCGGTGGGGACGGGATCACCCATGGACCTGGGCAGCTGGTAACTGAAACTGGCCTCCCTCCTTCTCCTCCACTCTGGACTCAATATCAGTGGGCTGTGTCCTCCCTTGAGGTGCTCAGACGAGCATTCCACGCTTTGCTTTGTGGCTTTAGAAAGTTTTTTGTCATGGAATTCATGATATGAGGCCATATATAAACCAAGACTCCTGTCATAGTGTTAACTGACTGACCCCAGGTCAGAGTTGAAGTTAGCTTTGACAGGGACTAAACATACCATGAGAAGGAAAGAGAGCTTACCTGGGTGTTCCTGCCCCTTCTAACCCTGATCTGCCTATAATCCCAAAAGTCAAAGGGCAAATCGTGCTCCTCATTTGCCCCTTTCCTCTATTTGCATTTTTTCAAAATTTGCATTTTTGATGGTTTCTTGCCTAAGGATGATTTGATTTACAGTGTGTGTAAGCAACATGAGAAAAGTACAATCTGTGTCTTTTAAAATAACTTTTTCCCCCGTACTGAGTTACATGAGAATTTAAAGAAAGTTCATTCCAAAATATAGTGAACTTCATCATCATTGAAGAAATGGTTAGATCAGTGTCCTTTAGGTGTGACCACACAGTTTTATCATCACACCAAGGCTTGTGACTGCGTGGTGGTTCCATCGCAGCAGCCTGGGATGTCCTGTGTCACTCTGGGTCACCAGACAGAGCACCCCAAGCCACTCAGAGCTGGCTGCATCTCCTCATCTGGGATCAGTGCAGATGGTCCCCCGTCCTGAGGATGCGTACTGGCATGCAGGGGTGAACTGAGAGTGTAGGAAATCACAGTACCCAGAGTGAGACTTGCCAACGGAGAAAGAGAGCTCTTGGCCTCTGGGTATATAAACAGAGAGAAAGTTCACACACACACACACACACACACACACACACACACACACACACAATCAGAAATCTTGCAGATGGCTCACCATATCGTTGACAAGACTTTATTCCCCCAATAAGGTCACAAATTTGTTAGAAATATGTATTACTTTAAGTTTTGTGAAATGTTAGCACTGAGGAGGGAATTGGAGCTTCCAGCTCCCTCATTTCCTAGTCGGGGAAGCTGAGAGTCCTCACAACAAATCCTCCAAGATTCCATTGCAGTTCTTCAATGGATCCTCCAGCATCAGAGTTAGATTTCCTGTCTGATGAATGGGGAACACAGATTATGATAAGTACCCAAGGGGTTGAGTAAATCCTTCTTGTTCAAGTTTTCTAAAAATAGTACTATTAATTGCTTTTTATGTCACAACATATTAAAGTACTATAAATTCATTATAAAAATATTGGAAGATATAGAAAATTATAAAGAAAATATAAATGATCTATAATCTCACCACCATGTAAGTATGCAATTTTTTTCCTTTCATTTAAATGTGTGTGCATAAAACCATGCTATATATACAATTTTATGTCTTGTCTTTTTCACTTAAAAATAATATCATTAGCATTTTCCTATTAGACTAAAAATTGAAGACCTCATTTTAATATCATTATTATATTAAATATTTTACTTAGCTATAAATATGGATCATGAGATTGGTGTATATATACGTATGTGTGTGTATAATTTTTCTACAAGCATATAGTGGTTGGTCAACGACACTGGTCATGATGCCCCTTCTGTTTTTGGAGGAAAGTCTGACTCAAACAGGAAAAGGCAGCAGGACTCCCATTGGTCTGAAATAAGCAGGATGTCTTTTCATCCCAGAGTGAACCTGGACAATCCACCTGAATTTGGGAGTAGCAGCAAGCAGAAGCTGATCCTTGGCAGAGGCAAAGCATGGGAAGAGCAGCGAGAGTGGGTCTTATTCAGCATCGCAGGCCCCGTGGTTCTCCCTGGGGACCCTAAGTCACAGGAGAGCTGGGAGCAGAGCTGGACAGAGGCAGTGGCTGAAGGTGTAGGGTTTCCAGAGCTGGAGTGGGTCAGCAGAGAGGGATGGAGGCTAATCTTCATTCACTTTGACTATAATCAGCTTTGCAAATATAATACTAATAAAAGCAAAGAATTATAGAGTTGTGACAGTGTCCCAGAAACTGTTCTAAGCTGACTTACAGATGCTAACTCATTTCATCCTCATGACACTCCCCTGAGGTAAGGGATGATATTATCCCCAAATTATGGCTGAAGAAACTGAGACACAGAGAAGTGGAAAAATTTGCTGAAAGTCACAAAGCAAGCACATGAGGGAGATGGGAAAGACACACAGACATGACCCCTCCTCTCTCCTGACTCCACCCCCAACCTATGCCTATAATGTGAGGCAGAAGGGGACAGTCTGAGGTCTGGGACCATGAGAACTTGCAGAAAGCAGAGGCAAAAGTGAAGAGATTGTTCTACAGCAGGCGAGGGGGAAAAACAGCTTTCAAAATAAAATCTATAAATATCACTCCTACAATTAGGTTTAAAAATAGTCCCGTTTCAATGCAGGTTTGTGTTAAGCGCCTGCAGGGGAGGGAAAGCGGACACCCTCTTACTATATTCGGAGCATAACACTGAGGAAGGAAGGAAGGAGTCAGGCCCTGTCCAGTGCTGTCCTTCTGGGTCAGCATGCTCTCTCGGGCAGCCCCAGGCAGCGCTTTCTTACTCTCTGTGCTCACGCAGCGCTGCCTGCTTGCACATCTTCACACTGGGCCTCCAGCCCATGTTGTATCTGTGGAATACCAGCAGGAAGGCAAAGCTCATCTCTTACTCTCCTCAGCTGTGGGAGCCATGAGCGCCAGGCTGCACTCGGGCTCCTGGAAGACAGGCAGCGGCAGAAACCACACACAGTTGGCACAGCGACTCGGTCTTGCCTCCAGAGAACGCTCCTTGCCTTCTCATCTGCAGTGGTCCAGGAGGAGAAGGACCCAGGAAAGGATAGAAAAAAAGCAAAGTCTCCCCACACCTCAAGCCCACCTCAACCCTCCCTTGTCTAAGGAATCATTAAAGAACATCCTCCCAAACCCTCCCTCCTAAGGGCACCAGAGATGCCCACATTTCCCGACCTCAGAGCACAGCCGCTGTGAAGTGATGGAATAGCTCTGCTCTTTTAGCATGCCAAGGTCATGGCCTGAGTTATAGGTGCTCTTTTGAAATTCTGTCTGGGTCAAGAAAATATTGTCGAAAAATATTGTCACCAGGCTACTCCCAGGAGACAGACAATTCTCAGTGACAGCTAATGGAGAAGCACTTTTCTTCTAGGATTTTCTGCATGGAGGTATAAGATGATTATACCCCATTCTAATCCCACTCCCCGCCTGCATCTTTGCCAGGTCATGAGACCAGTCTTCTGCTTTGGGAGTTCTTATTTTTATATATTACTAATTACATTGTCAGCACATCGCCAAATGAACAGTTCCTGGAAGCATCCAGAGATTTACGATCAGCTTCCATTTAGCTTTCAAGAACGGAGATTCTTAACCACTGAAGGCTGAGCTTAATCTTCTTCCGAAGTTCATCCCATGAAAAAATATAAGAATACATCAGCAACGTTGCCATCAGCAGCATTTACGTGGCTAAACCCTAATTTCAAGAGAAAATAACAGTACTGGAGAAAAATCAGCAAACTAATCCAGGTAGACTTTATTTTTATGGAATTACAGAAGGATACATAAAACACAAATTCACAAAATCCTTCGTAACCATGATGGTGATGATGATGATGATGTGGGTGACAATGATCTTTTTTATGCCCCAGCTGCAGGAAGCTGCCTGGGCTCTCAGGTAAATGTGTCACCCACCTTTGGGACAATAGCATAGGTGAGGAATCGAAGAAGGATATTTAAACCTGGGAGTCTTCAGAACACAGACAGCATAGGCAGCAAAGAGGCTAGATAAGATCACTGAGTAAATCTGCATAAAATAGAATTATTCTCAGATTTTCTTCCCATCTTCATTCTCATTGCTCTTTCAGGGGTTTTATAACATGTATTTATGACACATTCTACAATTTCATATGTCATTCACTTATTCCCCAAATATGCCTACCAAACTCATGGCATTCACATCTTTAACATTCCCAATTCAGTCTTTACGAATATCTGAAGGTCCATAATGTATAGAAATGTGTCATTTTCCTGAGGCCTAGAAATGAATCATGTATGTAAGTTTCATGTGTACAAGCAAGTCACTTAGCAGCTGAGGACACCTGGTTAATCCGTGCCCTTCTGGACCCACTTTGTCTTTGCATCCTCATATACCTTGGTAACTCTGGTTATATCCGTGTTAGTAAAACTGCCCATTTCTGAACTTCCAAGATGTTTCCTCATGAATGTTAATGTTCTACTCCATTTTGGGGTGGAATGAACGGGAACCATATTTTGGATCTCCACCAGTTAGAAATTAAGTCCTGGACACCAATTCCAAAATTCTTCCCAGTATTTTCGTATACAGGGAGCTGGGCTAGGTATTTTGCAAGCTGCAAAGATAAGTCATTTCACTTAATTTATTCTCGACTAATTCACAATCTAGTAGAAATAGGGCAGAAATATGAATATACAAGAGGGAGAGTGAGAAAGGCCATCAGGAAGAGTGCTACTCCTGATGTAGCTGGGTCCTGGGTGCTACCATTGATGCACCATCCAGGACCCTAGATTGGGTGGCTGTACTCTCTCCTCCTCCAGGGAAGACACTTCAGTGAAATGTCCTTCCCAGGAGCTTAGGCAGAGCCCACAGTCAATAGCTGACTGGCCTGAGGGTCTAAAGGCTGACTTTCTACCCCAAGGCTGGAGCAGCTCAGTGATACAGTTCATGCTCCAGAGCTTCCTCTGTGGGCAGGTCAGAGCTGGCCAGAGGTGGAGTCCTGGTGAAACCATACCTGTCCTTGACTCCTCTCCGGCGGATCCCATCTCCTTACACCCCCTTCGTCCTGCTGGCTCTCCCTCAAGGAATCGCATGCAGCTGAATTTCTACCCCAGGTTCTTCTTCTAAGGATTCTGACCAAAGATAGGCACAGGTGAAACATAAAGGGAGTTCTTGCAAAATATTTCTGCCAGTGAGATGAACCAGGGACAGTGGTGATCATGGCAGACATGGTATTTGGACTTTCTAAGATAGGACAAATTCGGGTATGAAGGACGAATCCAAGAGGCCTACCTCGTGTATGTCAATAGTCAGAAGTACACTTCAGTCCCTCTAGAAGATGATGACCATGTGCATTTTAGTGCCACTGAAGCCAGGCTCTGCATAGTTCAGACCCAGAGTGGTGCTGAATTCAAAAGAACATATTCTACACTTTGCTGTACACCTGAAACTAACCCAACACGATAAATCAACTATACTTCAATTAAAAAATAAACTGAATGTTAGTATAAGAATGTAGTTCCCTTACCCTTGATTTCAGATTTTTGTGTTTATCAGAAGGGGTCCTTTTCCCCTCATTGACTGATTTTATGATACATATGTAATGATTTTTAACTTAGAAAATAAATTCATGTTAATAAAAAAAAATACCAAAAGAACATATTCGAGGAACCAAAAACATTTTTACAATAATTTGCCTTTCACTTACTTTTTTGCAAACACCGTGAAGACTCTGAGACCTGAAGCCGTCCTGCTCTTCTCCTCCCGTCCCCCTGTCTAATTACCTCATATATGGCTCTTAATGCCTTCCCTGTACCCCAGTGCCCACAACCTGCTCAGTCCCGGCTCTTCTCCTCTCCCTGTTTCCAGGCCCCTGTATTAAAATCCTTCACTTGGCCATGTCTGGCAAGACAGAGGCCTCTGTCAAGAGCAAGGGAGGGAAACAGACCCCAGAGGTCAAGCCAGAACAGTTGTTACTGGCCAGACTCAGGGAAAAGCGTAAGAACTGTTGGATATGAGTCGTGTTTGCCTTACTGTCATTATTGAGCACCTGCTAGATGCCAGGCACAAAGCTAGGTCATTTATATTTGTTGCATCTGTGCTTCACCCTAACCCTGTCACTACCTCCATTTTGCACACAAGTAAACAGAGCTTCACAAAGATGACTTGACTTTTCTAGGCCTTTCAGCTCACACTGGCTCTTCCCTCTATACCATTTTACTCAATGTTTCTTTCTTGTTCTCAAACATCCCCAGGGAAAGCAATGCCAGTTTCACTTGGCTCAGCAGGGCTCGAGTAGTTTGGGGCTGAATTTTTGCTGCAATTGAAAAAGAAAAAAAAAAAATATCAACAACAGAAACTATGTTAACATATGCATATTAATATGTATAATTTCCATGTTTTAATATCTCTAAGTTTTTCATCATCACCATTAAGAAGCTTTGACTGTGTGCACATGACAACTTAGTGAGCAGAAAAGTAATTTAACCCTTTCCCTGTGGATTTTAGGCATAACCTAACAGTGCTCATTACCATTAACTACGTAATTCAGTTTTATCCCATGATATCTATGAAAATATGGTCATTAACTATGACATTTTTATAGACCCAACAGATAGAAAGCAAATGTCTCTGTGTGAAATCAGAAAGACATTCAGGTATGATATTTGATATTTTAAATGGTGCATTTGTGTTTATTATTCTGCATTTTGTTGTTTTATTAATGCTTCTATTTATTGATGCCTATACTGTCCCTTTTATTATATATTTCCACAAAATAAATTCATGTTTCACAATATTCATGTTTGCATCATAGAAATAAGACATTAAATTACAAATAAAGTATTTTTTTATTTACTTCAAAATTATACTTACCGATATTTTTCAATGTATTTAAATGTATTTTTATAATAAATATTTGTCCAAAATTATTTTAACTTGTTTCAGTTTTGTTTACACTGTAACATACAATTTTTAAAATTATTTGGGGAATTTTTATGTCATCATCAACTAGAATTTTTTAACCTGTTTTGAACAATAAACATGTTGTCATCTGCATACAGAAAAGGCAATGTAAAGGAGAAAACAGGTAATTTGGTTTTTGTTTTATGGAAATCTGAGAAACGGATTGCTAGCTGTATTAGTAAAGAATTAAAGAGTTGAGATAGTAAGTTAATAAGTACTGTTTAAGCCATGCCTTTTTATCAAAATATGTCTTGTTCAAATTTAGAAATTATTTTATGATTAACTTACATTTTGTTCAGAGTGAGCCTCTGACAACAGATAATAATGACCTCACCATTTAAATGAAAAAATAAAAAAAGTCTTGCAAATCTCTCCTGCAGAATATTTTGGGTTAATGAGATTTTTTTAAAAAAATAAAGTTTAAGCCAGCTATAGAACAGGCCTAGAACTGTCATGGGGATATTACTCACATTTGCTTCTAATTAATTTGGATCTAATCGAAGGAATTTCAAATGCTTGAAACACACTTAGAGATCTGAGAAAACAATGCATTTCTAAACTCATCCTGGACAAATTTAATTGTGTTATCATTAGAGCCTTGCCTCGTGACATCATCCCCTTGCCCACACCTCAGGGATGACTTCTTTCTCCTTGGAACCCAGCCTGCCAACCACACGACTCTGTGCCCTGGGTTTCCTGGGTGATGGATCAAGGCAGCAGCATCTATTCAAGGGGTCACTGAAAGACAAGGGTAGACTGGTGTGAGACGGACAGCTGGCATGTAGTAAATGTATTTAGGAAGCTAATAAACCGCTCATTTTGAATGACTCCTGAAATTGATTCCAATACGAGCAGTTGGGAGAGAAATAAGCTTTTAGGAAGGTCATCTGATGTCATAGAGAGTCTTTCTCTATAACCCAGTTAAACTGTTTAGCAATTTACAAAGCAAATCCCAGCCCAATTTTGATCTGGTAATTAATCGGGCCTTCTAGTCAAGCCAAGGCTGTACACAGGAAGTGAACGTAGCCACACTTCTTTAGCCTTAATAATTCAGGACTTGAATTGCCAGACGGGATTTGACACAAGATAGCTGCTGAAAGAGAAGTTGAAATCATGGTCATGGTCAAGGGCATGATTGAAAAAACATTTGTAAGTAAATAACAATGAAAGCTCAGTAAGTGGATAGAAATGGTTCGTTGCATTTTGGAGAAATTAAGTAAAAACAAAAGCACTCCATCAGACCCCAAGCCACCAGTGTCTTACACAATATTCCTGAGGCCCCATGCACTTCAGTCGCACAGAGAGCAGACAGTTCTGTGCAAGCTCAGTGTCCAGCCTGATCAATGCTCCTGCCTCTTGTGGGTCTGTCTGCTTTTCCCTTCTCTGACTGCCTGCAGTGCCTGACAGTGAGGGGGTTACACCCTCCCAGGGCAACTTCAACCAGTGGGAGATAGGGACTGTGGTGATGACTCCTGTCCATAATCCCATGCATACAGTACTGAAAAGCCACCAGAATGACTCATTCTGCAGAAAGAGAACATTCTCTCTCCGGTATGTGTCCAACTTGGGAAATTTATCCTAACTGGACCCAGCACAAGGTTTGCCAACCCAGTGCCAGAAGCTAGTACTTGAGATACAGGATTGGCATCACTCAGCTCCTGAGGTCTGGCCTTTGGTCTCAAGTCACTTTTCCACTGGTGAGTTTGAGGGTTGAATGGCAGTTAGGACTTGATGACTATCCAGGTTTTATCTTAGAATGCAGGTAAACTTACACACGATTACATTCATTGAACATTTTGGGGGGTGTATTCTTGTAGATTGGAAGACTTATTAAAACTGTAGGAAACTAAGAGGTGGTGGATAATGTAAGCAAAATATAAATCAGGAAGATCTAAGTGGGTACTCTGTCCCTGTTAATGTCAGAATCATAGCAGGCTCTGTTCTCAAACAAAACTTAGGCCTTTCACAGAACCACAAATCACATCTTCCCCTTTGAGTCCTTTGAAAACAGGTAGTAATAGAATTGCTTTACTGTACACTTTAAGACTGGGATCAGGATTTATAATTTGAACAAAGAAAGTCATCTATGCATCACATAATAAAAAGGAGTATTCTTAAATGTCAAAGCAGGTATCTCACAAATTTCCTTTACATCAAATTGTTTCTGGCCTCATGGAGATTGCTGAATTTGCCATTATTCTAAAAATCAAAGAGAATGGTATATTTCAGGCAAAGTTAATTTGATTTTAAACGCTTTCTCACTAGTCAGATTCTTTACTGGCAACAGATACAGGGGCATCTTTGAGTTTCCCAGTTTTATAAAGACACACCAAAGCCCTGGTTGTTTTTGCCGAGTGTTAAAGTATGTGAGAGCTGGATGGCCATACCTCACAGCTTTCAGCCGACTTTCCAGCCAAATACTTTAAGAGGGTGAAAGAGAGAACAGCTTCTATGACTCACAGGGCTTTCTGCTGCTGCCTACAGTGGGCCCCAGCTCTCCTCCTTGTCTCCCTGGGAACGCCAGAGCCATCAGGTGTGCTTTGTCTCTTACAGTTCAGCTCAGCCCTAGTCCTTTCAACTCTGCACCCTTTAGACTTTCCCTAAATTGCATATTTATTGTTTTCAAGTTCCCTACTGAACTACTTGGACATAAAGATGTGTCTCCTGCCCCCATGTTCACCCTCATTAAAGAAGTATTGTTAACAAAACAGCATCCACAGGACAGTTTGTATTCTTCTTGGTTTTGCCTGTGCAGGCTTCTAGACCATAACCTCCTTGTCTCCTAATCTATTCTTACAAATATCCTCACCCTCACCCCGACCCCTGCCAGGGGCAGGTGCCACATCTTAGCCAAGTCTCCAGTTCTGTCTTTTCCACATCAAGAAGTCTGCACGGCACCCACAAAGGCTGGAGGGTTCTTCTCCAAGGGGATCACTTAAGCTCTTTTGTACATGTTATCAAGCCTGCAGGCTTGTCCACACTCACAGTTTTACGTTACCTCTTTATGCTTTTAAACTGCTCCTTTACCCCTTTCTCATCTATTTTACTTTCTTTTTTTACCTGCACTGACCACAGGTGGCATTCTGTCTAGTTATCATATCCCTGCTGCACTTTTCTTTTTTTTTTTTTGGTAAAGAGAGAATCTGAATTAAATCAACAACAATTAAAAAAATATCTATCTCCCCTTTCACAGCCATGTGTTATCAGGCTTCCCTTCCTCTTGCCTATATATTGAGAGGGTTTTCCTGCTGGCTCAGCTACGTTTCCATGACGTATCTCCTTTCTGGCTTTAGGTCGCTCTTTCCCCTTTACAATGGATTTAATTATTTAAGCCCATTCCTAGGAACGAGGCCTGATTTCTGCCTTTTAGGGATCATTCCCATCTGTCTTTCACATGTCAGGACAATCCAGGGCTCACCCACCCGGCATCCCCTTACACTTCCTGCCCTTCCTCTGTGAAGCCGACTTTGTTTTGGTGCCCACAGATTTGTCTGATTAAAATGCATTCAGCTCCCCTTGTTTCCCAGATTTTCTTCACTGCAGGCCTCCTCACCAATGCCCTATGTATTCTAGCATCTGATTTCTTATACTGTAAACTCAATCCTCCTAAGTTTCCAAATACTTTCCTTCAGGTGTCATGGCCACAGAGCTTTCTTCAACAAAATCTTTCACACCATGAGAACCCATCATTCACCCCTCTGTTCCTCTTCCCTTTATCCAGAAATCAACCATAAAGGATTCCTTCCTCACATGATTTTCCCAAGAATAAAGGTTACTTTCGGTCTCAATTCTGCATGATGATGAGTCCCTCTTGCTTGGAATTCTTTTTGCTCTTGATCTCTCCCCACCAACGTCTTTCTCCTGGGTCTTCTCAACCTCCCCATCCAGGTTTTTTCTCTTTCTCTACCACTGCTGGTTCCTTAAACGTGGGCTTTTATCCTTTTTGTATACTTAGGTAATGTGTTCCCCAGTGGGCCATCTGCCACATGATGGCAAATTCTATCAATTCTCCGCCAGCTTTCTGATCTAAATCTCCAACCTGAGCAAATGTTTTTGACAGTGGGCTGCACAGGTCCACCTCAATATGTCACAGGCCCTCAACTCAACACCCAATTTTACTAGATAGTTAGTTTTAGTATGTAAGTCTTAACTTTTCTAAGGTAGACCTTACAGATTATTTATCCCCCAGTCCTGGTTAGTTTGCCATGTTTAGCTCACCAAAAATGGTTCATATCACTGAATACTTGATATTTTAGCTGTCACAGCCTACCCAATAGACAATCAAACAATAAAAAGATGTCCAGAAATCACTCAAAGCCACAAAAGAGGCTTCTTGTTCCTGTATATCTAATACGTTCTCCACCTGACATAAGAAAGTTCTGTAGGACAGCGACTGTGTAGACACTGGAGAAATGCAAATTTGAGTCAGACCCCATCGTTCCATTTCAGAATCTCACACACTTCTAGAAGAGGCAGATTATTATACACCATAGATTGTGCTCTGACATAGTGCACAACTTTAGAGGATGCCTTTGGGTTTTTATGAGGGGAGAAACATGGATGCCAACCGGGCATCTGCATGTCCCCAGCCTTGCAGTTCTCCACGCTGTACCAGCATGCACAGAATAGAGTTTAAGTCTGCCAGCTTCTTAGAAAAGCCTGGAGGTTCAGATGGTTGTCTCAGATACGGTACAAAGCAAGTGATTAATAGGAGCATATGCACATATTAGGTATGCTTGGGACAGATAAATAAAAGAGATGTAGGAAGATGTTAGAAATTCTAGAATGGATTGCCTAGGGAAAGAAGAAAGTTGTTACTAAACCACTGACTAAAATATATGGAACTGGATCACAAGGCTTTGCCTCCAAGAAGATGCTCCCATTCACATCTTTAGGCCCAACTCCTCGCTTAGTATCTAATGCCATGTGCTTTTTCACACTAGGAGTTGGACCTTGGATAACCCTGAAAACATATAGTAATAATATTTATTTTTTAAAAATGCAACACTTTCCCTGGAAAATATTTTTATCTTTCCTAAGTTTCTATCCACACAAGCAAAACCACCCCTGGAGTCTGTGTCAGGTGTGGAACCCTGGACTTATTTCCCTTTGGCCCATTAAGCATTTCTCAGGTGCATCACTTTTCCTCAAGAAACCATCCTAGATCCTCACAACTAAACTTGAACTCTTTCCCTTTGTTTATTTCCCCCCATGGTTCCTCTTGAACTTAATTTTTTTCTTCTGCCCATGAGTCAGACTCTTTACTGAATAACTTCTGGAAGAAAGGGACCATGTAAAGCTCTCTGGATATGAAGTGGCCCTTGCCTAAAAGAGCATAAAGTCTCTTAGGAAAGATAAGATCTGCACATGAAGAAGTATAGAAGAGTACTCTGTTTGAGAAATTCCCCAAGAAGAGTAAAAGCCAAAGTTCCAATTGATAAGATGAAAAGTTTACTCCTCAGCAGGTAAAGCAGATTTCATGGAGAAATGGCATTTTAGTTTGGTTTTGAATCTATTAGAGAAGGCAAAGGAATGGGAGCCATTGGTTAAAGGGAAAGCATAAGCAAAGCATCAGAGGTAGAAGAACTCATGCTGTCATGCTGTGGTAAACATTAGGATAGAGAATCGTGAGTCTATGAAGGATTATATTCATGAGGATAGGAATTAATGGTAGTTGGAGGGACAGCTGGAAAGAGCATTCATTCATTGCTAGGCTAGCATGTTTGAATTACATTTGCATGAGAAGAGAAGTTATACTTTCATTCGGGCAAAAATATGATCTGATAAAGTTATTAAGGCAAAAACTTGCCCTAATCCATTGTTTGTATTTTTTTTCCTAATTAAGTGTTTTGAAGTGAAATTTCAAAAATTTTTGAGGAGGTCTAATTTATCATATTTTTTCTTTTATACTATGCCTTTGGGATAGAATCTAATAAATCCTTGTTGAACCCAACATCTTGAAGATTTTCTCCTATTTTTTTCCAAAAGTCCCGTCATTTTAGCACTTTCATATAATCATGTGGTCAGTTGTGAGTTAATTTGTGTGACTGACATGAAGGTCCACATGAAGGTCCTTGTTTTGCATGTGGAAACCAGTTGCCCCAGCACTAGCTGTTGAATAGACTGTTCTTTCCCTGATAATCGCCTTTGTGTCTTTGTCAACAATCAATTATCAATATATAGATTTATTTTTGGACTCTCAATTCTCTTCCATTGATATCTCAAATTCTGCTCCACTGATCTATACATCCTTGTTTTAGGACCACACTATTCTGATGACTATAGCTTTATAAGTTTTGAAAATGTGAAGTGAATGTGCTCTAACTTCCTTCTTTTTCAAAAATGGTTTAACTACATCAGGAACTTTTTTGAACAGAAATATGTATCTGTGTGCATATACATATGTATAGATTTTTCCCTGAGAGGATTTAAAGAGAAATTATCTATACTTCATTTTAGAAAGTTATTGGAAAAGGGAAATAGAATTAAAGAAACTTTTATTCAAAATATTCTGTGTTTTTCAAGAAAAACTAAAAACCTTTCCCAGCTTATGTTTCTGAACCCAGAAGTCAGCAGACATGACTTTCTTCCCTAAACCTTGAACCCTTAGCTCATGTGTGGACCTCAGGAGGACCATCCTCTCTCCTCACAGGTGGTGCTTCAGTACTGACCAGAGGAAAACAGACTCTTGGGAGGAAGTCAAATTAACTAGAAGAAAGAAAACTAAATAAACATTATTAAAACAAATAGACTCATACATACCCTGGAGATAGCTCTCTGTGCCCCTGTAGTTACAGAAAAGTAAGTATACAAAATTTAACCCCAAAATTCAGATCAGTTATGTAATTGGAAGAGCACCCCAACCTCTGAACTCATTCTTCTTGTCAGATCTGGGGCCCATATATTTCTTGATCTAGGATCATCTAGGAGGATGGTCTCTTGTGTGTGTGGCCAGATTAGAGCTTGATTCCCCTGCCCCACCCCCACCCCCCAACATCTGTTTCTTCACATCACCCTCTGTCTTACGATGAGAATGAATGAATTGTTCCACAGGATCCTAAACTATCAAGCTCTAACCATTTCTCCCCGTGATCCTGTCCTCTTTAGAACCAAATGCTTTTTCCCTTAGATGCAGATAACAACTAATATAGAGTATTTTTTTTTCTCCAAGATTGAAACTGTCCCTGTGCATCTCTTTTGCTGGAGGAACTATTCCTTTCCTTCTTTCCCAAAGGAAAAGGCAGACCCTAGTCATATGAGGCTACTAGAAGTCTTCCCAGTATCTTTATTCCTAATCCTCCTGTAATTTAGGCGCAAAGAGACTGTCTAAAAAGTCAACTAAGAGCACATTGTGCCAAAGGAAAGACTATTCCTCCTTATTTGCCTCTCTAATCTTGTTCACCCACCAACAGGTACCCAGGTAAAGAGGTGTGTGTGTGTGTATGTGTGTGTGTGTGTGTGTGTGTTTGTGTGTGGTGTGTGTGTGTGTGTGTGTGTGTGTTGGTAGGAGGGGGAAGCTTGGGAGGGAAAAGTAATTTGAGTGGAAATTGCCAGTAAACAGTTGGAGATGTGATATTGACACACACCCCAAATTTTTAGGGATAGAGCTGGAGTTTGCCAGGAGGTGATCCTATAGTTAATTGTTGTAAAAAAAAAAAAAGGAAAAAAAAAAGCTGAGTAAATAAAGGAAGAAGCATTAGAGAAGTCTGGTGAGCTGTGACCCCTGGTGAGAATGGGAACACAATTCAAAGGAGTAAATCATCAACCAAAACCAAGACAAGTGCTCAAAGGAAGAGTATGGGGGGCACAGATCCAAAGATAGTAAGAACTAAGAAAAGCTATTTGACCTGGCAGTTCATCCATCATTAGTGCCTGGGGAAGGCAGATGCTACCAACTTGTGGGTCTCCCAAAGACTCTTCATGCAAAATGCACACTTGTCCCCCAGAGTCATCAATGAGGTAACCTGAATGATAGTGGTGGAAATCATATTGCAAGGAATTCATCGTGAAACATGAGTAATTTATGTGTGGGCTATGGTTTGCAGACTTTTGGTGATTCTTTTTTAAAGAAAACTGGCTGGAAGCAAGAAGAAGGCAAGGATGACTCTCAGGGTAGAGAACACAAAATTCTTCTAAGCTGTGTGGAAAGAAATGCAGAGTTAGACGTTAAGTACTTAAGAAGAGAGAAAAAAATGTGTAGAATTTTCAACATAGGTTCTAATGTAAGGTGATTATATATATATATATATATGTATATAATATTTTTGATGAATATATATATATAGTATATTCATCAAAACTATTTCAACATATACAATGTTCCTTTGAAAAGTCTTGTTTCTAGGTAGGATTTCAGGGTCCTTCACTTTCAGTATTATAAATTCAAGCGGTTGCCAACATCATGGCATAAAGACCCAATGTCTACAAAACAAAATCATGGAGAAAACTATGATGGTGAAGAATTGTCCTTGACCTGAAATGCTATCTTTGGATTCATTTTGTAATTAATAATCAGCATAAAAATCAACTCAGATGTATAGGGCAACTCACCTTTCCAAATAATCAGAAATTCTATAAAAACAAATATATGAGTATCTGGAAGGCCAGTACATTTCTGAGTTTCAAATGAATCACGTCTGAACAGAATGTGGAGGACACATATGCACTTAAACAAGGGCTACATTATTAAATTTTCTGAGTCTTCTTAATTTGATCATGCCTTTATGTCAGTGACTATAAGACACTAGTGCATTGTGTCTTTGATCCCATTGTCAGGGTCTAAAAGGTCTATGTGGTCTTTACTTTTAGAAAAGAGTAAATCTCTTCCTGGGTAAAGGTATCCCTGTAAGCCAGCTGCCTTTCAAGTCAAAACAGAAGGGATTGTTTTCAGACTGACAGATAACAAGCCTTCATTTTTTCCTTTCTTATGGTGGTATTGCCAGATAGCACTTAAGTGATACAAAGAGTTTCTCCTGGGCTATATTACCTTGGCATGAATAAAACTCAATGCATTATTGTAAATGACAGAGATGTTCTGATTTTGGTAGCATGAGGGCTTCAATGTGGAAGAACAAGAAAGTAATAATGGTAAAATGAGAAGGCTGGCCATAATGAAGGAAGAATCTCGCTGGAGAAACTAGCAAATTATTGTGTGAGAGAGAGACACTTTGGTGAGACAAAAGAATCGCATTGGCTGAGTCACCGAGGATCTCGAGAGTAAATCATTACAATCAGGCCTCTCTCAATTTTTAACAGACCCAGGCTGCTTCAAGTCCAGGCAAGCCAGAAAGAATGCTGTCTCTAAAAGCCATTTATTATGGGTTTATATATCCCCGAGTTTCATTTGTTTGGTGCTTGTTGCACAAAATGGATATCTGGCTCCTACTCTTACTAGCCTCAAGTCTTCACTGCTTGCCTTTTTCCATTGCTTGTCTTTATGGGGGCTGACACACTCACCCATCAATTACTCTCTAGGCAGACTAAAAAGCAAGGCATGCATGTTACAGAAAGCAATATTACTCTTGGTTCCATCCTGTCCCGAGCTAGTCTGCGTTTGTCTTCCTGCTGATACTCTTGGCTCTGGGCCCCATCCTCAACCCTGAATTAGCCAGTCACCTTGACTTTTGTATGTTTGTTTGTTTTTCCTTTCAGTTTTATTGAAATATAGTTGACATAAAACACTGTATATGTTTAAGGTGTACAGTATAGTGATTTAACACACATATATTGTTAAATGTTTACTGAAACAAGTCTAGTTAACATCCATCACCTCATTTAGTTAAAATAATAGTTTTTCCTTGTGATGAAAACTTTTAGATCTAGTCTCTTTTAGCAGCTTTTAAATACACCATACACCAGTGTTACCTATTGTCACTAGGCTATGCACTGCATCCTCAGTTCTTACTTATCTTATATGTGGTAGATTGTACCCTTTGACCCCCTTCACCCAACCCCTCCTACCCCTGCCTCTAGAAGCCACCAATCTGCTCTGCATTTCTATGAGTTTTTTTTAATAGATTTTACATAAAAGTGAGATCATACGGTATTTGTCTTTCTCTGTCTGACTTATTTCACTACTTTGACTCTTCTCTTAGCATCTTGAATCTTAGTGTGGCTTTGTAGTTTTTAGCTTTTTTATCCTTCTGGCCCAATATCCTTTATTTTCCAGGACCCAACTTTTTCTTTTACAATGTCCTCCATAAAGGACAAGAGTGCCAACACTATGGTATTTTACATTTATCCCCAAATAGATGTAAAATTGACCAGAACCTGGGATCCCTAGTTCTTTTTCGTAATTTTCAATAGCAAACTCAATGAATTTGGAGACCATGGAGAAGCATTATTTAGCCTAGCTCTCAAAACTTAGAGACAATTCATGAATGTCTTGTCAGTTGAGTTTAGAGACCAACTAGCAAAGAGCTATCATCAAAGGAAGTCTGGAAAAGGCAGAGTATTCAAGTCCTGGAATAGCATTACCAAGGGAGAATAATGTTTGGTTTAACATTTTTATTTTTATTTTTCCACTCCTATCTTTGCCTTCTGTTTGTGCCTTGAGAAATCTGGGAAGAAATCTGACAGTGTATACTAGGGAAGAAATCTGACAGTGTACACTCAATATCTGTAATGTTCAAATACGCTAGCCTTCAAAGTGAGATGTATTGAATCACTTGATGGTGTGGTTACAGAAGATGTGGCTGTGAAGACAGAGAGTGCCCTACGTGTAGGGTAACCATAAATGTCTCCAAATGATGCTTAAATGATTATCCAAACCAGGAGAATATAGAGAAGTGAGAGGCCTTGTTGTTAATAATCATGCCAGGACAATGTGTATAGGGACAATCCCAGGAAAATCAGGGTATACATTCACTTCCTATTAAAGGAGTTTGTTAAAAAAAAAAAAAAAGGAGAAAAAAACGGCCCTTTGTCCAGACTATACTTAAATAGCCACATACCTTGGATTTCATAGAAACCATGGAAAACACACTCTAAAACATAGACTACAATAATTTTTGAAACATCAACCAGTACCAGCTTAAGGCTGAGACAAATGAACTAACAACCAATACATATCAGAGAACAAGCTCTCAGAGCTTGATATACAAGGGAGAATGGACCCTGTCTTCAGATGAGGAGTGTCCACATGTGAGTGGTTGTGGGTTTGTCATTTTGCATAAACCACCTATGGAAATGGGCTCAAATTTCATTTGTTCTTGGAAAGTGGGAAAATAGTAAGTTACATAATATATAAATATATGTTATTTAATAAATAAAATAGTAAAATAGTTGTATATACAACACTGATCTGATATGGCTTATATCTATATGTGAGTGTGCAGTGTACCCTTCACTTCAACATACAGAAGTGTGGTTTACATACTTATGGTACAATTAACTCTGTTTTCTCTAGTGAAGTCCAATATCTTAATGATAATAATAATATAATAACAGTAATAATAGGTACCATTTTCTAACAAGTACTATGTGCCGTACGCTTTTCACCTTCCATAATTCTGTAGATGTGAAATCGTGGTGCAGAATAGTTTAGTGACTTGCCTAAAAGCACAGTATGATTAGGAGTATAACTACTGTATTAGTTTGCTCAGACTGTCCTAACAAAATACCACGAACAATAGGAATTGGTTTTCTTACAGTTGTGGAGGCTGGAAGCCCAAGACCAAGATGTCGGCAGGTTTGGTTTCCCTGGGGCCTCTCTCCTTGGCTGGCAGGTGGCTGCCTTCTCGATCAGTCCTTACATGGTCTTTTCTATGTGCTCATGGTCCCCTGGTGTCTCTTCCTCTTGTTATAAGGTGACCAGTCATATTGGATTAGAGCCCACCCTAACAGGCTCATTTTAACTTAGTTACTACTTTAGAGGCTCTGTGTCCACACCCAGTCACATTCCGAGGTACTGGGGGTTAGGGTTTCAGCATATAAATTTGGGGGTTTGTGGGGAACTTGATTAGCCCATAACAGTGTCCAAGCTGAAATTCAGATTTGGTCTGAGTCTAAAACCCATGTGTTCTCCCCATCAGCTTGGCTCCAGCTACTGGAAGCAAGCCCTCTGCTTTATGCTTTATTAAAAGAAGTAGATCTACAGGGCACTGTCTCTATCCCCTAAAGCTTCCCAATTGGTAGAGAAAGGAAACAAGTCAACCACTTTCCCTAATGCAAAACAAAATAAAATGACAAGTAAATGAGTGCTCAGAAGATGGTGGGCATAGTAGACCAAAGCACTGCCTCTGAAATCAAAGTACTGGAGTTCAGATCTTAGTTCTGCAATTAATTTATATACAAGAAAATGAGGATCAGAGCATTCATTCAAAACCTGTGTTGAGATCCTCCCATGCACTAAGCATCGTTCTAGGCTCTTTGGCTACATTATACTGTTCTAAGTGTATTCAAATATTACTCAGGAAAAAAGTTAGGTGATTTTTACAAAAATGCCTCTTGTTTTTTATTATCATTATGCAAGGTCTTTGTGGATAATCAAAATTAGCTGCTTTGAAGATTTGTTTTTTTTACTAAAGTTAAATGGTTAAGGAATCTGGTGTTAAGTTTAGGGTATTTATTTTTAATAATTCCTTCAAAGAAAGAATAAAATATTCACGATTAAACAAAAATTGGTGGTGATACCCAGCAGGACTCTGTGGGGCTCCTGGGCACAAAAGCCTCTCTGTGTCCCCCATTTCTTGATTACAGGAAACAGGCTTCATTCAGTCTCCATGACCTTCCCTGAGCTCCAAGGAATAGGTTCAAAGAGTTGCTAATTAGGGAAGGAGGGGATGCGAGACATGGGAGGAGCAGTCAAGAGAAAACACAGTGCAGCCTTGAGGCAGGGTCCTGGTTCTCCCTCAAGGGATACACACAACAATATCTTTGAGCTGTTTTGCAGATACTGAAACTCCCTCCAGGTGGGAGAAGTTAACTGTCTGCTGCCCACATAGACCCCAGACCAGTTGAAACCAGAAGATCGGTGATGCCGACTCCCACTTACCATCCCACCAGCCAATCAGAAGAATGTCCATGAGCTGATCACACCCTCTTTGAACCATTGCTACAAAACTTCTCACTACCCCCTCCAGGGACACACAGCTTTGAGGGCATTTTCCCGCTGTGGCCCCCTTTGGGCAAAACAATAAAGCTATTGTTTTCTACTTCACCTAAAACTCTGTCTTTGAAAATTAATTCGGTGTCAGGGTACAGAGGCTGGATTCGGCTTCAGTGAGACTGACCAAAGCACTGGAGGAAAGATTTTTGGTCAAGTAGCTTTTAAACATATACAAAGACTGACTTAAAATTTGGTTCCAACTGTAGGAGAGACAAGTTTGTATAAAGACTGGCTTAAATCTTAGCTCTCACTATAGAAGAGAAGAATTTGAATGAAAGGAAACAAAGAGATCTTTGAGATAAGTAAAATCTGAAATCCTGATTCTCCATCAGGATCCGCAGCTCTCCCTCGAGGTCCTGGGTCAGTCTCCCCAGGCCTTTCAGCACTAAATGTATTGTCAAGACGTTCTCGAAAGTGAGAGGCTTATGCAGCCTTGACGTCCAACACAGAGAACAAGTGGATGGTTTTCCAGAGCCTTCCATATATATATATACCTACATAGGTAGATGTTTATCTGTTTTGAAGCAGACACCAGGATTAAGATAAAAGGGGTGTGTCTCACTGGGTCACACTTTGGAGATCAGAGTAGCCACATTTTTCTACAATTTTAAGGATGTGAGACATCAGACAGCTTCCTAGACTTTCAACTAAGACCACAGAGCCCGGAAGCTCTGTACAGCATTCAGTTCAGCCATCTAATAAAACACTCTTCATAGTTGTCATGACAACACCCTCATTCTCCCCTTGTGAAGTACGCTTCTTTCCTCCAGCTGGAAGTGTTTACTTGAGGTCTATTGGGATGGTGTGATTTTTTTACTGGAATATACCATTAGAAGGGCACTGAATTGGAATTCACCAAGCTTTCTTTGAGATTACAGTATATGAATCCAGGTAACACACAACACCTTCTTGTTGTCCTCTTCTCATAGCAGCCAGAGACTTGTCACATCTCTTTGGAAGTTTTTATTTCTGCTTTTAGGAGAAATTATTTTAAAAGACCTGATTCAAAGCCCTAGAGTCTTTAACATTTTCAACTTTATTCTTCGTCCTTCCAGGACCAGGTAGCCAGCTCCTGTGAATTAGGCTTCTATAGTTTTATGAAAAATTAGGCTTTATGATGCTGGCAAAGGAGTCCCTAATTTATTTATCAGGAAATGGCAATCTGTTCTTATTTTTTATTATTGAAATTTAGTTGATTTACAATGCCGTGTTAGTTTCAGGTGTACAGCAAAGTGATTCAGTTACATATATATATATATATATATTATATATATATATGTTCAGATTATTTTCCCTTATAGGTTATTACAAACTATAACCTTTGCTATATAGTAGGTCCTTGATGTTTATCTATTTTATATATAGCAGTGTGTATCTGTTAATCCCAACCTCCTGATTTATACCCCACCCCTCCCCTTTGGTACCCATATGTTTGTTTTCTATGTCTGTGAGTCTCTTTCTGTTTTGTATATAATTTCATTTGTATCTTATTTTTTTAGATTCCACATAGAAGTGATAACAAATGATATTTGTCTTTTCCTGGCTTATATCACTTAATATAATGATCTCTAGGTCCATCCATGTTGCTACAAATGGCATTATTTCATTATTTTTTTATGGCTGAGTAATATTCCACCATATATGTGTGTGTGTGTGTGTATATATATATACTCCCCACAACTTCTTTATCCATTCATCTGTTGATGGACATTTAGGTTGCTTCCATGTCTTGGCTATTGTAAATAATGCTGCTATGAACACTGGGATACGTGTATCTTCCCAAATTAGAGTTTTCTCCCAATATATGCCCAGTAGTGGGATTTCTGGGTCATACGGTAGTTCTATTTTTAGGAACCTCCATACTGTTCTCCATAGTGGCTGCACCAATTTACATTCCCACCAACAGTGTAGGAGGGCCCCCTTTTCTCTGCACCCTCTCCAGCATTTATTGTTTGTAGACTTTTTGATGATGCCCATTCTGACTCTCTAAACTCCCATCAAGGACTAGATTTCTTCTCCTGACAGAGAGCTGCTCTAGGCTGGTAAACCTAGCTGGTGCTGAAACAGTATGTGTGATGCCATGGGACTCTGGGGTTCTCCCCAGTTGTCCCTTCTGAATGTTTCCTTATCTTCCCACCATCCTCCAACACTATGCTCTTAAGAATTGCTCATCCAGGAAAAACAAACTTTATTCAAAGGCAAACAATAATCAAAGAGGATCTTGCCATGATTTCCTTTTAACTATTGGATGTATACTAAAAGAAATTGGTAAAATGATATAGGAATGAACATCATGAAAACAAAACAAAACAATTGAAAAGTTTCCATGTAGCATAAAAAGATCTCATAGCTTTAAACTCAAATAACCAAACAAAATATCCACCTCCATAAAGTCAGAGCTGAAATCAGATACATCATTGAATATGAGGTTTCCTGCAGGATTTTTATATAAAATGATTTTACATTTATGTGTTGTTCTTCCCTTTCTAGTATTCTGATATTTTTTAATGTTCACTTTTATTAAATATTTTATTCTGTCTCTCTTGAAATCTTTATGTAATTTTTCATCCTTTATTCTACTATATTAATATACTAATGAGATTATCTGATGTCAAAAATGTAAAAATGTGTTATGTTTTTATTCACGGTTTTATTGAGTTAACTAATATTTAGTTATTCCATATATAGATAGATAGATATAGATATGCTTTTTTTGGTATAAGTTCTATTTAGACTATTTTTAAATTTTCTAAATTTTCACCCTTGATTCTCTTCCTTTTGATTCAAGTTTGGAGAACTTCTTTCACCTACTTCTTCAAACTTTCTGTGTCTCCGGGGAGTTTTGATAGAAAATACAAGCATGACTATACATATATATGTACGCTTACATATACATACATAAATTTTATTAAGGTATGATTACATGTCACAAGATGAATTCTTTGTAAGTCAATAGTTCAGTGAGTGTTGAAAAATCTATATATACTTGTAACCACAACAACAGCTAAGACACATTTCATCCCCCCAAAAAGTCCTTCATGTACCTTTGCAGTCAAACTCCCTTCCTCTCCAATTCCAGGCAGCCACTTACTAGCTTTCTTTCACTATGGGATTGTTTTTGTCTTTTGTAGAATTTCATTGCAATGAAGTGTATAGTGTTTCACTTTTTACATTTGGCATCTTTCATTTAGCAAAATGATTTTGGAATACATCCATGTTGTTATGTGTATTGCTGATTTGTTCATTTTCATTGCTGTGTAGTGTTCCAGTGCATGAATGTATTACATTTTGTTTATCAGTTTACACACTGATGGATTGTTTCCAGTTTTTGATTATTGTGAATAAGTCTGACATTAACATTCATGTGCAAATTGCCATGTGGAATGTGGGCATAGTTTTATTTCTCATAGGTAATGACTTTGAAGAGGTTATTCTGTTTACGTATTCATTTAAATCTATTAAGAAACCAATAGATTATTTTTGTGATCTTTCTAGAGCATCACTTAGATAGTTTTTGGCCTTTCTATTCTCTCTCAATTCTGTTCTCAAAAGTAATATCACCTCCTACATCTAATTTAACTTTTCATTTTTGTATTTTTATTTATTTTTGTTATATTAACTCTTTTTCTTTCTCCGTGCCCTTGAAAACTGTTTTATCTAGTCTGTCCAGCCATCGATTTGTTCTTCAGACATACAGCTTTTTAATATACCCGTCTATGAATATCTTTATTTTAACTACTAGATTTTATATAGTAGTTAAAATAATTGCTTCAAATATAAGATATTCTCCCTAAGAAAGTTTACTGTAATTTCCTGATCTCTCTGCTTTCAAAATTATGCTATATCTGAAATAATATGTTCATTTAGTTGTCTCAAAATGTCTCATTATTTATCCTTATGAGTTTATAGTCACCTGATATTTTCAGATGTGTGTGACTGGGAGGGAGGGATGCTGACGGGGTCTTCCCCTTGTCCTTCCTGGTCTGGGCTACAATAAGTGAAGGTCGATGCCTAATGCAGAGAGTCTCTGGAACCGTCACCTGCTCCTCACACGTGCCCTGCTCTGTTCAGTCTTTTCATTTGTAATCAAGCTTCACTTGATGGCTTGAGGCTGTTGGTATTGAGGAGCAAATGCTCAGAGGTTGGCATGATGTTAACTAAATTTTCTCTCTTTTTTTTTTTTTTCTTGGAAGAGTGAAAAAGCAGCCAGTAATCTCCCAAGGTAACATGGGAAGAGAAAAATGTTCTCTCGCCCATCTCCACACTGTGACCTTCAGCCAATTCAGCCCCCAACACACACTGAATCGGGGGCTTCTATAATTCTATTTAGTTTGTTGTATTGTAATTGATCAACAGTCTTTCTTCCTGTGGAATCTTCAGAATTGAATTAGGGAGATGAAGGCGGCACGTCTAATTTGACCTTCTTGTAATAAACAAGCAAATTTCTTTAATACTTCCTTCATTGTCAGACTAATATTTAGTTTATATGTTATATTATTCTAAGACAAGTTTCAAATCACTTCCATTTTCCTAAGCAATTTCCTTGCCTTCCTCCTTTCCTTTCTTTCTGTGTTGTCTATAAAACTACCAAAAATTGCACGTTTTTTTTTATGCTTACTAGTTTATCATTAAGGGTATTATAAAGGATACAGATGAACCACTACATGAATGGGTACATAGGGTGAGGTCTGCAAAGGGCCTGAGTGCAGGAGCGTCTGTCCCCATGAAACTGGGCTGAACCACTCTCCCAGCTCAGATGTGTTCACCAACCCAGAAACTCCTACACTGGGTTTTTCATCCAAAACCTGGTTTCAAGACCTGCCTCTGTCACTGTACAGCTCTGTGACCCAAGTGTGAAATAATAACTACCTGTGAGTTCCGTTAAGTATCAGATCTCTCCTTTATAACATGGGATTAATAATATTTACCTCATTTAATTGCTTTGATAAAGTAATACAATGCATGGGATGTTGCAAAATGCCATCCAGATCCCAAGATGAAGGCACTGGAGGCTCATTGCTAACTGGTAAACATCTATTCAGGAATTGCCCTTGCTCCTTGCCCAAAAGGCATTGTCTCCCCCAGGTTATAACTGGGCTTAGGCGTGACTGGTCCCTGGGGTACAAATGTCTGGTCCCTTGCTTAGCCTGGGGACAACTGTCTGGGCCATCCCACTTCCAGAGCCCCTTCCCTTATTAGCTGAGTCTCTGTTGCAGTGACACCATAGCTCAACCGTCCTTCTGTTCAAGTGCTTCCCTAACTCTCTTACCGATGATTTTCTGAGTGTGCACCCCCAAAATCTCTTGCACATAAATCTCTTCTCTTTTTTTTTCTTTGTGTCCACACCACGTGGCATGCAGGATCTTAGTTCCCTGACCAGGGATCGAACCAACACCCCCTTCAGAAGAAGCATGGATTCTTAACCACTGGACCACCAGGGAAGTCCCATAAATCTCTTCTTTTAAAGTCATTTTCAGGGAACCAGACATAAGCCAGAAGTTTGTAAATATCAAACCACCATATATTGCAAAGCTGGTATCTCCTCCTGAATACTGCATGGCAAGCATCAAAACGAGACCTACAGAAATAGAGTACATAACGGGAAACATCACTGTGAAAGGAGGATCACTGTGAGCTCCTGAATCAAGGTAGGGTTAACCAGCAATGTGAAATATGACCTTCACCTTGAAATAAGGTGAGTGTCTAGAGACGTCGTGCCAACGAAAAACCCATGTTGCATCTGCCTCTGAAGCTACAGTTCCGGCTTCTATAGTGCTTACTCCAGCTGGCTCCTTAAGCAAGACTGAGATCATTTAGTTCATGACTTCAAACTCGAACACACCCTTCAGTTTACAAGTCACATGACCTGGACAGGCCCCTGTAATGGTACCTTTTGGCAAAGCCTCTGACCTGGACTGAACCATAGACACCGTCGTTTTCATTTTAAATATCCAGGAGTAAACAATGCCTGTCAGCTCCACCAGGGCTCCTCCAAGTGACTGGACATTTACACAAAATGTGCCTGGGTGCAAAATCTGTAGGAGGCAGTGTCAAGTGCAAAGCCTAACCTGTGTGAGCATCGGGGACGATGAGCCGTCACAAGCACTTGGCTGAGGCAGGACCAATCTGTTTTCTTGAACACTGCGTGTTGACTGTATCAGTACAGATAGGCTAAGATGGGAGACGTTTGCTATGATGCAACCACATGCCTGAATGCTTAGGTCAGAAGGAAGGGTGATCACAAAACAAGGATGGCCATGGTATATGAGATGCAAAATGGAGGCAAGACTCATGAAGGACCGTGATTAAGAAGGACACGTGTGGAAGGGCTTGGGCGTTTCCTTTCTCTTCTCTTCCTTTCCTTTCTTTTTTTTCTGCTATTCTTACTTTCTCTCAACATTAAAAAATCCTTACAAAGAACATATACTCTCCTTTAAGGATGTTAGAGTAACATGATTCATTTGACATAATTTTATTTTATATAGCCACTTTTTTTTTTTTTTTTTTTTTTTTTGCGGTATGTGGGCCTCTCATTGTTGTAGCCTCTCCCGTTGTGGAGCACAGGCTCTGGGTGCGCAGGCTCAGCGGCTCCGCGGCATGTGGGACCCTCCCGGACCGGGACACGAACCCATGTCCCCTGCATCGGCAGGCGGACTCTCAACCACTGCACCACCAGGGAAGCCCTTATATAGCCACTTTAAATAAATATTCAAGTCACTTAGTAGGTGACATCCAAACCTGATTTTACGGTGCTAGATAGGCACCATAAAAAATAAGCACTAAAAAGAGTTCAAACAATGCATTCATAACAAATACTATATATATTAATTCAAAGTCCATTCACTCATTCTGAAAGAGCACCTACAAACAAATGACACACAAGAACCACGTTTAGGTGGTTGCAAAAATGGGAGGGTCGAGAATAGATCATGATTATACGAGAAGATGCAAATGAATTTTTTTAAAAAGGACCTTTGCACAAATCGGTGACGAAGGTGAACTGTGAACTGAAGAGAACCATTAACTCAGCTTCTGCAGCTGAACAGTAAAGATCCCGAAATGCTGAATGGAGGGCCCTGTGAATCAAGGTTCAGGTACACTCTCCTCTAAGGAACTGAAGGCTCTTGTTCTGTGTTAAGTCAATCTATCCCAAGGAGGAAGAGATACTGATACAGATCAAAGGGAAAATGGGCTCCAAGCGAACAAGAAAGCCAGCTGGGGGAGGGGAAGGATCCTCCTGTTGAAGGAACGCAGATACTGAATCAGACAACCAGAAATTCTCTCTTCCTTCTCTCGCTTTTTCCTTGAATGGACAACTGCCTCTTCTACTTCGTCTTCCCTTCCCTTTTGACGGGTTAAGTAGAATTGTGGCCACCTCCTGCTTAGGATGCCCCCAAGCAAGGGCAGGTTTAAGTGCAGATGGAAGAGGAGCAGGCATGAGGAGGCCCCTCGAGCCAGCTTCTCCTGTAGGGCGGCTCATCTGTTACTCCAGTCAGGAAACTGTGCTGCCATTAGGTGCTGGGGAAGGTTCTGACCCTAGGGGAACTCATTTTTTAAAGCTTTACTGTGATATATTTCACATACTATGAAACCCATCAATTTAACGTATACAGTTCAGTGGCTGTTAGTATATTCACAGAGTTGTGCAACTATCTCCACGTATAATTTTAGAATATTTTCATCACTCAGAAAGAAAGCCCCTACTCATGTCTGGTTCTTCTTTCCTGCTCCCCACCCCCCAGCTGCAGGCATCCATTAATACAATTTCTATGTGTCTATAGGTTTTCCTTGGACATTCCATATATGTAGAATAATACAACATAGAATCTTAGGGATTGACTTCTTTCATTTAGCATAGTATTTTCAGGATTAGCTATTATCGTATAAGCTTAGTGAGTAGCCCATTAGAAGGACCAGCATATCAAGCACAGACTGTGTTTCTGTTGTAATTGCTTACCTACTTTGTGCATCGCACTTTGCTCTACCTCTTAAATGATTTTTGTTACTCTTGTCTCTACCCAGTGACCCTGAAAGAAGGAGCATATTTGCACTACCAGCAACCTCACAATCAAATGGCTTACCCTGGCTTGTGTGATCCCATCAAGTCGGTTAATACCACGGATGTAGCCAGAAGGCAGAGGGGAGAAAGAGGAGAGAAATTTTTAAAAATTTTAAGTCATGTTTTATATACTAGAGACACTCTGATAGTCTCTCTATTCACTAGTAAACGAATGCTTATATTTCCTCTATCCCTTTTTATAGTTTATATACAGAGTATGGAGTTATTTTGTCCATCATTAGAGGAATTTCTCTCCTTTTAATTTGCCTCCTAATATTTCTTAAGACATTTTGTAAATACAACCAACAGGAGACTCACACACATGAGTAGATGAGGTTCTAGTTATATTAAGATACTTTAAGTTATTTGATGCATGTCTTTGACTTCACCCTTTTTTCACCAAACTCACCCTTCTGGTGTAAATACACACATCCAAAATGACCAAAAATTAGTTGTTTCTTTGTTCATTTGAATTCAAGTGACTGTGACCTATTTGTTGTCCCAGAGCCTAATACTGGCATCTATTAAGGCTGGCATGTAGCAGCTTGTCACCAAGTGTGGAATAAAAAAAGGAAAGGGGGGAAGGAAGGAGGGAGGGAGCAAAGGAGGAGCTAAAGAATGATTAAAATAAAGCAATCAAACCAGTCAGCAAACTGAGACTGGGAGATCTCTTAGACTGGCTCATATATCAACATAAACAAGTCTCATCTCTCGTTTTTGTTGTATTTATCTAAATGCTCTTAAGAGAGATATGTTTCTCTTTCCAGGAAAATGTAAAGCAAGTTAAATACTGAGTATAAAGCAATTTGGTAAAGTGAATACAGGCAAACTTGAAAAAATAATTTTTCTGGGGTTGATTCCTCCATGCCTCCAGCTTTCCCCAGCTGCAAAGGCACTCAGAAATGTCCACATTTCCTAAGGGGACCCTAGATGCTGACGTTGAGTCCCTTGTTTGCTCACACTCCCTTCCACTGAGGAATTCAGATGACTGTAAGCGGACTCATAATTAACACCTTTACATGGAAAATAATTTGTTTCAATTGTAAGCACCACACGTTTGGAGTCTGTGCTCATGAATCTGTAGTGCTGTTAGTCTAATTGCTTTCTGTGCATGGAAAGTATCATAAGCTAAATTTTTAACAGCTAATATATACATCATCAACATTATGCCTATTTTAATAAAAACCTGAAGGACTAACTAAAATGATTAGAAATGCAGTGGTTCATTTCATTTTAGGGTCACCCAACAGCATTCCTATCTGTGTGAGTCATTATTAAGCTATTACCCCAGATAATAAATATATTTGGAGCTCTCATTGATGTGATGGAACCCTCAACTCCAGCATCGCTGTGACCCATTCTGCAGACAAGAAAATGAGCTGTAATTCCAGTTCTTGTCTCTTTGCACCGCCTTTATAATTTAGAAGTATCAGCGTTTAACCATTTGGTTTCCAAATATGTCAGAGACCTGAAAAGAGGGGAAAAAAAAGTTTTAGAAGAATCACTAAAATGATACTATTTCTAGGCATAATTGTTTTAAAAAACTAGTCTTATTTCTATCTTCATCAATTCACAATTATGAAAATTTTCTGATTCACACAATTGACTTAAATACTTTAAAAAAGTAGTGACTATAGTTAAGAGAAAAAAAGCTTGAAAAATATGTATAACATGCTTCTACTCATTAAAAATAAATTTAAAAGCTGATTAGTAGCCTCTTTATAAAGCTTAAAATAAACATAACTAAAAAAATTGTATTTGGAGTTAGGCATGGTAAAATTATTAAAAAGGAAAACAAGGTAAATAACTATAAAATTCATGAAAGGGATTACCTCTGATGGGAAGACAGTAGTATGGGCTTGGGAGGAACATAAAAATAGTTTCAGCAGATTTTATATATATATATATATATAAAGGAAAAATAAGCACACATATTTTGAAAGACATATAAATAATTGCTAATAGTGATTGACTCAGAAGAAGGAGGTTTGGAGGGTTGGGTAGAAGACTTGATGTTTAGTGTATATTCTTTGTATAGCTTAAATATGTACATATATGTGTGTTTTCAAACTTTAAACAAAGAATAACTCATTAATCAAAGAAACTAAGAAACAACAAACATATTTTAAGCAACTACAAGAAATACAAAGACATTTTAGAGCCCAGGAGATCATAGACATGATAATAATACAATAAAAAAAATTAAAATAAAAAGAATATCTAACAAATATTGAGAATTTTCTCTGTTCCAGACATTCTTCTAAACACAGATTACAGATGAATGTTTCTTAAATTATCAAAGCTTTATTAGATAAATAACTCTATTTTTTCCATTTTACAAATAAACTAATATTTATGCAATCATATAATTTTCCCAAGACCATACAATTGGTAAATGAAAAAGCTGAGCTGTTGAGCTTTTCTGACACTAACCATCGTGCATACTCCCTGCCTACAAGGAACTGAGTTTCTGGAAAGTCACTTCAGTTCTTAAGTGCTCTGACCATGCTATTTTTAATTCTGCTTGGAGAAATGGCAGAAACCATGCCTCTTCACACTGTGCCCAGAGGACGTTCTCTAGGGGTTGAGAATTCAATCATAAAAACAAGATAAAGATGGCAGAAAAATTACCACAACATTGGCAAGCAAGCCTTATCAGAGTAAACTTTGTAAACTCCCAAGAGGGAGCCATCTCCACAGCCTGAAGGGTTGCAAGGAGATGCAGTTGTTTGGTTAAATAAGAAAAAAATGGTGGTCACGGTGGTGGCTTCTATGGGGCAAGTTTGGGGAAAAGAGTGTTACCACATGCATAGTGTGTTGTGAGTACAGTGAATAAGTCACCATAGAAATTCACCAGCATAATCTTCACCTTCACAGAATGCATTTGGTGGGGAGGTCAAACCCCATAGAATTTGACCAAACTTCAGAAAGCATCAGAGATGTCTTTAAAAGATGGAAAGTTCTGGAGACTTTACTGTTACTGTCCGCGTTGCTTTAGTTTATTTATTTTTTCAGCTTCATTCTGTTACGAATGAGCAGGACAGTAATAAGCAGCCAGGAGAGGAAAAGACGAAAGGGAAGAAAAGACGTTGAGTTGAGTGACAATGGCTGGCCAAGGTCCATGGTGTTGCCCACTTCCTGCCAGCTCAGCAACTCTGCCAGCTGGTGGCATAATTTGTAGGAAGGACTAGAAGGTAACCCATGTGTCAGGGTAGTTCCCAGGCCAGATGGAAGGAGGGCAAAGAAGAGAAGGGAGTCATGCATGGTTGGCGTGGCAGCCCCTGTTCCATTTGGCAGGGAGCAGACATGGATTGATGGTAGGACCAAAGGGATGGAGAGCCCCATACATCTCAGCAGAGTGCTGGTCCCCTGACGGGCCATCTGGTCAACCATCACGAAAAACCTGCACGCTCTTGCCTGAGAACTGAGATTTGGGGAGTGATTATTCCTCAGTTAGAGCCTTTTCAATTGTTGATATCCTAATTTCTTTCCCAGATACAGAAAATACTATTAACCTGTGCATTTCCTCAATTTTTAAGAAAACT
The DNA here is from genome assembly GCF_949774975.1 of Lagenorhynchus albirostris. Taxonomy (NCBI): domain Eukaryota; kingdom Metazoa; phylum Chordata; class Mammalia; order Artiodactyla; family Delphinidae; genus Lagenorhynchus; species Lagenorhynchus albirostris. The sequence continues at coordinate 85,106,597 of NC_083107.1, read as the reverse complement.
TGTATTTAAACAATTGACTGTAGCACTATTTTTGTCACATTAAACAGTTAGTTTTGAAAATTTTACACTATTTAACAATTACCCCTTTATTACTCCCTTGAAGCTGATATAGTCTATTGATTCTAAATTCATATGCAAGAACTCTTTTAAAGAAATGGATCCTTGACACAGTGAGGTTTGACATGATGTGTATTTTCAAGTCTTCAGTGCTGATCTGCATACTGCAATGTCTCATGGCAAACATTGCTGAACATTCTTCAATGGCAATTTTCAATTGCTTTAGAAAATGGCCTGGATGAGGGTTGCAGTGATCGACTAAAGAGGGGTCTGAACTCCTAATATCTCCCCACTAATGTGTGTGCTTAGGATGGTGAGGCCTTTTCATGCACTGAATCGTGATAATACTCCACAAAACAGACAATTTTAAAGAGCCATTTTGTGAAGCTGTTCAGTGAAACACAATCTTCCCTCACCTCCTGCCCTGTGATATGTGCTTGTCCAGAAGTCAGCTCCATTTCTCTGGTGCCCCGTTCCAGCTGTGCCCTGAATCCAAGTCAGAGGAGCAAGAAAGTGATGGGAATGTGGTCTTAAGGGTCCCGTACCCGGGGTTCATCTTATGGATTTTGGTCCTGTTTTCCTTTTATGTATTTTTCTATCTTATCTTCAGGAGGAAAAAAATCCAGACAATCAAAGGCTGAGATTATTGAATTTGGGATAAAACGCCTTGGGTACTTCATTCTAAAAGATGTCAATGATCTTATATCTATCAGAACTAATGATTGAGAACAGGCTGATATGCGACACAGAGAAGAAAACTTAGCAAATGTACAGCCCATGGTCATATGTTCAATTTCACTGTGACAAAGAAGTTAGGTATAAGAGGATTATGAGTAGAGTTGTTCTCCTGTGTTGGTTTTACTGAGGCTGTATTCCTGCTAAGGAAAGTGGACGGTACTGAATAAATTAAGCAGAATTCCAGTTTCTAAAAGCACTAATGAATCTGTGACTAGATTTTCTTTTTCAACAAAATGTCATTATAGATCTCTGATTCATGATTTTGTCAACAAAATGATAGCAATTTCTGAGTCTTTCATATAATCTGATACATTTGCAGCCAGAGAAATACCCTGCACCAATCGGGATTTGGTATCTGCCTTGTTTTTAATAGCTCAAGATAGGCAGCATCTCTGGATCGCTTCCCTCCCTTCTTTCTTGTTGCTTCCCATTCCTTGGCTCCTTCCTCCTTTCCTATCTCTCATCCTCAGTTCTTCTCTGTTTCCTGCATTGGTTCTATCAGTTTTTCTGACCCCACTTTCCTCTCCACCTTCTTATCCCTGCTTTCCATACTTCTTTTCTTGCTACTCTACTTCCTTGTTCTGTATCCCTTCCCTTTTTTACCCTCTCCTTTATTTTTAGTAACAGCTGCTGTTTCATGAACGTCTGACACTGCTTTCCTGGCGGCTCTGACCTTCAAATGATTCAGGCCACTTTTTCACCTCAATTCATCTGAAATTCCTCTGATCTATTCAAGATGCTCAAATATCCCAAGCCTCTTTGTAGCTGCCTCCTTGAGAAATTCTGTGGAAAGGAAACCTGAAAAAAGGATGGGCCTTGGCAGAAGAAAGCATTTGTGTGGGGGAACTCAAGCCATCAAAACCCCAACCTCCTTTTCTTCTGATACCTCCTTTCTTCCCTGGTCTCTCATTTTCTGTGTCTTGACACTTTGTAAGATTTTTAAATGTAACATATATTCTAAATAATTTTGATGGAGGCTGGAATCGGAAACAGGGTAGTATCTCTTCCTGTATCTTGGTTAGATGGTGCAATATTTTAAAAGTAATGTACCATCGATGGAAAGGAAAATATGTTGGCATTTCTGAGGGCAAAAATTTCTGCAGATTCCAAGTTTTTGTTAGTTAGATGCCTGGAGCCAGCCTTGAACTTCTCAGTGAACTCTCAGTTATTCAAGAACATTGGCCTTCCCCTTCCTTGCAAGTTCTTTTACCATTATCCAAATTTCTGTTTAATTGAGTGCTACCATATATGGTGAAATTCGAATTGTTTGTGTTATTTATGGCAATATTGTTATAACATCTGTTCTGGTAAGAGACAGCTATGGATCTGTGACCCATTCCAGTCCGCACTTCCTTCCAGCATGTTTCTGGCTGCAATTACAGGATTTTCATCAAAAGAATTCTATGCATTTTGAGATCCAGTTACCTTCCGAACCTCTTGATTTGCTGCCATGGGCTGGAGATCAACCAGAGGGCACCTATTCCTCTCTACCAAAGTGGTCTTGAGAAATGAGAAAGGAGTAGATGCTTTTAGTTTTTAAAAATCTGTTATATCCTAGAGTTTGAAAATACTCACACTTGTATTATAAATGTGTGTGCTATCTAAACACATCAGTATCACATGGATACTTAATATGAATAAATGCATACAAGGTTTTAAACTTTGCTTTAATTTAGAAGACATTACTTCTTCTCAAGGCAATTAAAGCCACCTTTAGTTATCTCAGTTTTCATAAGCCAAGATTTGAGGAAAATGTTTTTGCATGGAATCCTAAGAATCTGTTGATTTTTCAGTTGGTAAAAATGTTAGTGACAACACATTTAATATTAATAATAGTCATAATAGTATAGAATACATAATCCTAAAAGTCAAGGAAAGCTACATCTAGAAGAAATACTGAGAGCAAGAAAATTTATTTCAGAGTCAAAACTTTTTATATAATCACCTTGTAATAATAACATGATGCTAAGTAAGCAGACAGTTATAACACAATGTACTAAACTCCTTAGCATGTTCATGTACTTTATTTTGAGCTTATATAAGCATTTGAAAACGTAAATGGACAAATATGTGACATATTTCAATTCACAAAAAAATCTTGATTCAAACATGCATTCAAAAAGTCATTGCAGGTCTTCCCTGGTGGCGCAGTGCTTGAGGGCCCGCCTGCCGATGCGGGGGACACGGGTTCGTGACCCGGTCCGGGAAGATCCCACGTGCCGCGGAGCGGCTGGGTCCGTGAGCCATGGCCGCTGAGCCTGCGCGTCCGGAGCCTGTGTTCCGCAACAGGAGAGGCCACAGCAGTGAGAGGCCCGCGTACCGCAAAAAAAGGAAAAAAAAAAAAAAGTCATTGCAAAAAAAAAAAATGTAGTAACTCCCTATTCCACTGTGGCCTAAGCCTTTGCCCCCGGATGTAAACACTCCCACCCACAAGATGACCCAGAGCCACGTGTGGTTCCAGTTTGCTCAGAAGAATAGGAGGAGGAGTGGAAGCTGGCCATGGGCAGCAGGGGCTTGGCAGCCACACAGGTGCCAGAATCAGCACAGCTGCAACAAGAGGAGACCCACAAAGGGCAGATGCAGGAGCTGCACTGGACTAAAAGCTCCTGGAGTAAAACCAGAGGCCCTAAAAGTAGTCAGTACCTTTTTCAATTCACAATTTCACAGGCATAAAAACAGACCAGTCATAAGAGCCACCATAGCCAAGAAAGCCCAAAGCCTAGTGTCCATCAGGTATTTACAGCTTATTGTTGTTCCTTCCAGTCCAGACACAAGGTCCAGTCAGCAGCCATGTTATCCTAAGGAGGGTTGCTTAGTAACAAAAGTAACAATCTTACTGTTGCCAGGTTACCAGGGAAACTGAGCCAGACAGCGTAACCAAAGGTCAGCCTGGAACCACGGATCAGGAGCAGATCTTTCTGGGCTGAAGAGGAGGTGAAGCCTCAGCTTTCTTGTCCTGGGATCACCTGGCCAGCTTGTGACAGACAGGAACCTGTTCTGGAACTCTGGACTTCTTATCTTGAACTTATGTTGCTGCACGATATTCATATGATATATTATGTGAAAAGGTACAATGGAAACATCACCTACGTCAGAGCACAGCCCCAGGACTGTGATTATATTTTCAAGCTTATTAATGAGCTTGTATTAGGAGGTAGGCGCCAAGGCTTTGTTCACGTGGAGCTAGGTTACATTTCTCACATCCTTCGGATTTATCAGAGTCGTCACTTGGTCTTATAAAGTTCGATTTGAATTTATTAAACTTATTGCTCATATTAAGACATTCTGAGTGTTAACAGGTATTCACTAGCCTAGCTAGTGACTTTCAATCCATTAATCCAAAGTGACGTTCAATCCATCAATAAATGAAGATTTATTTAGCTATTACTATGAGCAAAACATGATCCCAGGCAGTTTGTAAAGAAAGGCAGATATTAGACTAAGAATCTTGCTTGTACAGAACTTTCAATTTTCAGTTTAGTTGAGAAATTAAAACATATGAGGGAATTAACCAAATGAAAGAGAATATATGCTAAGTACCATCTACAAATACTCTACTACAGGCATATGTCATTTTATTGTGTTCTGCTTTATTGTGTCCTCTACAAATTGAAAGTCTGAGGAAACCTTGTGTCCTGTGTTGAGCAAGTCTATCAGCATCATTTTTCCAACAGCATTTGTTCACTTCGTGTCTTTGTGTCACATTTTGGTAATTCTCATAATACTTCAAACTTTATTATTATTATTATATTTGTTATGTGATCAGTGATCTTTGATGTTACTATTGCAAAACAATTATGACTCACTTAAGATTCAGATGATAGTTAGCATTTTTTAGCAATGAAGTATTTTTAATTAAGGTTTATACACTGTGTAGACGTAATGCTGTTGCACACTCAATAGACTACAGTGTAGTGTAAACATAACTCTTATATGTACTTGGAAACTAAAAAATCTGCGTGACTCAAGTTTTGTGATAATTGTTTTATTGTGGTGGTCTGGAACCAAACCCACAGTATCTCCTGGGTGTGTCTATATAGGATAGTATACCTATAACAGAGATACAGCTATAGGTTAGTACCAACAATAAATGCTATAAAATCCATTAGAGATAGAGATTATTTTGATCAACATGAATCCATAAAAGTCTCAGGTGTGTTGTGAGAATTGAGGCAATACTTAAGTAATGAATTGATTCCATCCTGGAATGATGCATAGGATTTATGTAAATTTTCTGTAGACTTAATGGAAATGTTGCTGTATTTCCAGACTCAAAACATAAATGGAAGTGAAGTTTCAGGCTTGGAATCCAGGGTGTTTTCTTACTTATTATTAGATAATGGGAAATTAATCACCTGTCTCCAGGAAAAGTGGAAATAGTGGGGGACACTAGCCCTTCTTTGTCTAAATACACAATGAGAGGGACTTCCCTGGTGGTCCAGTGGTAAAGAATCCACCTTACAATGCAGGGGATGATGTGGGTTCGAATCCCTGGTCGGGGAACTAAGTTCCCACATGCCACAGGGCAAATAAGCCCGCGCGCCACAACTATTGAGCTTGTGAGCCTCAACTAGAGCCCGTGTGCAGCAAACTACAGAGCCCAGGCACTCTGGAGCCTGCGAGCCACAACTAGAGAAGAGAAAACCCACATGTCACAACTAGAGAGAAACCCGTGAGCCGCAACAAATGATCCTGCATGCCGCAACTAAAACCCGACGCAGCCAAAAAGAAATTAAATAAATACATAAATAATAAGTAAATCTTAAAAAAAGAATGAGGAAGTTCTTTGAAAAAAGAATTTTTATAAATAAACACACCATGAGAATGTGAAACCATGTCTTTGCGTCTATTCTGATGTCTCAGGATTCCCAACAATCTTCTGCATCTTACAAAATATCTATTATTGTACTTTCTAAACTATGCAGCATTATACTGATTGAGGCTCTTTATACCCATTACCTATCACAGTGCTTATCATGTATGAGGTACTCAATGTCCAGTGAACAGACCAGGAAAAACAAGATAAAGATTCAATTCATGGCACCTCCCTCAATACCTACCCAAGGGCCAGGTTCTACATCATGGTTAGGGTTTCTCAAAATACCAAGGATAAGTTGGCTGAACAAACTTTCTGGTTTTCCAGGGAGAGTTCCAGTTACACCTGTCTCCCTTCCAAAACCAATAGTAATCTCCCTTTTCACTCAAAGTTGTCAGAGTTTAGACAATAAAGTATATGGACATCCTAATTATAAGGCTAATTCTAAGATAAAAAGTGTCATACATTGTTACTTATTCTAACATCATGATACAGAGATAACCATTTTAAACAGGTAAATCCTTTCTCCATTAAAAAAAAGTTTAAAAATCTAAAGTCAGACTTTATGTATAAGCCTTATATTCTCATTTTCTTTGAATGCAAAATACCCTCTTGTTTATGAAAGGAGCAGGTGCTCCGGTGGTGTGCTGAAGATGACCTGCCCAAGCTCACGTGATGCAAATAGGGACATGTCATCCCAAAGATGCATTCACTGATGTCACATTGGACACTTAAAATAAACCACAATGGGAGAATTTACACCATGGAAATTGGCAAACACTACAGATCAGAGATCAGAGTTTGTTTCATTTTTTCTTTTTCTTTCTTTCTATTTTTTTTTGAGAGTCAGCTGTTAAATATCAGCATGATACTGGGTGCGTATATAAGACAATTTAAAAAATTGATAGTTGATAAGTACAAAAAAGAAAAAAAAATACTCGTAATCTTACCATTTGGGGATCCCCACCTTGTCAATGTTTCAATGTTTTCCCTCTTATTTTTGTATGCTAACACACATACTCACACATCGAAACACACAGTCATTGTAAAGTAATGGATGCATTTTGAACAGATATCACAAAATATTCCCATGTGAATGGGTATCATCCTTTGAAATAATCATCTGATGAGTCTGAATGTCTCTTCCAAGAATGATTCCATCGCTCTAAATACTTTTGGATCTCCTGTGTTGTGACTGTCACAGAACCAGTTTAAGAGACCCACAATGAAATCACATCTGATTTTCTTAAGGCTAAATTAGAATTCCCAGAATTTATCACTTAATTTATACAGGAAACTTGACTCTAAATGAAATGTTGTTTTGTTTTTTTCCCCAAATATAGCTGTAAAATGAAGACTGAAGCTATTCAAAACAATGTTTTCCAAACCCCAAAGACAACTTTGAAACACAGAAGTCATATCATTTTGCAGGTGGTGGTGCTGGGATAACAGGCAGAGTAGGGCACGGTGTTTGCACTGTGTAAGGGCCTTGCAAGTTGTCTATTTTGAAACAAAAATTCTTTTGGGGGTAAAATTTCTATTATGAATCTTAAACATCTATCACATTATTTTATAGATTCATCTTCTGTATGAGTGTATTTATGTATAAATAGTTGCATATTTTAATAGATAATTTCAGCCCTGATTTATACATTTAATGCAACTCAAGTTATGTTTTACACATTTTAAGTTTGATAAAAATTCAAATGTATTTTCCTAAGCCCTTTTCTCCACGACTTTTAATCCCACGTGCATTTTAGAGGAAATGAATTCCGTGTGTTTCTTATTCCATACACTTAACTCATCAAACAATGTTTTGTAAGGACTCTTTGATATCCAAGAAGCTCTTTGAGTCTTTTTATGAGACTTTTTAAGCGCTTCTCCTCAGAAACAGGAAGTCATGTTTGGCCAGGACCAAAAGAACTTGCATACCAAATGGTTTAAGTTCAGTTTGAAAAGGCTACACCACTGAACTTGGATAGGCTCACAACCTGGCAACACATGTTCTCCAGTCCTAGAGGAAATGGCCATGTAGGGCTTGATCAACTTAGAGACCATGAATTAAAGAGTATATATATAACATGTTGGAGTTTCTTAGAAATTTTAAGAGATGGCAGGATCATTTTCAAATGAAAAAAAAAATCTTTCTAAATTCTTGAGGTTTGACTTGCAGAAATTTTATTTACTTATTTATGTGTGTTTTATGAAAAATGACACTGCTGAGTGTGGAGATGCATCCTGTCTATGGCATCTCACTTCCATATGATTACATTCAAGGAAGAGTGCATAATTTGTTATTTCTGATTCTTTTTCTTCCCACACACTGCTTTCAACTTTCTGTTATTCTGCCACAATCACAAACTAACACCCAGTAGGGGTAAATTCTTCAGGGAAATGTTATTTTTTAATCCATGAATTCCTACAGCTCATTTGAACAGAGCTATCCATGTCCAAATTTTAAAGTGCCCTATTAGTTTGTGATTCTGTAAGTATGCTATAAGATGTTGGGAAAATCTTAGAGGTATGTATACATTTGCACATAAATTAAGGAAAGATAATTTCATTGAAGCCTAAACCATGCTGAAAAATAAATTAGATGCTCTTCATGTTCAGTGTCAAAATAACGTAGCTGCCGACATTCTCAGAGGGTGAGAGATACATAAATAAACATATGTCCAGTTCAATACTAAATAATAAAACAGGTTTAAAAAAGTACAATTTGTGTAACTTTATCATCAAAACTGTATAGCAAAGCAAGAGGAAAAGGACCATATTATATAATAGACAAAAAAAAAATAAAAAACCTCATTTGAGGTCAGAAAAAAAATCTGCAAATTTTCTCTATCACACCTATATTGAAAAATATAAGATAAATGACAAAAGAGGTTTTAATACAGAACCATCACTGTCATTACTGCTGTGTCCATAGGAAAGCATCAGCGAGTCTGTTTTCCCCAGTGTTCCCTCTCTGGTGTCAGTAAAATGACCATCAGGTCATGAATCATATAAGCTTACCTTTGGATATTTTCCAAATGCTTTCAAACCTATTATCTCATTTGACCCTTATAAAAGCCTCTAGGTGTGGATAAAATGGGTATTAATATTGACATTTGACAAGAAGAAAGCCAGTCACGGGGAAGTTAAGCAACTTCCCTAAAGGTCATAAAGCTAATTAATGGCTAAAGGAAAAAGCTTTATGGATTATCGGTACTATGTGAGGACCTTTCCATGATTCCTTCAGAATGACCCTGCAGGATAGTTGCTATCGATCTGAGAGCAGGAGGCTGGAGTTCTGAGAGTTCCCAGGGTGTGATGGAGTCTGCATGACCAGTGAGCGGGTGGCGCCCTGACTCCAAAGCCCATCACCATGTTTCCTGCTTACATCTGAAACTGGAACTCTGTACATGTTTCTAACGGAGATACCTGTTCTGCCTTACTGGCGTCCACCCTTGGGCACCCCTCACATTCCCAACCAGGTCGTGGAAGCCTCCATTTGAACTGCTCAAATGCATGTTTAAAGTAAACCCAAACTAATGGCATGAATTCATTAAGTTAGCTCTAAATGATACCAAAAGTGTTTTTATAGTTTGTGAATGGATACAAAACTATTTAAAAATAGATTATTAGTTGAACAGTTTAGAGAACTAAAGTTATATAAAATCATAAGGAACAAAAGAGGCCCATCAGCTTCAGTGGAGGACATGTACGGCTGCAGACAGGCCTGAGCTGCAGCCATGTCATCCTGCTGGGAGGCCCTGGATGCCCTTTCTGGCCACAGGATACAGGACAAGTCGCCCACCTCAGTAACTCAACTGGAAGACAGGAACTTAAAAAATAGCAATAACACATGATGGGGCTGTTGAGGACGTTAAGTAAGTTAACTGAGTATCTGATACAAAGAATGCAGGTTGAAATGGTTGCAAAGAGGGGTTTTTTTGGTATATATACTTTTTCCTGTAGAACCTGAAATGAATGGGTATTTTAGCATTTACCCTCAAGATAACACTTGAAGAGAACATGAGTGGATCATGCATTGTAAGGGATTTATGCAAATAATAGTCATTTGACTATGATATCATCAACCTTCATCACAAAGTAACCAAGAAATACATCTTTGGGAAGGTCCAAATGGGGTCCAAAAGGTATCTTTTCACTGAGTCTAGGGGACCTACTCTGTCATGAAATGCAAAAGAAAACAACAAAACAGCTACAAAGGTAAGAAAGGATGTCGTGTGGACCTGCCATTTCGGGTCCAGGGAAAATAGGTAACAAGTTTAGCACGCACAGAAAAACAGGATTCCTTATCAAAGTAGAACGCAGAGGTACACGTTCTAAAAAACAAAAAAGAAAAGAAATGAAAACATTTGGAAAGGCCAGTATACATTGGTGACAGGTCTTAAATATGGATTATTCTTTTTAAGGGAAGAAAAAAAAATGTTGCTTTTAATTCAGGCATTAAGAGTTGCCCAGTGGAAATCTCATGGAATTAAAGAAAAGGGAAGAGTGATCACTTTTTGAAATGAATGTTTCATTCATTCACACTGCAATCATTCATGCCATCAGCATCCCTTAAGTCCCGGTTAGAAGCAGGTCCTATACCCAGGGAAAGGAGGGAAAAATGTTTAACCAATGTTAGTAAGGAATGGGAAACCCATTCAAGGAGCTCACAGTGAAACAGGAGAGACAGACGAGCCAGTAGCTAACTCAAATGCAATGTAATAAGGAGCGTAAGAAAGGTAAATTCAAAGTGCTCTGAGAGTGGGAGGAAGTGACATTTGAGCTGAATCTTAAATAGTGAGCAAGAGTTCTCCTAGTTGAGAAAGAAGGAAAGAGCATTTCAGAAGCAACCGTGTGTGAAAAGATATAGAAATGGGGAAAGACACAGTGTGGCTTATTCACAAAATAAAAATATTTCGGTATTGTTAGAAACAGGGCATTTGATGAGGAACGTGTTAAAGAAAAATTATCCTGACATTTGCTGAGATGGTAAAAAAGAATTTATTCAAGATTATTGTATTCAAGCTCAGTTCCTAATATAGCAAAGACAGATGAGGATCCACAGCCTAGAAGCAGAGGGAGGGGTCAGTAGATGGAAAATTATGGGAGAGGGAGTCTTGTTACACTGGCCAAGGACTTAGATGCTGAAGGTAGGGGATGAAGAACCTGATCAGATATCAAGGGGGAGAGGAAGAGACAGTAGGATTCTTTGCTGATGCTGGGCTGTGCAGACCAAAGACATGATGAGGGCCAAGGTCCAGGCTGAGCTGAGAAGGTTGACAACAGCCAGACTGAAGGTTGGTCAAGGAGAGAATCTTTGTCAAATAACAAGATTTGAGCTCTGATGAAGATCTAAGCTCTGGGACAGGCTGCATGTATGATGGGTTGAATTTTATCATCCAGGAAAAGAGGAGCCATTTCAACATTTTGGGTTTTAGAAACATATTTTTAGAAATTCTTTTCATTTTAAGTTATTTAAATTAGGAGTTTGGGATTGACAGTTACACACTATTATATATAAAATAGATAAACAACAAGGACCTACTATATAGCACAAGGAACTATATTCAATATCTTGTAATAAACTATAATGGAAAATAATCTGAAAAGAATATATATGTGTGCATATACATATATATAACTATATATATAGTCACTTTGCTATACACCTGAAATTAACGCAACATTGTAAATCAACCATACTTCAAAGAAAAATTATTTTCTTCCTCATGATATTTAGAAAAGAAAAAACTTACTAACCGAAGATCTGTGTCAGTCACACACCTATTTGAAACCATTAATTTCATAAGGAGTAATCAAGCTCTTTTTATATATGAGCTGCAAGCACCAGAAAACTAAGTGGAGGACCTTTTCTTCAAAGAAGTCAAAAGTCCAGGCCACACCGTTCTGAAATCCCAGTGAAGATGAATTACCTGGGGACCACGTGGGAAGGGCTTGTTGGAAGTACAGGATCATTTTGAAAGGTTGTTGAAAGTCAGCCAGGAAGTCCCCACTCGCAGAACCTGAGCTGGTCTGTGGGCTGTGGACCACTAACGACCTGCATCCTGCCCCTCCAGCCACTTCTCTCTTAGAAGACAGACGGAAAGTCTCCCCTGGTACCCAAGTCCCTTCCCTTCCCCTCCCCTCTGGGTCACCTTGCCACAGTGCTGACTTTGACACCCCAGGCTTCCAGATAGCAGAGAATAAATTCCCCTCAATCTGGTAGGAAACCTGTATTAAAGAATGCAGGTCACTGGACCAACAAAACAGTGTGACCAACAAAGACATACCTAAATGCATGAAGATGGACTTTTGATGGTCATGCTGAACCTTACCCAATTGTCAGAAAACCAGAATAGATTGGGCAGCATTAAACAAACAAACAAAAAAAGAAAACAATCATGGACTTTGGTATTTGGACACCTCTTTGGACACCTTTTATGTCAACATCCAGCTCTGCACCAGTCCTAGCTGTATGACTCGAAGGTCCTCAGCAGGTCCAAAATCCATTTTCTTTATCCGTGACATGAAAATGATAACACCTAATTTGTGGTTTGCTGTGACTGAATTAGATGATCCTTCAAAAATTCCTAATACCTTTCTCATGATAGACATTCAACCAATGTTCATCTCTCAGATGTGGAGCTGGGTCACATTTGCATCTATTCAGTCCCTTTGTCTGTCTCTTTTCTTCCAAGTGATTGCACTAGAAGACTGGAAGCAATCTCCCTACTTTTAACACAGGAGCCCAGTTCTCTTGTGTTCAGAGCCCATGGGACCTTCTCTGAATTCTGGGGCAGAACAAACACTCCGTTGAAAAACAATTCTTTCCTCCCACCTCTCACACTACATGGATCCACCCTAGACAATAAAATAAGAAAAGTCTCAGGAGAACTGAAAATGAATTTTTAGAAAGAATAAGTGAATAAATAAGAATTTAAAGAGGGAGTCTGCTCAATTCATAATTGAAGTGTGAAAACTATAGCAAGCACACACAGCATTAACTGCATGGATATTAAAACTATGGACCAGGGCTTCCCTGGTGGCGCAGTGGTTGAGAGTCCGCCTGCCGATTCAGGGGACACGGGTTCGTGCCCCGGTCCGGGAAGATCCCACATGCCGCGGAGCAGCTGCGCCCGTGAGCCATGGCCTCTGAGCCTGTGCATCCAGAGCCTGTGCACCGCAACAAGAGAGGCCACAACAGTGAGAGGCCCGCGTATCGAAAAAAAAAAAAAAAAAAAAAAAAAAAAACTATGGACCATGCTTTCCATCCATTGTATTTGTGAGGTCTCCTTGAAATGGTCTATAAAACCTGGGAACCTGGGCAGCTTTCCCTAGGGGATCTAGGGGACCCATAAAGTGTTGCAGCTGATACTGGTAAAAAAAGGTCATATGGAACCTTAGAAATTACAGCTTGATTTGGCCAGTGCTTATTGCCTGTGTAATGTACAGAAACAGTAAAACAGAAAAGCACAAGTTTCCATCTGTGCCACATTAGAACGCCATGCATGAGGAGAAGAGACATTTTTCATTGAAAATGGTGGCAGCCCCATAGACCTTCTTCCTTTGATATCCTATGCTACCACACATGATACAGCATAAACAGACTGACAATAAATATGAATCCTTACAGTCCTGAAAGCTGAAACATTCCAACACTCACACCTCCACCAAATATACCTTCCAAAACATGAGTTAAATCAGGTAACCATTATTCTCACTCTCTCTCTCTCTCTCTCTCTCTCTCTCTCTCTCTCTCTCTCTCTTGCTCTCTCTCTTTCTCTGATTTTCAAGCTGATTCATTGTGTTTTCTTTTCCTCTTTAGGGACAAAAGAAAAAAAAATCCCTCCAAAGAAACCTCTGGTGTGCACAGTTCTCTGTGATACTTAAGGTCGATGGCAAAACACACTTGGAAACAAGGCGGGAAAATAAAAACACAGTTACTGGCCATTGAAGAGTTAAGTCTTCATTTTATATTCTGAAGCTCTGCTGAGTTTCTGAAGTCTCAGATTCCCTTTAAGCCTCAGCCTGAGTGATAGGAAAGGAACCCTATCCTGCCTTATCTACAGCCATTTGGAAGGTGAGAAAGCAGGATAAAGCAGATGGCCATCCATTCTGAACAGGGATTTTAACAGCTTTTTTTGTCCTGGCTGTTTTAGCAAGCCTGGTGGCTAGGCAGAGTTTCGAGAGCTTTGTTATTCCATCTGGGACTTTTCAAGAAGTCAAGTGAAAAGGAGAGTCAAGTTAAAACAAACAAACAAACAAGCCAAAGAAAAGAAAAACCCAATCCATTTTAAGTTTCCAGAAGTGAGAGAGCTAGGAGTGGGGACCACTGTCTCTCTCTCCTTCCACCTAAATATTACAGAAGTGCTTCTTTCCTCTGCAAACACACACTTTGTATTTGAAAAACAAAAATCCTTTGCTGCATTTGAGACCTGAGATTTCCATTTTCGTTTGGATGAGCTCATGATGGCTCCTAAAGGATGTTATTAGACTTGAGTTGAAAATTTCCTTGGAGATCATCTCTTAAATTAAGTCATAAAGAGGTTAAATATACCCAAGACTATGCAGTTGGGAGTAGCAGAGCTACTATATTTTACAGCAAAAGGGAAAAAAAAAAGGGAAGAGGCTTTTGGAATCAGTTTAAATCATAGCGCTGGTACACACAATTTGTGTAATCTGGGGGAAATTATTTAAATTCTCTGAGCTTCAGTTTCCTTACCCATAATAGTGTAAGGTTGCCATGAGAATAAATGTGACCTCTGTATGTGAATGCTCTGTGTTGACTGGTCTGGGGATTGTCTTAAGGCTGCGAACAAGACTTTAAAACATATTTTGTGTATTTTCAGTCTCCTTAGTTGAAATCCTGTGTTATCAGTGAGACAAACTGTCTCTTTGTTCTGGGAGAAGTGGCTTTGCTGGGTTAGAGCCCAACCACTGTTCTTTGGAGAACTCCTTGCCCTTGACCTGGGCTTAGTTGTCTTTCCTGGCATCCCGGCCCCTGTGCAGGCCATCCTCGACAAAAGTGTTGATATAAGACAGCTTGACAAGGAAAATGGAAGCTGGGTTCAGCCTGTGAGCTCTAAATGTAGAGAAATCTAGAAGCAGCTAGATGGACTGTGTCAGGTTTCAGTGAATAAGGCCAACAGTGTATCAGCCAGCTCATGTCCTCAGCTCACATGGGAGCGCTGGTCCCAATTGTGAAGGAAGAGTGGGCAGCCATGGGAGGGGACGGGGCAGCGCAACCCCACCAAGGACACAGGATAGAGATGCCAAGAGCTGACCAGCAGAAGTCAAACAATGTCAGGAAAATGCAGGTGCTCCCTAGGGGTTCCTTAGGGACCTGAGAGGAGAGCACAGTGATCTTACCTGAACATGGGAAGAAATAAGATGTTCTTTCTCTTTTGTCTCCTCATTCCATTCTCTTAAAAGCTGACATTTAAAAAAAAAATTAAAAATAACTTTACACAGGAAATTCACAACCATTACCTGTTCTCCTTCCCTGATGAAGACACAGCCTACGTTCTGCGAAGAGACAAACATTGTGCTGCACCTGGATCAGGCGTAATAGACCCAGGTTCTGCTTCCTATAGGAAGAAAGATCCATCACAGGATGATCTCAGAGGACCTCAGTTCTTACCAGGAATTTTCCCTGGTCTATCCCATCATAGTCCATCCACTTCTTATTTATTAATTGTTTTTCCAAGTAAGTGACCAAGCAGGGCAGGTAGTCTGAGAAATAGCACTGCATCAGACCTGGTCACTTGAAGCAAAATGAAAAGAGGTACTGGTCTTTTTCTAGCTTTATAAAATTATCTATTAAATTATAATGAGAGTGAACTTAGGACACACCAGCCAATGATCAAATTTCCAGGGCCAGGTGAAGTATTTCATCCAAGCAAACTGGGAAATACAATCCACAGTCTCACACTGGTCACTATTTTGACAAGTTTCAGACAAATCTGAATATGTTTTCAGTGGTTTTGGTAACCCTCAATTCTTTACTTTGACAGGCAGAGAGCTCTTGAGCTGAGGTAAGTCTCAAATTATTTTTGCTTGTCAAATTCTGGTCACAAGTTTTTACCTAAATTTGTTATTCTTTCTAAAGTGCACCATTTAAGGGTATATATATATCAGATATCACCATGGCTTTCACTTCTTTCTTAAAAGTTCTGTGATTAATACTTTGTATTAAACATTCTTATTCATAGTTATATCATTGTCAAATGTTTGAAAAAATGGTTCCATGAGAGAAAACAAAGAAAATACAATAATTTTGAAATAGATAATATGTGTCAGTTAATTTCATAGGTACTTTGTAGCCATATACCATCTAATGTGCAAAGAGTTTCTGCAAAAAGTTTGTTTTCCTTTTATAGGTTAGAAAATGAAGTTAGGGAGTCTTAGTGAAAGTCTAGTAAATCCCAGAGATCAGATTTGAATCCAGGTTGTTCTGACTCAAAGATTCTTCTCTTTTCCTCTAAACCTCCTGGTCTTTCTATGAAAATCAATGTTTCTTTTTGCAACTAAGTAGAGAGACATTAAGTATGCTTTATTTGGCTTTTTAATAAAAAGGTGCTCTCTTTGATACAGACTTTTGGCAAAAGATTTATTTTTTTTTCTCAACTTTAAATGTTGATAAAGCACTGATCTGCCTCAAAGGAATATTAAAGTGTTTCATTAAAGGTTTTATTATTCCTAAGAATCTTCAAGTGTATACATCATGGTGAAAGTATAAATGCCTCATTACTGTTTTTCTTAAAGAAGCCTAAGAATTTGGTAACTACAGAAGGAATGCATATGTGAATTTTTACTGTGCAACCTCCCAGCGATCCAATTATATTCCAATAATCACGTATAGATTTGAGCCATTTAAAAATAAGTCATGAGACTAACACTGTAGCAGAAAGATTTATACCATTTGTCTAACTTCAACATGAAAAGTGACTGCCTGCACCCAAGATAGACTAAATAAGTAGTAGGGTCCAATGTAAAGTGAAAATATAAGCCTCTTTTTCAAAAGGAATTAGGAATTTCAAGATAATGAGAGCAGAACGTTAAATCCGACACAGGGTCTTTGCCCCTGGGGCTCTGTGTGACTGTGTAGGTCACACACCTTGAAGCTGCCCTGCCTGACCCTATGGAGAGAGGAGCTGCCTCTTGAACTGAGGTCTAGGACCTGAGTTCAGGTCCAGCATGGCCCTTCCCTCACTCACAGCATCATCAATTGACTGCTGCTCTCTGAGTCTGTTTCCTCATCTGCATTCTGAGAATAAGTATTTCCCTCTTAAGGTTAGTTTTAGGATTAAGATAAGACAATGAGTACAATGTTTGGTCATCAACACTATGTCACACCCAGCATAACTTTTGTCCTTAATAAATTGTGTATATGTTTCAATTATTTTAAAACTGGCCAGAGGAAATGCCAGAGGGAAAGAAACTAATGTCTTATTCTCCTTCCCATCCATTATGAGACTTATTATGGTAGCAGCAATAAGTGGGCATGAGAGAATATTTGCTGATTTTCACATGGTTTTCTATTTGGTATCTCTATTTATTATTTTTTTTGCGGTATGCGGGACTCTCACTGTTGTGGCCTCTCCCATTGCAGAGCACAGGCTCCGGACGCACAGGCTCAGCGGCCATGGCTCACGGGCCCAGCCGCTCCGTGGCATGTGGGATCTTCCCGGACCGGGGCATGAACCCGCGTCCCCTGCATCGGCAGGCGGACTCTCAACCACTGCGCCACCAGGGAAGCCCTGGTATCTTTATTTATATAAAATAAATGTAGACCTAAAAATTGAAATTCTACTTAATTATTTTACTCCATTGCTGATCTTTATAAAGTTGCATTTTATCTTCTATACTCAGGATGCTTTTGGCTATCTTTGCCAATTCCATTTTCTACCAATAAATACAGTAATTTAAAAAGAAAGAGCAGCAGACATACAAAATCTTTTCGAGCACAAACCAACTACACTTCGTTTAAACAAAGGTCTTATTGACAAATACCAACATCTGTAGACACCAGTATCCTCATTTGTAAAAGGCAATTCTTGGTTTTTTTCCCCTAATTATGCTCTAACAAACGCTGAAGATTCATGAAGTCCCCTCACACAGCCTACAGACTAAGAGGAAGGCAATGGAGGCCAAGGTGGCAGCTTTAAGTATTCTCCACTCCAGGTTCAACATATTGTACATGGGTGAAATACTACCCTAAATGTTAACTAGGGTCTTCCAGCCATCCAGCTGTCTCATGCACAATACACTTAACACACCAGGAACACCAGTGTATTATTAGTCTGGTAGGGCTACCATTACAAAGTACCACAGACTAAGTGGCTTAAACAACAGAAATTTATTATCTCCCAGTTCTGGAGACTGGAAGTCCGAGATCAAGGTGTCAGCAGGGTTGGTTCCTTCTTAGGCTGTGAGGGAGACTGTTCCATGCTCTCTCCTTAGCTTGTGAATGATCACCTGTTCCCTTGTGTTTTCATGCCATCTTCCCTCTATGTGTGTATGTCTCCAAATTTCTTCTTCTTATAGGAACACCAGTCATATTGGACTAAGACCCTCTCTAATGATCTTATTTTGACTTACTATGTCTGCAAAGATTTATCTCCAAATAAAGTGATATTCTAAGGTAGTAGGGGTGAGGACTTCAGCATGTGAATTTTGAGGGGGACACCTTTCAAGCCATAATATGTCACAGCAGAATCTCCAAGACTGAAAGGAGTTAACTTTGGCTTTACATTTTCAAAACCCTAATCCTGACTTGGACGGAGGTGTAAGAGGGAAGGACCTACGTGGATAGGGGGAAAAAACCAAAAAAAAACCAAAAAAAAAACCTTTAAAGACATGGTTGGAAGAAAGAGAAAACATTCACAAAGCTGTGATTTAAGGTTCTGGCAGAATTGACAGGAGGTTTGTAGAATCCAGGGAGAGCACTAGGTTGAGACCCACAGAAGTGGCAAGACATCAGCATAAAGATGGTCATGTCAACAGGTCTTTAGGACCCACTGGGAATTCCCCCCAATACACCATGACACAGGGGCAGCCAAGAGTGTCTCAAAAATAAATTTGTTTGTCCCTTGTCCTCAGTTTTCTCCTCTGTGAAATGAAACAGTTGGTCCCCAAGGCCTTTAAACCTGAAAGTGCTGTGATCCAAATAGTCACTGTGTCTTATGTTGAAAAACAATGCTATAGATTATTTTCACAATTAGATTTCTCTTCCATTTAAAAAATTATATCCTAGTGAAAGAAGAATCTTCCTGTAAACTCAAGCTCTTTCTAGCATCAGCCAAATGAATTAGAACAACAGGTAGATTAGTAATCTATTAAGGGAAGTGTATAATGAACAGATTTAAGGACTCTGGGAGGATGCAGAGAGAATGGCAGATGGCAGGATGGCGCAGTAACACCTAAAAATAAAACAAGAGAGGGAGAGGGAGAGGGAAAGGGAGAAAGGGAGAGAGAGAGCAAGTGAAAAAGAGCAAAAACGAATAATAAAAAGATTCAATAGAGACAAACTTTTCTGTGAGCTTTGACAAAGACTCTCTTTTGACCAAACTCTAGCCAGTCCCCTCTGAGCCATCTTCAAGGCTAAACCTCAACCTGGGCCTATAAGGACCTGAGCAAACATTAACATAGTTTTTAACAACTCAAGGCCACATCCCATGGATGAGCCTGGGCCTCCTTAAAGTGCCTGAAAAAACTCCAGGCTGCCAGAAGAGCTGACTGTCGCGCCAGCCTATGTTGACGACAAGGTCCCAAGTCCCAGCTTCTACCGGAGGGCAGGAGCCCCACTTCAATACGTGCCAGATGGGTTTCACATGGGCCAAGCCCCTCTTAGTCTTCTGTGTACTTTTCACATCCCTGATGCTCCTGAGCCCCTGCTCCCCTCCCCCACATTCCCCAGTTCTCTCTTTAATACTCTCAGTCACCTCTGTACAAATGCAAGTGGAGTTCAGTTCATGCTGGACTCATTCTCTCACTGCAACAGTATATCACTGATTAAAATCTTTCCTTTCCACTTAAACTAGTGTCCGCCATTGTTTATCTTTGTCTGGGGTCAGAGAAAATCAGAGGGCATCATTCTGCTGGGGAGCCTCAGCCTCAGAGCATCCAGACCCAAGCTGCATTTCTGTTCAGAAATAGCAGGACCCTGGGAAGACCAAAGTCCAGGCTTCTCCTGGCCATGCACATTGAGTGCGCTTCAACCTGGGCACAGCCTACTTACACTGGACCTGTGGCCACAAAGAGGCTTTGCCTTTTATTCTAATAACTCAAGGTGTTGGTTTTTCTGTGGTTAGAAGACCAAGGATGGAGTTGTATTGCGAAATGATTAATAAGAGTAGGACATAAATATTATGATTTCTGTTTTTTTTTTTTTTATTTTTCAACAACTTGATCTAATTGTTTATCTCAGCTCAATAAAGTGAGACATGAAATTGATTCAGGGTCATGTTTACATTGATTTAATGGAAGTAAATTTTCCAGATTTAAAAAGCACAATATATCTGGAGGGAAGATAGAAAAGATCCCTCTTGTAGTTTCCAATGCCTAAGGGAAAAGTAGCTTTAACCCACCAAGACACCAGCCTTACCTAATTAGGACACATCCCTGCCTGCTGGAGGCTTGCTATGCTTGGGCAGAGAACAGTCCCAGAGGCTAGGGATCATGCCCACCATGGCCAGCTCCACAGGAAGACTCACACTGGCTGAGTGAGTGCTAGCCCCAGAACACGTGTCTCCAGGCTTCCCTCAGAATACAAACACCCACAAATGCAAGCCATTCTTTCTGTTAAAGAGAGTCTTTTAAAATGTTGCATTGTCCAAAATATTTTGTACAGAAAGGTCTTGCTGAGAAACCTGTAGACAAGAGATTCTTTAGTCAGATAGGTGGAAAATCCTCCCCAAGCATGACAGCCTAAAGAACTGGATACCAAAGACAGACCCATAATCTTTGATGGACAGAGACTCTGGAGAGAACCCAGAGTATGAGAGACTGCTGGGTGTTTTAGATTCCCATCTCCTCCAGGATAAAGATTTCCAAAGTTATCATCACTCAGAACCTGTTCCAGCGACTTAAATTCTCTTAGCCTTATTTTCCACACTTGTGATGTTACCGAAGGAGCAGAGCATTTTTATATCAGTGCATTTATGTGGTGGTTTAAAGTCATTCCTCGTGGGGCTTGTCTGATGATTCTTGCACATCCTACTCTCTCCTGGCACAGAAATATCTGTGAAGAATAACCGTCTGGGTCCTTGTCACTATCATCATTCACATATGATATGATGGGGAGGTGAAAATACATTGGGTTCATAGAGGTACCAACTCAATGGTCTTTCTGACCATGAGCGGTCTCCATCTAACCTCAGTGGACTCTGCAACTGACCCACAATCCATTCTGGTACTTCCAGCACCTTCCTTTAATCCAAGATTTTCAGCAGATCCATTCCTAGCAACCAAGCAGGGAAAATAGGCCAGGGCTATATTCTGGAATGCTTAAGCTATTGACAAAACCAAGTGGTTAGAACAAAAAAGGAAAAAGAGAAAAGTTTCTTGATTAGGATACCACAGATTTATAGAATTCTAGAGTTGTAAAAGCTCTCAAGAGCCACCTCCTTCCCTGCCTTCTAATCCCACCTGAGGCTGGAACCTATCATACGACAGCTCCCCCATGGAACCACCTGCCTATGTTGCAGTGGATCCTCAGAGGAGGTGGAGCCCTGGTCCCAAAGAAACTAGATGTGGTCAAGGGTTAGTTACTTTCTAATAATGCTCTCTACACTGTCTTTAGAAAGAAACTTCCTGCATTCCAATGGACCATGGTCTCAGAGAGAGAGGTTTACCTTTTGGTGCTTTGAGACACCTCAAAATTAAGTTGAACTAAGCTGACTCAGGTACAGAATAATCTAGCCCAGTGGATTTAGTGCACTGATTGGCTGAACACAGAACCAGGATGAATGTCAGAGGCATGCCACAGGCATATATTCAAAGGTTAAACGGTGAGCTCTCCCGACTTGGACAACTGCAAAGGTCATAAAAGTTGCTGCTTTCCCATTTCTCCCTGAGAACCTTCCAAATGGGTAACCAATCTATCCAACTGAAATATTTTTGAAGTGGCACTAAACTGGTATGTTTCAGACTGGAGCTATGTGTTGCATTGATTCCTAACTGCGTGGCACTGGGACTACTCTATCAAGCTCAGCATTAATGTGGGCCACAGGGCCACTGAATTGATTATTGTGCTGGCTGCTGGATTATTTCCATTCCCTCTGTGCTCGTTTTACTCTGAATTCTTGGGCTCATCTCCCTCTACCTTAATGGTAAGTGCTACTGTCCACGGCTGGTATACTATCTCCCATCTCTATTTCTCACTCTTACCTGTTATATAGTGGGTTTTAATGCATTATCTTGGAGGACTGGAGACAAACCCCCAACTGGTAAGTAGAGCCATGCATTTATTCTGGTTCCATCTTACTTTGTATTTGTTGTATGTATTTGTTGTATGGTACATGAATCCACAATCTTCAAGTTCCTTTGAGCTTTCCTAACCACTTTTGCTCTATGTTGGTTAATATCTTCTAGGGTCTGATTAACAATCCTGACCTTCTGGACTGCACTCTTTAGTGAAGGGCCCATGACATCACTGGTCACAGAGTGTCATTCACGGTCCAGACTAGAGCGCTGCACAGGAGCCACCACATCGGTTGTTTTGACCATTCCCTTTCTCTCCAGTCAATTTGGAGAATTGAGCCCTAATCACCTCCCTCCACACTGGGAAGTTTAAAGGGACAGGGAGCAAATCTTCTAGACTAAATCATGCACAGGAGATGGTGTCCCTGGGAATAGCCTTCCTCTAGTCTTGTCCTATCTCTCATCAGACCTTTCTCCTTCCCTAATAATTCCACCTGAAGGGCTATATAACAGCTCTTCCAGAAGAAAAGAATAATATCACTCATTCATTCATTCAACAAAGATTTGTAAATGCTTCTAAGTTCTTTGATTTTTGTCTGTAATTTTTCATTTGCTTCTAGTTCAATCTCCTTAAATGAGTTTGTCTTGATCTTGACACTAGCTCACCTTGACTTCTTTGTACCCCAGAACAAGCATTGACAACATCACCCTGCAGGATGAGGGATGTCGCCTGTGGTCATGGCATGGCAGGTACCATGTGACAGATGTAGGGATCTCACACTGCTTGCCTCACCACTAAGTCCTCTGCAGGACTGAGCCTAATGTTTTGCCTTAGAATGGTAACTTTGCTATCAAATGTAAAAACTAAGAATGTAATATACAAATCTTAAATAAAATAATATTTTTATTTTTTGTCATTTCTGTAACAATATCCTACTAAACTAGGCACAATGCCCCATGAAACTTTCACTCCCTCAAACGAAGGAACAGTTCAGTATCAGCCCTATTTCATTTTCTGGCCTCAAACTCAAGTTATACACCATATTAACTGCAAACAGCAGGGTCTTAATCATTCTTAGTTGCCAAATAGCCTAGCAAATTACATATTGTATTGGATCTGGGTACTGAAAGAGGAAATAAATGCCTGTGTTTATGTGGAAAATATGACCATATCACATAATTGGGGGTATTTAATTTTCTTCATGAATATATAATTTCCACAATGAGAATGATGGGTATTGCTTGAGAATTCTTTAGGAAAAAAAAAAAAAAAGAATAACAGATTTCCCAAAAGTGTTAGAAACTGATCAGTGATTAGAGGCAATTGCTTTTATTAACACCAAAATAGAGCAAAATAATCAAGGTATTCATTTCTTTTCAACCATTTTGTTCCCATATGGTATTTCCATTAAAGCAGCCTAAAGTTACTTAACATTCAAATCTGCATTGTGGGGAGAGCCATACTCCTAGGCAAGACCAGCCCAATGGTGAGGCATATGGGAGATTCACTCCTTTTCTCTGAGCAGATGGAGACAAAGCATGTCATAGAAATAATGTGTTTTGTCTATGGAAGGAGGATGCTGGCTGCTTTGTTCTTAGATGACATTGCTTGCCAAGCCTTCTGCTCAGGTTAGAACTTGTACATGTGGGGTTTCCACTGACTTTGCTTCTTTTGAAAAGGGTTTCCACAGTAGAGATCCAGAAACACAAAAATACTTGCTTTGCAAAGTTCCAAAAGTCCAAAGGTCATACGTGACCTTTAAATTCTTCCAAAGAGTGCAGTCTTTTCACACTGCAGGTCAATTTTATCTTACAACTTCCACAGAAGAGCGTGAGGCAGGAAGCAGGAGGCCCTCATACAGATGGAATAGTTGAACTCACCTCTTTTAGTCTATTCCAGCTGCTGGAAAAGAAAAAGAAAGAAAGAAACCACCATAGGTTGGGAATCTAGTAAACAACAGACATGTATTTCTCACAATTCTGGAGGCTGGAAGTACAAAAATCAAGGTATCAGCAGGGTGGTTTCTTCTGAGGCCTCTCTGCTTGGTTTGTAGATGGTTTTCTTCCCTGTGAGTCCTCACATTATCCTCGCTCTGTGTGTCTGTCTCCAGATTTCCCCTTTTCATAAGGACACAAATGAGATAGGATCAGGGTCCACCCTCATGACCTCATTTTAACCTGATTGCCTCTTTAAAAACCCTCTCTCCAAATACAGTCATATTCTGAGGTTCTGGGGCTTAGGACTCCAACATAAAAATTTGGTGGGAACAAAATTTAACCTATAAAAACAAAAACTACTTTTTAAATTAGTTTTTATGTAAATATTCTGTGAGTGGATTAAATGATTCATTTATTAAATATAAAAAATGAAAATTACCGTAATTTTGTATCCTTGCTTTGGACTTAAGAATGTTACTGTGGAAGATTAGGAACCAAGATGGCAGAGTAGAAGGATGTGCTCTCACTCCCTCTTGTGAGAACACCAGAATCACAGCTAGCTGCTGAACAATCATTGACAGGAAGACACTGGAACTCACCAAAAATATACCCCACATCCAAAGACAAAGGAGAAGCCACAATGAGAAGGTAGGAGGGGTGTAATCACAGTAAAATCAAACCCCATAACTTCAGGGTGGATGACTCACAGACTGGAGAACACTTATACCACAGAAGTCCACCCACTGGAGTGAAGAGTCTAAGCCTCACATCAGGTTCTCAACCTAGGGGTCCAGCAGCGGGAGGAGGAATTCCTAGAGAATCAGACTTTGAAGGCTAGTGGGATTTGATTGCAGGACTTCAATAGGACTGGGAGAAACAGATACGTCACTCTTGGAGGGCACACACAAAGTAGTGTATGCATCAGGACCCAGGGGAAGGAGCAGTGACCCCAGGGGAAACTGAACCAGACCTACCTGCTAGTGTTGGAGGGTCTCCTGCAGAGGTGGGGGTGGCTGTGGCTCACTGTGGGGACAAAGACACTGGCAGCAGAAGTTCTGGGAAGTAATCCATGGCGTGAGCTCTCCCAGAGTCTGCCATTAGCCCCACCAATGAGCCCAGGTAGGCTCCAGCCCCACCCATCAGAAGTCAAGTGGATTAAAGTTTTACTGAGCTCTGCCCACCAGGGCAACAGTCAGCTCTACCCACCACCAGTCCCTCCCATCAGAAAACTTGCACAAGCCTCTTAGGTAGCCTCATCCACCAGAGGGTAGACAGCAGAAGCAAGAAGAACTACAATCCTGCAGCCTCTGGAACAAAAACCACATTCACAGAAAGAAAGACAAGATGAAAAGGCAGAGGGCTATGTACCAGATGAAGGAACAAGATAAAACCCTAGAAAAACAACTAAATGAAGTGGAGATAGGCAACCTTCCAGAAAAATAATTCAGAATAATGATAGTGAAGTTGATTCAGGACTTCGGAAAAAGAATGGAGGCAAAGATCGAGAAGATGCAAGAAATGTTTAACAAAGAACTAGAAGAATTAAAGAAGAAACAAACAGAGATGAACAATACAATAACTGAAATGAAAACTACACTTGAAGGAATCAATAGCAGAATAATTGAGTCAGAAGAATGGATAAGTGACCTGGAAGACAGAATGGTGGAATTCACTGCTGCGGGACAGAATAAAGAAAAAAGAATGAAAAGAAATGAAGAAAGCTTAAGAGATTTCTGGGACAACATTAAATGCAACAACAGTCACATTATAGGGGTCCCAGAAGGAGAAGAGAGAGAGAAAGGACCCGAGAAAATATTTGAAGATATTATAGTTGAAAACTTCCCTAACATGGGAAAGGAAATAGCCACCCAAGTCCAGGAAGCACAGAGAGTCCCATACAGGATAAACCCAAGGAGAGACATGCCGAGACACATAGTAATCAAATTAGCAAAAATTAAAGGTGAAGAAAAATTATTGAAAGGAGTGAGGGAAAAATGACAAATAACATACAAGGGAACTCCCATAAGGTTAACAGCTGATTTCTCAGCAGAAACTTTACAAGCCAGAAGGGAGTTGCATGATACACTTAAAGTGATGAAAGGGAAGAACCTACAACCAAGATTACTCTACCCGGCAAGGATGTCATTCAGATTCGATGGAGAAATCAAAAGTTTTACAGACAAGCAAAAGCTAAGAGAATTCAGCACCACCAAACCAGCTTTACAACAAATGCTAAAGGAAATTCTCTAAGTGGGAAACACAAGAGAGGAAAAGGACCTATAAAAACAAACCCAAAACAATTAATAAAATGGTCATAGGAACATACATATTGATAATTACCTTAAATGTAAATGGATTAAATATCCCAGCCAAAAGACACGGGCTTGCTGAATGGATACAAAAACAAGACCCATCTATATGCTGTCTACAAGAGACCTACATCAGATCTAGGGCCACATATAGACTGAAAGTGAGGGGATGGAAAAAGATATTCCATGCAAATGGAAATCAAAAGAAAGCTGGAGTAGCAATACTCATATCAGATAAAAATAGACTTTAAAATAAAGAATGTTACAAGAGACAAGGAAGGACATTACATAATGATCAAGGGATCAATCCAAGAAGATATAACAATTATAAATATATATGCACCCAACAGAAGAGCACCTCAATACATAAGGCAAATGCTAACAGCTATAAAAGAGGAAATCAACAGTAACACAATAATGGTGGGGGACATGAACACCTCACTTACACCAATGGACAAATCATCCAAAATGAAAGTAAATAAGGAAACAGAAGCTTTAAATGACACAGTAGGCCAGATAGATTTAATTGATATTTATAGCACATTCCACCCAAAAACAGCAGATTACACTTTCTTCTCAAGTGTGCATGGAACATTCTCCAGGATAGTTCACATCTTGGGTCACAAATTAAGCCTCAGTAAATTTAAGAAAAGTGAAATAATATCAAGCATCTTTTCTGACCACAATGCTATGAGATTAGAAATGAATTACAGGGAAAAAAAATGTAAAAAACCCACAAACACATGGAGGCTAAACAATACATTACTAAATAACCAAGGGGTCACTGAAGAAATCAAAGAGGAAATCAAAAAATCCCTAGAGACAAATGATAATGAAAACATGATGATCCAAAATCTATGGGATGTAGAAAAAGGCATTCTAAGAGGGAAGTTTATAGCTATACAAGCCTACCTCAAGAAACAAGAAAAATGTCAAATAAACAATCTAACCTTACACCTAAAGGAACTAGAGAAAGAAGAACAAACAAAACTCAAATTTAGCAGAAGGAAAGAAATCATAAGGATCAGAGCAGAAATAAATGAAATAGAAACAAAGAAAACAATAGCAAAAATCAATAAAACTAAAAGCTCGTTCTTTGAGAAGATAAACAAACTTGATAAACCATTAGTCAGACTCATCAAGAAAAAGAGGGAGAGGACTCAAATCAATAAAATTAGAAATGAAAAGGAAGTTACAACAGACACCACAGAAATACAAAGCATCCTAAGAGACTACTACAAGCAACTCTATGCCAATAAAATGGACAACCTGGAAGAAATGGACAAATTCTTAGAAAGGTATAACCTTCAAAGACTGAACCAGGAAGAAATAGAAAATATGAACACACAAATCACAAGAAATGAAATTGAAACTGTGATTAAAAATCTTCCAACAAACAAAAGCCCAGGACCAGATGGCTTCACAGGCGAATTCTATCAAACATTTAGAGAAGAGCTAACACCCATCCTTTTCAAAATATTCTTAAAAATTGCAGAGGAAGAAACATGTCCAAACTCATTCTATGAGGCCACCATCACCCTGATACCCAAACCAGACAAAGATACTACAAAAGAAAAAAAAAATTACAGACCAATATCACTGATGAATATAGATGTAAAAATCCTCAACAAAATACTAGCAAACAGAATCCAACAACACATTAAAAGGATCATATACCATGATCAAGTGGGATTTAACCCAGGGATGCAAGGATTCTTCAATATACATAAATAAATCAATGTGATAAACAATATTAACAAACTGAAGAAGAAAAACCATATGATTATCTCAATAGATGCTGAAAAAGCTTTTGACAAAATTCAACACCCATTTATGATAAAAAAATCTCCAGAAAGTGGGCATAGAGGGAACCTAGCTCAACATAATAAAGGCCATATATGACAAACCCACAGCAAACATCATTCTCAATGGTGAGAAACTGGAAGCATTTCCTCTAAGATCAGGAACAAGACAAGGATGTCCACTCTTGCCAGCATTATTCAACATAGTTTTAGAAGTCCTAGCCATGGCAATCAGAGAAGAAAAAGAAATAAAAGGAATACAAAGTGGAAAAAAGAAGTAAAACTGTCACTATTTGCAGATGAAATGATACTTTAAATAGAGAATCCTAGGGGCTTCCCTGGTGGTGCAGTGGTTGAGAGTCCGCCTGCCAATGCAGGGGATGTGGGTTCGTGCCCCAGTCTGGGAAGATCCTACATGCCACGGAGCAGCTGGGCCTGTGAGCCATGGCCACTGAGCCTGCGCTTCCGGAGCCTGTGCTCCACAACGGGAGAGGCTACAACAGTGAGAGGCCCGCGTACCGCAAAAAAACAAACAAACAAACAAAAAAAAAAAACAAGAGAGAGAATCCTAAATATGCCACCAGGAAACTACTAGAGCTAATCAATGAATTTGGTAAAGTTGCAGGATACAAAATTAATGCACAGAAATCTCTTGCATTCCTATACACTAATGATGAAAAATCTGAAAGAGAAATTAAGGAAACACTCCCATTTACCATTGCAACAAAAAGAATAAAATACCTAAGAATAAACCTACCTATGGAGACAAATGACCTGTATGCAGAAAACTATAAGACACTGATGAAAGAAATTAAAGATGATACCAACAGATGGAGAGATATACCATGTTCTTGTATTGGAAGAATCAATATTATGAAAATGACTATACTACCCAAAGCAATCTACAGATTCAATGCAATCCCTATCAAATTACCAATGGCATTTTTTATGGAACTAGAACAAAAAATCTTAAAATTTGTATGGAGAAACAAAAGACCCCAAATATCCAAAGTAGTCTTGAGGAAAAAAAACGGAGCTGGAGGAATCAGACTCCCTGATTTCAGACTATACTACAAAGCTACAGTAATCAAGGCAATATGGTACTGGCTACAAAAGAGAAACATACATCAATGGAACAAGATAGAAAGCCCAGAGACAAACCCACACACCTATGGTCAAGTAATCTATGACAAAGGAGGCAAGGATATACAATGGAGAAAAGACAGTCTCTTCAATAGGTGGTGCTGGGAAAATTGGACAGCTACATGTAAAAGACTGAAATTAGAACACTCTCTAACATCATACACAAAAATAAACTCAAAATGGATTAGAGACCTAAATGTAAGACCAGACACTATAAAACTCTTAGAGGAAAACATAGGAAGAACACTCTTTGACATAAATCACAGCAAGATCTTTTTTGATCCACCTCCTTGAGTAATGGAAATAAAAACAAAAATAAACAAATGGGACCTAATGAAACTTCAAAGCTTTTGTGCAGCAAAGGAAACCATAAACAAGACAAAAAGACAACCCTCAGAATGGGAGAAAATATTTGCAAATGAATCAATTGACAAAGGATTAATCTCCAAAATATATAAATAGCCCATGCAGCTCAATAATAATAAAAACAAACAACCCAATCCAAAAGTGGGTAGAAGACCTAAGTAGACATTTCTCCAAAGAAGACATACAGATGGCCAAGAAGCACATGAAAACCTGCTCAACATCACTAATTAGAGAAATAGAAATCAAAACTACAATGAAGTATCACCTCACTCCAGTTAGAATGGGCATCATCAGAAAATCTACAAACAACAAATGCTAGAGAGGGTATGGAGAAAAGGGAACCCTCTTGCACTGTTGGTGGGAATGTAAATTGATACAGACACTATGGAGAACTGTATGGAGGTTCCTTAAGAAACTAAAAATAGAATTATCATATGACCCAGCGAACCTACTACCGGGCATATACCCAGAAAATACCATAATTCAAAAAGACACATGTACCCCAATATTCATTGCAGCACTGTTTACAACAGCCAGGTCATGGAAGCAACCTAAATGCCCATCGACAGACAAATGGATAAAGGTGATGTGGTACATATATACAATGGAATATTACTCAGCCATAAAAAGGAATGAAATTGGGTCATTTGTAGAGATGTGGATGGATCTAGAGACTGTCATACAGAGTGAAGTAAGTCAGAAAGAGAAAAACAAATATTGTATATTAAGACATATATATGGAACCTAGAAAAGTGGTACAGATGAACCCGTTTGCAGGGCAGAAATTGATGTAGAGAACAGATGTATGGACACCAAGGGGGGAAAGCCACGGGGGGGTGGGGATGGTGATGTGATGAACTAGGCGATTGGGATTGACATATATACACTGATGTGTATAAAATTGATGACTAATAAGAACCTGCTGTATAAAAAAAATAAATTCAAAAACATTTAAAAAATTTTTTAAAAAAAGGCACTGTGCTGTTTCTTCAGAGTTCAAAATTCTCATAGGTTCTAGGCTTTGTTAGCACACAAGATGCCTTTAGTTTACATTGGGCATAGGAGCACACGTCCTGCATTCCTGAGCATTTGTGACTGGTGGAAATGAAAACGTGCTTGATTTAGTACATGGCTGTTTTGGCGTGTTCAGGAACCTGCTCATCATCTGCCCTTGACTTGATAAAACCTCCCAGGGGAGCTGCACTGCACAAAGGCAGGGGTGGGGTCCAGACCCAGGTTCACGTCTTGTCTTAAACAAACTACAGCATGGGCTAACTTTGGATCCATGACTTACCCCATGTGGGATGCAGGTTTCTCCCTGAGCTCCCTATGATAATTTCAAGAGCTAACCTGTAAAGTTTCTGAGACAGAGGACACATTTGACAAGATCTAATCTCTAGCCTCATGTCTCAGTGAGTGGAATAATAACAGGTACCTTTCATTGGGTCTGCTAGTTCCCCGGGGCTTTATATGCATTATCATATATAATCATTGCAATCATCCAGCAAGATATATATTATTACACTGTTATATATGAGGAAACTTAGTCTCAAAGAGATAACATATAATAGTTCTTTTTTACAAATGGAGGTGGAATTTGAACCCTGGTTTATAAGATTCATGGCCTTTCCAAACAGACTACCTTAACCTGGAACCAGTTTTTTTGTTTGCAAATTCCCTTTCTGTTTTTCTCCCACATTATGTATTTCTAAAACTTAGTCAAAATTGGTAAAAATTTAAGGGATTGCTATCTATTACTAGAGATTGTGTAGGTAAATTATACTGCTAGACATTATAGGATAAGTACCCTTTAAATGCAACACACATGCACACACACACACACACACACACTCACACACTCACACACATTTAGACAAGCTTACAGTACAGAGAGTTGATTTCCATATGTGATCAGGACAGCTACTTAGAGAGAAAACGTTTGAGCAGATCCTGGACAATATTTATATAGTAGGAATTTGGAACCACGGGTGGGTATAGAAGTAGATTTCAAACAGAAGAAATGATGTAGATAACAATGTCACTATTTAAATCCACCTCATGGTCTGCAGGTAAAAAGGAGATTTGGGTCAATTTGTGCGACTTTTGAACACAAAACAATAGCACAAATTTGGGGTTTGATGAGCCTCCAGGGGTCCTATATCTACTCTCACCAATACGTTCACCTTTCAACTCCCTTGTCACCTACTGTACCTGCCCACCTCCCATTACTGTCATAGCACTTAGTATGATAGTGTTCCCACAAGTTAATAGATGAAAACACCCCTTCATTTGAGATATCCAGACCCTCTACTAAACAGCTATTTTATTCAACTATGTGGACCGGAAAGTGAAGGAGCCTCTGAAGTTACAATTTTATAACTAAAATACAAGTCTCAATCAGCTATACCATGCCAGGAAATGTGCTAGCATTTTCACATAGTGTGTCTTAAATCCTTTCAACAAACCCAGAGGCAAATTTTATCATCTTCTATTAGATTGTAAAATCTGCTTAGAGATGTTGTTTAATGATATAAAAGCTTGGCAAAGGTACACACAAATTCTCAACTTTCTTTAAGCAGGGCAGGTGTTGGAAGCATAAACATAAGCATAACATATCCTCATGCCAGACATCCACCTCTGACTTGAGCACTTAGAATTTTGTCAGTAGGTTATAGAATAATATAGAAAGAGAAAGCATGTTATATTTTTTAAATATGCTAAAACCGGGGGGCCCAGGGTTTCTCCAAAATGCATCCATGTACCCGTTGTTGTTTTTTTTTTCTTTATCTTTCGTCTATCCATATTTTCCTCCTAGGTGCTTTCATCCATTTCTCATCAACTTCTATGGCTTCAAATAATAGATACAGACTGTAAACTCCCAAGTTTATAATACTAAATTCTGAACAAAGTCTTCCTGCTTCTGATAAGATGAAAGACAGTCCAGTCAAGAGTGCTGCTTCCTGGTTTTAACTGGTCCTGTGAATACGATGTGAGTGTCGTCAGCGGTGTCTGGGGCAGATGGAAAATGAGGCCATTATGAAGCCTCCTCATTACTCCTTGTCAGTGCTGAGTTCCATTAGGAAAATTAATATATTGACTGTTTCTCTTGAGATAAATCCCAAGAAAATGACCCATGCAAAAGCAGGTTTCAGAATGTCTAATATTTATGATATATCTGATGGTAGTTTTGGAATATCTGGTGTCCAAGAATCCAGGAGTCTCTGTAACCTTGACAACCCAATCCTGATTTGCTGGCATTAATGCCAGCTCTCCTGTCAGAAAGCTCCCTAACAAGCAGGGGTGGAGTTTGTCCACAAGAGAATACTTTATAGTTGCATAACTGCCACCAAAGCCTCATTTATCATTTTAATAAACTTTCCAAGAGAGAGGAAGGATTTCCCTAGATCCTCTTTATCTTTGGCATGGAAGCATAATGGGTAATCAAGTATGGATCAGTGTTAGGCCCGTGTTAATCCCTCTTAATCCCCATGTGAATATTTTATTTTTATTAATAATCACACTAAAACCGCTGAGCATTGTTTTTCTTAATGATGTGTTTGTTTAGAGGAGGAAAGCCTAGTCAAATAATAAAAGTTTAAACCCAAAGTGCAGGTCGAATAAACAGAGCAGATCATGAGAAAACCAAATATACAGACGTCCACATATTCTGAAAAATGTAATCTTAATCTTGTAAGAATCTGAAGGAGGAAAAAGGGATTGAGTCCTTACTGAGTCTCTGTGATAGGTCAGATGCCTTGTACATGTGACTTTATTTCATGCTACAATGTCACAGGGTACATTTTAGCTTCTGAATGGTAAGGTAAAGAAGCTCAGGCTCAGAGCACTGCCAAATTGCCATGTCAGATCTGAACGTAGGTATAATGCTTCAGCCTATGGTCTCTCCATTGTGCTGTACTGCTTTTTCCGGGAAGGGTAAAGAATAATTTTATTTCCCAGTTATGAATGTAATTTTCTTTCCATAACTTCTCCTCCCTGCCTCACCTTCCCAAACCTTCTGTCCTGCCTGAAATGAATCATAATCTGTATTCCTATGAAACTATGTCTACCAGGATTCCCAGATCTCCTACTAATATCCAGACCAATGAAAATTGCTTAAATATGTCAGAAAACTGGACTGAAAAATGCAAAGTATGGTTCCTGAAAACTCTGAGCTTCCCTTATTATGGAGCCATGGGAGAAAATCTCTGGTACCCAAAGTAGACTTCTTTGAAAAATTAAGGAGGTGGGTGTCCTGGGAGGGAAACTCACCAGCCTCAGTTTCTCATGGTGGCCAATGAGCTGGTTATTCCACCTTCCCTTTTGGCCTCCAATGGCTGGGACCACTCTTTAGGGAGCCCCTAGAGATTTATATTCTCCTTGTTTGCATTGAATACAAAAGTAACAGCCAAATTTAGGAAACTGAGAATCTGTGGCCAGAAGCCAGAAAAACAAAGCAATCAAGCTTAAGAAGAATGAGAAGAATTGGAGAAGAAACAGTGGAGGAGCAACAGGAGGGAATGACATGAATGAAGCAAGTGGTTGCATAAATAGAAGACCCTGGACCACTCTGCAATTGTTGGCTGGAGCTTGTGCAGTGAGTGCCCGACTCCTAGGAGGCCCTCAGTAAAGAGTAGTTGATCAACAGAGGTTCAGACAGTGAGACAGTGAAGCCAAGAGAACAAGAAAGGTGCTATTGCAGAGAGAAAAATGGTGGACCAGAAAAGCTCTTTCAATGATTGAGTCTCTACCCCATGCGGGACATTGACTCCTGTTCCCTGGGAGCCTGGGTCTGGGCTGTGAGGCGCTCTCTGAGACTCAAGTGTTGGCTAGATCTGCATTTCCTTTGTAAATGAAATTCTCACACTGTTTCAATACTGTCAATAACACCAGCACCTTAGCCTCTGACAAATGGGACCAGGTCTACTACACTACAATGAAATCTTGTGTGCTGTGATTTCCCATTTCCCACCCTGCGGTTAAGAGAATGTTGGTACTTTAGCTGTGAACTACTATGTCAGATGGCTCCCTGCCTCGAACGCTATTGCCAGGCATCATGGAGACAAGTGCTCTACCCTCCTCTGGGTTTCCATGGAGCTCTGTGTGCTTGTCTTTGGCATTGAAGGGCCTCCTTTCATACAATATAAGTTTGATTATGTAGTTGGCCACTGCCATTGAGAGCCGCATTTCATGGGGCTAGAAAAATAAATTGACAAAAGGAAGAGTCACATATTTCCTTGCTGGTAATGAATATTGCAAAACCAAGAGAAGAAGAAAGAAAATGACCCTTTGTCCTGCCAACCAAGAAAAAATTGCTAGTTTCTAAGCAACATTTGTCATCATTTAATTAATAAACATTTCTCATTGAACGTACCATCCTTTCCTAGTTATTCTTCATAACAACACCCTGATGTAAGTCACCATCATCATTTTCACTCTACAAGTGAGGAAGTTAATTTCTTCGCTGCCTCTTCCTAACAAAAACAGACAAAGGGTCTTCCTCCCAGCCTTGCCGTTCTGTTCCCTGATGCTGCTGAAACCTCATCTCAGCAACTGGGGATAAAGTCTTAGCTGAGAGGCAAGCATGCGAAGACAAAAGAAGGCCAAGGTCATCCTGACATCACTGCTTTCTGAGGAAGCCCAGTGTATACACATGAGAAGAATGTGGCCTAGACATAATCTAGAAAGGCTTTCTGAGACAAATGCTCATCCCAGGCACTATTGTCACTTGTCTGCCTTGAAATGTGTCCTTCATTTTAAGCTCCTGTAAGTCTAAGGAACAAAGGGAAAGGCTCATTCAGCTGGCAGGGGAAGATCCCGCAAACATTAATATTTTCCTGGAATATTTCTTGTTTACTGCCAGAAGAGAACTTTAGTTCAACAGGACTTAGCTAATTCTGAATTTGGGACTTTTTTAGTAGTTAGCCTTTTGTAGTCACTATTTTAATGGAAGTTTGAATGCATATCACAATGTAACACATTGGGGTGTTTAAGTATGCGTTAGCACATTTTAAATATACACATATGCCCATCATAAAAAGCTGTGAGAAAGTCATGTAACAGAAAATGGAATAAGATAAACAGAGAAAAAGAGTCTTTACAGATGTACAAAAAAGTCTTTTCTGTATAGACTTCTTTAGGCAGTTAAAAGCAATTGGCTTTGGATAGGGCTACTCCCCTTGATATTTATCCTTGAGTCTAAGTTGATGATATGCTTACCAGACCAATTCTCCACTTAAATCATCCTGATGTCTGGGCCTGCAAAGGTTGACACAGGACTTAGCAAAAACTATAAAACCAATACCTCATGGGTCTATAACCAAAGATGGACTCAAAAACAGAAACAGACCACAGAGGTGAAATACAAGAAGGTGTTTTAAGACATTAAAAGGAGAGTTCTTTCCCTTTTTCTTCTCTTTTCCTGGTTTGTTTTGGTGATTTATGTTTTTTCTCTCCAGGCAGGAGGATTTAGCATTTATAGAGGGAGACCAATTTAATGTTCATGAAAAGTTCTGAATAGGCTAGCACAGACAATGTGTGTCTCTATGGTAAGAAGCATATATATCATCACAAGGGCAGTAACCAGCTTACTTCCCCTGATTTTTTTTTAACATCTTTATTGGAGTATAATTGCTTTACAATGGTGTGTTAGTTTCTGCTTAATAACAAAGTGAATAAGCTATACATATACATATATCCCCATATCTCCTTCCTCTTGTGTCTCCCTCCGACCCTCCCTAACCCACCCCTCTAAGGTGGTCACAAAGCACTGAGCTGATCTCCCTGTGCTATGCGGCTGCTTCCCACTAGCTATCTATTTTACATTTAGTAGTATATATAAGTCCATGTCACTCTCTCACTTCATCCCAGCTTACCCTTCCCCCTCCCCATGTCCTCAAGTCCATTCTCTACATCTGCGCCTTTTTTCCTGTCCTGCCACAAGGTTCTTCATAACCATTTCTTTTTCTTTCTTTTTTTTAGATTCCATATATATGTGTTAGCATACAGTATTTGTTTTTCTCTTTCTGACTTACTTCACTCTCTATGATAGACTCCAGGTCCATCCACCTCAATACAAATAGTTCAATTTTGTTTCTTTTTATGGTTGAGTAATATTTCACTGTATATATGTGCCACATCTTCTTTATCCATTCATCTGTCGATGGACACTTGGTTGCTTCCATGTCCTGGCTATTGTAAACAGTGCTGCAATGAACATTGTGGTACATGACTCTTTGAATTATGGTTTTCTCAGGGTATATGCCCAGTAGTGGGATTGCTGGGTCGTATGGTAGTTCTATTTTTAGTTTTTTTAAGGAACCTCCGTACTTTTCTCCATAGTGGCTGTATCAATTTACATTCCTAGAAACAGTGCAAGATGGTTCCCTTTTCTCAACACCCTCTCCAGCATTTATTGTTTGTAGATTTTTTGATGATGGCCATTCTAACTGGTTTGAGGTGATACCTCATTGTAGCTCTGATTCGAATTTCTCTAATGATTAGTGATGTTGAGCATTCTTTCATGTGTTTGTTGGCAATCAGTATATCTTATATGGAGAAATGTCTATTTAGGTCTTCTGCCCATTTTTAGATTGGGTTGTTTGTTTTTTTGATATTTAGCTTCAAGAGTTGCTTGTAAATTTTGGAAATTAATCCTTTGTCAGATTCAATGCACTCCCTATCAAACTACCAATGGCATTTTTCACAAAACTAGAAGAAAAATCTCACAATTTGTATGGAAACACAAAAGACCCCGAATAATGAAAGCAATCTTGAGAAATAAAAATGGAGCTGGAGGAATCAGACTCCTGGACTTCAGACTATACTACAAAGCTACAGTAATCAAGACACTATGGTACTGGCACAAAAACAGACATATAGATCAATGGAACAGGATAGAAAGCCCAGAGATAAACCCATGCACATATGGTCACCTTATGTTTGATAAAGGAAGCAAGAATATACAATGGAGAAAAAATACCCTCTTCAATAAGTGGTGCTGGGGAAACTGGACAGCAACATGTAAAAGAATGAAATTAGAACACTCCCTAACACCACACCCAAAATTAAACTCAAAATGGATTAAAGACCTAAAGGTAAGGCCAGAGACTATCAAACTCTTAGATGAATACATAGGAAGAACACTCTATGACTTAAATCACAGCAAGATCCTTTTTGACCCACCTCCTAGAGAAATGGAAATAAAAACAAAAATAAATAAATGGGACCTAATGAAACTTAAAATCTTGTGCACAGCAAAGGAAATCATAAACAAGATGAAAAGACAACCCTCAGAATGGGAGAAAATATTTGCAAATGAAGCAACTTCCCCTGATCTTTGCAAGGACTTGAATGAGCTGTGAAAGGCCTTCATCTTCCATGAGTATTTCATGTCTCAATCTGGAGAGTTGTGGCGAGATTACTCTGTTCTCAGACATGGAAGCTCCACTGACTGTGGAGGTGGGAAGTCAAATCCAGATGCCTTCAGAATATTGGACCACTTTCACCTTTCAGACCAAGATCTGGGCTTGACAGTTAGCTACCAAATTGAGCCTGCACAATTTGCCTTTATTATTAATTCTATCATTTATTTATTTAAAGAAAACAATTGATCAGATCCTTTAATGTTCCTAATTCTGTGCTGAGCAACAATACAAAAAGTGGAACAATGTAAATGTTCTAAAAATGTTTCGTGGATAATTAAATGAATGAATTATATAATATGTTATTATTATGGAAGTATGTATTTAGTACTTATTTTATGCAAAATATTAAGTAGATGCTAAAGTAATATTGAGAGACACAGTTTACATGTTCTGACCTTGAATTCCTCACAATTTAGTGTAGATAGATGACACAGATAAAGCAGAATAAACTCTGTGAATTAATAAAAGTCCAAGAAAAATGTGGTGTGAGTAGTAAGAAAGTTATCATTAATTGCAACCAGGAGGATTGGGTAGAAGAATGTCAGGTTTTAATCACAAGATAACATGTGAAATTGGAGGGCATTCCTTGTGAAAGGAATTGAATAAACAAAGGAGGGAATTAAAAGGCATCAACAGAATTCCCTGCTAATCATTGAACACTTCTAGAATGTCTGGCATTGAACCATGAACTTTACATGTATGATCTCATTTGTAAATAAATAAATAAGGTAAGTTCTTTTATTATCTCTATTTTACAGATGAGGAAACTGGGACTCAAAAGGGTCAATCCTTTGCCCAAGTAATTACTAAACCTGGAAGCAAATCCAAACCTTTCTGAAAGCTAGAAAAGCCCCAGAAGGGAGTAAGAGATTCTCTGGCAGCTGGGTACATTGAAGAGAAGAAAAGAAGGATGTTCTTGTGTTCAAGACACTTCTGGTACAACTGAGGAATGTACACATGATGGATAACTAACTGTACAGGGCAGTAATAATAAGTGGCAAATAAACAAATAGGTAAGCCAGATTATACTTCACCAGTGCACCGAGACAGGAGGCCAAGAACAGTGGCAGGGGTAGGAGACTGGGGGAACTACGAAGTCAGTCTGCCTTTGCATAGTCAGGGAAACTTGGAGCAAGTCACTTGATTCTTTTGGTCTCTCTGCTACTCTCAAATGAGGAAAATTTCTCCAGATCATTTCAATTCGAAATTCTGAGTCTAAAAATATTAATGTGGGTTGGAAAAGAAAAAGAAAGGTACAAGGGAAAATGCAGCATATGATAATATTTGAGGATAGACAAAGGGATAAAGAATAGAATATAAAGCACCAAGAGGGTAGAGTGTGTGCAAAATCTCACACTCTCTTCCTTCTGCCTCCCAAGCACTCTTCCTTAGACTCCTCAGTATAATTTTTTTGAACTACTGATTGTCAGTCTCCCCAACTGGGCTGTCAGTCTGCTTGGGTAAAGACTGTGTCTGTTTTTCTTACCTTTGTACTTTCAGTGCCTAGAACAAAAGCTACAAGAAATACCTCAGGCACTTAAAAAATTGTCAATGGAATTAAAAAAAAGCAATAATTATGTTAGTTTTGATTGAATGTAAATTGACAGCTAGAAGATTAGCTATCTGATGATTCAGTCATGCAGGGATATTATAGGGTAAAAATGCAGTTCATTTAATGAGAAGAATTCTGGAAGAGAAGACTTGTAGTATCAGTAGGGTTAGGGTTAGGGTTAGGAATCCAGGAAAATAATAAAGTCCTTTACCAGGCAATCAAGAGATTGGTTGGAAGAAGTGTTTTGCAACTTTTTGAAGGGTTGCAGAATTCTGTCTACCCAAACTAGTTAAAGTTGAAAAAAATTCTGAATTAATTAATGAGATTGCAATATCAACTCAGAGGTAAAATTAGAAAGAAAAAAAAATATAAAAAGAAAGAGAGAGAGAAGAAAGGGAAGAGTTCCACTGTGAGTTACTGCTGCTGATTTCTGCCTTCAGTGGAAAGAGGTAAGCAAAGTTGCTCTCAGTGTCACAGGGCAGAGGCAACTGTAACATGGTAAAAGAATTCCCAGTCCCTCCTCTGATCTTGTTACTAAACTCTCCGGTGGGTGCGATGTCTCCACAAGTATACCAGGTAACAGCCTCTTCCTCCTCTTTGTGTTTTTTTAGTTTCTCCAAGGTTAATTTTAGAGAATGCTGTTCTAGCATCTATGCCAATTATCCATCTTTTAGAAACCAAAACTCTGTAGCCAGTTTAACATATGCTTAAATGCAGAGTTACCACATGCTATAACAAAAGGCGGAAAAATTCTGCAAATGATAGAAGAGAGATGTGTATTCTTAAAATAGTAGAAATGCTTTTACTTATTCTTGGAATATACATTACAAACTTAAAGATTTTCATTTTAAAATGTTTCAGTAATTGTCCTGAAAAGTGAAAAATTAAAACTTTCTGGATTTCCATCTGGTTCTCCTTTATATCTTCAACTTTTTTTTTTTTCTGAGACTTTCTATTTCTTATTGAAGTTCTATTTTTTCATGTTTTTCAAGCATGTTTGCAATCGGTCATCAAAGTGTTTTAACGATGGCTACTTTAACACCTTGATCAGATAATTCTAACATTGTCTCTTCCTTTTTTTCCCACGTGTACTCATTGTCTTTTTCTCATTCAGTTTGAGATCTTTTAGGTACTTCATATGACCTCTGATTTTTAACTGAAGCCTGGACAGTTTAGATGTTATATTGTGATATTCTGGATCTTATTTAATCCTTCTGTTTTAGCAAAACCTAAAATACATCAGTGACAAATAGGAGCATGTTATACTGGTTAAAAAAAAAAAAAAGAAGTTATAACTGCTAAGAACATATATGCCTCAAACAATATAGACTTAAATTTATAAAGTGACAACAGAAATTTATAGAGAAATAAATATATCTATAATTTTATTTAAATATTTTAACATATGCTTCTCACAAATTGATCAGGAATAAAAATATAAGGAGAGTTTAAATGATTTAAATAATCAAATTTCAAGTCATTAGACCTTTATAAATTAAAAAAATATATATATGTCTATTACACAGGCAACATGCTATGGGCATAATACAATAAAATTAAGAGAACAAGAGCAGAGAATAGTGTTTCAGATACTGTTTCCTGTCCACCAAAATTTGTTTTTCCCTTCTTCCTGTACACATGATTACATTTCACTTTCCAATCTCCTCTGTAGATATATATGGAAAAGATTAAATTTTCAATAAAATTTAAACATATATGATGTATACCACTATGACCCTTGTGACTTACTACTGTAAATTTATATCTCTTTCATGTTCTCTCCCTTTTAGTTTTTTCAGTTGAATGCAACCCAGATGTGGGAAACCTGGATATAGAGACAACCCAGGTTCAATCATGTGAATGAGAGTATTGCCATCCTGGATGCTGGAAGGGAGACTTGGACCACATGCAGGTGACTTCCTGCAACACACAAAATAAAACCCAACCTCCCAGCCTAAGATGTCCACCTTGCTACTATGTAAGAGAAAAATAAATTCACTATTCTTAAAACCACTGTATCTTTGAGACATTTTGTTATAAAAATAGCCTCACCCTAATAGATATAACAAAAAATCTAATATATAGCCAGTAATTTAAAACATCAATAATGTATTATGATCTAGTAGAGTTTATTCCAGTAATAATACAAGGTTTGACCAATCTGTGTAATTTACAATCTTAACAGAATATAAAAGAGAAAAATATGATTATAACCATTGATGTAAAAAAAAAATGTTTGACAAAATCCACGCCCTCTTAAGAAACAGGAATAGAAAATTCCTCAAATTGGTAAAGGGCAAGAACAAAGAACCTATAAATAACAACATCCTTAATGTTAAAGACTGGACACATTCTTCCAAAAATCAGGAACAAGGAAAGGATGTCTGCTATGAACACTTTTATTCAACGTGGTACTGGAAGACCTAGTAAATACAATAAAACAAGAAAAAAAGGCAAGCATAATTGTTTTCAATATTTCAACAGAAGACATGATTGTGAACATAAAAGGGACCTCTTCTGGGTCACAGTCTTCTCGCTGTGTCCTCACCATGTGAAAGGCGTAATGGGGTTCTGAGGTCTCTTTTATAAGAGCAGTAACTCCATTCATGAGGGCTCCACCTTCATGACATAATCACTTCCCAAAGGCCTCACCTCCTACTACCATCACATTGGGGATTATGATGGCAACATAGGAATTTGAGGGGTATACAAACATTCAGACCAGAGCAATAGCCCCTCTTGTTCTGTGTCTAGGGCTCTGACACTGAATCCATCCATGAGCTTTGGAATCAAATTTATATGACTTTGCATTTGCTTTACAGCCTAACAGTTTTGCGGTTCTAAGTTACTTAGCCCTGCAATGGGCTCCTGCAACATCACTTCTAAGGTGGAATAAGAATGCTCACCTCAAAGTGTTTTTGAGGGACTTGAGAAATGACATATAAACTGCCTGCCATACAGCATGTGCTAAACAAGTAAAAATAGCAAACTCTCCTGAAGCTGTCTGCCTGCCTGCGATCTCCATGTGAGCTTGCCTCTTCTTTTCTTTCTGCACTGCTACACTCACCTGCTGGAAAGACCACAAAGCTTTTTGATCCCTGATGTCACTAATGGTGAATTCCCTTCCACAGGTGCCCTGTCTTTCAGATGGCCTCAACTCCTGACAATTTTCCACTAACCGTGTCACAAAATAACGAGATCTTTCCCTGGAACTCTCACAAGTGTTGTGAGGCTGATGTTTTTTGTCTGTTGGGTTTTTGTTTTCCCTTCCTGCAAAATTCTCTGTATCTGTATCAGAGACTGCCTTTCACCACCACCTCTTCCGCTCCTCTATGGCTTCCTGAGCTGATTGTAATGCGGTTTCCCAAAGTGTTAGGATACATTTCCTTAGTTGGAAGACTTACTTATGA
Source organism: Lagenorhynchus albirostris (assembly GCF_949774975.1). NCBI lineage: Eukaryota > Metazoa > Chordata > Mammalia > Artiodactyla > Delphinidae > Lagenorhynchus > Lagenorhynchus albirostris. The sequence continues at coordinate 85,063,624 of NC_083107.1, read as the reverse complement.
TTAGTGCTCTGTTTTGATGATCATGTAACATTTTGTCACTTAAGAATATTCTAGATCTCATTACCGACACTAATTTGATTTCTCACCTCTCCTGAATCTATGCCCTTTGGTGTGTAATTTGGAGTTCCTCCCATAAAGGTGGAATACATTTTCCTATCGTTTGATTTGGGGCTTTGTCTTGTGCCTTGCTTTGATCAATAGAATAAGAAGGAAGTCACAGTGTGTCAGTACCAAGCTGAGACTTTAAGAAGCCTCATATGGTACGCTTACCCTCTCTCACTTCTGCCATCCCTGTGAGAAGTTCAACACACCTGGGCTGCTCTGCTCATCTCAAAAGGATGAGTAAAAACAATTGGAGACTATTGTAAATAGAGCTGTAATGAACATTTTGGTAAATGACTCTTTTTGAATTATGGTTTTCTCAGGGTATATGCCCAGTAGTGGGATTGCTGGGTCATATGGTAGTTCTATTTGTAGTTTTTTAAGGAACCTCCATACTGTTTTCCATAGTGGCTGTATCAATTTATATTCCCACCAACAGAGCAAGAGGGTTCCCTTTTCTCCACACCGTCTCCAGCATTTGCTGTTTGTAGATTTTTTGATGATGGCCATTCTGACTGGTGTGAGATGATATCTCATTGTAGTTTTGATTTGCATTTCTCCAATGATTAATGATGTTGAGCATTCATTCATGTGTTTGTTGGCAATCTGTCCATCAACAGATGAATGGATAAAGAAGATGTGGCACATACATACAATGGAATATTACTCAGCCATAAAAAGAAATGAAATTGAGTTATTTGTAGTGAGATGGATGGACCTAGAGTCTGTCATACAGAGTGAAGAAAGTCAGAAAGAGAAAAACAAATACCATATGCTAACACATATATATGGAATCTAAAACAAACAAACAAACAAACAAAAAACAACTGGTCATGAAGAACCTAGGGGCAAGACAGGAATAAAGACACAAACTTACTAGAGAATGGACTTGAGGATACAGGGAGGGGGAAGGGTAAGCTGGGACAAAGTGAGAGAGTGGCATGGACATATATACACTACCAAACGTAAAATAGATAGCTAGTGGGAAGCAGCCGCATAGCACAGGGAGATCAGCTCGGTGCTTTGTGACCACCTAGAGGGGTGGGATAGGGAGGGTGGGAGGGAGGGAGACGCAAGAGGGAAGAGATATGGGGACACATGTATATGTATAACTGATTCACTTTGTTATAAAGCAGAAACTAATACACCATTGTAAAGCAATTATACTCCAATAAAGATGTTAAAAAAAACAATTGGAGAAGCACTGCCTCAGCAGAGGCCACCTGCTGTGCCCGTTCTAGATCAGCCATCCTCCAACCAACCCACCAAATCATGACTAATAATACTATGACATGATGTGGTTTTACACCACTTAGTTTTAGGTGGTTTATTTTATAGCAAAAGTTAGCTGGTATAAAGTATTGTGGAGATTCAGCATAACCTGCCAACTACACAGGGATTTTGTACACTTTGCATTTATTATTGTTGATGCTAATTTGGAAGAGAGATATAAATTTTGCAAATATGATTGGGTTTAGTAGGCCAGTGGAATAGCAAGTCTGATTCCAATGGTCCTTTTAAATGAAAAAAGATTTTCCTAAACAGCCAAGTCTTTCTGTCTTGTCTTCTCCCTTTTCTTTCTACTTGTGTCTCCTGTCACACTTTGTTTCAGGAACACGTTGAATGAACATCAGCTGGGGATGCATATTCAGAACAGAATGAGTTCTTGAGGGGCCTCCCTAGAAAACTGATGGTTTACAAAATGCCAACCTGATTGAAGAGCCAAAAGGAGAAATGGACTCATCTGGTATTTGCTGCCATTCTCTATATGATGTGTCTGTGATTGTGGAACAATGAGGAAAATTGCTAAATCTGCGATTTTATTCAGCACACAAGTTTTCTGAGGTGACAGTGATCACCCAGGTTTCAGTATTTTACAGGAACTTGCAATAGAATACATTCAAAGTGAATTCTGAGTGACCAAAAGCTACCTGATAGGAAGAATTCAATTTATGATAAGATTCACCACTTTAAAGTCAATTCTAGGTCTTTTATTATCCAGAGGCTACAGAATGAATCATTTTCTGTGGATTGCAGTAAGTTCATATGCTAGGTACTTACAGGGTTACAACTACTAAGATCCATGGTCTGAAACAATTATTACTAGAGCCACATTTTTTGTCACTCCATGGTACTGTCATGCTCTCAAAATTGGAGTTTCCTTTAATTTTAGGTTTATGTGCCCAAACTTTTAGGCACTCTCCTGCTCGTCAAAATTCAACTCCGATACACATCATCCCTTACCTGTGTACCACATACTTCCCACTTTCACATACGCTACCTATTTTTCAGCCAACTCCTGTAACATTTCTGACACACAACATTATACCAAAGCTGCTCTTGCTATGTGAATCATGGCATGCACGTGGTATACTTCAGCAGAACCTAAGGGAAGTCCCTGAGGGTCACCCCACTCTCCTATCAGCTCTCTACCACACTCAAGCCAAAGTCTGCTGCAAATCAGAGGACATGGAACAGAAGTAGAAAATTTAGTCCTGAGCAAGAAAACTGAATTGATTGAAATTATTTGACTTTATGCTTATTATGTTCTAGGCAATCAGGTAAAATGTCTATTGTGTTACAAGTTAAGTTGTAGATGCTTGAGAACTCTGTACCTACCAAACTCACAATTCCAATGATAATATCCTGGGATCAGTGATATTATATAAGAATGTACATACCGTTAAAGCAGCGTGGAGGAGAGGGGAGCGGAGTGGTCAGGGAAGACCTTAACTTAGGTAATCATCTTCCTCTTTTAAATTGGATAAAATGTGCCTAGAATAGGTTATGTAAATTTCCCGGGGTGACAATGCTAGTTTTTACTAGAACCACTATTTGAAGCCCAGTAGGTTTTAACTAAATAACCATGTTCTTTCCCTTTTACTATGCTGGGGAGAAGTCTAAATACAACCTTTCAAGTTAATATATATTTGACATTTAGATATCTTATATTTTTTTATTAGACTATGCATATAATATATATTTTCAAACTAATAGTGCAAAAGATTATTTTTCCTATATAGGTAAAAAAAATGACATTTCAGACCTCATTTTCCATGAATTTTTTTCACTCATAATTTATTTGCTTTTATCAAGTACTATGCAGAGCTGTCTCTGGACAAGGGGAAAAAAAGGATACCGTTGTCCCCTTAACACCTTCTGAAGAAGACTAATGAAATTAAGTAGTAGTTTATAGCCCAGGGAAGGTTAGTTTTAACTGTGGCACAAAAGAAGACTATTGCAAAGAAAAGGCACCAGTATATATAAATGTCAAAGTCACAGAGCAGTAATTTAAGCAGCACGAGCGTCGTCTCACACAATTTGTACACCGCTGTATCCCTGCAATTCTGTGAATCCACAGGGAGCATTAAACCCAAATGGAGATGGTGAGGCATTTTAAATCAGAATCAAACTCACCGCTTCGGTGAATCGCTTCAGACTTGAATTAAGTCTCTTGTTTAATTAAGATATTAAAATCAAGGAAGCACCAAGAGCCTATGCCTTGTGCATTTAAAAACACTCTCTGAGGTGAAGTGGCCAGGTGTGGACTCACTGACAGAGTGCTAAGATTCAGGCTCACAGGTTCACCGACACTCAGCAGGATACTTGAAGAGGCCATTAATGCCAAGCACTGAGAAACACAGTCTTAAATCCAGACTCTGCAGTTATATTCTGTGGACATATGATAAAGTTAGTGAAACTTGCTGACCCTCCGTGTCCTCACCTAAGAAAGGAATCAGTTATGCCATGTGTTTACCTCACAAGACTGGCACTTGTAGGGACTCAACAGATGGCAGTTGTCCCACGGTGACTGCTTTCCCTCAGGAGGAAAAGATTTCCCTGTTCCATGGTAAAAAAGATTACCATGTTCCTGGACATGCTGTAGAAAGGGGTGAGAGATGCTTATTCATTGGTCGAATAATAATCTCAGAGATGTAGTACCAGTATTTCATGACTTCTTTATAACATAAAAGGAAGGAAAAAAGTAATGTCATCTTCACTGGTATGGTTGAAATTGTTAAAAGATAAACTGAGGCATAGTAACAACTTTAAGAGTTTGAGCAAAAATCAATCTGAACCAATCCCAGTCTAGCAGATAGAAAGGAGTTCCGAGGACCTGTACCGAATGAAAGGCTTTCACAGGCAGAGGGAGTGGGGACGAGGAAATTGCACTGGGCAAAAAAGCAGGTTGGTTCCTGCAAAGTTCCTTTCCTTCAGGGGATGGCTCGGGTCTAGCCGGCAAGTGACCTAACTAGTGTTGATCAGTTGATTCCTGACTGACTGGTTTGAGATTCCATTTCTGGAACAGCTGAAATTGTAATTAAGTCTCTGTTTGGAGATGTGGGACTTTGCAAAAGTAACTCCATTTCAGGCCTGTTTCCTTGTTTTTAGGGAAATGATTAGATTCAGAGAAAGAGAAAAATATCAAAGTACTCAGAATACACACACACACAAACACAGTGATGAACACAAGTCTTAGTGGCTTCTCGGACAAGAGTCATACCCAGTTGATATCTATTGCTACCAAGGGCCAGTTCTGTGTTTTCTTTAAAAGTGACAGATTTTATTTTAGATTCCTTCTAATGGACATTCGTATTCCTAGTGTGTGACAGGGCTAGGATGTGTCCATTACGGAGATACCTCTGGAGTGGCAATTGTTTTCAAGTGAGTAAAGGAAAAGAGCCAAGGGAGCTGTTGGCTAATAACAAGAAGTACATTCCACTCCAGCTACGAGTCCTGAACCAGCAGTAAGTGACCCACCCCTTCAGACGTGTGACCTGAGCCAAGAGCCAGATCTCTGTTCCTGCTAAGCCAGGATCACCAAATGCGCAGGCGAACCAGCCCCATCCTCAGAGGCAGTCCTCCAGGACACAGAACAACGGCTGACATCTTCCACCAGAAAGGAGATCTGCTGCTGAAAATGTCACCAGTTGCCTGTCCCTAGCTGAGGAATTCCTCTCTAAAGGATTTCAAGCTCTATGGAATCATAAAAGACAATAGGAAAATTCAAGTAAATTACCCTTCCCAAACCCCATGGATGTCCTGTGATGAGCCATCATATGCATTTCAGTATTTTAACATCAAAACAAATGTGCTGGGACTTCCCTGGTGGTGCACTGGTTAAGAATCCACCTGCAACTGGGCGGGACACAGGTTCAACCCCTGGTCCTGGAAGATCCCACATGCTGCAGAGCAACTAAGCCCACACGTCACAACTACTGAAGCCCACGTGCCACAACTACTGATGCTCGCACACCTAGAGCCTGTACTCTGCAACAAGAGAAGCCACAGCAATGAGAAGCACATGCACCACAACGAAGAGTAGCCCCCACTCGCCACAACTAGAGAAAGCCTGTGCACAGTAACAAAGACCGAACGCAGCCAAAAACAAATAAATTTTTTTAAAAATGTGCTATTTGGGGATGGGAGGGACATATCCATAACCTTTTCTTTCCCAGATGTACAAAATTCAGCATTGTGGATGTTTTGCTAAAAAATGGAAATTTATTTGGAGATCGAGAGGAAAACAGAATCAACCCAAGCTACCTTGAAAGGGAGGATTTGGCCAGGATACAGGGTGTTTCTCCATTGTAAAGGGCTGCTTTCTCAGTTTTTAGAGTGCAATGAGCAAAAAGGATTTTAAATATCATCTAAATAACAACACACCACATTGAACTCTGCCCCAATCTCAACAGATATCATTTTTTACATAAGTCCTTATTGTCCATCAGATGCTACTGTGGAATTTGTCGGAGTAACAGCAGTTTTATAGACCACGTTTCCACAAGTCACACCATTTCCTGATTACATAGCAAAGACATTCACGATGCCAACCGATCTGTCAGCACTTAAATGAGGCATTTTGGAAAGGAAAAAAGGAGTCAGACAGTGTAAATGTGACTAATGCTTCAGCATTAGAAACCACGCTCTGATAGAAATGCAATGTACCTGTGTCCCCCATCAGTCGCGTGATGTTTCTTTTGATGAAGCAAGAGTAATTCCTCAGCATTACCTGTGCAGACGAGATTATGGCTCCTTTTAAGAATATACACTAGAAATATCTGCCAAATTGAGCTCATTCCTTCCTCCTTTTTAAACACCTTCCTCCTTTTGTATCCAGGACTGGTTTCAGGTAAAACTGTGAAGGGGTCAGATTTGACTTCCAGAACTGTGTTTTGAAAGCAAGTAGCATACTACTTAGGAAAGTACTGGGGAACTAGACAGACCTGGGTGTCAATATTCTCTGTCATATACTAAATAGATGACTTAAGGCAATTCATTAGAGCTCTAAGAGCCTCAATTTCTTCTTCTGTAAAATGGAAATAATTATGTCAATTCCCTAGTTGGACGTGTCTAAATTATATGACTCTTAAAATGGCCACATAAAGAGGACTTTTTTAGATAACAACCTTCTTCATTTTGTTTAGTCACTTTTACATTTATCATCACTTTCCATATTTTAAATGTGTTTATTTCACCTTGTTACCAGATTGTATTGTAGCTTCATCAGATCCACTTGGAAAAGGGGAGACTGTGTAAGTAAGCGGAAATCAAATGGCCACAGGTTCTTAATTCTCATGATGGTATAAAGAGCTGATAACTCCGTGCTGTGTGTGTTTCCCAGCGGGATATGCATCTTCACTGATCATTAAACCCAAGGGCTGAAGTTCTTACAGTGAACCTCAGGCACAATCAGAAAACACAAAATCATTATGGACGTGGGGAAGGAGTGAAGCTAGGGGAGTGTCTGGTCCCCTCCAATGCCTCTGAAATCAGACCAGATGGGAGAGCGCTGGCTCCATCCTCGAGTCAGGCTGGCCCTGCCAATATGAGATATTGAAACCACTGAGATTTCATCTGCCTGGTTGAATCAAAACTGAAAGGATCCTTTCAAACCAGATGGACCGGGAAACTGCAATAATTGCTGACAAGGGTTTCTGTTCGAATTTAAAGAGCCCAGTACCAGTAGGGTGTGAGGGGCAGAGTAACCCCAAATACTGCCCTCTAGGTCACTTGTCACCACCAAGATCTGAACTACATTTTGGAAGGGACTGCCAGCCACCCTGCTGCCTCCTGAAGCTGGATTCACAGCTTCTGGAACTGGACTTATGGTGAGTTTAAGAGCTGGAGCAGAAACAGAGAAATAGATGATGGAATCCTGGTGGCAGCTAAGTCAACTGCTTCCAGGGACGTGTAAGGCTCAATCTTGAAGAAATTAAATCCAAATACCAAGCTCATTGGCCAGAGATGGGAGAGGAGTCATTGAATTAGGACCCTGATGGAGAATCAGAAAGCTAGAACAACAGGAAGAAGCAGGTGCATTCTGGACACCATGGGTGGTTGTTACAATGCCTTGGGTATCAACAGTTCTCCCTGTGGGGCTGTGGGTGTGTGGCCTCTGCTGAGCTGATGTCACAGCCTAAGAAAGTACAGGCTCCTTCTTCATGATCTCCCCTTCTGGGTGCAGAAAGCATGGCCCTAGAATAGGGTCCTGAAACCTAGAAGTGAGGACAAGCAGAAATTACCAACAACCACTGAGCAATGAGGAAAGAGCACCAGGAAATCCCATGGACAGAATTAAAGCATCGTGTCTAGGGGCAGGGAGCCAGCTTGGGATGTGTCATGGACTGAATTTGCGTTTCCTCTGAAAATTCATATGTTGAAGTCCTAACCACAAATGTGACAGTGTTTTGATTCAGGGCCTTTGGAAGGTAAATAGGGTTAGATCTGGTAATAAAGAACCTCATAATGGGGTTAGTGTCCTTATAAGAAGGAAGAGAGAAAGATCTCTCTTTCCCAAGTGAAGACACAGAGGGAAGGAGGCTGTTGACAAGCCAGGAAGAGGGCTCTCACCAGAACCCAGCCCCACTGACACATTGACCTTGGACTTCCAGCCTCCGTATCTGTCAGAGATAATGTCTGTTGCTTACCCCACTCAGTCTGGGGTATTTTTCTATAGCAGCTGGAGCTGATGATCAGATCATAGGCAAAGCATCAGCAGAAAAGAATAGTTCAGCTGGGGGCTGTGGGCAGGAGGCATGTGGCTGAATCCACACGTCTTAGAAGAAGGACCTGTTTCTTGTACTTTCCTCTGGGGAGGGGGCGACATGAATATAGAAGATACATGTTTTGAGGAGTACATAGAAAGCCAAATATTTGGAGCACAGCAGCAGGGAGGGAGATCTGCCACTTCTACCTGGGAGGGGCTTGTTCAGCAAGGGTGAGACACACCACCCCAGCCCCATTCGAAGAGATCTGTGTGGATTGAATTAAAGGTTATAAACGGATGTGTGAGGCTGGACCAAGAAAGTGGTTTCATCTAGGGAGGAGTTTGTGGGAAATTGAGCCACACCTGTCTGGAAGAAGCAAGGAGTTGGAGGAGAGGCTGTCCAAGGATGTGAAGGGAAGCGCCCATCCCAATTCACCCATGGAGGTCAGTGTGGGGACCAGGATGCCGATCCCAGGAGATACACACATACTATGGGGAGAGGGACAAAGGATAGCAGAGAGGCAGTTACAACAGCTCCACGTGAATGACAACCATGAGCCTTGGAGGGGAGAGGAATGGGGCTGAGGAACTGGAATGGGTGGCAGAACTCACGAGGTAGAGAATGAGGAAACACAGGGCCAAAGGGAGAATTATAGGTGATTTCAAAGAGGGAATAATCTTCCCTGTACACAAACATTCATTCAGAATTGGGTTGGAATCTCCAACAATGGTTTCAGGAAAATAAATACGCTAATTGTGATCAAAAGAGGTGCCCTTGTGTGAAAATACAGAGAATGTGCTTCATTTATTCATTTGTTCTTTCTCACGTGTGGACACCCCCACAATCTCACAAGCTCATGGTCACCATCTTATTTTAAATATATAAAAAAAAAATCAGAAATGTGACTTCCAAAGTTTCAGGCGTATGTTCAAATATCCACAGCTACCTAGGAATTGGCCTGATACTTAACAGTCTCTTAATAAGCAGGTGGAATTTGGATTCTTTTACTCTAGGCTGCTAGAAATTTACCATTAAATTAACATTTTTCAGAAATTTCAAAACTGTTGTTCTCTAAACTCTGTATTTTATGAAAATATCAAAATAGAGATATTATTTCAAAATATAAGTAGATTTAGTGGAAAAGCTGGAAAATAACTATATTTGTGGTCAGTGACCATAAACAAATTGTTTCTAAGTTATCCAAGACCATTCAGCTTTTTTTGTAGATCTTTTTATATATTTTGTTATTACAATAAATTTCTAAATCTTTCATTTGTTGTCAGAAACTTATCTTTATATCAGCCTTACCAAAGCGAGCTTCTGGTAAAAGTTATTTAATTCTAAATGTCTGGGTAATTCTGTAATTTCCTTCTGTAATATATCCTATTAAAAGCATATGAATTCAGTTGATTTTTTAAAAAATTTAATGAAATATCATAGGAATCAGTAAGGCTCAAAGTGATAATGGATAATGGAATGCATTTAATGTAAATCATGTTATCCAAATCAAGTCTCTGGCTTCATATATTAAACCACCTACCCATAATCATAAACTTAAGAGTGATAAATTTTATTACCTGATTTTAGAGATATCAGCTAAAACTTACCATTGTTCATTTGGCTACTTTTTCCTCTATTAAATCATTCTCCTAATATTTACTATCAAGTGTACGTAGCATTTCAAAAGTGATGTTGTATTATTCCGGTTATTATCAAAAGCTGGTTTTCTGATAGATTTACTGAGTCAAATAAGCTAGATGATACTTACGTACAAAATGTATGTCATGTCATTTCATTCTCATCTCAAAGCCTATATAAATATATATATATAGGATATATATATGTAGGAGATATATATATATATATATATATATATATATATATATAAAATGTTATATGCAATACTCTCTTAAATCTTTGAGGAGATAAGTTTGACCCCCAAATCCTGTCCTGTACCTGTGTGCCTATGTCACTGTCTCTTCCACGTGCATCATGGTGACCCTCCTTCTCCTCTTTAGCAAAGTACTGGCTGACCAACTATATATTTTTAACATTACAGGCCCCATTTTCAAGATCAGGTGAACCTGGTAGGGTATTTATCAAGATCAGCTAAACACTGGATAACCAAGATAATGAACACAAAATGTTACAAAGTAGGAAACCAAAGTAACAATAATTTGCACTAAGTGAAAGATATAATATGAAGTCAAAACTCTGAGAGAGAGTCTTCAACATCCAGTAGCTTTGGAGTCTAAGAACAGGAAGTAGAGGCAAGCAGATGGAGGCAAATTGCACAAAACTGAAGCCATGACAATCTGAGAACACCTGAGGCTGTTGCTCGCTATTAAAAATGACACATGTTTATCTTCCCTGGAATCATCCCCACTAGTAGTAACTTGCCTGCTTCCATTTGGTTTCTGTTCACTAAGTTGTCGGTCCATGTATCAATATCTTGTTTCTTGTTTGGAAAAATCAGTCATCATTCTGACCATTTCAATGGCTTTCAACAACCTCACACAATTTCACCCAATGACAGAGAAGAGAGTCCTCCTTGTGATGGAGACAAATCTTTCTCTAAGTGCCTCTGTTGGTTTCTCTTCTTTATCATTGGCTAGAACCAGGTCCCATGGACACCCTCTGCTGCAGAAGCAGGGAAAGGAAGACTCTAGCTTTGAAACCTCTGTCCCAAGAGGAAGTTCTATCAGCGGAAAAGAAAACCAAGGGAAGGGATGTTGATCAGAAGCCCAAAAGTCTCCTCCACACCCCAGAGAATGGCCCTGTGATGGGACAAACAAATGAAACAAACATATTTCACTCACGTTGTATTTTCCAGAACTAGTCAAAAAACTAGCATGGAAATGGAAGCAAGATATACCTCTGCCCTCAGCAGGAGATGAGAACTTGTTACAACTTGGAAGTCTTTACCACTAGACTCAAACAATAGCATGATTCAGTTCACCCCAGGGCAACCTTATGATATTAAATGGGAGTCCTGAGGAAATCATACCCTGCACACACTACGATGAGTCTGGCTTTTCTAGAAAATGTCTAGAAACGCTTGTCCTGCTGGTGCTAGAAGAATCAATTGGGGGGGAGGGGCAGTTTCAGGGTGAATGAGATGCACTTATAATAATCAGTGGAGAGGATTGCAAAAAAATATTACTAGAGTACCAAGAGGAACAAAACTTTCCATCCTAAACACTTACTCTATACAAAAATATTTTCATAAACTTGTCCTGCTTTTAATTTTGAAAAAGTTAATTGGTATTTTTATAGTCAAAACACTTTTCAAAAGAACCTCACTACTAATGGTGATGTAAAGTGGAAAAAAGTGCTCTGTTAGAAAAATCAACCATATGGTTCATATTTTTTTTAAAAAACAGCCTAAATATATGTCTTTCCATTTGCATTTCCATCCAGTCTCCAAAGAAAAGAGGTGAGAAAACTAATAGTGTACCTGGTGAATGGCCTATTAAGCTATCTGTTCTCCACCTATCACAGGAGCGGCTCTGGCCCTGCCTGGCTTGCAGCTCCCACCCAGCTGGAAAGTGCACCCTGGTTAGTCTGCAGCCCACCAAGGCCTCTCCATGTCAGCACCTCCTTCCACCCACCTCCCAACCGTCATCAGCACTCCAGAGCACCTATTTCCTGACTGCTTTACAAGCTGCTGTCAGGAATTTAGTACCTTAAGGCTGACTTCAACACCTTTCTTTCATGTTTTATGTTTTTTTCCAGTTTTATAGTCATTACACAGCTGCAGAAAATAGCTACAAATCAGGGGAATTACAACGCACTGCAGGGAAGGGGAGAAAACTTCCATGCCTCTCCACGGTGTGCTCTCAAAAATAGGGCAACATTTATTACAGCAGAAAGTAACATTCTGGCCTGCAGGATGATGCATATTCTGTTTTCTTGGTTGTTTATTGTAAATAAAACAAATGTCTCTTCCCTCGGTGTGGTTAGAGGGGAGGTGGTAACTGCTCAGCCCTCTGCTCAGGTGCACTGGGTAGACAGCAACCAGCCCGGCTCAGCAATGCTCCATCCCCAGCACAGCCTCTGCCCTGGGGAGGATGCTCCTTCCTCTCCAGGGATGGTTGGACCTCTTAGCTAACACATCCCTCACTGTCGAGCGAGAGCTTTAATTCAACATTGCCACAGAAATATTGGTAGAAATGTTACCTTTAAAATTTAAAATTTTCTCATCTCACTGTCTTACCTGTAGAGTGTTTGAACTCCTTTTTGCAAAGAAAGTGGGATTTGTACTTGACCAAGCACATGGAACCTCGTGGAGCAGGCTCAGGCAGGCTTATTTGCCTGAGGATTTAAGAGCTCCTAGGGGAGAACTCCTGAAGGAAGGAAGCAGACATAAAATATTTTGAGGGAGAGGGCCATTCTGAGTTCAACATGATACCTACCACTTGAATTTATAACTTTGCCAAAGCTCTGTCTGAAGGCACAAGCTCTATAGGAAAAATGCAGTGTTACTTCAGGAACAACTCTGTAGTGCTGCATGTTGGTAAAAGGAGAGAGAGAGAGAACTGGGTCCCTCTGTCCAGGTGTGCAAGCTAGAGCAAAGATGCCCGGGTGTGTCCTCAGGTCCAGTGCCAAGGCGAAGCGGACAGGACATGAGTGAACAGGGCAGGACATTCACGGAGCTACCATCTAGATGGGGATGCATGTGAAGCGAACACATAGAAATAGAGCCATCATTGCAAATTGTTCAAGTTCTCTGGAAGAGAAAATCACAGGATATGAGAAGAAGAAATGTTTGTGGTGGTGTTAAGGAGGTGGAGAATCAGGAAATGCTTCTGAAGATGTGACATTGATGCCGGGACCTGGTGGGCGAGTAGAAGTTTGCAGGGTGAAGAGTGAAGAGAAGAGCTTTTAGGGTAGAAGGGTGGGATTTGCAGAGTCCCAGGGCCAGGAAGGGCCTTCTGTGTGGTCGGGTTACATGTTTTCTCCTTTCCCCATCTTTCTGTTCCTTTTTTTGCTCTCCCCAGTAGGAGTCCACTAAAAGGTTTGAAGCAGGAGAGAGACACAATGGACCATTTCCCCATCTAAATCCTCACACAGTGGATCTTAGGGAAGCACAGACCATCAGTATTCATTAGTTTCCTATTGCTGCTGTAACAGAATAACACAAACTTAGTGGTAAAAAAACAACCCAAATTCATCCCTACAATTCTGGAGATCAGAAAGCTAAAATCAAGGTGTCAGCAGGGCTGTGTTCCTTAGGAAGGCTTACAAAATCTTAAGGTATTCTAGAAAAACACATATCATACCAAAGCGAACGGAAATACATATTTAACATTTACATAATAATGATAAATTCAATACTATGAGTTCATCACCAACTTTCAGAAATAGAAAATCACCACCAGATTCAAAGTCCCTTATTTTCACTTCTCATAATGTCTCACCCTCTCCTAACCTGGAATAATTACTACCTCTATGTTGTGTTAATCCCTCCCTTATTTTTCCTTATAGATTTATTACCCAAATGAATAATTCTATAATTATAATAATATTAGTAATTTCCAAGCTTTTAGCCTTTATACAAATGGAATCTTAAATATGTGCATTATTCTTTTCTTCACTATTTCACCCATCATTACATTTTCTCAATGCATCTATATTGATGTATGGAGAAGTAGCTGATTAACTGTCACTCTGTACTAGATTAATCATACAAATAGTCCACAGTTTACTTATACATTTGATAGACATTTGGGTGGTTGTTTTCCAGTATTTTGCTGTTAAAAACAATGCCTTGATTATGAGTTTACATATCTTAATTCTCTGTGCTAAAAGGTTTTTCTAGGGTGTCTATATAGAAGGAGAATTTCTGGATTTTAGATAATACAGCTCTTCAGCCTTACTATGGCACTGGTGAGAGACTAATTTATAGTTCCCCAGGAAAGGTATTAGAGTTCCTGCTGCTCTGTATCTCACCAACACTTAATATTACCACACTATTTCTGCCTTCCCCCAATCTCCTGGGTGTTAAGTAGTAACACATTTAGGATTTGAATTCTCATTTTCATGACTATTAATGAAGTTGAACACCTTTTCATACATTTATTCATAATTTGTGTTTCTTTTATAGGAAATGACTGTATTTTCCCCTATTTTTCTGGTGAGTTTTATGTTTTCCACATGGAGTCATAGAAAAAATTAAATATACATTGTAATAATAAAACTTTTTGATTACATATGTCATAATGATTTTCTCCAAAGTAATAGCTTGTCTTTCATGTGTTTCAATTAATAAAAGTTCTTAATTTTAATGTAATGAGATATATTTTTGTATTTTTTTCATCACTTAAGAGCATAAAGATGTTCTAAAAGTTTCAAAATTTTTGCCTTTCCCATTGAAGGTTTTCTCCATCTGGAATTGATTTGTATGTGTGGTATGAGGTAGGGATGCAAGCTGATTTGTTTTTCATTCAAATAACCAATTATCTCAGCAGCATGTGTTGAAAACTTCACATTTCGCCCTCTCTCCATCAATGCCGGCTCTGTAAAATACCACTGTGCATTTAAAAGAGTTTATTGGGTGTCATGTCTACCTTGCTTCATTAATCTATATGTCAGTATTAATATTAATTAATGAAACAATTAATATTGCTTTATAATAAATCTCAATGCTGAGGGTAGAAAGAAAACACCTCTTCTTCCAGCTAATTATTTCAGGAGGACCAACACAGTAAGTTACATCACAGGAATCCTTCTGGCAACAAAATATAATAGAGAGTTAGAAGACAGCTTCAAATTCATTTTTTTTCCATTTAGCAGATGAGTAATGATGGGAAGTTTAATTAAACTCTAATTTTAGTGTTTCCTCTTGTAAAATGAAGAACTTATGCTTACCTATCCAGGAGTAAAAATGCAAACCTCCTCCAAAAACATCTGTCATATGAATGGGACTCATAATATGACAGTTTCCTTTTGTCTCCATATTACATTTTCTGCCTTCAAAAAAGGTATTTTTTTCTGTCCACACAACATGTAGTATTATCATGTCCCCATGAAAATAAATAACTAAGTAAATGTTTCATTGAGCCATTTCCATGGAATAATCCAAGCCCTAAGCAATTGCTTTTTATTCTTTTCTGTAGCCTATATCTATGTAATCACATTATGCAATTATTTAAATATTTTTAAAATAAACATAAAGTTGACCCAATAGGAAGAGTTTAGTTAATCAAATTCATATACATGCTATAATTTTCAAAAAGACAAAGCCTTCTTGCAATTACTCTATGATTTTTTTCATAAAATAAAAACTATTGCAGGTCAAAACATGATTTGAAAATTGAAGACATGATTTGCTCATGAATATTTTAGTTATAAAGCACTCCTGGGAAATATATGGCACATGCAAATTCAAGAATGGACAGGATATTTACTCCCAAGTCCTTGTTTATAAAAATAGAGGCCGTTGCTGTTATTCCTATTACCTTCACAGATGGTGAGTGGGCTGTTGTAAAACCATGAAGGAAACCTCTACCCACACATGGGAATAGAGTTCTCTGCCCAGCCTCTCCACTCCCACAGTCTGAGAGCTAATACTCATTGAGTCAGATTCTATGCGTTAAGAATAGTGTGAGATGCTTTACATATGTTATTTCATTTCCTCTTCATAACTGCAGTCTATCTTTGTTCCCATTTCAGAGGTGATCTAAGTAGGTTTAGGAAGGTTGACTTGTCCAAGCCTCAAACTCTACTTATTAGTGTCCTAGAGCTGCTATAACAAACAACCACAATTTGGTGGCTTAAACCAATAGAAACTTTTCTCATAGTTCTGGGGGTCAGAAATATGACATCAAGTTGTCAGCAGGGCAGTGTTCCCTCTGACACCTATAGGGGAGGATCCTTCCCTGCTTTGTCCTAACTTCTGCTGTCACTGACGATATTCAGTGTTCCTTGGATTGGAGACACACCACTCAGTCTCTCCTTCCACCATCACATGGCATACTCCTCTTGTGTCTGTGTGTCATAATTTCCCTCTTCTTACAGGGAAGCCATTGGATTAGTGTCCACCCTAATTGAGTATGACCTAATTTTAACTTAACTTGTTGACATCTATAAAGACTCTTTTTCCAAGTAAGCTCACATTCACAATGCAGGAGCATAGAACTTCTTTTGAGGGGAACACAATTTTTAAAAAAAAGCAAGTTAGTAAATGACCTTTTTTCTCTGAGTGTGAATCAGATAGTTCCAGGGATATTTTTTACACTGAACTATGAGATAATGTGCATTTGTGTCCTCATTTCTTTGAAGAGCAGGAAAGGGAAGGAAATAAACACTTCCAAATAGCCAATCATCCTAAAAATGACTAATGTGAGAATTATCTAATGTCAATTTACAGAAGTCCAGAAATCTAAGACTGCAACACTGTCATGGAGAAAATTGTATGTAGTAGTAACTTTTGATAGGCAGGTTTATAGACTGTAGTCCACGGCAAGCTTACTAGGGAACAACAGTGTGTTATAATTCTCTGCACAAGGTTTATATGAAGTTAGCATTAATAGAAGAGCTTCTAGAACTCAAGTGAGTCCTACTCTGTCCTATGCTGAGTAAACCAGATCAGGAGGAATATGTTCATTTTGGAGCATGTATTCTGTCAAAATTAGGCTGGTACAGCAAATAGGTGCAAACGTGTTATCTCAGACACAGCAAAAACTGATTCTCTATCATATAACAAGACAGAATGCTATGGACTGAATATTTGTGTCCCCTCTAAATTCATATATTGAGCCCTAACCCTTGATATGGTGGTATTTAGAGGCAGGGCCTTTGGGAGATAATAAGGCTTAGATGAGGTCATGAGGGTGGGGTCCGATGATGGAGTTAGTGGATTTGTGCCTTATAAGAAGAGGGAGAGAGTTTAGAGCTCCCTCTCTCTCTCCACAATTGTGAGGACACAGTCAGAAGCAACCAAGAAGAGAGTATCCACCAGGAACCAAATCTTACTGACCCTTGATTTTGGATTTTCCCACCTCCAACACTATGATAAAATATATTTCTGATGTTTAAATCACCCAGGCTATGGTATTTTGTTATGACAGCCTAGCCAACTAAGACACAGAGGTTAGAAGACGATGCAGAGCCAACAGGCAACTTTGTTCCATGTGGAGGGACAGGAACCTAGGGTCTTTTGCTCATGTTGCTCTATTTTTCCAAGACTGTTGACATATTGTTCATGATCAGAGCAGAGATTTTTCATTGTTCTCCAGAATCTATTCTTCCTTTATTATTTTTAGTAACATAATCTACATATTTCAGCAGGGCAGTGATCATCCAGCTACAGACTTCATTTCCAAGCTCTGACTTCATTTCCAAGCTCTGAGCCAAAATTGTACCAATGGAATGTGAGTAGAAGTGAGTCTGTGTCTCTTTCTGAAAACAAATGGCTTGACCTTTCCCTGCTGGATCATGGATGTGGTTTGGGTAAGTCAGCTTTGAGCATGTAAGTTGCAACACTTTAACAATATATTGATACCAATTATGTGTGATTGGAACAGTAGGGTGTCATCTTTTAGAAAGAAGGGGAACAGAAAATTGAACACCATATGCTCTCAGAAAGGAATGGTTATTTTCAAATCATTTCAAAGACAGACACAAACTAGTTCCCTACTTGGCCACCTCCTTTATGTTATGATCTTACACCATTCTCTTGGTGGACACTCTCCTCCAACGATTGGAAAAATTAAAATAATCAATTGATGGATGAATAACATGGGTTTATGACTTCCTCTATCCTCTTTTTACAAAATAATCTTCAAAATGGAAAAAACAATTGAACTCAAAATTGAAATAAACCGATGTGGTTTATTGCAAAAATGAAAACTTCCTCCTTTCATTGTGAAAAATAACTCATATTTATGGGGAAAACTTTAAAAAGACAGAAAGAAAGAGAGAGATGGAGAGAAAGGAGAAAGCAAACCTTGGTTGAATATATAGAAAAGCTACCTGGGACCAGGCTAAGAGCCAGTAGTAACTATCCTGCTTATGTTTGCCTTTCCAGAATGAAAAAATATTTGGAAAGGCCACAACTCCATTTTTTCCCCCAAGGCTGAAGACTAGTCATTATCTTAGTTTTCCCACTATCATCTTTCATATCTACAAAGAGAACATAATGTCCAGTATGGCGCATGTGTCCTTTGAATTCTTTTTAGTCAGGCAGCTAGGAAATGCAGATGTTCTCAGCTAACATGTTTTCCCTGCAGCAGCATCCCAGGGGATTTGCTAAGATACTGCTCAAGGACTCAGCAGTGAGACTTAGTTTGACCATCCTGGATTGAGAAGGGAGAGAGCTGGCACTAAATGAGAATGGGGACTCAGCCAAAACAGATTCTCTCTCCCTCAACCCCCCTCCTCCAATTCTCCACACCCAGGCAAAATTAAGTACTAGACACAGAGTCCCTTTTGAGGGTAAACGTCTGTTACTCTTCTATTCAGTGAGGCTTTTTGCTGCCTAGGTATACAGTAAAAAGAATTTCAGGATATTAGCTTTCCAGGAAAATCAAGCAGAAATAATAGAAAGGAGAAGAGGCTTCCAAATGTGGCAATTAATGCAATTACACATTGTTATTTTCCATTTATGTTCATATTAACAAATAGGAAAGCTAAAACTCTGTTTTAAACTTAGGTCTACTACGATATCTAAGAAATGATAGTCACCAATTGACTTACTGTTGCCTCATAATAAGATGTCCCCAAAATGTAGTGACTTAAACTAGCTATTTTATTTTGCTCTAATTTTTGATGAGGAATTTCATGGGCTGTTCTTATGGGGGATCTTTCACATAGAGGCAGTCAGACTCAGGGGAGGGAATATCAATCCCACCTCTCAATGCAGAAATATCAAAGGATTTGTAGACATCTTTTAAAACCATCAGTCATCTATATTATGACATTTCACGAAATAGATCTTCCATTTTTGCCTACATTTTACTCTTTTTCTTAAGTCATTTGGCCCCAGCCCA
Source organism: Lagenorhynchus albirostris (assembly GCF_949774975.1). Lineage (NCBI taxonomy): Eukaryota > Metazoa > Chordata > Mammalia > Artiodactyla > Delphinidae > Lagenorhynchus > Lagenorhynchus albirostris. The sequence goes on along the minus strand of NC_083107.1, from coordinate 85,044,540 downwards.
AGAAAAAAATGAGGTTAACTCATTTGTCAGAAATGTTATAATCCACGAAAATTTCACACCCTTTTTCTGGACCTATATTCTTACAACAACCTTTTCATAGTGTTGAAAGTAGGAAGTAAGAAAAGTAAAAAATGAGCAATTAGCAAATTTTTTAAAGTTCACAAAGTTTTTTTCCATTTCTGTGTCTGATCATTATAATGTGATGTTTCCCAGGTTAAAATATGACCCAAGCAAAATGCCTAACTTGTGTCTTTCCAGAATCTATTCTAAGAGAAACGAGGAGAAAACACACTTGAAAAGGTGGCATATTTGTTTTCCAAATTATATCTATTATAGCAGCTTAAAACTTGAGGTCCACTTGACTTAAGGCGTGACTTGGTCCATCTGAGTCTATAAAGGGGAGATTCTAAGAACTGTCCTCGCCAATTCCCAGGGTGCTCAGAAGACTGGAACAAACACAATAGAACCTGTCCTTCAGAGCAGCCGGCGCCTGTCCAAAGACGAAGACAAAGATTCGTTTATTTACCTTGTTAATGAAAGTCCACAGATGTGAGCTTGGATTTCCAACTGGATTCTCATTTTACCAAATATTAAAACACAAGTTATTTCTGAATCAGTTCTTCGATTCTGAAATCTTCCAAACTCCTTCAAGAATTCATGCCCCCGTTTCTCACTTTTCTTACTTTTTGGACGTGAGTAATGAGAGTGTGCCGTGTGTGACGTGAAGTGCGTGGCGCGGCGTGGTAAGTAGTATGATGTGGAATATGGCCACGTGGCGTGGCGTGGTGCCACATGGCATTGAGTGCTGTGGCTGGAGAGCTGGAGGCGTGAGAAGAGGGGCAGCATTCCTCCAAATTTCTGCTCACATGCCACGAAAAGTACTTTAAAATTCTACATGATGTGTCATATATTTTGTTATATTTAAAATGTTCATTATAAATTATACAATTGCAAAAGAAATGGTTTCCAATATATTAAAACATGGGTACTTTAAAATAAGATGATTATCTCAGGCTAAAAGTTTCCAGTGGAACCTAAATACCATAGAAACTCATCACTTAACAAGCTCTTCCTTTACCAGTCCAATATTTTACCTGTTCCTCTTCCCCTGGGGCTGGTATTTTATTTCTCCTTTTCACAAAAATTTTATCTTAGTACAATATGCTTTCGTGCTTGACAGGCTCTTATTAACATTCCCTATTATACTTAAATAAAAAGATATATGAAAATTAAGATTAATATTTTCATGTCCTTATAACTATGGGCATAAAATGCTTAAAAATTTATTCCGGTTGAATTATTATTAAAAATATTAGTAGCATGCAAGCGAACAGTAAAGCATAAAGGTATTAAAATTTTATGAGTAATTATTAACATAAAAAGTAAATTTTGGGGCTTCCCTGGTGGCGCAGTGGTTGAGAGTCTGCCTGCTGATGCAGGGAACACGGGTTCGTGCCCCGGTCTGACAAGATCCCATGGCCCGTGAGCCATGGCCGCTGAGCCTGCGCGTCCGGAGCCTGTGCTCCGCAATGGGAGAGGCCACAACAGTGAGAGGCTCACGTACCGCAAAAAAAAAAAAGTAAACTTTTATCGCAAAAGCATCTCTTAATGAGAGGGATTGGGTTGGGGGACAACTAGATGCTTTAATTAAAGGAATTACCAAATTGTGCTTCCTTCAGCCCCTAATAGTGTTAAACTCCAAAGGGACACTTGAGATTCATGCTTTTCTCTCATAAAATATGAAAAATATGAAAAAGAGATTATGAAAAGGGGAAGTTCAAGAGTAAAATCTCCCTCTCAGGTCCATCCTCGGGTGGATCAACTAAGGAAAGAGTAATATGAATGTTGAATATCTGGAAAGTGATTCCCTTAAACCACCCAGGCATATTCTTCAGAAAGGCTCCCGTTCAAACGCCTCAGTTTGCAAGAAGTTGCCATGGAGAATCTGATTTAGGAAGATCTGTTCAAACTGCCTGGAGACACAGGGCCCAGGGGGGATTCTGAAGACTAGGCTGGGCGGGGCTCTGGGGTCTGCAGAGGGTCCACTGAAGGTGACTCAGGGCAGCACTCCAGAGTGAAAGGTGAGGGTGAAAAATAGTGGGTGTGGAGGCAGTGTCACTGAACCAGGTTGGGGCAAGAGGCAAACACAGAAACCAGAGAAACTGCATGTGACAGAGGATGTAGGAAGGAAAGATTTCATGAGAAGGGTTAGGCAGGTGTAACTGAGGGAGGAAGCAGTTTGTAAAGGAATCCACCCTTCATCCGGCACAGAGGCATGAGCACACAGGGTCCACACAAGCATCTGAGACCACATTCCCAGGTCAGAGTCAGCCTAAGCAGTTCTACACCAAAGTTTTAGGAGGTACAACCCAGTCATTTTAGGGAAGGTGTGGTTTTGGTTAATTTTATTGCCAACTTGGATAGACCTCTGGTGCCCAGGGGTTTGGTCAAATTCTAGACTGTGTGTTGCTAGGAAGGTATTTTTCAGATGTAATTAACATTTAAATTAGTAGCCTTTGAGTAAAGCAGATCGCCCTCTGTAATGTGAGTGGCCTCATCCAATCAGTGGATAGACTAAAGAGCAAAGAATTGGGATTCCCAGAGAAGAAGAAATTATCTTCAAGAATGTAACATAGAAACCCTGCCTGAGTTTCCAATCTGCTGGACTGCCCTGAAGGTTTTGGAACTGCCAACCCACAATCCTATGAGCTATTATCTCTCTCTCTCTCTCTGTACATACATGTATATATATTATATATGCATATATGTTATATGTAGGTTATAGATAGATGAATAAATAGGTATTCTACTGATTATATTTAACACAGACATCTTGGATTAGAATGCCTGACTTCAAACTGTCTGCCAAGTGCTAATAATTTGACCTTGGGCCAGTCAGTGACTCTAAGTCTCACTTTTCTCATCTCAGAGAGGGATGATGCTGTTGCCCACCTCCTTGTACTGTTGTAAAGGACAAGTAAGGTCATACACATGCAAGTCCTGGCACATAGAAAGTGGTTGGTAAATGTTAGGATTTTCCATCCCATTTCTTTCCTGTGAAGAAAATTCACATGACTCCTATTGCCATTCACAGTGTTCCTCGAATTTGGCTCTCCATGCATCTTGCAGAACATGGTGACATTTGTATGTGTAACTCCATTCTGTCGACTAGGACAATGTTAGTATGCATTAAAAAAAAAAAAAGCACATGGTCCCACAACACAAGACAATAATGATGACATAAAATAAATAAGTAAATAAGTATGATGTCTAAATAAGTATGATTCATTATTTAAAGTTTTCCATTAATATTCATCTAAAACGTGTTCATTCATTTGTCATCTGCTAGCACAGAGAAGTACTAGCAGGTGCCACAATTAAAAATATATATGGAAGGAAAATCTGGAAGTGAAAAAATCCTCTCCATTCATTAAATATGTTTCTGCCAGTTGGAAAAAAGAATCGAAACTACTCCATTTAGCAGTAGAACATGTCTACTCTGTGTAGCTCACAGTGGGAAGGAGTTTAAGAACCATTATCCTCCTCCTTAAGATACTACTTCCTTTAAGACGCATTTCCTGACGCTCCAGACAAGGCTTGTCTTCTTAACCTATGAAAGCTACCTTCACAGTATTCATCACACCTGTGATAACCTGATTATATCTGTAATAATTTATTTGATGTGCATCTTCCCCACTAGACTATGTCCTCCATATTTTTGCTCTTTTTTTTCCAGGCGCTCCACAGTGTGCCTGAGTAGTCAATAAACACCTTGCAAATGCATGAATCAAGTGTAGATATTTTTGCCTGACTGCCATATTACTTCCAATTCTATCTAATCATCCATGGTTCCCTGGGCATGTCACACTTGCTCCATCTCCATAAATTTCCTCAGAAATTCCCTCTGCACCCTAAGTTCCCTCTGACAAATCCAAGCATCCCTCTATGTCCAGAGGAGCTATTAGTGTGAACTCCAGAGTCCTCTACTGCTTTCAGATACTCCTTTCAAATGAGGTTCTCTTACCCGGTGCTTGCTTCTTGTGGAAAACTCTCCTGACACCAACAGCTAGGCTGCTGGGATCTCTTCGTACAAATTATATCCGAGTTGCTCCGGCATTCCAACTCCAGCAGAGAACTGGGCGGGAAGTCTGAATTTGAATATTGACTCCACTTTTTGATCTTGGGAAAGTCAAGTCACCTCTCCGTGCCTCTGTCTTCATAACTGTAAACCAGGAATAATAAGAGATAACTGTATTAGTCAGGGTCCTCCAGAGAAGCAGAACCACTAGAGAGAGCGTTTTCAAGGGACTGGTTTACACAGTTGTGGGGATGGCAAATCCAAATGTTTTAATGCATGCAGGCCAGCTGGAGACGCGGAGCAGAGGTGATGTTGCAACTCAGGTAGGTCCAAAAGCAATGGAGGCAGACTGCTTTCTTCCTTGGGGGATTTCCATCCTTTTTTCACTTAAGGTCTTCAACTGATCAGAAGAGGCCCACCCACACTGATTTAAATGTAAATCTCATCTAAAAAGTATTTCATAGCAACATCTAGACCAGTATCTGACCGAACAACTGGGCACCATTGTCTAACCAATTTGACAAGTGACATTAATGGTCACAGTAACTGTGAGTACTAAATTATGTGACCTAAGAAAAAGTAGGTAGCACATGCACATGATAGGCACTTAATACATGATATATCCCCAATTCCTCTCTTCATATGAACAAGGCCATTAAGATGTAAGGTATCTTTGTCTAGGTCACTGGCTTTGTGACCATTGGTGACCTCTGGAAAGGACTCTTTCTCCAAGGAGATGGGAAGAGGAGTTTGAGTGGGGTTTGACCAAAACTGCAAAACTTTGCTTGATCTATTATTACCAAACAAACACAAACTTACACCTTCTCTAGACAAGATCTAATTCCTATGTACTTAACTTCTATAAAAAGGGCTCCCATGAAACCTTCAAATGACATATAAGTACATTCAGTTTGTCCATTTTTTAGATTTATATTCTATATACTGTAAATATGACAGACCAAAATCAATAGTCTAAAGCCAAAACACAACTCAAAGAACGTTATTTGGAAAGGATGTGGAGTGAATTGTCTGCAGAGTTTGCAGCAAGCTTTCTGGTCTGTCTTCGTCAAGGGTATCACTGATGCACCTTCACCCACATCCATGACACCTGTCCTCTGAGGTTCATTTTCTCCCCCATGTCAGATAGCTGAAGTTAAAATGCCAGAGTTCTCCTCACATGTTGGTTAAAAATTGCTATTAACATAACTGTCTTGAGTTAGAATTAGAAACACAAATGGCAGTCCCACTCTTTCCCTACACATAAAGATTGCTAATTTCAATTAAGGAAAGTAGCCCAGCTATAATTTTCCTGGAGCTGCAAATTAATGGCTGCCAGAACCTAGCAACAATTTTAGGGATATGGATTTAATTTTGTCAAGTGTCAGTTGGCTGTCATTAGCCATGCTTCCACTCCACTGTTAGTAATAAGAGCTTTTAGTGGTGTGCTAGCTATTCAGTCTTTTCTGGGGTTTTGCTACTTGGCTTTTGGAAGAATTATAGGGTTTTTATGTAAGTGAAAGGAAATTTCTCTCACTTCCACCATGAAATATGGTAGAATTATATATGATGGTGTCTACTCATGTACTTAGCAACACAACCAGTCATTATAAATTCACTGGTTTTGAACCCACTCCAGGAGTCGTTGTTGAATTAGGATAAAAATGGACGGCAATTTATTAATAAATTGTCGAACGAGAGAATAAGAAAGTAATCAAGTTAACTGAGAAAGGAATGTGTGGAATCAAGATGGAAAGGAGTGAAAGTTTGCTGCTTAATTTTTCCACCGTGGTTCACCCCAGCTCTCCTGACAGTGGAACCCCCGGCTGTTCTTAGTCCCTCACTTAAAATTTTTCATTTTAAATAGTGGCTCATGCCCCCAGGTGGCCTTGAGCTGTATCAACCAGAAACAGAAATCTGTTTCAAGAAAAATTTGACATTTGATTCACTGAATCTAAAGGCAGATACTATGTGTTGATTTAAAAGGTACACCTTAAATGTACACAATGTTCTATGTCAATTGTATCTCAGTAAAATTGGGAAAAAATAATAGATAAAAAGTGGTGTTAAAAACATCAGCATTTATGTTTCTGCCCATAAGTGGAAATATTGGAATGAATTGTTTTCTTTTTCAAAGTCAGGCAACACAACTGGTCATAAAAAGGTTGTCACAGGAAGTGAATTCTGCTCTCCCTCATGTTTGATGAATCTTTCTCACTTGTGAGGTCACAGCCCTCCATCACTGGGGCTGAAGCCTGAGAAGGTAACCCTGAGAGAGAGTGGAGTGATGTATCTTCAGACACACTCTCTGCAATCACCTCCTGCATGCCTCTAGTGAATGCACATGCCTTGAACCTTGTTCTCCAGAAAGGTTTTAAGAAATTCCCACTTCATATTAGGAAAAATATGCCCCCCTCTAATAAAATTTAGCTCTTTTTTTCTGACGTAGTTTTTTAAGATGGAAAGAGTTGTGGACAAGTCCAAACCCCACATGTGGAGGTTACTATTCAGATCTCCTATATTTATTAATTACAACAAAGGAAAAGAAAAAATAGACGAATCCTGAAAGTAAAGGCTTAGTTTTCTTAACCATTCAGGGGAGATTTCTCAGTGATTCTTCTTAGCGCCACTAACTGCTATAGGGGAGACTGGGAGAGACGAAGGCAATGCTTAAAGTAAAGCATCTTCCCACCTCGCAGACCCTGGAGGTCTGGGAACGGGCTTCATTCCTTACTCGTGTACGACCCCTCTGGAATTACTTAAAGTAGTCAAATGCAGACAATCCTTTTAGGCAAAATGTTTGCATGAATAAATACCTACTTGAAGGAGAATTGTGAAAATCAAATTACAAATAAAATCAAATCTTTACATAAGTAAAGATGCTCTAAATGGGAAATCCCTTTGGCTAAACAGGGCTTTCTAATTATTATAATCATAATATCTGTGATCTATGGCCGCAGTAACCTGGAGTAAAGCACAAAAACAAAACCCAGTGGCTTAAGGCAATAAGTAGTTACCCAGCTATAGGTCTAAGGCAGGCTCAGCCATTCTTCTGCTCCCAGCTGGGCTCTGCCCGAACTTGCAGTCAGCTGGTCATGACCCAGGCAGATCCACGCTGGGGCTGGGCTGGCTGGTCAGCATGGCCTGGTCTTGGTTGAGCCATCGTTTCTCTTCCATGTCATCTCTCACCCACCAGCAGGCAATCTGAGCTCCATTGTATACCAGGGTGGCCTTTCAAGACAGTGAGTAGAAGCAGGCAAGGCCTCCTGAGGCCAGGCTCAAAGCCAGCACACTGTCACCTCTGCTGCATCCTCTTGGCCAAAGCAAGTCACAAGTCTGGCCCAGACTCAAGGAGTTAGAAAGAAAAGCCTCCTTCGGATGGCAGGACTTGCAAAGGGTGTGCATACTGGCAGGGGTGTGAAGAAATGTGACTACTTTTCAATCTGCCACGCTGTTATGGACAGAACTGTGTCCCTCCCCAAATTCATAACACTACCCACCACCCCTCCCGCCAGTACCACAGAATGTGACTACATGGAAATAGGGCCTTTAAAGAGGTAATTCAGTTTAAATGAGGTTGTTTGTGTGGGTCCTAATCCAATCTGATTAGTGTTCTTGTAAGAGGGATACCAGGGGCGTGTGCACAGGAGGACAACCATGTGAGGCCCCGTGAGAAGGCCACCATCTACAAGCCAAGGAGAGACCAAAGCTACAGACACCTTGATCTCAGACTTCCCATCTCCAGAACTTTGAGGAAATTAACTTCTGTTGCTTAAGCTGCCTAGTGCGTGGGAGGCTGTTATGGAGGCCCTAGTCAACGCATACACACACTCATAAGTGGAGTATACATGTGGAACAGTACTAGAGTAATATGAATTCAAACTGTGCAGTAAATGTAGAGTGTTCTTTCTTGGCCTGGAAATGAGAAGGCCAAGTGCACACTGTAGCAGGAAAGAAAATAACATTTGGGGGGAGACAGATAATCTTGTATCTGACATGCCCCATAAGAAACCCAAGGGCAGTTTAAGGAATGAACACAGAGAAGGGCCAGAATACCTCCTGGTCTTATTACTTTCTCTGGCACTTGTAAAACTTTGGTTTCCACATGGAGCATATAGATGGGTTGTGACTGTTGAATGGTCTATATTTCTATGTGTGTTAAACCCTAAATAAACAATATTTGTTATATCTCTGTCCTCAGATGTAGCTGAAACAATACTTCATAGAAAAAATATAGATTTCTTTTCATAATGGTATATTGGTCAGGATCGTTTGTTTAGTCTCTGCTGTGGTATCCAATAAACCCCAAATCTTAACGTGAGATTATAATAGAATTTTATTATTGCTCATATTAGCTCAAAGCAGATCAGATGACCCTCCCTTGTCTTGGGGTCGGGCCACCTGGCTTCCATGGTGCTGAAGCATCAGAGGACAGAACTGAAAAATGCAGTAAAACAAAGGGAAACCAGCAAAAAGGATGTGGCAGATCATGTCCACTAATTTTTATAATCTTATCATATAAAAGCTTTCTTATTTTTTCATGCCTGTGTCCTTGAAAGACTTGGGATGTGGGGTACCCATTTAGGTTGCCTCTGCCATATGGTAAGAAGATATTAGAGGAGAGAGGAGACGTTGGCTATAGCTCTACCCTACGTGCTAAGACCCAGTGGCAAGAGTGTGGGCAAGACCGAATATAAGGGGGAAAAGCCAGCCCAGAGCCCCAATTGGAAAATGATCTTCATTTCCAATGCCCTCCTCTCATTCCTCCATCCAAGCTTAGTGGAGGGGCCTCATGCTATTTTGTGAGGCAAAAAGATGGAACTGCTGATAATTGTTTGAGGTGTTTCTGCATACAAGAAAACATATTTTGGTCCCAATGTCACCATGTTAGTTCAAGGTCAACTGCTTCAAATCTCTACCGACAGCCGTGGCCTCAACTTTAGTAAGTGTAAATGACCGAAGGGCTGGACAATATGACAGATGCAGACTAAACCCTCCCTCACCTATGCCTTTCCCTGGCAGATACCACATGAGGGACAGCAAGTCATTTATCCATCCAACCAAAGGAGCTACCAGGTTTATGAACATGAAGTCATGTAACAAACACATTAAATACTTGTAACATCCAGACCCTGTGTTCAGAGCTTCAAAACTATTAGTATAATTAATCCTTGAGACAACAAGACAAAGCAGTTTTCCAGTTGTCACTTTACAGATGCAATAATGCAGCCTCAAGGAAGAGCCAGCGTTAGGATGCTAAAACAGGTCTGCCTGACCTGCGTCTTTTCTGTTAGGATATTTATGAAACTACTGCTGTACTGGTGTGATGGGAACTAGTGCTGAAGTCCTAAATGCTGCAGAAACAAAGAATGGAGCTTTTGTAATCAGTTCTCTCCTCCAAACTTGACATGTCCTTGCACACTTTGAACAAGGCGTAACCTTTGCGTCACAGGAGCAAGTGTGCCCGTCACTATATTAGCAGGATGGGCAGGCAGATGAGGGCTCACTGAGTTCACTACCATTTCCCTGAATTGAGCCTAATTCACCATTTATTCCAGAAGACACCAATTTTCTAGAGTACAGTCCCCTCCAAGACATCCTCCCCATTCAATTATAGCCAGTCAGTGACGGTCCAAAATTAGTGGGCAGACCAAACGACTCAGGCTTGCACTATTCATGACAGTAACGATTGATGTGTTCAAGGCAAGGACCAGATTTATGGGTCTCCTTACAGATATGATTTACTGAAAGTCGGCTTTTATTCCCTAAGAGCCAGCCGTGGACATGTGCTAGGTGCACTCCAGATAAATGGCTGGGTTGAAGCTCTGTGGGCGGCTGTCAGGAGCAAGGAATAAGAAAGGGGGAAAAATAGAGAAGTGGTTTCACACATGAGACACTTGTCAAAAACGCAGGGGCTCCAGTGCTCCAGGAACAGCTGGTGATGAGGAGCTAAAAAAAGCGACACCATTTGCAGGCAATGGACAGTTGGAGGCCTTGTCACACTAACCACTGAGTGGGCAAGACTGATTTATGGATGGGCTGATAATGGTAAAGAAATAAAGATTGATTTGCTGTAGAGCACATCTGGAGAATAGTGGAGGCAATGGAGAAAAAGGGGGAGGGAGAGCATGGATTCTGAGAAAAGTCTCATCTGAAGATAAATACACAGGACAGATCTGACAACAAGGAGATGATGGGAAAATTCATGATTATGCAAATCACCATCACGTGGGTGAGGACAGATTTCCAGGGATGCTATGATGCCTGCACTCCAAGCAACCACACACACGTGGCTGTGTTAATCTGTGCTCAGGGCTCTACTAGGTGTCACAAAGGTAGAAAGATACTTAAGACTCAGGCCACTTTCTTGGAAGATAGGAAGGATGACAGTGTGTCTGGAGAAAAAAAGACATGAAAAGTTTACAAACATTACAAGAGCCCTAAGGTACAACACTTCCCCTTGGCAGTATCCTGGGCCACCTTTCTCCCCTCAGTAGTTAATGCCTACTCATCCTTGTAGCCTTATCTTAGTCAACACCTCCTTGGGGAAACCAGGATAGACCCTGTAAAGATGTCATTCTACCTCATACACTTACATTAAACTTGTATTGTTTCTTAAAAAACAGCACAATTGTTATTTCGCATTGATCACTTTTTTGTTTATTGTCTGCCCTCCTACACATTATACTGTAAGTTTGCTGAGAGCAAAGAACTTATATTAATAGTCCCTTGCAAACAGTAGATGCTTAATAAGTACCTGTTGAATGAGTTAGCTGCTCTACTCATTTATCTGTTCATTCAAAAATATTTGCTAAATGACTATCATGTGCTGGGTGCTAAAATACAAATATATTCAATGGTGATATATGTAAAGAAGCACAACATGGGGATAGAAATGGGGTGTTGGGTGGCTATTTTACTTTGAGGAATTGGGGGATGCCTATGATGTTTGAGCTGAGATTATATAATAAGAAGAGCCTGACATTCAAATATCAGAAGGAACACTCGGGCAGAAGGAGGTGGTAACCAAAACACCCTGAACAAGGAGTAATCTTTACCTGTTTGAGGAACAGAAAAAAATATAGCACAACTAGAGCTAAGTTCATTCACTCATCCATTTGTTCTTTCATTTCTTCATTTACTCACTTATTCTTTTCTTTGATAACATGAGGTACTAGGTACACAAAAAAACACATAAAGCATTAATACTGATCCCTAGTTGCTGACAGCCTAATGAAATAGCTCAGAAAGGTCAGAGAGAGCAGGACACAGTGGGTCTCAGGTGAGGTCTGCAGACCCTTGGCATCCCTGAGACAATTTCAGGAGTACAGGCAGACACTACTGTTTTCATAATACATTAAGTGCCTTTTCTCAGTGGTGGCCTCTAAGCAATGGTGGCAAAACATGTTGGCATTTTAACCTGAATCAAGGCATTTGCACATACTGTATCTGTGGTCATTGAAACATGTTACAATAAAAAGTGCCAGATATACTTTAGAATACACTTGATTAATCAGCAAAGGTATTACTTTTGTTAAATCTGATCTTTTAGTTCATATCTTTCAAATATTCTCTGTGAGGAAATGGGAAGGTCACATAAAGCACTTCTGCTGTGTATGAAGGCACAAAGTTTGTCTCTAGGGAATCGTTTGTGTGACTGTTTAAGTTACAAGCTAAACTAGCCCCCTTTTCTCATGGAACACCATATTTACTGAAAAGAACCTGTGACAGCAAACTTTGATTGTGGAGCTTGAGTGTCAGACATATTCTTACAAATGAGCAGCAGCAGCCTGTCACTTCAAGAAAATCAATTAGCAATTTTTGTTGCTAAACATAAAGTTCAAGCTCTGAAGAGAAAATGATAATTTTTGGAAAACTCAAATCAGCCGCTGTGATTCTGACAGCCTCCCAATAAGTTGAGAATTTTCTGATGAAATTGCTGGTGAAAATAGTCAATGTGATTTTCTAATAATGTGCAATAAAATGTGTTAATATTTGCAAGGGCTGTATAATTCAAGTGAGCCAACAATTTTTCAAATGATCAATGCAAGATGTTACAAAATTATGCATGGGGAAAAGACGCATTTAGAGTGCAAGACATACCAACGGATTGTAATATGGACATTTCTAAAAAGTAAGACTCTCCACATTTACATGAAAAGATTATTAAAATACTCTTCCTTTTTCCAACTACATATCTGCATGTTGCAACAGATTGAATACAACAGGAAATATAACAATCCTCTTCATTTCTATGAAGAGATATTAAAGAGATACATAATATATAAAACAGTGTCACTCTTCTTGCTAATTCTATGTCTTGAAAAAAGTCATTTTTCATTCAAAATTGTATTTATGCTAACATGTAATACATTTATTATTTTTAAAAATAAATTAATGATATATTTTTTTAATTTTTCAGTTTTAATTACTAATATGGTATATACTGATAGATATAATCCACATAAACAAAACTCAAAGGATACTTGAGACCAGTATGTTTGAGAACCATTGCTCTATGGTATAGTGAGAAAAAAAATTGGACTTATATAAGTTTAATAGTATATGGAATTTCTAATTGTTTGGATTCTTAGGCAAATCTGATGATGAAGGTCACTCCCATTGACACAGGTGTAGGTTTAAAAATAACTCTTCTAAAAATAACCAAAAATGTTCACAAAATTTTCCTAATATGAAAGATGTTTTACCAACATATATATTATGCATAATTTTACTAGAAAGCATATCTAAATGTTGGTGGCTTTCTATGTACAAGGCTCTATCCCAAGAGATTTATATGTATTAATTTACTTAATTCTCAAATCAATCCTGAGAGACATATTATTATCCTCATTTTTTTTTTTTTTTTTTTGCGGTACACGGGCCTCTCACTGCTGTGGCCTCTCTTGTTGCAGAGCACAGGCTCCCAACGCGCAGGCTCAGCGGCCATAGATCACGGGCACAGCCGCCCCGCGGCATGTGGGATCTTCCTAGACTGGGGCACGAACCTGTGTCCCCTGCATCGGCAGGCGGACCCTCTACCACTGCACCACCAGGGAAGCCCTATCCTCATTTTTTAGATGAAAAATTTAAACTAAAAAGAGTTAAGCAATTGCCCCAAGGTTTCCCAATAGTTAGCAATAGGTGCACTGAGGCACTGCACTCCGAAATCTGTACCACACAACGATATAGCTAATCCACAGAATATAGTGAACAAAAGTATGGCACACTGATTGATACATTTTCTTTAAAAAATGCAATTTTTACAGGTAGGTTGAAATTTGGGGTCACAAACAAGGCAGCCTCTCTGTCAATGTTTTAAGACTGAATTGCTTTGATCACCTAGACCTTCTCATATGATACTCACCCACCATTCACTGTATCTACCCTGCAGCTCACACACACTTACACGTGCTGAGAAGGAGAAGGCCATTCCTCTCTTTCTGTAAAACATTAAATCCATACATTTGTTATGCATGACCTATTAGTTATTTCACTATAAAGGAACGTAATTCTCTTCTCTAAGTACCATTGGAATTTTCATTTTAGTCTCATTATGCTTTAGTCTTGTGATGAATGAGCAACTCCAGTATTTAACAGTAATGGGGTCAGTAAGGCAGATAAGCTAGCTGGGCTCTTCAGATCTGCCTGTCTCTCCTCTAGAATTACTCTAGTGTTTGAACTCTTGGCCAATTACTCTCACACCTTCTGCCCTTGCAGTCCAAGCACTGCCCAGATGGCTTTGATTTGGAGGCCCTCAATTTATCAAAACAGTTTGTTATGTTAAAAAACTGATGTCAAAGAAGCCATATGACCCTTTTTACGTGTAGTTTTCCTGGAATAAGAAATCAATTTGCCCATTTCAAACAAAGTTGGGGCCTAAAGACACTTGAACCGGTGCTACATTCATAAACCAATAAGAAAAATGGACTTAGAAAAACATAGTCTCCCATTCCTGGAATCACACGGTGTTAGGAATGAAGGGCTTTCCTGGCAGGTGGGGGACACCTTCTTCCTCAGCCTGCCTCAGGTCCACTTGGGGGTCTGGTGAAAAAGACAGCTGGCTGAGCTCCACTCCTGAGCATTGGACTCAGTGAAGTCCTGACTTGGGACCCAAGAATCTGAATTTTTACAAGGATGGCTGGTGATTCTGATGCAAACCTTTAGACCATGATCTGAAAAGCAATATTTTTCACCATCTGCAACCTCTCTCAAGGATAACGCTCACTTAATATTCCAACCATCCTTTCCTCCCACCCCACCACTTACATGTGAATTTTGCATGTGGGTCTGTGCCCACAGACCTGCCTTCTTATTGTGTAGCAAACACACACTAGGGATCCCAAATATGGAGCCCCAAATGTGAGTTCCTTCTAAACTTCAGACTTGGTTGCTGGAGAGTGCCTGGTTCTCTTGTGGGCCCTTTAAGTTGAATTTTGTAGGTTTCTGTGCCCCCAGGGTATTGCAGCTACGGGGTCTGCAGAATGACTCGGGATCCAGCATAGAGCAATACCTTATTAAATGTGATGCTGGTAATCGCATCCATCCTTGTCAGGGAGTGACTCGGGAACCAGGCTACGGCCCAGTGGATGGCATTCTTCAGGCCATCAGAGCCGGTTCTGTAATGAGCACATAAACCAATCATGGCAAATCCAATGAGAGGAAATATACCGTAGGTAGGGTCACTGATATCTCCTCAAATGGAATCTCTGTTGACGGCCTGATACCCAGAACTGCTGCAGCCCCTGGCTTAGAGTAACATCTACATAGCCTGAAGAGTGAGTCAGGACATTGACAGAGAAATAGAATCAGATTCCCGGACTGAGCCAATCACTAGAGCTTTTCTTACCTACAGACTTCCAGTTACTTGGGACAATGTGCTTCCTGTTGAGGCTGTTAATTGGATTTCTGGTTAGAGTTCAAGTTTCTGTTAGCATTGGGGGCATTTGACTGAAACAGGTAATGCTATGGTCTGAATGGTTGTGTCCCCTCAAATCCATATGTTTATACCCTAAGACTCAAGGTGATGGTATTTGGAGATGGGGCCTCTGGGAGGTGATTAGGTCATGAGTGAGATTAGTTTCCTTATAAAAGAGGCCCCAGCATGCTCCCTTGGCCCTCCCACCAGGTGAGGACACAAGAAGTCTGCCATTTGCCATCGGGAAGAGGGCCCTTTCCCAACCAGGCTACCACTCTGATATCAGACTTTCAGCCTCCAAAACTGTGAGAAACAAATTTCTGTTGTTTATAAGTCACCCAGTCTTTGGTATGTTGTTATAGCAGCCCAAACTGACTAAGGCAGAAAACACAAATGAAAAGCAACTTGTTGAAGTTTCCTGGATACTATTTGATGTATATTTATACAGGTACGTATATATATTTATGTATATATTTGTACTATATGTGTATGTATATGGTCTATATATGCTGTGTGTGGGTGGATATATATCATTAGAATTTATCAGTAGAGTGTCAGGTAAAATGTAAATTGTTTTTCTTGTATTTTTAAAATTAATAAATAATGTGGTTCAATTTTAAGAAAACTTCAAGAATTGACCAAGAGTACGGCAAGTAAAATTAAAACATTTTACACTTGAAATTTAAATATTCCCTAAGGGCATTAGAAAACATATTTTTCGGTATGAATTGTATTTTTTTTTAATTGAGGCAATTTTGATTCATAACATTATATGTTTTATGTGTACATTATATTTCTACTTCTGTATACCCTGCCACATGTTCACCACCAAAAATTTAGTTTCCATCTGTCACCATAAAGTTGCTCCCCTTCACCCATTTTGCCACTCCCCTTTCCCCTCTGGTAACGAGTACTCTGTTCTCTGTATCTACATGTTTGTTAGGAAATGCATTTTAAAGGGCCACTGGTACACATGTTCTAGGATCACCCTAATGAGCAGGTGAGGAGACAACACCCATTGAGAACATCGTTAAGAAGGGTATCTTACCTGCTTTTTTTCACCATCTTAGCTTTATTCAAAGAGGAGCACCTCTTTGGGTTTAGGTAAAATACTGAAGGTCTTTACAAATTTATATACCCCAACTCCAGAAAATACTGATATCATCACCCTCTCCTGGAGAAATAAAGATCATAGCAAAAGACTTTGCCGATACTCTACGTGTGAATGGAGACAAGTGGAAAAGATAAAGCAAACAAATAAACAAACACCTATCATTTTCCAAAGAGCTCCATTAAAATTCCATTGATCTCTTTTGCAGTTTTCATTTACTCTTTCTTTTTCCCTACCCTCCTATATTTTATCAGCTCGGTGTTTTTTAACCCTAGCTGCATAATAAAACCATTTAGAGAGTTTTTAAAATACCGATGCAGGGCCCCATTCAGAACAAGCACTTAGAGGCTCTGGTGTGGAAGGTGGGCATCATGTTTAAAGGGTCCCCACGTGATCCTGACACACAATTGAGGGGTAACCAGTGAGAAAGCCTTGTCCTGCTTGCCTACCAGCCCCTTCAAAAGAGCTAGGGGTGTGAGACAAATAGGCACAGGTCTTCGCACGGAAAGCATGCTGGTGAGGAGCATGAAGTGGTGGAGAAGAAAATCCTCACTTGCTTTATATTTATTTGCTGATGCCTCAACCTGCTAAGAAAAGTGAAAATAGATAATTCTATAGAGTACACGCCATAAATACACATCAAACTTTGTAGAATTAAGTTTTCTTACTTAATCACACCTGCTTGTGATCATTTAATCTCACAAAAATGAGAGATAATTTAAGGAATTCATGACTTTTAGAATAATTGATTGCTAATGTTAAAAAAAAATCACTTTTTTCTAAAATAAAATTTTTTGTGGCACAAAGAAGGAAACACTTGCTTCTTCCTCAGCATAAAGCAAGGTGGGCTCTAAATATGTCATTTTGATTGTGAGGGAAAATATATTATCAACCACAAATTATCATTCATTGAACTGAGATGTGAAAGGGAGGTACTTGTTTGTTTGTTTTAATGATTTTGTAATTTTATACTAATACATCTTGTCATCAGAGTCATATCTGGGTGGTAAAGTGTCCAGACAGAAAAATGTTGTGAACTATATTAATTTTTGTTACATATTAATACTGTATTAATATTAGTATAATTGATGTATATTAATTATATTTACAATAATTATATTTTATGTAAGCTATTAATGTTATATGACGTTAGGTTTTAACCTGTTTTCACATTCCTTACCATAAAGATACCATTTTATGAAAGGTTCTTCTACAGATTTGGAATCGATTTGTTCTGTCTGACCCCAGAATGGGCACTAAAGTGAAGTGAAATAAACTAACATGAATAATGACCTAGTATTTTATAGGCATTTTAGATAACATATCTGATTTAACATTCACTACAGCCTCATAAGGTAAGTGATTCATTCCCACTCACAGGTGAAGACGGTGAATCTCAGAACGAATGCATGAGCTCCGCAAAGCCACATGTCTAGCAAGTGCTAGAGACAGGACCAGAGCCAAACCAACAGACATTAGGGGAGCAGATTCTCAGTTCAGTTGAGAAAGACGTTTCTTATAATTGGAGCTATCTGTCACTGGGATGACAGCAGCTAGTAAGGTCTGATCACAGGGGAGATATTTCAGCAGAGGTTTAACATATGTGTTTACTCTTGAGAAGAATTTTCTTTCCTTCCCATCTGATAAACATCCTCTCATCCTTCAAAGCCTAGCTCAAAGTCATCCCCTCTGAGAGTGCATTCTTGACTTCTCTGGCCCCTGCGTCTTGTATTAAACAGGATCTTGTCCTCACCTCTAAGTTTGCATCACATTGCATGGCATGTGCTGACATCATCAAGGTTCCTACCATTTTTCTATTCTCGTTGTCTTAGTGCAGTGTTTTGCACATTGTAAGGACTTAAATAACATTCGTTAATAGAATGAATATTCAAGAATCAATGTTTTAGTCAGACTTCTCCAGAGAAACAGAACCAATAGGATGTGCATATATAATATATATATATTATATATATAATATATTATATACATGGAGAGAAATTTATTTTAAAGAATTGTCCCATGTGATTGTGTGGCTGGCAAGTTTGTTTTACCTTATTGCAGATGTTTCAATTATATTTTTATTTTTCCTAATATATTTTTATCTTTCTAATTTTATTTTGTTTTATATTCTTTGTTATTGACTGCTTTTTTTTTACCTTACCAGGTGGCTTGCAGGATCTTGGTTCCTGGGTTGGAATTCAGGCTCAAGCTCCTGTGATGGGAGCTCCGAGTCCAAACTGCTAGGCTAATAGAGAACCTCAGACCCCAAGGAATATTAATCAGAGTGAGGCCTCCTGGAAGTCCTCATCTCGGCACCAAGACTCAGCTCTTTCCAACTGCCTGCAAACTCCAGTGCTGGATGCCTCAGGCCAAATAACCAGTGTGACAGGAATACAGCCCCACAGATTAAAAAAAAAAAAAAGACAAAAGAAAATGTTACAGATGAAGGAACAAGGTAAAAACCTAAAAGACCAAATAAATAAAGATGAAATAGGAAAACTACTGGAAAAAGAATTCAGAGTAATGATAGTAACAATGATCCAAAATCTCAGAAGCAGAATGGAGAAAATACCAGAAACGTTTAACAAGGAACTAGAAGAACTAAAGAGCAAAAAAACAGTGATGAACAGCACAATAACTGAAATTAAAAATACTCTAGAAGGAATCAATAGCAGAATAACTGAGGCAGAAGAACAGATAAGTGATCTGGAAGATAAAATAGTGGAAGTAACTGCTGCAGAGTAGAATAAAGAAAAAAGAATTGAGGACAGACTCAGAAACCTCTGGGACAACATTAAATGCACCAACATTCGAAATATAAGGGTCCCAGAAGAAGAGGAGAAAAAGAAAGGGTCTGAGAAAATATTTGAAGGGATTATAGCTGAAAACTTACCTAACATGAAAAAGGAAATAGTCAATCAAGTTCAGGAAATGCAGAGTCCCATACAGGATAAACCCAAAGAGAAACACGCCAAGACATATTAATCAAACTATCAAAAATTAAATACAAAGAACAAATATTAAAAGCAGCAAGGGAAAAGCAACAAATAATATACAAGGGAATTCCCGTAAGGTTAACAGCTGATCTTTCAGCAGAAACTCTGCAAGCCAGAAGGGAGTGGCAGGACATATTTAAAATGATGAAAGGGAAAAACCTACAACCAAGATTACTCTACAAGGATCTCATTCAGATTCAATTGAGAAATCAAAAGTTTTACACACAAGCAAAAGCTATGAGAATTCAGCACCACCAAACCAGCTTTACAACAAATACTAAAGGAAATTCTCTAAGCAGGAAACACAAGAGAAGAAAAAGGCTCACAAAAACAAACCCAAATCAATTGAGAAAGTGGTAATAGAAACATACATATCAATAATCATCTTGAATGTAAATGAATTAAATGCTCCAACCAAAAAACACAGACTGGCTGAATGGATACAGAAACAAGACCCTTATATATTCTGTCTACAAAAAATACATTTCAGACCTAGGGACACATACAGACTAAAAGTGAGGGGATGGAAAAAATATTCCATGCAAATGGAAATCAAAAGGAAGCTGGAGTAACAATATTTATATCAGATAAAATAGACTTTAAAATAAAGACAGTTACAGTAGATAAGGAAGGACACTACATAATGATCAAAGGTTCAATCCAAGAAAAAAAATAGCATTATAAATATTCATGCACCCAACATAGGAACACCTCAATACATAAGGCAAATGCTAACAGCTATAAAAAAGGAAATTGACAGTAACACTATAATAGTGGGGGACTTTAACACCCTACTTACACCAATAGACAGATCATCCAGACAGAAAATAAATAAGGAAATAAAAGCTTTAAATGGCACAATAGACAGGTAGACTTAATTGATATTTTTAGTACATTCCTAAAAAGCGGAAGAATACACTTTCTTCTCATGTGCACATGGAACATGCTCCAGAATAGATCACATCTTGGGTCACAAATTAAGCCTTGGAAAATTTAAGAAAATTGAAATCATATCAAGCAACTTTTCCAACCACAACACTATGAGATTAGAAATCAATTACAGGAAAAAAAAAAAAGTAAAAAACACAAATACATGGAGGCTAAACAGTGTGCTGCTAAATAATCAGGTGATCACTGAAGAAACGAAAGAGGAAATCAAAAAATACCTAGAAACAAATGGCAATGAAAACATGATGATCCAAAACTTATGGGTTGTAGAAAAAGCAGTTCTAAATGAGAAGTTTATAGCAATACAATCCTACCTAAAGAAACAAGAAAAATATCAGATAAATAATTTAACTTTACACCTAAAGGAACTAAAGAAAAAAGAACAAATAAAACACAAAATTAGTAGAAAGAAAGAAATCATACAGATCAGAAAAGAAATAAATGAAATAGAAACAAAGAAAACAAGAGCAAAGATCAATAAAACGAAAAGCTGGTTCTTTGAGAAGATAAAGAAAATTGATACTTTTAGCCAGACTCATCAAGAAAAAAAAGGGAGAGGACTCAAATCAATAAAATTAGAAATGAAAAAGGAGAGATTACACCTGACACTGCAGAAATACAAAAGATCATGAGAGACTACTACAAGCAACTATATGCCAATAAAATGGACAACCTGCAAGAAATGGACAAATTTTTTGAAAAGTACAACCTTCCAAGATTGAACCAGGAAGAATTAGAAAATGTAAACACACCAATCACAGTTAATGAAATTGAAACTCTAATTTAAAATCTTCCAACAAAAAAAGTCTAGGATTCACAGATGGTTTGACAAGCGAATTCTATCAAGCATTTAGAGAGGAGCTAACACCCATCCTTCTCAAACTCTTCCAAAAACTGCAGAGGCAGGAACACTCCCAAACTCATTCTACGAGGCCACCATCACCCTGATACCAAAACCAGACTAAGATACTACAAAAAAAGAAAATTACAGCCCAATATCACTGATGAATATAGATGCAAAAATCCTTAACAAAATACTAGCAAACAGAATCCAACAGCACATTCAAAGGATCATATCCCATGGTCAAGTGGAATTTATCCCAGGAATGCAACAATTCTTCAATATAAGCAAATCAATCAATGTGATACACCATATTAACAAATTGAAGAATAAAAACCATATGATCATCTCAATAGATGCAGAAAAAGCTTTTGACAAAAGTCAACACCGATTTATGATAAAAGTCTCCAGAAAGTGGGCATAAAGGGAACCTATTTCAACAAAATAAAGGCCATATACAACAAACCCACAGCAAACATCATTCTCAGTGGTGAAAACCTAAAAACATTCCCTCTAAGGTCAAGAAAAAGACAAGGATGTCCACTCTTGCCACTATTATTCAACATAGTTTTGGAATTCCTAGCCACAGCAATCAGAGAAGAAAAATAAATAAAATCAATACAAATTGGAAAAGAAGAAGTAAAACTGTCACTGTTGGCAGATGACATGATACTATACATAGAGAATCCTAAGGATGCCACCAGAAAAATACTAGAGCTAATCAATGAATTTGGTAGTTTCCTGATACAAAATTAATGTGCAGATATGTCCTGCATTCCTATATGTTAATAACAAAAGAACAGAAAAAATAATTAAGGAAACAATCCCATTCACCACGGCAACAAAAGAATGAAATACCTAGGAATAAACCTACCTAAGGAGGTAAAATATATGTACTCAGAAAACTATAAAGCACTGATGAAAGAAATCAAAGATGAAACTAACAGATGGAGAGATATACCATGTTCTTGGCTTGGAAGAATCAGCATTGTGAAATTGACTATACTACCCAAAGCAATCTACAGGTTCAGTGCAATCCCTACCAAATTACCAATGGCAATTGTTACAGAACTAGAACACAAAAATCTTAAAATTTGTATGGACACAAAAAAGACACCAAATAGCCAAAGCAAACTTGAGGGAAAAAAGCAAAGCTGGAGGAATCAGACTCCCTGACTTCAGATTATACTACAAAGCTACAGTAATCAAGACAATAAGGTACTGGCACAAAAACAGAAATATAAATCAATGGAACAGGATAGAAAGCCCAGAGATAAACCCACACACCTATGGTCAACTAATCTATGACAAATGAGACAAGGATATATAATGGAGAAAAGATGGCCTTTTCAATAAGTTGCTCTGTGAAACCTGGACCGCTACATGTGAAAGAGTGAAATTAGAACACTCCCTAACACCATACACAAAAATAAACTCAAAATGGATTAAAGACCTAAATGTAAGACCAGACACTATAAATCTCTTAGAGGAAAACATAGGAAGAACGCTCTGACATAAATCACAGCAAGATATTTTTTGACCCACCTCCTAGAGTAAGGGAAATAAAAATAATAATAAAAAAATGGAACCTAATGAAACTTAAAAGCTTTTGCAGAGCAAAGGAAACCATAACAAGACGAAAAGACAACCCTCAGAATGGAAGAAAATATTTGCAAACGAATCAACGGACAAAGGATTAATCTCCAAAATATACAAACAACTCATGCAGCTCAATATTAAAAAAAGCAAAAAACCCAGTCAAAAATGGGCAGAAGACCTAACTAGACATTTCTCCAGAGAAGACATACAGATGGCCAAGAGGCACATGAAAAGCTGCTCAGTATCACTAATTATTAGAGAAATGCAAATCAAAACTACAATGAGATATTACCTCACACTGTTTAGAATGGGCATCATCAGAAAATCTACAAACAATAAATGCTGGAGAGGGTGTGGAGAAAAGGGAACCCTCTTGCACTGTTGGTGGGAATGTAAATTGATGCAGCCACTATGGAGAACAGTATTGAGGTTCCTTAAAAACTAAAAATAGAATTACCATATGATCCAGCAATCCCACTACTGGGCATATACCCAGAGAAAACCATAATTCAAAAAGACACATGCACCCCAATGTTCACTGAAGCACTATTTACAATAGCCAGGTCATGGAAGCAACCTAAATGCCCGTCGACAGATGAATGGATAGAGAAGATGTGGTACATATATACGATGGAATATTACTCAGCCATAAAAAGGAACAAATCAGTCATTTGTAGAGACGTGGTTTGATCTAGAGACTGTCATACAGAGTGAAGTAAGTCAGAAAGCAAAAAACAAATATTGTATATTAACGCATATATGTGGAACCTAGAAGAATGGTACAGATGAACCGGGTTGCAGGGCAGAAACAGAGACACAGATGTAGAGAACAAATGTATGGACACCAAGAGGGGAAAGTGGGGTGGTGGTGGTGGGATGAATTGGGAGATTGGGATTGATGTATATACACTAATATGTATAAAATAGATAACTAATAAGAACCTGCTGTATAAATAAAATTAAATTATTTTTTTAAATAAAACAGAAAACAATGAGTATGAGCATGATTTTATATATTTTTTTATAGCAGAGAAGCCTAAATTGGGGGAGAGGGGTTAAGGAACTGTAGTGATATCTAGAGGTGACATAAGTGCCTCTTTTTACGCTAAATTTACTTTGTGATGGTTATTGTTATTTTAATGTTTTCCACAAAAACAGATTTAAAATTTTGAATTGTCATTTATAGACAAAGAAGGTCTTATTTTGGAACATCACGGAGATTTTTTTCTTCTCACTAAGATTACTTCTTCCCATAGGTTCTTACTGATAAGTGCAAGAAGCAACCAATATAGTCCAAAACCCAGATAATTTTTTCGCCCCTTAAACCTCAGCCGTCAGTGATCATCAGAGTTTGGCCAGCTTTACTGCTTTGGCGTAGGAAAGATTGTCAATGGCCCTGTCCAGAAACAATGATTCCTCACCACCTTACCCCTTCCTCCTCTGCATAGAATCTGCCCCTGTTTTAGGGCCTGTTAAACGGCAAAAAGAATATGGGTACTCTTTTCACCAAACACCTAGTAGGAGCCATGCTCTAGGACATATATTCTGGAAACACTAGTTGAACACAAAACAGTGAATCGGGCAGCGGTCTCTTCCGAAGGAGTGATGTGAGGTTATGGCAGAGAACTCGGCACAGTCTTACTGAAGGCAGCTCCTTGTTCCTGCCACTCGTCAACACAAAGCTTCCCGTTGTCACGGGTTACGTGGCAAGTGATTAAAGTAGGAGAGATTCTCATTTTCTATCACAAATATCTGTACTTAGAAGTTACAGAGATTTAAAATTAAGAGTGTATAAACACTAGGAACTTGCAGGGTTTTGTATTATCAACATTTTAAAGACCTGTCTCCAATTTGTCAGGATAATATCTTCATTTATTGTTTGTGTTCAGGTGCTAGAATCTCAATGTATACATTTGTTCGAAAATCAGCCTTATGGCATATCTTCTATTTGAATTGTTTTGAAGAGATTACAGTAACTAAATCACATATTTGACTTTAAAATCCTATATATATATTATCTCCTTTCTATGATGATTTAGTGACATCTTGGACACTCTAACTTTCATTTAAAAAAAAAAATAAATGTATTGCATGTAAAATGTGCCATGGCTACCTCTTTCTTTTCTCCTCTCATCAATTTTTATAGGTCTTCAGTGCTGCATGGATCTGATACTCCTAGGTTATTTAAAATCGTTAAATATCCCCTGAAATATGAGAACCTAAGATTGCTGTTGGTAGAATTCATGAACTTTCCCTGGAAATGTATGTCACAGTTGCAGTTTTGAGACTTTTTATCCCTTTGGTTTGACTTTTCTGCCAGTTCTTTCCTGAGCTCTGGGTGAATGTATTTATCTTAGTTTGTCTGCAAAGGTACTCTGGGATCTACAATTTGAACTTGATTACAGATTGATCATTGAAAGTGGCTTTTAAAAGTGACATATTTGTTAAAAGTCATTTCAGCAAAGAAAAACTGCTTTTAGAAAGTGTATACATATTCAATAAAATTCTAGAGATAGGAGGCCCTGGCTGGCAGTCAGTGAATTTCACACCAGCAATGTTTTTGAAATTCTCCAGCCTGGTTGAGAGCTATGTGTCTTCTTACAGAAGTACAGAGGCTGCTGTCCTCACAAACTCCTTTCCCTAGGACCAGAGGAAAGCAAATCACATGACCAAATACTTGGTTTCAATTTGGAATATAGTCTATTCCTGTGAAGATTCTCTCTTGAGCCATAATCTTTCTATTGAGATATGAAAATATGCTTCACACAGTCTCAGGAAAATAAGCATACCAGTGATGGATCACCAACTGATTAATTTTAGTAAACCTATGCCCAGAAAGAAGCAGTTGTGCACAGAAGAAAGCCACTTTTCACCTTGTATCTGCAGAACAAATGCCCTTAAGAACACAGCTTTACCTCTGCAGAATGGACTTAGGTAGTTGAAAGATACCCCAAAATTCCTTTTAAAATATATACCTTTTTAAGGTATATAAAATATATACCTTAGTTTTAGTAACTATTATGATTATCTCACTTGTAATCAGTATCTGCTTATTAAATAAGAATGAACAAGTTATTTTATAAAACACCTCTTTGATATAGACTACTGCTAAGACTTCGATAGAGCCTGGGAATCACACCCAGACATACATTAAAATCAAAATATATGCATGATCCATGAGGCAGATACAGGAACAAATAAAGGTAAAATAGAATTGATGGAAAGAGAGAATTAAAACAGACTTGAAGGAGAAGGGATAATGGAGAAGGAAAGAAGAGAAGATCTGGAGAATAAAAAATGAAGAATAAAGTAAGTTTTCATTAGACTGTGAATGGCCTCAGCTCCTCAGGGCTTTGAGAATTTATTTATCTGACTAAGAACTGTTCACAGCTCTTGAATGGCTCTCTTCCTCCAAACTTTAGAGCCTTTGATGACTAGAATAACCAGAGGATTATTAACCTCAGGATGAAAACTGTTTTCTGTGCCGTAACATCAGTGACCATCTATGGACACCTAGAGACCAAGCTGGGGGCTGGACCTGGCTCCCAGGTCAGAAGTTCAATGTCTCCATCCCGCTCAGCTTCAGATGTGGTGGATGTGAGGACACACACAACCCCAGGACCACCAATTACCACATGTACTGAAAACTGGCCTGGAAATGACTCTCTATCTCAAAAAGAGGCATGGCTTTTCTCCAGTGCATTTGTTTTTAATGTTTAACAAGCTGACAGGAGCGATTACGCAAGGACTAACAGCAGACTTACTGGTTACTGCAACACAAACAAATCGTCACCAGGCTGTCAGGACCTGCACAGTGTCCATTTTACTAAAGATGCTGAATGCACCTCCCACCTCTGCATGCAAAGTGAGCCACACTCTCAAATCCCTCATCCCCCCATACAGTTATTTGCTGTGTTTTTACTAAAAGGTAGGAGGGAAACTTTTCCACAAAGGTGGGTTGTGGGAAACACACAAAATCAGGGTGGGTTTAGAATGCTCATCAACAGGTCACCATCTGGTTTCATTCCTTAATCAGATAAAGGCTCTCCTCTGAATCATGTACGCTCCCAGCTAAACTTTCTATAAAGGTGCTATGCCCTTGAGCCTCAGGCATTCAGAAAAAGTAAACCCAACTGCAGTCCGTGTTAGGAAACATTCCGAAACACATCAATGGACGAAACTTCAGTCCCTCGTAGAAGGAACACATTTTTTAATGTGTTTGCTGAAATATAAATCTAGGTCAAGTTTTCAGTGATTTAATGCTGGTCTTCCTTTAAAATCTGGGCTGGGACTCCCAGCAGGGTTTGCCACAATGAAAGGGGAATTGGGTGTTGTGGTTCCCAATTCATGAAAGTCTCTGAAGAGGACATGCAGGTGTGCTTGTCGTTTCTGACCTGCGTGTGAGAGCTGGCCTCCTTCTGCTCTCTCAGCCTACTGCCTTCCTGCCTCTGTCACCTTCCTGAGACCCTAAACAGAGTCACCGAACCCCTTGGAGCGGGCGGCAGCGTCTGACTTCACAGCTGTCCCTGTGTACTCAGAGTATCACAACAGCTTAAGACAGATTAGAGAAAGTCACTTTTGACAATCATATTAGGAGAGTCGGCCATCTTTAGCATGGTAACCTAGGTGGCCCAGACCTGCTGGGGCCCCAGTGTGCTCCAAGACTGGCTTTCCAGCCTTTGATTAATGGATGCATCAGCAATTAGGAGACCCTCACGTGATGGAACCACTGTACCTCCCATGGCAATTTTATCTTTTGCTCAAAGGTAATGCAGAGTAAACAAGGAATTGAGATAAACTCTGCCAGACAAGAATCAAATACCCCATATCACCACGATTCTTCATTTCTGCAGTTCTGAGACCTCAGCCCACCAAAGGGGCCAAATAGCTCAAATGACCCATTTGTTTGCAAGGGTTGATTAATAATTCTTCACTTTTGACTCAGCTGAATGTTTTCTTTGCGTTTGTCCAGGTATTTGAAGAAGATAAGAATTAAATGACAGACTAAAAGGTATTAAATAGATGTATACACAAACATACCCTATCACATCTACCTTAGATGTCCTTCTGATTGGCAGATGTCACACCAACCCAGGCAGCAGGTGATACTGCTTAGCTTTCAAAAAATGTCCTGCAATCATTTGGGTCTGTTAAAGTTTTTCATTGAATTAGTTCCTGTGATTTGGGTGAGGGAGAGAAAAAATGGAAAATGTTAACTAAGGCTAGCAGCCAGGTGGGCGTGTTTGTCTTCAATTTGTCTTTCATCTCTCGTAGTTGAGGTCAGACACCTCCCCCTTGTGGTTCAGTGTAACTGGCTCAAGTTTGTTACAGCCTGTGCCCAGGTGTTCTGCTTCCACAGGTAGATAACTGGACAAGCAGACAGTTGATTGACATTTGTGTCATTATCACCAATCACATTGTCCTCAAGTGAGAATGAACCAAAACAAATATAGGACCTTGACACAAGTGAGAATTAATTAAGCATGGAAAGATACTTATACTTGTAGACATACAGCTAATTTCCCCTGGAAAAGTCAGTGTTCCATCACTGGCTATATTATTATAGCAGGTTGTTTGGATTATTTAAAAAAAAAAACTGTGTGCAACATATATAAGTAAAGGATTAAAAAATTATTCAAGAATATATAAAGAATACCTACAAATCAATAAAATATTTGCAAGCTAATAGAAATTGAGCAAAGCAAATGAACAGGCAATACACAAAGAACTATTACAGCCAATTAATACAGAAAAAGAAGCTTAACATCATTAGTGGTCAAATAAAAACTGATTAAAAAAATAACTAAATATTATTTTTTACCCAATAGATTTGAAAAATTTAAAGTGGTGCAAAAATAAGAGAACCTGGCAGTATCATGTCATTTTAATGGGAGTGTAAGTTGGTAAAACATTTAGTAAGTGCTGATTATCAGTGTCCATAAAAAATGTAAATTTTGTTTGATCTAGAAATTGGAGTTCTAGGAAATTATTTTTATAAGGACATTCCTAAGAAGTTAAATTTTTAAGTATGAGGATATTTATGGCCACATTTGGCATAGTAGTAAGTACTATAAATGTGCATCAAATGTGGTGAAATAAATCATGGCATACTCCATGGAATAAACATAGTTACCCAGTTATTAGAAATGATGAGTTAAAGGTGTCTGTACTGACCTGAAAATGCATACTCACATTATTAGTTGAACAGCAAATGTTAAGAAACAAGTATGTTTAATATAATCCTATTAATGTTATAAAACAGGTATGCACACATGTTTATATGTGTGTAAGTACATGACAACAGGATAAAATACACATGAGATGGGAAAGGCAGTGGGAGGTGAGGGGATTTAATCAATATGCAAGTGCATTAATTGGATCATGTTGGAATGTGTTATACATTACTTGTGTAATAAAAACAAAAGTCAGAAAGTGCAAAAAAAATGTTGTTAATGGGATAGTTGGCCTTACCAATTAAGGTTACAAACAATTTTCCTGTGAGATCTTATCGCATGGCCGTCATATTAAGAATTCTAATCAGAAGAAAAAGATGCACTGAGAGGCAAAGCCATTTCATGTTTTCTTTCTTCTTCATCTTTCCTCTCCTGTTACCTCTCTTTCCACAGTACGTGAGTCATCACTCTATGTCTAGCACTGGGTACACACTAAAGAATGATTAAACACAATGCCTGCCCTTATGTTGCTCATAGATATTCAGAAACATTCAGAAAAAAAAAAACTTAATTACTCTTAGGAAATACCATACATTCTACAAAAGAACTAAAGGTCTTTCAGTAATAGAAATGCTAGGAGGACTGTTGGGACCAGTGGTGGGTAAACATATCTCCAAGAAGGCTGTGTATGGGTTTCCTGGAGTGGCCATAACATCGCACAGTAGTAAATTGTTGATACCTTGCACGTCTTAAAATGTCTCTACTCCATCCTCATACCTGATTGATCGTTTTCCTTGGTAACGAATATAAGTCTAAGATCAAACTTGCTCAGAATTGGAAAGGCATTATTCCATTTTCCTGCAGCTCCTAGGACTGCTATTCTCAAGTCCATAGTGTTCTGAGTCCAAGTTTTTAGGATCATTGTCTCTAATGCCTGAAACGTTATAATAATGACTCAGTCTGGGTCTTTTTCTTTCCATTGTGCTGGATACTTTCAATTGTAAAACCAATGTCCCTTATATCTCAGAAATGCTCTTCAAGTGTTTTATTGGAGATTTTCTTCTCTCCTTTTCCTTTGATTTCTCTATCTGTAAATGCTATTACTTGGTTGTTGTACCTTCTGGGCTGAACCTCTAATTTTATGAATTTTTCTATGATCTGTTGCTTGACCGTTTTCCTCAACTTTCTGGGAAATTTCCTCATATTTGTCTTCCATTTCTTTTGCTCAGTTACTAAGTTTTTTATTCAAAGAGCTGCTCTGAATTATTCCCTTTATGTCTCTGGTTTGTGGGAACATAAAGTCATCAACTATCCTGGGAGTGTTAACACCCTTTCTCTCCTCCCCAAAAATCATGTTAGTTTTGATCCGGCCACACCACACAACCTGAATAATGTTCCAAGAGTTATTTGCTGCCACTTCTTGTGTCAAACAGCACAACAAGTGTGAGAACTAGCGTGTTGCATAAATCCCCTTTCTTATACGTCTGCCTATTATTCCGTACATTCAGCTAAATCCTACCCCAAAAGCCCAAATAAGTGCCAGAGAGAATGGTGCTCATCTCCCGCTGTTGGAACTCCCACAGAGACTGGAAGAGTCACTTCTCATAGTCTGTTCTAAGTTCTTTGAAGAGAATCATGCTGAATGCCTTGGCTAAACACATCTTTTACACACTTGGGGCAAAGAGAAATCGATTAAGTATGGGTTGCATGGGATTAGGAATGGCTTCTGGGACTGTAAGACTTGGCTCCTACCTACTTCCCGGTGTTCATGAAGATTGGAATGAAGAGAACTTTAGCAGTAAAAAGGATAAACATCCTCCAGAAAAACAGAGCGCCTTAGCAACAGAGAACAGCCAGTAGATTCGTGGTTAGAAAAAGAACATCAGCGCGTGCCCTGGTGCCTCCTGAATTCTCATTCACGGCTTCTCAGACATTGTGGTCCCAGACAGATAAGCTGAGCTGGCTGACCACAGAGGATAAACTACACCTGACCCATCAAGGCAGTTACCTTTATCCTCCAGACTATTGTGGCTTCTTCTTTTCTATCTTTATTTTGGTTTAGCTTATTGTCAGGGTTCCTAATAGTGTAGATAATATTCATTAGAAGAAAATACATTAATTTGAACATTTACAATATACCAGGCACTGGGAGGTACTGTACTTAAATAATTTCAGTTAACTCAGAAAATGATCTATTTGAGGTAGATGATATTATATCTATTTTGTACATTATAATTTGAAGCTCAGAGAGTTTAAGTGACTCACCCATAGTCACACACTCACATGTGTTTTCCATCTATTCCAACTTCCTTTGGTTTTCATTTTCAAATCCTCAACTCTGTCTAAAATGGCAAGATAACGAAATAGAAGAAGATTAATGGGAAACAACAAACCCAAATGTGGCTAAGAAATCCAAAGGAAACAAAGAACATATTTTTTAAAAGATCACAATTTACCTATTTTCATTCTATTTCAGTGGGCCTGAACCTCATTTCACCTGACTCTTGATGGAATAAAATTCAGAGAATCGGCATTGCAGATTACTCGAGATGATAGCTCCCTATAGATATGAAAGGCTCCCTTATTGGAAGAAATAAAAGGAAAATGACCCCAAAATCACAACCCTAGAATTATAACCTTATTCAAAAGCTATAAAGCGGTACCAGTTATCTGTTAAATTCATGCATAGTTAAAAACTCAATAATGACCATGTTGTGAATACCGACGTCAAAAAATGATCAGACTTCTGTATAATGAAAATGCTTTCGTATAAAAATGGAAATAAATGACTTTTCTGCCATAGATTAGAATTTATGCCTATCAGTATTTTCCAGAACATTTCTGATTTAAAACAGCATATCTGTATATGTCTATATATATACTATATCATAATTGTTTTTATTAAATATATTTTATTAAATATATATGGTTATTTTAGATTTAAAAATTGAAGATCTTGTTATCTGTGATCAAGAAGCATGTCTATCAAGAAAAAGAGACCTCTGTTATCATCTTCATTTTGATGTAAAAGAGATAGAAAGAAGGTAATTATTCACTTAGGTTACCTGCCAAGAACAATAGAAGACACAGGCATGCACATACCTTCTGGGCTCCCAGTGTTTTTTCTTTTCTTTTTTTTTCACCAGAGTTCTCCATGTACACAGCATGGAATTTTGCAAAGATAAGAAGAGTTATTGATTTGGGTTGTGGAATGGATATTAGTGCCTTATCTTCACACTGAGCACAAAAAGGATCACAAACATACTTGGGGACGCTTAGCCCCTGTGGTAACATAATCAGACAGGAGAGCCGAAAGAATGAAATGAATACATGAAAAGGCTAAAATGTTAAAATAATTACATTCCATTTATTCAGGGGGTAAAATAATTTGATCAGAGAAGTGTACATCATAGAATTAAAATAATTTGATGTAATTGTTTTGGTTTTTATTCCTGTGTCAAAACATGATGAGGGAAGGGCTAATTCACATAATCTTAGGGCACAAAAAGGCCAGAAAGGCCTGGTTTTAAGCAGAAGAAAATAAAGACCTGTAAGGTGTTCCCCAAGGCCCTGGGGACCACCATCACCCAAGGCTGTATTCATTAGAGGAGGCATGTGCTAAAATAACAGAAAACACTTTTCTGTTTTATTCCTGGTCATCTAATAATCCAAAGCCAGGTGGAAAGTGAATGTATTCAGCAGCTAAATGAGGACAAGAGTCTACCAGTTAAAAACGAATGAGTTTGTCATTTAAATATATTAATAGCTGATAAATATGCAGTTATCTTTCATGTCATAGCTGGGAAAAATGAACATCTGAACACTGGTTATTTAATTATCTTAGACCTATCTTTCCCTTTCTTATAATATGATAAAATGTTTTAAAAACTCAGTGGTGGTATTGATTTTTTACTTTGTTTTTTGTTTTCATTTTAATTATAGAGCCACAAATCTGAGAAATTATACTTGGAAAGTTATCTTTGACAAGTGGCTGAAAACTCTATTTAGTTGGGGATTAACTAAACTGAAATCATATTACTACTTGGGTA
The DNA here is from genome assembly GCF_949774975.1 of Lagenorhynchus albirostris. Classification (NCBI taxonomy): domain Eukaryota; kingdom Metazoa; phylum Chordata; class Mammalia; order Artiodactyla; family Delphinidae; genus Lagenorhynchus; species Lagenorhynchus albirostris. The sequence goes on along the minus strand of NC_083107.1, from coordinate 85,011,830 downwards.
AGTATGAAAGTCTGAATGGGATTTCATGGAACAAAATATTTGAAATCAGGTCTCTCTGCGTCAGGGAAGTCGAGACCTTCCACAGGACACAATAAATTCAAGTCTCTTTCAATCTTTGCATTACACACGCTTACCTATACTGAAGTTTGAAATAGGCTGCTTCTTTGCTGTTGTCTATGTGCTGAGTAAGACATTTCAGAATTACTGGTAATTGGAACCACAGGCTTTCTGTGCACAAGATAGAAGAATATAGAAACACACAAATTTCCTCTCTAATTCTTTGGCTCCAATCTCACCCCGGCCAGAGAAAATGGATGGTTCACCAGGACTGTTTTTCCTAGAGAGCACATGCCGAAATATTCAGATGGTATTTGCCCAAGCCTGCTGGTGCTTTCCTCTAGATCAAAATACGTATAGGTTGTCTTCCTGTTATTTTATTTTTTCTTGTTTTTTCTTACTCTCTCCCTCTTTCCGTTCCTTCCTTCTTCATTTTTTTTTGTTTTGTTTTCTTTCATTGTTTCCTTCTTAAACAGATGATGCTCTAAGTTCAAGCAAAAGTCTGGGGGTCTGGGACATTCCATATTAGGGAGCACCGGCCTTTACCCATCTTCCTAAACTGCCAGTGTTCTGTGAAAAACAAGACCCAAAGGTCTCAGGTGCAAAACTCCATTAGCAGTTTTGCATGACCTCTATCAGAGAGAGAGATAGCCTCTAAGACTTTGGGGGACCCAGAAACAGATCCTCTGACCACAGTGCTCCTGTCGGCTGTGCAGCTGTCCCTACAGCCGGCCCATGCTGCTCCAGGCCACGTTCAGTAAAGGCCCAGCTGTTGCCACTCCTGCTCCACAGACAGCTGCTGCAACAAACCGACCCTCCTCTTTATGGCCCTTGAATGGGAAGATTTCCTTTCAGCCCATTGTTCTGTGTAGACTCTGATTAACCCAGCTGCATTTAGAGCAGGGGATTGCATCAATATCTATTGATTAGCAGTCGTAGTACAATAATCCTCCTGCTCTGATCAATGCAGCCTGCAGACCAGGCCTTACTACCCAGCAGCGTCCTTTTGCCTGGTCATTGATACCCTTGTCTGTGCTTGTCTGGACTTGTGAGATGCTAAAGGGAAGGTAAGCTGTCATGTTGAGTGATTACAGTTCTGGGAAATTCCTCGTGATTGGATATCTGCTTCCATGATAATCCTCTGCCAGTTCTAAGCAACATTAATCACTTTTACCAAATAAGAACACTGTATGAAACAAAAGTAAAATACTCTGACTCTCATTCCTTGATTATAAATCACAGTAATCCTCTGGCCAGGTAGAAACTGACACAGGCAACTTTTGAGATCTGAAATCTGTCCCATATCCGTGACAGCAAAACCATTCTACAAATTTGGTTTCATTCTTGACCTGGAGTTTATACATTGCTCTTTGTAATAGTAAAGTGGTTACTTTTGGCTTATTTGTCTTGTTTGGACATTTTCATTAGCAAAAATATTACTGAGAAACAACCATGTTCTGTATTTGATTTATATTGATCTATTTTTCTTTTAATTGTCCCTAAAACAATTAAATGTATTGATATATTTAAGGAATCTACCTGTGAACTCATGATTTTTAAAGGAATATTAAACAAGTGTGATCCAAATAATGTCAACTTTGTCCTTATAATATTGTACAGTTAAACTGCTTTAAAAATAAAGCCAAAGGTAGGAGAAGAGGAAGACTACTCTGGAATTGTGGATGGTCCACTTTTTTATTGAAGTGTAGTTGATTTACAATGTTTCAGGTGTACAGCAAAGTGATTCAGTTATGCATATATGTATATTTTTTTTCAGATTCTTTTACATTACAGATTATTACAGAATATTGAGTAGAGTTTCCTGTGCTATACAGCATGTCCTTGTTGTCTATCTATTATATATATAGTAGCCTGTATCTGTTAATCCCTAATTCCTAATTTACCCCCTTTCCCCTTTGGTAACCATAAGTCTGTTTTCTATGTCTGTGAGTCCACTTCTGCTTTGTAACTAAGTTCATTTGTATGGAGGATCCACGATTGATGCAGCCGAGGAGGCAGAGATCAGCATTTCCTCTCCTCTCTGTGGTCCACCAATCACCTTCCCATAACGAAGGGTCTATCCTATCTCCACACATGGTGATACTTAACCTAGAAGCTTTAAAGAGAGAAAATGGAATGATCCTGGCTCCCACATTCAGGATTGTGTGATGCTTTCTTCAGACGGCCCTGCACCTGAAACTGCTGCCTGGGAAGGATGCAATGAGCCCCCCCAGGACCCCAACCGCCATGCACACACGTCCTTTTATGACCCACTTGCTTCTGAAAGAAGTCCATCTAGCCACCTCTTTCAAATCTCCACCTTCACACCACACACTTGCACACACACACCACTCACTCACCCACACATGACACCACACAAACACACACTAAAATACAAACCGCTTGCTCACTCACACATACCACCCTTCCCACACACACAACACACACAGAATTGCTCACTCTGGTAGAATAATTATTAGAATAGTTTTGATAACACAAAAGAAAAGTATTAAAACACATTAAAAGAATGTGAGCTTTGTTTCCAAATATTGTTCTACATAGATGTGAAGTTTCAATATGTAGGTGTACACATTCCTGTAATGGTAACATCAGATATATTCATTACCAAGAGGAAGCTTGACTCACAGAGGCACCTGGTGGACATTTCATAAGGGGCCCAGGAATCCAAGGTCTTCCTAGTAAATTAGGAAAGTACATGGACTCCAAAATTAAAATGGAATCTAAAAAGGGAGATTAATTTAGTTCTATTTAAAGTCAGTATTTTATTTAATAGAAGTAAAGTATATGTCCTACATTTATGTGCATGCACACTGTGTAGATGAATTAATTTGTATAAGGGCAAATTTTGAAAAGAAAATATTTGAGAGAAGACCCTCAAGATGGTGGAGGAGTACGATGTGGAGATCACTTTCCTCCCCACAAATACATCAAAAATACATCTACATGTGGAACAACTCCTACAGAACACCTTCTGAATGCTGGCAGAAGACCTCAGACTTCCCAAAAGGCAAGAAACTCCCCACTTACCTGGGTAGGGCAAAAGAAAAAAGGAAAAACAGAGGAAAAAGAATAGGGACGGGACCTGCACCAGTAGGAGGGAGCTGTGAAGGAGGAAAAGTTTTCACCCACTAGGAAGCCCCTTCACTGGTGGAGATGGGGGGTGGGCGGAGGGGGAAGCTTTGGAGCCATAGAGGAGAGCACAGCAACAGGGGTGCAGAGGGCAAAGTGGAGAGATTCCCGCACAGAGGATCAGTGCCGACCAGCACTCACCAGCCCTAGAGGTCTGTCTGCTCACCTGCTGGGGCAGGTGGGGGCAGGGAGCTAAGGCTCCGGCTTCGGAGGTCAGACCCCAGGGAGAGGACTGAGGTTGGTTATGTGAACACAGCCTGAAGGGGGCTAGTGCACCACAGCTAGCTGGAAGGGAGTCTGGGAAAAGGTCTGGACCTGCCTAAGAAGCAAGAGACCATTTTTTGGGGTGCGCGAGGAGAGGAGATTCATAGCACTGCCTAAAAGAGCTCCAGAGACGGGCATGAGACTCTAAGCCTGCTGCTGCAGCCAACAAAATGCCTGTGTGCAAGTACAGGTCACTATCCACACTTCCCCTCCCAGGAGTCTGTGCAGCCCACCACTGTCAGGGTCCTGTGACCCAAGGACAACTTCCCCAGGAGAACACACGGCATGCCTCAGGCTGTTGCAACATCATGCTGGCCTCTGCCACCACAGGCTTACACCACATTCTGTAACCCTCCTTTCCCCCAGCCTGAGTGAGCCAGAGTCCCTTAATCAGGTGCTCCTTTAACCTTCTCCTGTCTGGCCAAAGAACAGATGCCAGAAGGCAACCTACATGCAGAGGAGAGGCCAAATCCAACCCTGAACCCCAGGAGCTATGCAAACAAAGAAGAGAAAGGGAAATTTCTCTGTGCAGCCTCAGGAGCAGCAGATTAAATCTGCAAAATCAACATCTGTGGAATACCTGAATAGACAACAAATCATCCCAAAACTGAGGTGGTACACTCTGGGAGCAAATATAGACTTGGGGTTTGCTGTTTGCAACAGACTAGTTTCTAATTTTTATGTTTAGCTTGGTATAATTTTTAGTGCTTGTTATCATTGGTGGATTTGTTTATTGGTTTTGTTGCTCTCTTCTTTTTTTTAATTACTTAATTTTTTTTATTTTAATAACTTTATTTTATTTATTTTATTTTTCTTTCATTTTTTTTTCTCCCTTTTCTTCTGAGCCATGTGCTGGAAGGGTCATGGTGTGCCAGCCAGGTGTCAGGCCTGAGCCTCTGAGGTGGGAGATCTGAGTTCAGGACATTGGACCATCAGAGAGCTCCCAGCCCCATGTAATATCAGGCAGTGAGAGATCTCCCAGAGATCTCCAACTCAATGCTAAGACCCAGCTCCACTCAATGACCAGCAAACTCCAGTGCCGGACACCCCATGTCAAACAACTAGCAAAATAGGAATACAACCCCACCCATTAGTAGAGAGGATACCTAAAATCATAGTAAGTTCACAGATACTCCAAAAAGACACTACCAGATGTGGTCCTGCTCACCAGAAAGACAAGATCCAGCCTAATCCATCAGAACACAGACACCAGTCCCCTCCACCAGGAATACTACACAACCCACTGAACAAACCTTACCCACTGGGGGCAGACACCAAAAGCAATGGGAACTATGAACCTACAGCCTGCGAAAAAGAGACTCCAAACACAGTAAATTAAGCAAAATGAGAAGACAGAGAAACACACAGCAGATGAAGGTGAAAGGCAAAAATCCACCAGACCTAACAAATGAAGAAGAAATAGGCAGTCTACCTGAAAAAGAATTCAGAGAAATGGTAGTAAAGATGATCCAAAATTTTGGAAGTAAAAAGGATAAATTACAAGAAACATTTAACAAGGACCTAAAAGAAATAAAGAGCTAACAAACAGTGATGAACATCACAATAAATGAAATTAAAATTCTCTAGAAGGAATCAAAAGCAGAATAACTGAGGCAGAAGAACAGATAAGTGACCTGGAAGATAAAAGAGTGGGAATAACTACTGCAGAGCAGAATAAAGAAAAAACAATGAAAAGAATTGAGGACAGTCTCAGAGATCTGGGGCAGCATTAAACGTACCAACATTCAAATTATAGGTGTCCCAGAAGAAGAAGAGAAAAAGAAAGGGACTGAGAAAATATTTGAAGAGATTATAATTGAAAACTTCCCTAATATGGGAAAGGAAATAATCAAGACCAGGAAGTGCAGAGAGTCCCATACAGTATAAATCCAAGCAGAAACATGCCCACACACATATTAATCAAACTATCAAAGATTAAATACAAAGAAAAAATATTAAAAACAGCAAGGGAAAAGCAACAAGTAATATACAAGGGAATCCCCATAAGGTTATCAGCTGATCTTTCAGCAGAAACTCTGCAAGCCAGAAGGGTGTGGCAGGACATATTTAAAGTGATGAAAGGGAAAAACCTACAACCAAGATTACTCTAACCAACAAGGATCTCATTCAGATTTTATGGAGAAATTAAAACCTTTACAGATAAGCAAAAGCTGAGAGAATTCAGCACCACCAAACCAGCTTTACAACAAATGCTAAAGAAACTTCTCTAGGCAAGAAACCCAAGAGGAAGAAAAGACCAAAACAATTAACAATTAACAAACCCAAAACAATTAAGAAAATGGTATAGGAACATACATATCAATAATCACCTTACATGTAAATGGTTTAAATGCTCCAACCAAAAGACATAGACTGGCTGAATGGATATAAAAATAAAGGCCGTATGTATGCTGTCTACAAGAGATTGACTTCAGACCTAGGGACACATACAGACTGAAAGTGAGGAGATGGAAAAATATATTCCATGCAAATGGAAATCAAAAGAAAGCTGGAGTAGCAATTCTCATATCAGACAAAATAGACTTTAAAATAAAGACTATTACAAGAGACAAAGAAGGACACTACATAATGATCAAGGGATCAATCCAAGAAGAAGATAGAACAACTGTAAATATTTATGCACCCAATGTAGGATCACCTCAATACATAAGGCAAAAGCTAAAAGTCATAAAAGGGTAGTAGATAGACAGTAAAATAAATAGACAGTAACACAATAGTAATAGGGTACTTTAACACCATGCTTTCACCAATGACAGATCATCCAAAATGAAAATGAATAAGGAAACATAAGCTTTAATGATACATTAAACAAGATGGACTTAATTGATATTTATAGGACATTCCATCCAAAAGCAACAGAATACACTTTCTTCTCAAGTGCTCATGGAACATTCTCTAGGATAGATCATATATTGGGTCACAAATCAAGCCTTGGTAAATTTAAGAAAATTGAAATCATATCAGGTATCTTTTCTGACCACAATGCTATGAGACTAGATATCAATTCCAGGAAAAAAAAAACATAAAGAATACAAACACATGGAGGCTAAATAATACACTACTAAATAACCAAGAGATCACTGAAGAAATCAAAGAGGAAATCAAAAAATACCTAAAGATAAATGACAATGAAAACACGCTGATCCAAAACCCATGGGATGCAGTAAAAGCAGTTCTAAGAGGGAAGTTTATAGCAATACATTTCTACCTCAAGAAACAAAAATATCTCAAATAAACAACCTAACCTTACAACTAAAGCAATTACAGAAAGCAGAACAAAAATTCCCTGAAGTTAGCAGAAGGAAAGAAATCATAAAAATCAGATCAGAAATAAATGAAAAAGAAATGAAGGACACAATAGCAAAGATCAATAAAACTAAAAGCTGGTTCTTTGAGAAGATAAACAATATTGCCAATAAAATGGACAACCTGGAAGAAATGGACAAATTCTTAGAAAGATATAACCCTCCAAGACTGGACCAGGAAGAAGTAGAAAATATGTACAGACCAATCACAGGTAATGAAATTGAAACTGTGATTAAAAATCTCTCAACAAACAAAAGTCGAGGACCAGATGGCTTGACAGTCAAATTCTATCAAACATTTAGAGAAGAGCTAACACTTATCCTTCTCAAATGCTTCCAAAATATAGCAGAGGGAGGAACACTCCCAAACTCATTCTACGAGGCCACCATCATACTGATACCAAAAGCAGACAAAGATGTCACAAAAAAAGAACACTACGACCAATATCACGAATGAACATAAATGCAAAAATCCTCAGGAAAATGCTAGCAAACAGAATCCAGCAGCACATTAAAAGGATCATACACCATGATGAAGTGGGGTTTATCCCAGGAATGCAAGGATTCTTCAGTATATGCAAATCAATCAATGTGACACACCATATTAACAAACTGAAGGGTAAAAAGCATATGATAATCTCAATAGATGCAGAAAAAGCTTTTGACAATATTCAACACCCATTTATGATTTAAAAACCCTCCAAAAGTGGGAATAGATGGAACTTACATCAACATAATAAATGCCATGTATGACAAACCCACAGCCAACATCATCTTCAATGGTGAAAAACTGAAACCATATCCACTAAGATCAGGAACAAGACAAGGTTGCCCACTCTCATCACTATTTTTCAACATAGTTTTGGAAGTTTTAGCCACAGCAATCAGAGAAGAAAAATAAATAAAAGGAATCCAAATTGGAAAAGAAGAAGTAAATCTGTCACTGTTTGCAGATGACATGATACTATACATAGAGAATCCTAAAGATGCTACCAGAAAACTATTAGAGCTAATCAATGAATTTGGTAAAGTAGCAGGATACAAAATTAATGCACAGAAATATCTTGCATGCCTATAGACTAATGATGAAAAATATGAAAGAGAAATTAATGAAGCACTCCCATTTACCTCTGCAAATAAATAAAAAGAATAAGATACCTAGGAATAAACCTACTTAAGGAGAAAAAAGTCTGTATGCAGTAAACTCTAAGACACTGATGAAATAAATGAAAGATGATACAAACAGATGGAGAGATATATCGTGTTCTGGGATTGGAAGAATCAATATTGCAAAAATGACTATAATACCCAAAGCAATCTACAGGTTCAATGAAATCCCTATCAAACTACCAATGGCATTTTTCACAGAAGTAGAACAAAAAAATTCACAATTCGTATGGAAACACAAAAGACCCCGAATAGTCAAAGCAATCTTGAGAAAGAAAAACGAAGCTGGAGGAATCAGACTCCCTGACTTCAGACTATACTACAAAGCTACAGTAATCAAGACACTATGGTACTGGCACAAACACAGAAATATAGATCAGTGGAACAAGATAGAAAGCCCAGAGATAAACCCACATACATATGGTCACCTTATCTTTGATAAAGGAGGCAAGAATGTACAATGGAGAAAAGACAGCCTCTTTAGTAAGTGGTGCTGGGAAATCTGGACAGCTACACATAAAAGAATGAAATTAGAACACTCTCTAACACCATACAGAAAAATAAACTCAAAATGGATTGAAGACCTAAATCTATAGGCCAGACACTATCAAACTCTTAGAGGAAAACATAGGCAGAACACTCTATGACATAAATCACAGCAAGATCCTTTTTGACCCACCTCCTAGAGAAATGGAAATAAAAACAAAAATTAAAAAATGGGACGTAATGAAACCTAAAAACTTTTGCACAGCAAAGGAAACCATAAACAAGATGAAAAGCCAACCCTCAGAATGGGAGAAAATATTTGCAAATGAAGCAACTGACTAGTGATTAATCTCTAAAATATACAAGCAGCTTATGCAGCTCAATACCGAGAAAACAATCCAATCCAAAAATGAGCAGAAGACCTAAACAGACATTTCTCCAAAGAAGATATGCAGATTGCCAACAAACACATGAAAGGATGCTCAACATCAATAATCATTAGAAAAATGCAAATCAAAACTATAATGTGGTGCCACCTCACACAGGTCAGAAAGGCCATCATCAAAAAATCTACAAACAATAAATGCTGGAGAGGATGTGGAGAAAAGGGAACCCTCTTGCCCTCTTGGTGGGAATGTAAATTGATACAGCCACTATGGAGGTTCCTTAAAAAACTAAAAATAGAACTACCATACAACCCAGCACTCCCACTAGTGGGCATAACCATAATTCAAAGAGTCATGTACCACAATGTTCATTGCAGCACTATTTACAATAGCCAGGACATGGAAGCAACCTGAGTGTCCATTGATAGATAAATGGATAAAGAAGATGTGGCACATATATACAATGGAATATTACTCCACCATAAAAGGCAATGAAATTGAGTTATTTGTAGTGAGGTGGATGGACCTAGAGTCTCTCATGAAGAGTAAAGTAAGTCAGAAATAGAAAAACAAATACCATATACTAACACATATATATGAAATCTAAAAAAAAAAAAAAAAGAAAATATTTGGATTGTTAGCAAATTAAATTGTTAGCCTTTTTAAGGTTAAGGCATGCATCTTGCCTAGAAATAAAGCAAATTCAGTAAAAACTTACAATATTTCCAAGACTGGCTCAGGTCCAGATATGATTTGCCAATTCTAGGTTGGTTTAAACCAGAGTCTTCAAATTTTTTCAAAAGGCCAGGAACTAACCTGGATTTTCTGGGGTCCAGATAGTAATATGATAGGTGTACATAGTGTAATAGCCTTTGGTGTTGGGACAAAGACCATTCCGTTTTGGACCCCTTCCTCCCTCTCCCACCTTCCTCTTTCCCTCCTCTCTTCCTTCCTCCCTTCCTTCCTTCCTTCGTTCCTTCCTTCCTTCCTTCCTTCCTTCCCTCTTTCCTTCTTTTCTTCATTCTAAATACTTACTTCATATCAGACATTACTTTTATCCTTATATCAATGAATAATCCTACCAGTTGGTAATTATTATTTCTTAAAAAATGAAATGCAGTCAACAGGGACCCTAAACACGAGAGCATTTCCAGAGGGAAGGAACCATCCTCTGCACATCTGTGTGTCCAATGTTCTAGGGAATGGAAGCTCCAGAGCTCAGAGTTGCCTGAGGAATGGTCTTGGAAAGAAGGAAGAGAGGGAGGAATAAGGAGGGATTACAGGTTTTACATAACAAAGGCTTTCTCCTTCTACTACACTCTGCCTCCTACCTCCTGACTTTCTGTTCAATGAAGCAAGAGAAGAACTGGGTAACTCAGACACAATCTTACCTGTGAACTGGTCTTCTGGTCTTCCTGTGAACTAAAAGATAAGCTCAGGGATAAGGGATCACCTGGTGGCAGGAGGAAAACCAATTTCCACCCCACACTTCAAGTCAGGAGGACATTGTCCACTGCAACTGGAAAACACAGGGTTGGAAAGAAAAGAGGCTCTTTTCCAGAAAATTTCCCAGCACAGATTGCTGCAATGTCCTCCTCCAGCTTCCAGAAGAGCAATAGAGATCAGTTTTAATGACTGAAGTCCAAAAAATTACCACCATGGTAAAGAATTTATTCATTTTAAAGTGAATTAAACTAATGGTCAAGGTTTGGGATTTTTTTTTTCTTCTCTTTATATCCTGCAATCCTTAGTTTTATGTGTCAGTTTGGCTAGACTGTAGCACATAGTCATCCAATCCAATGCAAATCTAGGTGATTCTTCAGAGTGCTGAAAAGCTATAATCAGTTGATTTTAATTAAAGGAGATTTTCCTCGATAATGTGAGTGGGCTTCATCCAGTAGGTTGAAAGAGCTTAAGAGAACAAACTAAGGTTTCCTAGAGAAGAAATTCTGCCTCAAGACAGCAGCACCAACTCCTGACTGAAATTCCTGCCCTAAAAGTCTCAGACCAGCAACGCTCACAATCATGGGAACCAGTTCCTTGAAATGAGTCTCTCAGTGTGCACGTGTGTTTGTGTGTGCATGTGAATACAGACTATAGTAAAGGTAGATTACATATTTGGTTAAAAAGTCATATTTTTAAAAAATATATTTTTAGAAAATATATTTAAACCCTGCCCCAGAAGTTACTAAAATGAACTTTCAGGGAATGTTAGATGTTAAAGCTAGAAATACCCCCAAGAAGTCGTCAGATCCAGTCTATTTACTCTAGGCAAGTGAAACTGTACAGTCCTTATTTCACCTCTGAGACCACGCCTTGTTCAGTCCTACAGCCACACACCTAGTGATGTAGTTCTGAGGGACCAAAGTGTGAAATATGTCACTGCTGCACTACTGGAAAAACACAAATGGCACCATCTCTCTGTCAGTAACAAAATCCATTAGGCCTCACTTAGTCAAAGAGACTATTTTCCAGAAATGTTTCTGTTCAGCAGTGGAGAATTCTGTAAGACCTTCTGGGTTCTAGTCATAAATAAACCTCTCTTGATTGTCAACCATAATACAGGGTTAATATTATTGCAGAATTACCATGAGGCCAAACTCAAATCAGCTCCCTTTCCAAGTGTATTGCAACAGCAGCAAGCAAAATTCATGTGGCAAATTTCTTCACCCAGACAATAATTTTGCATCTCAATATTTCTTTCTTCCTATTTGGCAAACTCTTAGAGACTTAGTCTATTCAGGCTGCTATAACAAAACACTATAGGCTGGGTACTTTATAAGCCAAATAAATTTATTTCTCACAGTTCTGAAGGCTTGAAAGTCCAAGATCAAGATACTGGCAGATCCAGTGTCTGGTGAGACCCTGCTTCCCAGTTCATAGACGGCCGTCTTCTCACTGTGTCCTCACGTGGTGGAAGGGGAAAGGAGCTCTCTGGGGTCTCTTTTATAAGGGCACTAATCCCATCATGAGGGCTCCACCTTCATGACCTGATCACCTCCCAAAGACCCATCATACTGGGGGTTAAGGTCTCAACATATGAATTTTAGAGGGGCACAGATATTTAGTGTATAGCGAGACCATCAAAATTTCAAACCTCTGAACACACAATTAGAGCAATAAGTTGAGATGCACATTGATTTTGTCTACGCAGATAAGCACTTTAAAGAATTCCTTGCATTGCTTCCAAAGTGGCTCTCAGACAGAGCCAGCATCTGGCCTGCTGAGGAATGACCCCCAGGAGATGACCTCCAATCCCTTAACGTTGCTGGATGCACAGTCACTCAGGATTTTGCTGAGTTTGTTCCACATGAATTATATGCAGCTCCTCAGAGGAGGCAGAGTCTCCAGAACTATCAGGAGAAAATGAGTCTGCCTTCAGAATGACAAAAATTATTTTACCTAGCAAAACCCTCACTCCACTTAGGTAGTAACATCCTCATACTTCATTGTCATAGCAAACTTTGAGGATGCTTAGAAGCCAATTCTGTCGGGGAGCATGTTTTATCATCTCCTGATTCTGCGGTCATATTCTGAATTTTCCACATCTTTTGCCATTAAAGAAACATTACACCCTCTGTGTCTATTGGCCTCTTTCCAGCAAACATATTACCATTGAATGTGACAACCACACAGTTGATGCTATTGGGGACTGTTAGCAAAATATTTCTAAAAAGCTGTAGTGGAGTGCTTTTGATGAAATTTTAACAGGCAGATGTTTTGATTCACTGTCTATGGTTTGTTTCACCTGTAAGTCAGTCTTGTCAGTAGTTGGCATTTGCACCTTCAGACTCAAATCATTCATTTCTTCTGTTAGTGACTCTGAGGTTTTTTTTTTTTTTTTTTTTTTTTTTAAATTTCTTAACTTTTTGCAGATATTATCTCTGCTTTTCTGCAAAGTGTTCAATCCAGTGGTTAGTGATGCGTAAAGATATGCTGAAAAGGCAGAAAAGCAAATTGATTGTAAATGAGATGGAAGAACATGTAGAGTGAGTGCTATTCCATTCACAAAAACTCCAGTGAAGAAGAGGACATACCAGCCAAAGGTATCTGTGACATCTTGTGAACGGCCCTGAAATATTGCAAAGCAGGTTTTGTGTAGTGGAAAGAGCTCTAGATTTAATAATCATGAATTGTGACCAGGGGACCATTGACATACATAAAGCTGATCTCAGTTTTCTCATCTATAAAATGGAAATGATACCAATTTTAGAGGGTGAGTGGAAAAATAAAGTTTTTTTGTAATGTCGAGTTTATATATCATTTGACACTTTATTATTATTTATATTGCTAACAAAAGCACATTTACAATACCATCAGCTGTGGTTTCATTCAGTACAAAGCTGTAGGTGTGATATGGTTCCAGTCATCTAGAAACTTAGAATCAAGTTGGTGAGATAAGACAAGTACACCAAAAATTAAGAAACAGACGAATTATTTAATGTAATTATAAAATTGCAGTAGACTAAATAAGGTTAATTGCTAAGTAAGAATTTGAGGCAACAGGTGCAGACCATTTAATTTACATATGAACTGATCCATAAGGCTTGCTCCTTCAATATTTACCTGCAAAATGTCTCCAAAATAAAGTGTTTCATGTTCCCTTGTCACTATGGTTATTCTGAAGATATGTTATATGTATAAAAATATGAGGACACATCCAACATACAGCACAAATATATATTTAAATTTCTAATACTATAAATGGTATTTCACAATTTATTTCAAAAGACTAGAATTGTTTTCAATCAAGAGAAAATATATTTCTATATTGAGAAAGCTTTTCTAAATTACCAATCAGAAAAGAGATCCATGTTAATTTAAGATTAGTAATCAAGTGAAAGATATAATCAGTGCACGGCTAATTCTATGGCAAGATGTATTAGTCATCTTTCAAACTGAGCTTAAAAAAGCAAGTTTATTTGATAGGTATGAAAATCATGTACCATATAATGTGCATGATGACTGATATTATGTTGAATTTGGTAGGTATAATCAGCAAATTTTATTTCATATTTTTAATGAAGAACACTTATGGAAGAATGTGTAGTCCAAACACATAAGTAATCTTTAAGCCTGATAATGAATCCACGAAATTGTGGTGATAAAGTTATCTCAAGATTTGTGTTACCAACTGGCTCGAGCTGCTCATGATGGGACATGGGTTTTGTGAATTTTTAGAAAGCACTAAATCTATCAAACTATAATGAAATGAAAGAAGTAAAATTAATGTTTCCAACTAGTGTTTATTTAACAGCCAGTATAGTATGTGCAAGGCATTATTCTAGGTACCAGGGATATGACAGGAAAAAAAATATCCTTTTTTCAGGGAGCATAGATTTGAATGAGGAGAGATGGATGAGAAAGAAATACGCATAATAAGTCAGGTGTGCTAAGGATTATTTCAAAAATAGAGAATAAATATGAGAAATGAAGATTGATGTGATGGAGTTGTTTTTTAGGGCACACTGCACTGGCATTTCTTACAAAGCAAAATTTGAGCAGTGACAAATAATTTGAGGAAGCAAGGCATTGAGATGTCTGGGAGAAAGCATGTTTTGAACAATTTCAAGGAAACCAGCAGAGGTGGATCTGTGTGAGCAGAGTGTGGGCTGGGAATAAAAGGATGAGGTTGGCGGTGGAAGAGGGAGAGGAAGAGTGGTTGTGTAGGGCTTTACGGCATTTAACCTGGGTGAGAAGGGAAGCCACTGCAGTGTTTTTGAGAATGAAGTGTCCACAGGGGACACTTTTCCCTCGGCAGCAAGAGTGGGAGCTGGAATCCCATTGAAATGTTATTGTAATAGTCAAGGCAGGAGACAAGGGCTGCTTGGATGAAGATTTGGCAGTGAAGGGGCTGAGATGGCATCAGAATCTCAATCTATTTTGGAGATTTTGACAGGTTCAGCTGGTGTCTTGCACCTGGGGTATGATACAGTGTAGTAGACAATGGTGGATCCCACAAGCATCATTATTAATGTTGCCACAGAAAAAGGCCAGCAACGTTCTATATCAATATTCTGATTTCTCATCAGATTGTACATCTTAGTTCAAACTTACCCACACATCAGTAGTCCTTCTCTTGGAAAATATCTTTTTATTACAATATTTTAATGGGACATAACTTTTGAGTTTCTTTTTGAGTTGATTCAAATGGGTGGATGTTCATGCATAGTTGGGGGCATAGAAAGATTAACTTCATGTACCTTAAAATAGAGTTCAAACAGAGCAGAGCTATTTTTATTTTATTAAAATAATCTATATCACATCAATTTTAATGTTTCTTGAAATCCTGTGGTGAGAAAGGGTAGCTTATCTGGTTGTTCATAAATGGGAGTCCATTTTCTTCATGTCACTGTTTTGTCTTCAGTCCTTTTGATTGTTAAGGTTTTTTTTTTTTTATTTTGTTTGTTTGTGTTTTTTGTTTTTTGTTTTTTTGGCCACGCCTGCACAGCTTGCAGGATCTTAATTCCCAGACCAGGGATCAAACCCAGCCCGTGGCAGTGGAAGCATGGAGTCTGGACTGCTGGACCACCAGGGAATTCTCAAGTCTTGTGTTCTTTTAATTGATAAGTTGAATTGAACATTTTTTTTAAATAAACAACAGAAATTTATTTCTCATAGTTCTGCAGGGTGAGAAGTCCAGGAACAAGGCACCTTTTTATATGTTGTTAGAATAAAAATCTTAAATAAACCCAAATTCAATCCAAAATCCCCCCACCTGCTTTGCTTTCAGCAGTTATTCCCATGCTCTTTATAGCTCTTCTTCAACCAGCTTCCAGTATCAGGAAATTTGTCAGTACTGTTGTCAGAAGGATTCAACTTTAAGGAAATTTTTTTTTGCAGGGAAGGATGGCATGGAAGAAGAGACCAAAATAAATGTACAATGAGTAATAAGTACAGTATATATATATATACACACACACCTGTACTTAAAAATTTTCATTTTGGAAAGAAAAGCTTATCAAAGCATATCATTTTAATTATACTTCTATTACCAAGGGACTATATATATTATATTAATATAATTAATATATTATATTAAATTAATGGAATGGATTGCCTTGTTTCCACAGTGGTTATTAGCAGGAAGAGCTCCCAGTTTTCTTATTATGTACATCACTAACTTTAATTGCATTAGGCTGGGCTGGGAGAGCCATTTTTAAGAAATATTTCATCCACAAAACAATTTCTGTTGGCTGTCTGCCTACTAAAACTCCAAGACTGAGGTTTCTCTCATAAATGTTAACTTATTATTTCTGTCAGTCATGCTTTAGCACATACTACCTTATTAAAACTATCCAAAATGACTTTGGCCCTCAAGACCATCCACTGAAGTTCCCAGGAGGAACCTGGTAGAGCAGGTCAGGCAGGTTTCCTCTGTTGGCCCTTGGGGACAAGTGTGTGGACACAGTGCCTGAGTGACATACATGCCATGACCCACATCAGTAAATGGGGTGGCAATGACATAGTTGGGGTTCCTGCAGATGGGGGACATCATTGCCCACTTAATCCAGAATATGAAGATTTTATACAATTAAAAACTTAAAAGCACAGAGTAAAGTAGCTCTTAGCTATTTGTGCCTGGAAACTCACTAAGTTGTCTGAATTTGGCCTCCAATTATTGCTGCATTCTGTGATAGTAAGTACAAGGCAGTTCATTAGTGTCCTAATATTTCTGGTCTGGTGCCAAGGTCTTGATCAGTACCTAGCAATTGTAAAATTGGAAGGTAATTTAAAAATTATGTACTCCAAGCCTTCCACATGATATATGAGTCTGCTAATGAACAATTGACACAGCTTTTGAGAAGCAAAACTTGGTGGAGCCTCTCAAAATGTAAGACATGCATAGCTTCAACCCAACAAGTCATCAACTCTAAACATACCTATATACATGCTTATAATATGGGCAAGGATATGTGCAGCACTGCTTAAAAGAACAAAAAAATAGAAATAAACTGAATACTTCTTAATATGGAATATTTAAATAAACCAAGGTGTTGTCATATCATGAAACAGCAGGGAGTTTAAAAAGATATATGGTACAGCTCATACGTGTCATTACAAGTTCTCCAATACATATTAATTGTAAAACGCAATTCATGGTATACTAAAGAGAGTATGGCCCTTTTATGTAAATAAACTATGCAGTGCAATTTATAAATTATGTAATATAGAGGCCTACATAGACATACACAGTATATGTGAAACATATCTATATTTCTATACATATTTTACACTTATGAAATAGATTTTTATATATATTCCATTATATTACACATAGCATATAACTTTAAGGAAGGTTAAATAATACATTTTTAACAGGGATGACAACTGAGTTTGAAGACAGGGTGATGATTATGGGTATTATACTTTTTATTCTATATTCTTTTACATTTTTCATTGTATCCATAATAGCCATGTATTTATATATTACTTGTGTAACTAAAAAAATACATACCAACTGAAAAGAAACCAGAACCAATAGAAGTTATCTGCATGCTCCAAGTAACTCCACTAGTTTGTGGTAGAGCCAAAATAAGATAAAATATGAGATTTCTGGATAAAATCATTAGTGTAACAGACCTTAGCACTGAGAGGGACCCCAGGAGTTAATAACAATGGCAAACCCTCATTTAGTACTTACTGTATTCCAGGCGCTGCTTTAAATGCCTCATGCATGTAAATTTATGTAATCCTCAAATAACCCTAGTAGGTAGCTGTTATTATCCCCTTGGTAAAATGTTTGCAATACGGCCACTATAATCTCCTCTCTGTATACACACCTGCAGCAATTGCTCCCTGGCACTGACTCTGAGTTGGCTTTGGTCAATGGGACAATAGCCAATGACACCTAAGCAGATGCTTAAAAAGTGTAGCAGGTTAGAGCCTCCAGGTTCTCACTGCGGGACCATTTCATAATCATGTGCTCCAGCCTAGACTAGCTTCCTGGAGGAAGAGAGAACACCTGGAGAGAGCTGGATACCTCCCTGCTGAGTCAGCATCCCAGCTGAGGCCTCAGCCACGTGAAAGAGGCCCTCCCAGACCTCAGCCTCATGTCTGCCAGTGGGCTTTACCCAAATTTCACAGACGAGGAAGCCGAGATCAAATGAAAGACATGTATGGCAGCCTTGGAGTGAGGCAAGAATCATCCAGCTGGAGACGATCTTGGGAACCCTGCATGGCTAATACTTCTGAGACAGGAGTGACCTTTGTCAGCCTGATCCAGGAATTGGGAGAAAGCATACTGGGACATAGAGGTAAACCCTCCATCTCCCCACCTTTCTAGGGAAGGTCGTCTGGTGCTTTTTCTCAAGGACATATTCTCAGCACCATATCCTCCTTGGTCCCTCTCTCAAGTTCTGGGAGAATGCCAGTCCACCACCATCTGAGAACAGGGAGGGTGGGTGCAGGATCTGAGCCGATCTCCCTTTGCATTAAGAAGTGGTATTTTCTGCTGGGTTTTCTGTGCTTAATCACACTGAGTTCCACTTTTAAACTAGGAAGTTGAGTCTCAAAAATTTGTTCCACGAAATATGTCACAAAATAAAGAGAAGAAAATCAACTCCAGATGAATGTAACTCCACAGCCTATACATTTTCAGTAAACATCTGAGCATTAGTGAATATTTATTTTTCTCAAAATTCAGTTTCTGACTTAATTTAACTTTATGTCTAATTTATGATATGAAGTCCATATTCGCTAATGCTTACCTTAATTGGGCTCTTTCTGTTTGTGTAAAAACAAAGATACAGGAAAGTAGGGAAGCAGAGAGAAGTGTTGGCAGCTGTGCCATCAGACCTCATGGAGAGGGAAACACCATTATTTCAAAGATAAGAACTACAGGTCCACTGTTTCACAGCACATCCTCCTTTGTTTCTCTTTATATCTGTTTTTTTTACTTTTTCTTCCTATTTTCTCTTTGCTGTGGACTAAATATTTGTGTTCTTCCAAAATTCATATGTTTAAACCAACCCCCCAAGGTGATGGTGTTGGGAGGTGCAGACTTTGGGAGGTGATTAGGTTGCGAGGGTGGTGCCCCCAGGAATGGGATTCAAACCCTTATAAAAGAGACCTCAGAGAGCTCTCTCATTCTTGTGCTGCCTTATGAGGACACAACCAGAAGGAGCTTGTCTGCAAACCAAAAGGGAGTCCTCACCAGAACCCAGCCATGCTGGCACCCCAAGCCCAGACTTCCAGCCTCCAGAACTGCGGGAAACCAATTTTTGATGTTTTGAAGTCACTCAGTCTATGACACTTTGTTATAGAAGCCTGAACTAAGATATTTCAAATTAAAATACCCAGTAAAAGCTTATAACTAATGCGTCGCTATCGCGTTGGGAGCTCATCAGCCATGTGACTTGTGAGAGGCAGTGGGTGGCAGAGAGTATGGATGACGTGATACTAATCACCACCTCCTGGGAGTGGGGTTGATGAGAAGGGTTTAAGAAAAACTCCTTCAAATTTATGAAAGTCCACTGACTAGAGCCTGTGGCCAGGACTGGATGGTCTACATCCAACGAAGTTCCCTCAGCCTCCCCATCTCTTCTCTTGACTCTGCTCTCCTCCCCCATCTCCTTTCTCCTCTCACCTGGCTCTGAGAGCCTCTCATTGATCTGTGGCTTCCTCATAAATCGTCCTGCCTGTCCTTGCCATGAATGCAGGAGTTATAAATGCAGAAAGCTAGAGTGGAAAGCCTCTAAAAAATCATTTTCTTCTATATTATCGTTTCAGAGATAAGTAAACTGAAGTCTGAAGAAAGAGTTATTTGATATCGTTTTGGTGTCAGTGATGTCATGAGGCAGCCCCTCCAATGCTCAGCAGACTGTCCCTGAGCAACAACTAAGACAGATCCGGGATAGAGAAGGTCCAGACAAGCTTCACTACCTTCAGTGAGCAAAAGAAGCCAAAGGAGGTCCTCAAAACCAAATTCAAACCTTGGCATTGAATTATGCATGGTATTTGGAAGCCAGAGTGTCTCCCATGGAAAACTGTATTGAAAACAAGAGCGATAATGACAATAAAAATATGAATGCCTACCATGTACCAGGCACTGGACTTGAGGCTCGAATAATGAGCACAGAAATGAAAATAATAATGTATAATGAAACAGGGAGCTAGTGTGGTAATTGGCTTACTCACATCTGCATCGGAAGTGTAAAATCTTATCTATGGCTGATTTTTTGTGAGCCCACACACACCAGATAGAAGTGTGTGTCTGTGTTTGTGTCTCTGTGTCTGTCCATGTGTGTATGTGTTTGAAACTTAAGCCAATGTGATAATTTAAGCAGCCCTACAGGTGATGCTCAATCTTTGGACTCAGTCCCCTCTCTTCCCCTCCTGCCACCTTTTCTTCCTAAGCTGCCACCTGAGGGAATCACATGACATGGAGTTTCAGCGTTGGTCCTTGGCCTGCCCAGGTTTGTGGCCACCTGATGTGCAGGTAGAATACACAGCCGATGTCCATGGCTGTCGGAATTGTGAGCCCGGCCATGTTGTCTTGTGTGTGTCCCATCTACTCCACCTTACTGATGCTCTCACTGGCGCCATAAAGCTGTTTGAAGAGTCCCAGTTGTATTTTCCATCTGGCTCTCCCTGACAGGAAACCCCACCCCAGGCGTTGCCATGGTTGCATCCTGCCTTATCACGAGGACCTTGATGTGGCCAGTGTCCCACTCCCCTGCCTTACAAGTCCCCACCTCCCGCAGGAGGTAACTTGGGCTTCTGAGTCCCAGTGACTCTACTTGAGAGCTAAGACCAAGGGTCTCTTTCTGAATATCCTCATGGCTCAGCCACCTTGCTGTGATGACACTGTGCTGGGTCCTTCTGTCCCCCAAGCTTGCTCTCCTTGACCACATGCAGGCCCCTCTGAATCCTTTTCTCTACTAGGCCTCCATCTTGGTCTATAAGGACTGCAACCTCAGCACAAATCATCTTGTCCCTGCCTCCCACCCAAACGAAGAGATCTGAACAGACTCAAGCATGTTTCTAGCAGCTCAAGACCATGTCCCCAGCATGAGTCCTGCAATCTCCTCACTCCTCTGAGTTGCTGCTCAGGAGATCTCAGGGCTGTAAAGAATTGGCTATTTTGTTGAGGCGGGAGCCCAACTTATATAGCTTAGTTAGCAAACCCAGGTGGATTTCAGGGACCAACACTCCTTCCTGCTTTTTGTTAATTTCCATTTCCCTGACCCTGCTCAGTCTTCACTCATCCACCCTCCTTCCTCCCTCAGTCTCTTAAAACACCCAGTCACCTCTGCACAGACCAAAGATGAGCTCGGCTTACGCTGGACTCTCTTATTGAAATAGACAATAAAATCTGTCTTCATTACCCTTAACTAGCGTCCAGTATTGTTTTTTTTTTCTTTCTAAATCTTTATTGGAGTATAATTGCTTTATAGTGGTGTGTTAGTTTCTGCTTTATAACAGAGTGAATCAGTTATACATATACATATGTTCCCATATCTCTTCCCTGTTGTGTCTCCCTCCCTCCCACCCTCCCTATCCCACCCCTCTAGGTGGTCACAAAGCACCGAGCTGATCTCCCTGTGTGTCCAGTATTGTTTATCTTTGACATGTTCTCCTCCTTACCCACTCTAGCCTAACAGCTAAGTTTTAAATGGAAGGTAATTTTACCGAAATGTTGTCTCCATTACACATGTTTTAGGTCATTTAATTCTTACAAAAACCTTCCACGTAAAGAATACTATCTTTATTTTTCCAGATGAGGAGAGTGAGGTTGAGAGAGGATAAATCATAAAGTGACAAAGCAGTTCAACTGGTAAGACCTGGATGCAAACCCAGGTAAGACCTGGATGCAAACTGTGTAACACTGTGTTTTCATGCTGTTTTCCAGGTATTAGGTAGCTATTTAAAATCTTAATGGAAATTAACATTTACACATTGTTGTGAGCCACTGGCTCTAATTACCAACTGAAAAGAAAGTTAAGAAGTCATCAAATCCAACCATTTTTATTCCCATTCCACCCAGATTATCCGAGAAAGCTATGGACATTTCTAAGACATGTACTGCTTCAGATTTTGCTTCTGAATCTCCAAGACAGAGAAGCTAAATGTCTTCACCAATTTCTTATATGGAATGGCTTTAATTCTTTCACCAGGCTGGCCATTCTTCTGTGAATATAACTGACAGATATTGTCTATGGAAAACCTAACTTCTGATCACTCAGCAGCCCGTACATACCTTTCTCCCCACACTATGCTTAGAGTAATTCAACCTCATGCCATATTGATTTATTTGGAAACCACATTGCAGCGTTTAAACATATTTACTTTTATGTGATCATCTAAAATTCATAAAATTTTTTCACATGTCTGATGCTAGGCCAAATCTTCCCTCTTGTCCAGTATTTCTCTAACAGGTTTTCTTCATTTAAAGTGTGGATCTTAATATATGGTCCAGTTTAACTGTAACTTAATTTGGTTTATCCATTGTTTTGGTCAACTAATAATTTTCTTGATCCTGATCTTTTGTATTTCCTCGGATCACAATTCAAAGATGACTGGTTAAAAACCATATAGGGTTTTGCTCAGTTTAAGACACCAAGTGAAAATATTCCCAGCTTCTTTGGTTGCCAGTAGAGGGACAGCTCCTATGAGACTAATTTCCAATTTCTGCATAGTTAGGAGCATAGCAGCTTTATCACTTCACACCCAGATAAAGATTGCTTTGTTCTCATAGTGTATACATTTTGCACTTAAATATTTTTTTTTCCAGAGATAGTGACAACAATTTGTGTTTTGTAATGAAAAATCTGTCAATGCTATGGATCAATGATATGCTATGTTAAGAAAATGTAATTAAGCAAATCCAATAGAAATTATAATAAATGTATAGCAAATTTTCCTACAAATGTGCATAATAAGTAATATTTATCACACACTTTACATTAAATTTATTCTCTAATTTGATAAGCCCAGCAGTGTCTGATAATTTGTGTATTGGTAGGTGGTATTATCTACCTCACTGTCAGAATGAAAAAATCAAGGATTATATTTATTTGCCAAATGTTTGATGTCACATAAGCTACTTAACTGTTATGTAAAAATTTCAATAGATGTAGTGGTGTGATGAATTGGGAGATTGGGATTGACATATATACACTAATATGTATAAAATGGATAACTAATAGGAACCTGCTGTATAAAAAAATAAATTAAATTTAAAAAAATAAATAAAAATTTCAGTAGGTGAACATCCATTTCATTACACTGAACTTAATACCCATTTAGCTCTTCCCCCAAGTGAGGAAAATTGATGAAGTTTTAAACAAACAAAAAGTATTTACTATACATGTAATTAGGAAGTAACTACTCCAATTAAAATTGAATTTTCAAAAATATATATTGCTTAAAAGATATGCATTTAAATAAAAGGGGAGACAAATGTAAAAACTAAAGAAAGGAAAAAAGATAACCAAAAGAAAGCCAGTACATGTCCCCTAATTTAAGACAAAGTAGATTTTATGGCAAGAAAGATTACTAGAAAGTAAGGAGAACATTCTAAAATAATAATAGAGTCAAATCAATAAGGACACAGTAGTACTAAATATATATGCACTTAATAACCCAGCTTCAAAATACATAAAGCAACTGTTAATAGAATTAAAAAGATATAACAGGAAATGCATGGTCATAACTGGAGATTTTAATAAACTTCTCTAGCCATTAAATAATGAACTACTGCCATGTTCAGCAGCATAGATGATACACAGAAATATAATATTAAGTGAATGTAGGCAGACACAAATATGTACATATTGTATGATTCCTTTTACATAAAGTTCAAAAATATGCAAAACTAACCTATGTTGATAGAAGTCAGGATTGTGATTGTCTTTGGGATGGAGTGAGAAATGACTTGGAAGCCCGAATAGGGAACTGTGGTTCCTCTTTATTTTATATTTCTCAATCTGGGTATTGTTTGCTTCATGAAAATCCACCAAGCTTCAATCTTGTGCTGTGTGCACAGTCTGTACCTTTATTGATATTATCATTCCATAAATAAGGCAAATTATTTAGCTCTTCTACTCTAAACCCTCCAAAATATTCCCACAAATTTTGAATAAATTTGGATATGTAGTCATTGCCTACAGTTTCCCCCTAGAGCTGGTCCCTGGGAGCCCTCAGCCCATACAACTTAGCCCTTTCTCCCTGACCTGCTCATCTGTGGCCAACTTCCCATCTCATCCTCCTCACTCCCTTTGCTTCACCTTGAAAATGACAAAGCAACTCCCTCTTACAATTTTGGATTTTCTGTTTCTTCTTTCAACAAAACTCTTCTCCCAAAGATTTAATTAATTCCCCATTCAGATGGCCAGTGTTACCTTCTCAGAAATGATCATCTAAAATAGAAGCCCCCTTCAATTTTTTATTTCCTTGCCCTAGTTTACTGTTTTTTTACAGAACTGATCTCTATGTAGACCTACATGGTGTATCTAATTGTTTATATCTCATCCCCTAGTAGGCAACCTCCATGGGGGTAAAGTTGTCATATGTCTTTTTCACTGTTAATATTCTCAGAACTTGGAATACAAGAGATATCAGTGTTGAATAACTGAATGAATAAAGGATGTGAGTTAAATCCCATCTTTCACAGTTAGAAGTTGATGGTCAACATCTGTTTTAATATTAGGAGCATATTTAGATGTAAAGGCAACTACTAGAACTAAAATGAAATATGGTGAAAGTTTTTGAGGAGGTGCTGGGGTTGAGAGTGCTGGAGCAGACAATTGTTTTTTATCATTACAAGAAATTTTGTACTATTTACTATTAATCCAGATACATGCATCATGTTTTTAGTATTAAAACAGAAAAAAAGTTATAGGATATCAGGTCCTCTGGTTCTGGATTGCATTCTTTTGTAATAAACTGTACTCTCTCTTTACCAATCTGCAATCTATGGCTGGATGATTGTTTCTACTAGATGCCACTGATACTGGTGTATGTATTTACAGTACTGAGCCATTGTTAAGGCATACTAACCTTTAGTACTCCAAAGTAATTGTTAGAAACATGGGGCAAAGTCTCTTGACTGGCTATGGTGGAATGTGAGAAATCTCCTGGATGATTGCTTGGGTATAATAAATAACTCTTGCTTTCGAGACAGGTTGAAGAGGAATGAAAAGTGAACCAAGTTTCTCTCAATCTCTAGACCTCAATCCTTCTATCTACGTTCAGCTCAAACATCTGGGCAAGAATGCAGCATCACCATCAACATACAGGAAAGCAAAAAACAATTATCTAAACTCCATGCAAAGAGGGGAAGAGTGTATCATTTACTTTTTTCAGCAAAAGAGAATCCAGAATTTTTAGGTGTGCTGACTCCTCATCATAGCAGATGTTTTATTTAAATACTACTCTTAGTGTCAGTGAAAAATGGTCTACCAGTACATACATTTAGTTGGATCTTATACTAAAAGTGTCACATATAAGCATTTAAAGGAAGCTCTAATTTTCTTTACCTCCCATGTATCTTCGATTATTGTTCTATAAGGTGTAACAAGGCTTTGGAAATCATTAGGTCAGAGCTCAACAGGGAAGAAAACTAAATCAGTACAGATTATTTCAGACTTGTAGTTCCTTAAAGGCATATGTGTTGGGATTTTTTTTTCTTTTCTGTACAACCCTAATTTTCTCCAAGCAAGAACAATCTAATTGTTCTATCAAGAAAATCTAACTGATTACAGCCACATGGTATGTCTTCTATGAATGAAAATCACAGAGCTGTCCTGTACTGAGGTTTTTTTTTGTTTGTTTTTGTTTTTGTTTTTGTGATCTCATAAGGAGAGGGAGGTGGGTGGGTTTCATGTCCTATCACACCCTCTTCATGAAGCAGCTACAGTCCCGTGGGCATCCTCCCCACCGTCAACATGCAAAGCATGTCCCTACTTGGGGACCTTTGCACTCGCTTTGTATTCACTTCTCTCGGCTCTAACCCATGTCTGGGTTCATCTTTTCATTTGGGTATCTGCTTAAGAATCAAATCTTCCTCGAAGGGGCTTCTCCTGACTGTGCACTCAGCTGCTCTCCATTCCTCTGCCTCATTTTATTTTCTTCTTAGCACTTAATTCTATTTGTGATTATTTTATTCCTGTACTTTCTTTTGTGTTTATTCTCCTCACTGGACTATGAGCCCCAAAAACATAGTGGCATTTCTGTCTTTTTAATCACAGCAGTACCTAGTGCATGAATAGGAGACAACAAAACCTTGCTGGGTGAGTAAATGAAGAGGCAGATTAAAAAGGAAGAAATATAACAGATACATGTTTCATTAGAACTGCATGCCCAATAACTAATTGTTGGAGGTGGAATGATATTCTGTATTTTTAACTATCATCCCAATTTGCAAAGTGCTTTCATACTGATTACCTCCTTTGATTCTATCAATGATCCTGGGTGAGGGCAGAAAAGGAAGTTGCCTAAGCGTTATGTGACCTGTCCTATATTACCCAGCTGGGACATGGTAGAGCCCAGAACCCACGGCCACTGCCCACCACCAGCATCCATTCAACTGCAGCTGCTTCTCAAAGGGGGATTTTGATCCTTTTCTGCGCAAACATTCTTTGTAAGCTCTGGAAGTTTGCTTCATTACAGCAATGTCAATATTTGCACAAAACAAAACCAGCTGACAAATCTATGAAAGCCTTGGTTTTAGAGGTGTTTTTTTAATCCCCTCTTTTTCTTATTGTTGCTACATGCAGTGTTGTTTTGCCAAAAATGTTACATGGAACTAGCACTTAACCTATATCAATTAAACATCTAGTTATATTTAAACATGAAGTCATTTGCACTTGAGTCAAATAATGTAGACATAAAATTTTTAAATGGATGCATTATCATTTCTCAGCACTCTAGATATTCACATGTTCATTACTGACCAGTTTGGTGAAACTTGTATAAATCTGCAATATGAATGTGTTGAGCCTTCCTGGAGATTTAAAAAAAAACAAAACAAAACCTCACCTAGCTCAATGTAACCAGAACATCCCACTCCAGGAGACAGCTTGGACAGTTGATGGATATGATGATAAAACGAGAAGGATTCAGGAGTCAGATTTGTAGTGATTCTCTGGTGTGGTGTTTGGATTCCTAGAAAGATACTACATAAATAGAAAAGGGAATTGCTTTTAGGACCAACTAATATAAATTAGGAGATATTATTTATATATTTGAAACACACACACACACACACACACACACACACACATACACACACACACCATGTTCAATTACAATGATTTTCATCTGACTATAGAAGGACCATGATGGGTGCCCCCTCCCCACAGTGACAGAGCATGTTTTCCTAAATCCCCCTTTCCTTTCCAGAACTGTGAGACTGACAGCAAGTTACTTAACTCTGTCCAGCAGCAGCTGTGTGGGTTTTGCATAATTAATTATTTATACCAAGGCAGACACAGTAATTAACATCCAGATGAATATGATAGTCTGATCAGAAATACTTTGCATTTCAGCCATGCCTCAAGCAAGGAACTGTCAAAACTGGACTGTTTGACAGAGTGGGGCCTGCCAACCCCCCCGCCCCCGCCACACACACACAGACATCTGCTCTATAACAAAAAGAACAGATTCTCAAAGCAGTGTGTACATATATTCACTGGTTTTCGTCGACAAGGAATAGTTGATTACCTGTTCACAAATCACGGTCAATTTTGTCCGGTTCCAAGATCATCACTCAGTATCTCACAGAAGGTGAATTTTAAGTGAGAAGTCTGTTTCTGTGAGTGCCAGCCCTGCAAATGCAGTCGGATATGAGACCCTGATCTGTTACTCTTCAGATCTGTGAATGGAAGTGTCATGAAATGACTCTCATCCTTCCTTGGCTAGAAAACCAATAGTGCCTGTGAATTATTCTTAACAACCACACAGTTACTTGACACCATATTACATTGCCACTTGTATGGAAAATAGAAATACATAATATATATATAAAAAGTTACAGATTTCTCTAGAAACGGTGGAGAAATGTCATCAACGTGCATCTGTCTCGTGTCATGCTGTGCATATTAATGCGGAGTTTCCAATATGTTTCACATGGCTTCCTGGACATAGTTGGATTCAGATGCTTGCTTGGCCATCATCAATTCAAAGCAGAGTGGCTATTTCCAAAAAATATAATTACTGCCCAGGGCTGGTGATTGTGACTATTATGATTACATGGATTAGATTATTTATAATCCGATTAATTATTTTTAAGTCAACCAGGAAATACGGATTAGGAATCGAAAGACCTAGACACTACTTTTGGTTCCATCTCCTAGGACTATTTTAACTTTGGGCCAGTCTCTTGACCCTTATGAACATCGATTTCCTCATCTGTAGCGTGGGAACAGTTATCTTGTTTATTGGTAATGTTTATTAAAGCCTTTTGAAAAGTCCTGAGACTTTGGTTATAATATAAAATTATGAGAATAATTCCAGACTGCTGTAAAGGCATATTTTGTTTTGAGGGACACTGACACATAAGTTACTTGTTTGTATCAGCTGACTCGTTTTTAGGGTTGCTAGATTTATCAAATAAACATACAGAACGCCCAGTTAAATTTGAATTTTGGATAAACAACGAATAAAGAATTTTTCAGCATAAGTATGTCCCATGTCTTATTTGGGAAATATTTATATACAATTTATTTGTTGTTTATCTGAAATTCAAATTTAACTGTCCATCTGTATTTAACCCATATTCATTCTGTATTCAACCCTGCTTTTTGGCTTGAATGAAATGTCACCTGACAAGGCATGGGAGACACACACTTCCCCTCCCTGACCACAGTGTGAAGTGTGTTATGTCTTTGTACAACCAGGTATTTAGAAATACTAAGTCTTTCCTTCCACTTGCTCTTTACAGCACACCTCAATCTACCTGTGCTGTTTTAGCTAGAATGCGTGTGCTGGAAATTGCCATGGTATTAAAGTGGATGTTTTATAATTTATCAAATATAGATGCACCTATTCTTTTAATTATGCTAATTAAGAGTACTAATTAGTAAGAATGCTTAATAGAGAAATTTCTCTGTGGGCTTCATTATATATGATGCCCCAGAGCACTCTTAATCTTGGAGATGGTAAAGACTATCCTGGCTGGTCTCTCCTCTGAACTAAAGATCAATAAAAAAAAAAAAAAGCCTAAACAATAATGCATTAGATGAGCCAAGATATCCAATTTTGTCAAGACTCTATTAGCAGCTAAAATATAAATTCTACCGTGAGGCATCTTTCTCTAAAAAAGAAAAGGAGGGGCAAAACATTGTATTTAAAAGAATAGGCCTGAGGAGATTTATAAACTTGTGTCTAGAAGACAGAAGGAACAAAAGAATCATTCATCTGTATAGAAATTGGACATAATTCACAAACTTAATTAATATTGTTACCAGATTAAAATGAAAAAGAGAGAGAGATGAAATATACATTGTGGGAATAAAAGAGGTTCCCAAAGAGATTTGAGGGATTTTGCCACTTGAAAAGAAGATGGTTCAGTTCATTCGGTGACCTTGTAAGCAGAATGATCTAAGTCATATTCCAGAGAACAAAGCGTAACTACAGCATGAGGAATAAGCATGATGTCACTGGTAACTATGTTTATTACACTTGGGATTGGGGCAGGATAATAGTATGGCTTCTCAGGAGGACTTTTAATAGAATTTAGCCTTATCAGTCTGG
The DNA here is from genome assembly GCF_949774975.1 of Lagenorhynchus albirostris. Classification (NCBI taxonomy): domain Eukaryota; kingdom Metazoa; phylum Chordata; class Mammalia; order Artiodactyla; family Delphinidae; genus Lagenorhynchus; species Lagenorhynchus albirostris. The sequence goes on along the minus strand of NC_083107.1, from coordinate 84,982,297 downwards.
AATGATACACGGGCAAGTCTTGTGATTCTTAAGAATCAGTGTCCACCTGTCATGATCTTGGTAACATGTATTTGTAGAAAGAAGTCAAGAAGCAAAATACTCTTACTTCTAATCCTAGCCCATATAAACTAGCGCCCTCCTATATCATTCCATTTCGTGTATCTCCATTTCCTTCTTTTGCAAAATGAGGCCACGTGTGATTTTCTTGCTTCACTGCCCCTCCGTAGCCCCAAAATCCTCAGTCAGGCTACATAACTCCCACTGGTAACCACCGTCCTATTCCCAAGTCCAGATCACATTCTCAACCTCAGAGAAGCAAGGAGAGTAAGGATGCCTGACAGAGAACACTGGGCCCTACCCAATACAAAGAAGACAATTTCTAACCATAAAAGGGGCAAAAAGAAAGTGGGCTACCTGAAGGAATGTTCAGTAGGATCCTCATGCAAGTTTTAGCTGACTATTTGCTAACAATACTATGGAGAAGTTTAGACATTTGTTAGAGCAGCTGAACTAGATGAACCTTAGGTTCTCTTCCAAATCCAAGAGTCTGAGACCCCGTCAAATCTCTTTGGTTGTTGCTTCTACCATCCAACATGTTTTGCTTTGCTTTGTTGTTTTAATGCTTCCCTTAACCAAGACCTTGGCCTGTACCCTAACCCTAAAGCTAACCCTAAACTTCAATTTACCAATAATTGCTCTGTAATTTCAGACTCCTTACAACACAAGTTCGGTTGTGGAACTCTCTGATGGCAAGAACTGGCTCACCATTGAGAAGTTTCACGGACTTCCAGGGATCATCTAGTCCCCTTCTGCTGGAGTGGACACCTTAGACCTAGCACTTGTTGATGGTGTGCCTGAGCCCTGCACATCCCACGGTGGGGACAGAGGGTCATGAGAGGGGGACTTTGGAATCACTGAGAGATGGCTTCTCACTTCTGCTCCATTACTTACTGGATATGTGGCCTAAAGCTCGTGTCTTTTCTCTGCTAGGACTCTCAGTTCCTGCAACACAGAAATGCACAGTCACACTACTCAGAGGGTTCTTGTGAGCACCAACAGAGCCAAGTCTAACACTTCGAGGGCACTGGGTTGATACTGATGAATTCATTTTCTATCTTTCCATGTTTGGGGTGTGTCAAGATCACTAAAACCCAGGCAAGAAAACCAAAGAATAAATTGTTTGAATACATAAACTTCAGTCCTATGACCTTTCCATACCTCTGATCCTTTGTGTTGTCTTTTCATGTGAATACTGCCCTTTTAGTGTTAAGCTTCCATAGATTTGGTCCCAAATACAAATATATCCTTAAACTCTTTGGTGCCACTGCCTCTTCCAAAACTGAGCCCTGCAGTAGCAGGTGCATCTAAGAACAAACAAAATCTGTCCTTCTACTGAGTTAGCCACTTTTGCCCCTGTGAGGTGCTCCTCACCCTTGCTTTAACATTTCCCCTCGTGAGTCCACTTTATTGTTGAAATCCTAAACTCAGGGTCGGTACCTTGTTTTTTTAGTATTCTTGTTTTTCTGGACTGGAACAATCCCATTTAGTCATTTGCAATCTGGTGTAAAACAATGGATTGCAACCATTAAAAAGTAATGTTTAGGGCTTCGCTGGTGGCGCAGTGGTTGAGAGTCACCTGCCGATGCAGGGGACACAGGTTCGTGTCCCGGTCCGGGAGGATCCCACGTGCTGCGGAACGTCTGGGCCCGTGAGCCATGGCCGCTAAGCCTGCACGTCCAGAGCCTGTGCTCCACAGTGGGAGAGGCCACAGCGGCGGTGAGAGGCCTGCATACCGCAAAAAAAAAAAGAAAAAGTAATGTTTATTATTATTTTTTTAGCTGTTTTTCTTCACTGGTATGACATTCTCACAGGCTATTTTGAGAAACACTGACCAGGAGAATAGCCATCCATGAATCATGCTCAGTATATAGAAATGAAAAAGATAATTGAGTGGAAATGAAAGAGTTATGAGTTTCTGAGTCACTCATCTGGTGTGTTCCTAGCTCCCCCCTCACCTCCTGGGAGCAGTTTTCTCAGGGTTACTTGAGATGCTGCCTCCTGGGTTTGAAGTCCTAAAAGTTTCTGCCGAATAAAGCATAACTCTTAACTTTTAGGTTGTGAATATATTTTTTAGTTGATATGGGTTCCCAGTCTCTGTAGTAACAGAATGTTGGGACTGATGATGAGTATCAGTGGACAGTATTAAATATAATTTTCAAAACTTGAATTTCTATTTACCAGGAGCAAACAGAAAAATCAATTTAAAATTTTAAAATAACATTTATAATAACAATATATATATATAAACTAAAAATATTTTTTGAAAATATATGTAATATACTTATGGAGAAAACATAAAAATTTATTGAAATTAAATAAATTCTTAAATTTAAAGAAGATAATTACAGTGCTTAGAAGACATGTTGATTCTTGTTAATGTTTATGGAAGCAACATTTCTAATAGAAACAAAAATAGAACACAAACTAAATATCTAATAAGAAGGAATTAATAAATAAATTATGGTATATTTACAAATTTGAGTATTATACAATGGCAGAAATAATGAAACACAGTCACATGTAACAAAAATATTCAATCTTAGAAACCAACGTTGAGTTAAAAATGTAAGTTGTGGGTTTCAAGATGGCAGACGCATAAGACGCAGAGATCACCTTCCTCACCACAGATACATCAGAAATACATCTACACGTGGAACTCCTACAGAACACCTACTGAATGCTGGCAGAAGACCTCAGACCTCCCAAAAGGCAAGAAACTCCCCACGTACCTGGGTAGGGCAAAAGAAAAAAGAATAAACAGAGACAAAAGGATAGGGACTGTACCTGCAACAGTGGGAGGGAGCTGTGAAGGAGGAAACGTTTCCACCCACTAGAAGCCCCTTCGTGGGCGGAGACTGCGGGTGATGGAGGGGGAAAGCTTCGGACCCGCTGAGGAAAGCACAGCAACAGGGGTGCGGGGGGCAAAGCGGAGAGATTCCCGCACAGAGGATCCGTTGCGACCATACTCACCAGCCCGAGAGGCTTGTCTGCTCACCTGCAGGGGCGGGCGGGGCTGGGAGCTGAGGATTGGGCTTCGGTCGGAGGGCAGGGAGAGGACTGGGGTTGGCGGCGTGAACACAGCCTGCAGGGGGTTAGTGCACCATGGCTAGCCGGGAGGGAGTCCGGGGAAAAGTCTGGACCTGCCGAAGAGGCAAGAGACTTTTTCTTCGTTCTTTGTTTCCAGGTGCGCGAGGAGAGGGGATTGAGAGCGCTGCCCAAAGGAGCTCCAGAGACTGGCGCGAAACGCGGCTAAGAGCGCAGACCGCAGAGACGGGCATGAGACGCTAAGGCTGCTGCTGCCGCCACCAAGAAGCCTGTATGCGAGCACAGGTCACTCTCCACACCTCCCTTCTGGGGAGCCTGTGCAGCCCGCCACTGCCAGGGTCCCGGGATGCAGGGACAACTTCCCCAGGAGAACGCACGGCGCGCCTCAGGCTGGCGCAACGTCCCAGCGGCCTCTACCATCACAGGATCGCCCGGCACGCCATACCCCTCCCTCCCCCCGGCCTGAATGAGCCAGAGGCCCCGAATCAGCTGCTCCTTTAACCCCGTCCTGTCTGAGCGAAGAACAGACGCCTTCCGGCGACCTACACGCAAAGGTAGGGCCAAATCCAAAGCTGAACCTCGGGAGCTGTGCGAACAAAGAAGAGAAAGGGAAATCTCTCCCAGCAGCCTCAGGAGCAGTGGATTAAATCTCCACAGTCAACTTGATGTGCCCTACATCTGTTGAATACCGAATAGACAACGAATCATCCCAAATTGAGGAGGTGGACTTTAGGAGCAACAATATATATAATTTTTTCTCTTATTGTGACTGCGTATGTGTATGCTTCTGTGTGTGATTTTGTCTGTATAGCTTTGCTTTTACCATTTGTCCTGGGTTCTGTCTGTCCAAATTTTTTTTTAGTGTTTTTTTTCTTTTCCCGGTATGTGGGCCTCTCACTGTTGTGGCCTATCCCGTTGCGGAGCACAGGCTCTGGACGCGCAGGCTAAGCATCCATGGCTCACGGGCCCAGCCGCTCCGCAGCATGTGGGATCTTCCCAGATCGGGGCATGAACCCGTGTCCCTTGCATCGGCAGGTGGACTCTCAACCACTGCGCCACCAGGGAAGCCCTAATGTTTTTCTTTTTTTTACTTTAAAAAATTTTTTTTAATTGATATTTTAATAACTTTATTTTATTATACTTTATTTTATTTTTATTCTATTTTTCTTTCTATTTTTTCTCCCTTTTATTCTGAAATGTGTGGATGAAAGGCTCTTGGTGCTCCAGCCAGGCGTCAGGAATGTGCCTCTGAAGTGGGAGAGCCAAGTTCAGGACACTAGTCCACAAGAGACCTTCCAGCTCCACGTAATATCAAACGGTGAAAATCTTCCAGAGATCTCCATCTCAATGCCAAGACCCAGCTTCACTCAACGACCAGCAAGCTACAATGCAGGACACCTTATGTCAAACAACTAACAAGACAGGAACACAACACCATCCATTAGCAGATAGGCTGCCTAAAATCATAATAAGGCCACAGAAACCCCAAAACACACCACCAGATGTGGACCTGCCCACCAGAGAGAAAAGATCCAGCCTCATCCACCAGAACACAAGCACTAGTCCCCTCCACCTACAAAGCCTACACAAGCCACTGAACCAAACTTAGCCACTGAGGACAGACACCAAAAACAACGGAAACTATGAACCTGCAGCATGCAAAAAGGAGACCCCAAACACAGTAAGCTAAGCAAAATGAGAAGACAGAAAAGCACACAGCAGATGAAGGAGCAAGACAAACACCCAACAGACCTACCAAATGAAGAGGAAATAGGCAGTCTACCAGAAAAAGAGTTCAGAATAATGATAGTAAAGATGATCCAAAATCTTGGAAATAGAATGGAGAAAATACAAGAAACGTTTAACAAGGACCTAGAAGAACTAAAGAGCAAACAAACAGTGATGAACAACACAATAAATGAAATTAAAAATTCTCTAGAAGGGATCAATAGCAGAATAACTGAGGCAGAAGAACGGATAAGTGGCCTGGGAAATAAAATAGTAGAAATAACTACTGCAGAGTAGAATAAAGAAAAAAGAATGAAAAGAATTGAGGACAGTCTCAGAGAGTTCTGGGACAAAATTAAACACACCATTATTTGAATTATAGGGGTCCCAGAAGAAGAAGAGAAAAAGAAAGGGACTGAGAAAATATTTGAAGAGATTATAGTTGAAAGCTTCCCTAATATGGGAAAGGAAATAGTTAATCAAGTCCAGAAAGCACAGAGAGTCCCATACAGGATAAATCCAAGGAGAAACACACCAAGACACATATTAATCAAACTATCAAAAATTAAATACAAAGAAAATATATTAAAAGCAGCAAGGGAGAAACAACAAATAACACACAGGGGAATCCCCATAAGGTTAACACCTGCTCTTTCAGTGGAAACCCTGCAGGCCAGAAGGGTGTGGCAGGACATATTTAAAGTGATGAAGGTGAAAAACCTACAACCAAGATTACTCTACCCAGCAACAACCTCATTCAGATTTGATGGAGAAATTAAAGCCTCTACAGACAAGCAAAAGCTGAGAGGCTTCAGCACCACCAAAACAGCTTTACAACAAATGCTAAAGGAAGTTCTTTAGGCAGGAAACACAAGAGAAGGAAAAGACCTACAATAACAAACCCAAAACGATTAAGAAAATGGGAATAGGGACATACATATTGATAATTACCTTAAATGTAAATGGATTAAATGTTCCAAGCAAAAGACATAGATTGGCTGAATGGATACAAAAACAAGACCCATATATATGCTGTCTACAAGAGAGCCACTTCAGACCTAGGGACACATACACACTGAAAGTGTGGGGATGGAAAAAGATATTCCATGCAAATGGAAATCAAAAGACAGCTTGTGTAGAAATTCTCATATCAGACAAAATAGACTTTAAAACAAAGAGACAAAGAAAGAAACTACATAATGTCAAGAGATCAATCAAAGAAGGTGATATAACAGTTGTAAATATTTATGTACCCAACATAGGAGTACCTCAATACATAAGGCAAATACTAACAGCCATAAAAGAGGAAATCGACAGTAACACAATCATAGTAGGGGACTTTAACACCCCACTTTCACCAATGGACAGATCATCCAAAATGAAAATAAATAAGGAAACACAAGCTTTAAATGATACATTAAACAAGATGGACTTAATTGATATTTATAGGACATTCCATTCAAAAACAACAGAATACATGTTCTTCTCAAGTGCTCATGGAATATTATCCCGGATAGATCATATCTTGGGTCACAGATCAAGCCTTGATAAACCTAAGAAAATTGAAATTGTATCAAGTATCTTTTCCAACCACAATGCTGTGAGACTAGATATCAATTAAAGGAAAAAAATCTGTAAAACTACAAATACATGGAGACTAAACAGAACACTACTTAATAACGAAGAGATCACTGAGGAAATCAAAGAGGAAATCAAAAAATACCTAGAAAGAAATGGCAATGAAAACACAATGACCCAAAACACATGGGATGCAGCAAAAGCAGTTCTAAGAGGGAAGTTTATAGCAATAGAATCCTACCTCAAGAAACAAGAAACATCTAAAATAAACAACCTAACCTTACCCCTAAAGCAATTAGAGAAAGAAGAACAAAAATACCCCAAAGTTAGCAGAAAGAAAGAAATCATAAAGGTCAGATCAGAAATAAATGTAAAAGAAATGAAGAAGACAATAGCAAAGATCAATAAAACTAAAAGATGGTTCTTTGAGAAGATGAACAAAATTGATAAACCATTAGCCAGACTCATCAAGAAAAAAGGGAGAAGACTCAAATCAACATAATTAGAAATGAAAAAAGAGAAATAACAACTGACACTGCAGAAATACAAAGGATCATGAGAGAGTACTACAAGCAACTATATGGCAATAACATGGACAACCTGGAAGAAATGGACAAATTTTTTGGAAAGTACAACCTTCTGAGACTGAACCAGGAAGAAATAGAAAATATAAACAGACCAATCACAAGCACTGAAATTAAGACTGTGATTAAAAACCTTCCAGGGCTTACCAGGTGGTGCAGTGATTGAGAGTTCACCTGCCGATGCAGGGGACACGGATTCGTGCCCCGGACTGGGATGATCCCACATGCCACGGAGTGGCTGGGCCTGTAAACCATGGCTGCTGAGCCTGCACGTCCAGAACCTGTGCTCCGCAACGGGAGAGGCCACAACAGTGAGAGGCCCATGTACCGCAAAAAAAAAGAAAAAAAAACCTTCCAGGTAACAAAAGCCCAGGACCAGATGGCTTCACAGGCGAATTCTATCATTTAGTGGTGAGCTAACATCTATCCTTCTCAAACTCTTCGAAAATATAGCAGTGGGAGGAACACTCCCAAACTCATTCTATGAGACCACCATCACCATGATACCAAAACCAGACAAAGATGTCACAAAGAAACAAAACTACAGGCCAATAATACTGATGAACATAGATGCAAAAATCCTCAACAAAATACTAGCAAACAGAATCCAGCAACCATTAAAAGGAACATACACCATGATCAAGTGGGGTTTATCACAGGAATGCAAGGATTCTTAAATATACACAAATCAACCAATGTGATACACCATATTAACAAATTGAAGGAAAAAAATATGATCATCTCAATAGATGAAGATAAAGCTTTTGACAAAATTCAACACCCATTTATAACAAAAATCCTCCAAAAAGTAGGCATAGAGGGAACTTATCTCAACATAATAAAGGCCATATATGATAAACCCACAGCCAACATTGTTCTCAATGGTGAAAAACTGAAATTATTTCCTCTAAGATCAGGAACAAGGCAAGGTTACCCAATCTAACCACTGTTATTCAACATAGTTTTGAAAGTCTTAACCACAGCAATCAGAAAAGAAAAGAAATAAAAGGAATGCAAATCTGAAAAGAAGAAGTAAAGCTGTCACTGTTTGCAGATGACATGATACTATACATAGAGAATCCTAAAGATGTTACCAGAAAACTACTACAGCTAATCAATGAATTTGGTAAACTAGCATGATACAAAATTAATGCACAGACATCTCTTGCATTCCTATACACTAATGATGAAAAATCTGAAAGAGAAATTAAGGAAACACTCCCATTTACCACTGCAACAAAAAGAATAAAATACCTAGGAATAAGCCTACCTAAAGAGACAAAAGACCTGTATGCAGAAAACTATAAGACACTGATGAAATAAATTAAAGATGATACAAACAGATGGAGAGATGTACCGTGTTCTTGGATTGGAAGAATCAACATTGTGAAAATGCCTATACTGCCCAAAACAATCTACAGAGTCAATGCAATCCCTATCAAACTACCAATGGCATTTTTCACAGAACTAGAACAAAAAATTGCACAATTTGTATGAAAACATGAAAGACCCCGAAGAGCCAAAGCAATCTTGCAAAAGAAAAATGGAGCTCGAGGAATCAGGCTCCCAGACTTCTGAGTATACTACAAAGCTACAGTAATCAAGACAGTATGTTACTGTCACAAAAAAAGAAATATAGATAAATAGATAAATGGAACAAGATAGAAAGCCCAGAGATAAGGCCGCACACATATGGTCACCTTATTTTTGATAAAGGCGGTAAGAATGCACAATGGAGATAAGACAGCCTCTTCAATAAGTGGTGCTGGGAAAACTGGACAGCTACCTGTAAAAGAATGAAATTAGAACACTCCCTAACACCACATCCAAAATTAAACTCAAAAAGGATTAAAGAACTAAATGTAAGGCCAGACACTATCAAACTCTTAGAGGAAAACATAGGCAGAACACTCTATGACATAAATCACAGCAAGATCCTTTTTGACCCACCTCCTAGAGAAATGGAAATAAAAACAAAAATAAACAAATGGGGCCTAATGAAACTTCAAAGCTTTTGCACAGCAAAGGAAACCATAAACAAGATGAAAAGACAACCCTCAGAATGGGAGAAAATACTTGCAAACTAAGCAACTGACAAAGGATTAATCTCCAAGTATACAAGCAGCTCATGCAGCTCAATATCAGAAAAACAAACAACCCAATCCAAAAATGGGCAGAAGACCTAAATAGACATTTCTGCAAAAAAGATATACAGGTTGCCAAGAAACACATGAATGGATGCTCCACATCACTAATCATTAGAGAAATGAAAGTCAAAACTAAATGAGGTTTCACCTCACACCAGTCAGAATGACCATCATCAAAAAATCTACAAACAATAAATGCTGGAGAGGGTGTGGAGAAAAGGGAATCCTCTTGCACTGTTGGTGGGAATGTAAATTGATATGGCCACCATGGAAAACATTATGGAGATTCCTTAAAACCTCAAAACAGAGTTACCATATGACCCAGCAATCCCACTACTGGGTATATACCCTGAGAAAACCATAATTCAAAAAGAGTCATGTACCAAAATGTTCATTGCAGCTCTATTTACCATAGCCAGGACATGGAAGCAACCTAAGTGTCCACTGACACATGAATGGATAAAGAAGATGTGGCATATATATACAATGGAATATTACTCAGCCATAAAAAGAAATGAAATTGAGCTATTTGTAGTGAGGTGGATGGACCTAGAGGCTGTCATACAGAGTGAAGTAAGTCAGAAAGAGAAAAACAAATACCATATGCTAACATATATATATGGAATCTAAGAAAAAAAAAGTCATGAAGAACCTAGGGGCAAGACAGGAATAAAGACACAGACCTACTAGAGAATAGATTTGAGGATATGGGGAGGGGGAAGGGTAAGCTGTGACAAAGTGAGAGATTGGCATGGACATATGTACAGTACCAAACGTAAAATAGATAGCTAGTGGGAAGCAGCTGCATAGCACAGGGAGATCAGCTCGGTGCTTTGTGACCACCTAGAAGGGTGGGATAGGGAGCGTGGGAGGGAGGGAGACACAAGAGGGAAGAGATATGGGAACATATGTATATGTATAACTGATTCACTTTGTTATAAAGCAGAAACTAACACCTCATTGTAAAGCAATTATACTACAGTAAAGATGTTTAAAGATATATATATATATATATTTAAGTTGTGGAATAGTACATATAGTATGATACCATTTTTATAGCATTCAAAAGCAAATAAAAGAGAACAAGATATTGTCTAATAAAATATGAATATATTGCAAAGCTATTTTTAAATGACCAAGAGATGATTAAGACAAAATTGAGGCTGCTCATTATTTCCAGGAAAAGTAGAGGGGTGGGATCTGTGTGGCCTCTCAGTGCCCCTGGCTATATTCTAGTTAGATTGGTTGGTAAGATCAGGAGTGCTTATTTTATTAATGTGCTTTATCAATTATACATGCTACTTGAGGCCATCACCTATTAAATAGTATATATTTTCAGGAAATGAAAGAATAAATGAATGAGTGAATAAAAATGAAAGTTACAATATTTTCCTCCACATAACAATGGTCACAGTAAATACTCCACTTATGAGGCCATTTGTCTAGGATCTTAGACTTTAGTTAAGAAAGTAAGAGATAGTATAAAATAAATAGGTTAAGTCTAGTTGAAAAGCCACATGAACAGGACAAACATCATAGGTTGATGCTAAAATAATGAAAAAGAAGGGAAAGGAAGGAGTTGATGAATCATGCAATTTATCTGCTTATGTTTATCCTGCATAATTAAATACACGCTTGTTCTTAGAGGCAAGACCTTACCTCACTTACATAATCAGTAACATGAAGCAGAGCCAAAAAGTTTTTATTAAATGTGCAAATTGTAATAAAAGCTGTATCATAATTACTGTCTAAGTAAATGCTGAACAAATGTATTCAAATTAACAACAAATGTACTTGTTAACACTACACTGATTCATGTGTTTCTATATCTTATTAACACTTATTGGCCGTCACTGTACCAGGCACATGGTTAGAAATGAGGTCATGTAAGAAAAAACACAGTCTCAGTCTTTGCAAGTGTGTTAGACAAGAGAGAAGCCTGATAAATATAAAGAACTGGTAATCTAGTGTGACATGTGCTAAAACAGCAGTATTACCTATAAAAGGCTGCAGGCTGCAGGATGGAACCACTCTCCAGTTCACAGGAAGGGATATGAAAGCTGCAAAGAAAGGTAATGTGTAAGCAATCCTGAAACCAGAGCAGGACTTTTACAAGTAGAGAGAAGAGGAGGAAAGTCTGTGTGAAGTCAAATAAGTGCAAGTGGCCATGGCATATTTACCAACTTGTAAGAAATGTTAAATGTGTAGGAAAATGAAGCAGATGAGGAAAGACCCCAGCATGATGCTGCAAAGGCAAAAAGGGTGAGACAGATTGTGAGACTCTTTATATTACTGATATTGGTAAGGGTTTGTCAAGCCGAGTGATGAGAACTACCACTACATGCTGAGCAAAGAAATACCATGTTTACCCAGAAACATGACCACTCATCGTAGTAGCATAGACAATAGAGGGAAGAAACTAAGTCTGGGAAGCCACTGATTACACCCTTAAATGGGGATGAAGGTTTAACTATGAGAAATGAGCAGCAGGTGACAATCTGACAGAAGGAAACACACAGTAGAATGTGGAAATAAGCTGGGGGTGAGGGAATGGGAAACATCACACTGGACTTAGATGATGAACATCTAAGGAGCAACTGAAACTGCAAGATTCCTACTGTATCTCATAAAACGAGTTAGCTGTCCTTCTTTACAGAAAAGTTGGGAGGTTACCTCTGTGAGGGCATCAGGCACAGCTTATTGTAGCTACAGAACATGAAGAGCTTGATTAACAATCTACTTACTCTTGTCTCCTTTCCCCTCTTTGTTTGCAGAACACTGGTTGTAGACCTTACGCTCTCCATGAAGGAAAATTTAGGACTCCCCTCTCAAGAAACAGATGAGACAAACTTCCCATGAACATAGAAAATATTAAGAATTAACACTAGATTGTTTCTCTTTCTTGCTTCTTAATGTAAAAGTTTATTGCTATGAACTTCCCTCTTAGAATGGCCTTTGCTTCATCCCATAAGTTCTGGTATGTTGTATTTCCATTTCCATTTGTCTAAAGAAACTTTTTTCTTGCCCCTATAATTTCTTCTTTGAGCCATTGGTTGTTCAGGAGAGAATTGTTTAATTTCCATGTATTCATCAATTTTCCAGTTTTTCTTTTTTCGATTTCTAGTTTCATGCCTTTGTGAGCAGAGAAGATATTCACTTTGTTGTACAGCAGAAACTAACACAATATTGTAAGGCAATTATACTCCAATAAAGATATTTAATTTTTTTAATTAAAGAAAAAGAATAAATAGAAATTTAAGAAAAATTAAATCTCAAAAGAATTGGAAAAAAATGCAAGGTATAGTGAGGAGAAGAACCTAAAAATATACACATATTCTTAGAGATGTGAAAGTAGATAATGTATCTATAAAAAAACTGAATGCTTTTTTCACCTAGGATAATAAAAAATAATCTCTCAAATATTAAAATTAGATGGTAAAATTAAAAATTCAATGAAAAGATTGGAAGATATAATTGATCATATTTCCTAGAAAGCATGTGATATAAGAAATAGGGAAAAAAACAGTACAATTAAAACATCAATCCAAAGTGTTCAAAGAATAGAAAACTCCAGAAAAAAAGAAAGATAACATAAAAATAAAGGAGAAGAAATAAAAGAAAAATGGCATAAGAAATTTCCTTGGAACTGAAGAACATCATTTGTCCGACTAATGATTCCTCTTTATTTCCCAGCACATTTGAAGGAGAAGGACCACACACCAAGGAAGATACATCATCATAAATTTCAAAACACTGGGGGAAAAACAAAGTCCTAAAGTCTTCCAGACAGAAAGGAAAATGGGACAAACAGAGGATGTAGACAAGAATGGCTCCCACTTCCACCACAGCCAGCCTGAAACTGAGGCATTGTGTTCAAAAGTTATGAGAAATAATTTGTACACAATACTTTTGTACCCAGCCAGAATGTTAATTAGGCATAGAGATTATAATAGTTTTTTTCAGATTTGTAGCCTCGCAAGAATTTTAAGTATCATGCTGAAAGAAGATATACTCCACCGAAATGAGAAAATAAACTCAGAAGGACATGAACTATAAAAAAAAGTATAGATACAACCCAGAAAAAGAAGATGAAAACCTTAGAATGAGTGTGAAGGGAAACCTTTACCCCACAGCTGCACAGCAGACCTACAGGTGACCCATTTTTAAGGCTAAAATGAGATTTATGGCTCATGTGGATACATTTAAACATATTAGAAGGAGACTTACATTCTAGCATTGAATTTATGGGTTAAATAATTAATTTTTTTTTAAATTAAATAATGGCTGACCCCCCCCCAACAAAAACAAACAACAAAAACACTAAGCAAAAAGCTAAGTAGATAAATAAGATGATTATTGACCTTCAGGAAAGCAAAATACATTGTACATAAAAGGAAATAATGTTTTAGTACACTGGATATCTAGTTAAAATAGCATAAACATTACTGATTTAACAAAAAAAAAAGTGGTATATTAGGTTAAGGAAAGGGTAAGTGAGGGGAAGATATAAACCACTCATGTGTAGGAAGTCAACTAATAAAAGTTGAAATTTGATCCTACCCTGAAACAAGTGTGTCCAAAGCTTGGCCAGCATCTTATTTGTGCATTACAAACCTACAGAACCTCTGTGATTATGTGCATGTGTAAGAAGAAGAATTGTTATAAACCCAGAAGACCTCTGCCAAGGTTATAAATTTGAGAATTTTCAAGATACTAGGAAATATTGGTGAAATAACCAGGAAGAGGGACCTCCCTGGTGGTCAAGTGGTTAAGATTGGAGGGGGCACAGTTTCCCTGGTTAGGGAACTAAGATTCTGCCTGCTGTGTGGTGTGGCCAAAAAATAATAAAAAGTAAATAAAAATAGTCTCCATAACCAATATTAAAAAAAAAAAAAGAAAGAAGCATGAAGATTACAAGAGTAGGATAGCACTATGATTAAAGACAGAATCAGATGTAATGGGCTAAATGGTGCCCCCTATCCCAAGTTATGTGCACATCTTAATCCCTAGAACCTATGGATGTGTCTTTGATCACAAAAGATGTGATTAAGTTTAGGAACTTGAGAGGAGGAGCGTATACTGGGTCATCTGGGTGGTCCTCCTGCAATCAGGCCTTTCCTCATAAGAAAGAGGCCTAGAGAGTTTTGAATCAGACACACAGAGAAGGCTATGAAAAGAAAGAGCAGAGGGAGAGATGCCACCACAAGCCAAGGAAAGCTGTTTGCCACCAGAAGCTGGAAGAGGCAGATAACAAATTCTGTAGATCCTCCAGAAGGAGTGTGGCCCAGCCAACACCTTGGACTTTTGGCCTCAAAAACTCTGAGATATTAAATTTCTCTTCTTTTTAACCCTCCAAATTTGTGAAAATTTGTTACAAAACCCACAGGAAACTAATTAACCAGGGTGCACTCCTATTTTAAAGAACAGGACAAGTGATGGCAAGACAGGCATGGAAAAAGTGTTTTTAGTGAAGGTTTTTAGGGTGTCATGGACGACTTTCATAAAACAGAGGCATTGGAATGGTGAGGACACCAGAAAGGCAGGAGTGGGTGAGCTTGGACGTGAGGTGAGACTAGGAGGCAGTGACTTCAAATATCTGTTAGTATTTTTTAAGGCTATAAAGAGGATAGAAGTAGGACAGAAAAAGGAGGGGACTTTCAATCCCATAAGCTAAAATCAGAATTATTTTATAATTACACCTAATTCTATAATTACACACAGGGGAACAATGAGGGGTAGGCAGTCAGACTGGGGAGAGAAATATTTGGATCAGAACCTGTCTGGCTCTTCCATTTACCAGCTTATGAGCCAGCCTTTCCAGTTAATCTCAGCTCTGTGACCCTCTAGGTCTTCATCTGTATATTGAAGATAATAATACCTATCTGTATAAACAGCTCATTCAGCTCAATATTAAAAATAACAAACAACCCAATCCAAAAATGGGCAGAAGATCTAAATAGACAGTTCTCCAATGCAGACATACAGATGGCCAAGAAGCACATGAAAAGGTGTTCAACATCAATAATTATTAGAGAAATGCAAATCAAAAGTACAATGGGGGGGCTTCCCTGGTGGTGCAGTGGTTGAGAGTCCGCCTGCCGATACAGGGGACATGGGTTCGTGCCCCGGTCCGGGAAGATCCCGCATGCCAAGGAGCCGCTGGGCCCGTGAGCCATGGCTGCTGGGCCTGAGCGTCCGGAGCCTGTGCTCCACAACGGGAGAGGCCACGGCGGTGAGAGGCCTGCGTACCGAAAAAAAAAAAAAACCTACAATGGGGTATCACCTCATACTAGTTAGAATGGCCATCATTAGAAAATCTACAAACAACAAATCCTGGAGAGGGTGTGAAGAAAAGGGTACCCTGTTGCACTGTTGGTGGGAATGTAAATTGATACAGCCACTATGGATGACAGTTTGGAGGTTCCTTAAAAAACTAAAAATAGAATTACCATATGATCCAACAATCCCACTACTGGGCATATACCCAGAGAAAACCATAATTCAAAAAGACACATGCACCCCAATGTTCATTGCAGTACTATTTACAATAGCCAGGACATGGAAGCAACCTAAATTCCCATCGACAGGTGAATGGATAAAGAAGATGTGGTACATATATACAAGGGAATATTACTCAGCCATAAAAAGGAACAAAATTTAGTCATTTGTTGAGACGTGGATGGATCTAGAGACTGTCATACAGAGTGAAGTACGTCAGAAAGAGAAAAAAAAATATCGTATATTAATGCATATATGTGGAACCTAGAAAAATGGTACAGATGAACCGGTTTGCAGGGCAGAAATCGAGACACAGATGTAGAGAACAAACGTATGGACACCAAGCAGGGAAAGTGGCGGAGTGGTGTGGGTGGTGGTGTGATGAATTGAGCGATTGGGATTGACATGTATACACTGATGTGTATAAAATTGATGACTAATAAGAACCTGTTGTATAAAAAAAAAAAATAAAATAAAATTGAAAAATTAAAAAAAAAACCTATCCATGAGGTCAGTAAGTTCCTTAAGTAAAGCAATGTGTGTAGAACGTTTGACATGTTGTCCCCTGCATGCCGAGTCCTTAAAGGTGTAAGAGTTATTATTCCTATGTCGTTGTGAGTTGTCACTGTTAGTAGTTTTATGTCAGAGTAAAAGAATGCAGAGATGCTCTATAAAAATTCACATTAACTGCAAACTACTCAGACCAAAGGCACTACCTATTATAGATGACACACGTCCCTGAGTTGGTAAAGCTTTTGAAAACTCAGTGCAGTTAACTGAGAGGTAAATGGAGAACTTTATTATAATAGAGCACTAGTAGTCCACTGACCATCTTCAACAGAAATCTCAAAATAAAACATAAGGTGTGCCTTCTCTTTAAGGAAGCAGGGAATAACTGCTTTACTCTTGTTGTGACTGGGTACTTCTATTTCTTAATGAACATGTGTGCCAAAGAACTGAACATTTGTCCCCACCCAGTTTTCTCACTACAGAACTTCGCTAAATTATACATATTTTATCTCAAGCAAGAGAAGCTTCTTTGCCAGGAGGTGGGACTGAAATATCTAAATACCTACAAGAGGTCAGTGCCTACCTCTTAGTAGATAACTCAAAGGTCTGGATACATTCAGAGATAGACTTCAATATCAAATTCATATTTCTGTTCTTTTCTGAACTCCTGACAGTTTTTACCCTGGAAAAGAGCAGACTTAGAGAAAACATGACAAGGTGCTCACATACCTAATGGGCTGTCAGGTAGGAGATGAATTGTACAGGCATCCAGTAGCTGTATGTGGAAGAACCTTGAAGAACTGGAGGGTCATGCTCCAAACATGGGAAGAAAGAAACGTCTGCACTATTACAGGTTTCTGGGTGAAGGCAGAACACAAGGGCCTCCCAATAATCTTACCACAGCCAGGCTCTTTCTGCCATTGATAGACACCTGACTTTGTTTATCCATAAAACTAGAAAATCCAGGGGTAGGAAGCCTTCAAATATAGCTGGATCTAGGGTTTCCAATATGCTTACCCTGGAGAAGGATGGCATATCTCCAGACAATTGCATGTGGACAAAGAAAGTTGAGGTTCCCAACTTTGATCTTTGGCTGCTGCAAAGATCACAGAATACTGGATAAAAATACTGAGGACAGATGGTGTCGGGTCTCCATCCTAACTAAACGCAATCATCTTCTGGAATGAAGGGACTGACACAAGTATATCCGGGCCTTACTCTCAGGTATTCTACTTCATCAGTCTTAGAGTATCTGCACCAGAGTATCTGCATTTTTAACATGTGCCCTTTCTTGTCTTATAGGACTGTTTGAGCGTTCAAGGAGATAGTTTATGTGAGACCACTTTGATAAATGCCATGGAAATGCTAACAATCATGCATCTAATTTACAGTGAATTTGCCAAGATCATGGAAATAATTAGTGACAGGGCCAAGAGCCAGATCTCCTGAGCTTCCAGCCAGAGTTCTTTCTAGTACTCTACATTATACTGTGTGCTCACACAATATGTGTGTGTACTTGTGCACACACACACACATATATGTGCATGTACATGTCAGTATGTGTATATCTATATACACTGGCATGTGTGTGTACATACCTGTATTGTGTGTATATGTCTCTTTTACCGAATTTGAGTTATAAAGCTCACAGCCATGTATCAATCATCCAGTACTGTACAAAAGTCACTGGATGTACTACCTTCCTATTTCACACTCTGAGACACCGTACAAGGGAATTTTGTGTAATGCCAATCACAACTGCAAAAAGTAAAACACTGAAAGGAAACTTCCAGACACCAACATTTTACAGTGGATGAGATAGAGTGCTTTGGTTGCAAATAGCAGAAGAAGACAGCTTGACCAAGCTTAATGATACATGTAATCTGTTGGACTTTGTGTCCTAAAACACAGCTTGTTTAAGGCAAAGCTTGATTCAGCTGGTCAGACTAAGTCATTTGAGCCTGGTTATCTCTCGTATTTCTAGATCTGCTTCCCCATTATTTGCTCTGTCCACTCCAGTCTCACGTCTTATTGTCCCAGATGACTGGCAATGGCTCTACAGCTACGGGCTCCCGGCATTCAGACTCAGCACGTGCCCATCTCTAAGCCAATCACTATGACTCTCGGAGGATGCTTATCAGCTTGCAAGATGGCCGCCACCACAGCATCCACTGCCGTGAGCAGAGTGGGCTTTGCCTTTCGTCATGCGTAGGTGGGAATTCACAAATGTAGGAAGGCGTTCAGATACATGTGGCAAAATGGATTTTCCTGCAGTGCATCCAGAGGGACACGATGACTACTTTAATCTATGATAATCTAAAACATATTTTATATTGAAATAAATGTGAGAATATTATGGTAGAAAAACACAAATTTTTAATAAAATAAAAGGCCTCAAAATTTTTGAAGCTGAAAATAAATACTTCATACTCTGTATTTAGGCAACAACCCAGGCTGTCCCTCACTCCAGCCAGGGTGAAAAACTCTGTTTTCCCAGTGTAGAGGTTCTTGTGTGGAAACAGTTCAGTTGCCCGGCTTTACAGCATCAGAATCGATGTGGAGACAGTCTTGCTTGAGGCTTGATAATTTTGTAGGAACCATTCTCTTCATTGTTGGAATGACAAAAATATAAACTAAGTGCAAGCTGAAAGTTATCTGAGAGAGCATATTACTTAAATATCAAAATAACCACATTATAAAGATATCAAGTTGTAGGTATTTCTACAGTATGGATTCAAAAGTTAAATTTCTATAAATAATGTTTCGTGCATGCCCTATTGGGGGACTTTCTTATTTATCTTCCTTCATTATTCTTCTACCAACAAAATCCCACATATACTTTCTGGGCCAATTCAAGCCCATGTCCAGTGTGAAACTTTTTCTTACCAATTCTAAATACACCTGTAGCCCCACCCAAGTCTGAAGGGATTACTGTTTCCTTCAACAGCTGTATCCTACAGGGAAAACAGCATAGCTTCTGGCCTCAGAATGCTTGAGTTCAAGTCCATGCTCTCTTCTTTGAGCATTTTACAGCACCATTTAATTTTTCTGTGTGTTCGTAGTAAAAAGAGGACACTGGATGGTAGACGTGAACATTTATCTGTACTTTATGCGCTATGAAAACATAAGGGGACAATTGATTCCTACATCCCTGGGGCATTTATGGGGTAGTGCATTGGAAGGTGTGTGAGCCATCCCATCAAAGAGCCTAGTGTTGACTCCTGACTAGGATGGCTTCTAGCTGCACATATTTGGGGAAATCATTTAATCTGTATAAGCCTCTTTTCCTTATTTGAAAAATAGGATTTTTGTGAGCCCAGAGTAAGGTAATATGTGTAAAGCAGAGGGCCCGGTACATAATGGCGTTTAAAAAATTGTGGCTATTACTCTCCTAATTCAATACTGTAAATATATACATATGCTACCATGTGCTTTCTCATGTATTTCTTGCTGTCATAAATGACATATGTCTGGAGGGAGAACCCAGGCCTTCAACTCCAGGGCTCAGTTCAGTGTGTCTGACCATTGACTTCCAGTGTCTGGTCCTGTCTCCCTAACTCTGAGATTAATGAATTGGATATGAACTTCTCTAGGTCGCCCCATCCTGCATCTGACACACTTGTGCTTTTGTCCTGGTGCTATGGCCTCATTGCCATGGCATCCTGGGTGTAGCCCCCATGTCTCTGATGCAGTTTTCTACCCAGTATCATTTGTCTCATCAATTTCATGACAGCCAGGAGAGTGTGATGTAGATAAGCCGCTCTGCTTGATTATAAGGTCGATTCTAAGGGTCCCTCTCTCTTTCCATAATCAACTATCCTATTTAGAAGAGTCTCTATAGTGCCGTGGTTCCCATCCCTTGTAACAGTTTTGCAATATATCAGCAGTAACGTTTTAAAAGCATGGGGGAGTGGGAGGGAAAGAGAGAGAGATGGACAGAAAGAGAGAGACAGATTAGTTAAATAGCTTGCCAACACCACAAAGCTAGTGACTGAGATCCAAACCTCAGCCTATAAACCACAAAACAAACCACTCCTTGCTTTGTTGCCGTCAACCTCACGTTGATAGCATGGGAATCTCATGCTTATTAGAAGCCTTGATTGTCAGTTATATAGTGTTTGATGAATGAAACATGAGATAATAAAAGTGTTATTACTTGTAAAGTGCAGTTGAGTAGACAAAAAATTCAAATATGGAAGTTTTGGGGATCGTGAGAGCAGGTCTTACTGGTGGAAGGCTCAGAGCACTCTCATTAAATTGACATTGGTCTTGTACATGTCCACCAAATGATCAAGTGAGGAAAAGAAAGGAATCCATATAAGAAAAATACTGGTTTAAAAGTGGTGCCTGGGGCTTCCCTGGTGGCGCAGTGGTTGAGAGTCCGCCTGCCGATGCAGGGGACGCGGGTTCGTGCCCCGGTCTGGGAGGATCCCGCATGCCGCGGAGTGGCTGGGCCCGTGAGCCGTGGCCGCTGGACCTGCGCGTCCGGAGCCTGTGCTCCGCAGTGGGAGAGGCCATAACAGTGAAAGGCCCGCGTACCGCAAAAAAAAAAAAAAAAAAAAAAAAGTGAAAGTGGTGCCTGAAACTCAAAATACTGACCGTATTGTAACAAGATCACCAAACCTCCTTGGACTGTCTTTCAAGCAACATTTTACTGATGTGTTGGTACAACCTCCATGGAATAAATTTATTGGTTTTCTATCACCAACTTCTGATAAATCCAGAGAATATTGATGCTGGTTTTTCTCCCCTCCAAGTACTTATAGCATCCCAATTCTTCAACAATACATTCATTACAGAAGAACTCACCAAACAAACAAACAAACAAACAAACAAAAACTAATTAGAAATTACATCAAAACAAATTTCATCATTAGGCAGTATTACAGCTACAGTCTGTGATCTCTTATGAGAATGTTTAGGTAAAAAAAAAAAATCAACTTTTTATTACTGCTGTCTTTGTATTCTAATAGATTTTAACAGTCTCTGCTCCTCCTAGGATTTAAATAATTATCCTGCTCCTCAATCTGCCATAAATCTGGCCAGAGCAGGACTTTCACAGTTTTTGAAGAAAGGATTAAAAATTTCACTATTTCTAGACAAAAATATATATTTGAATTACAGCTTATGAGAAAAATCCTCATAATGAAATCTTGCTGTGCATTGTTATGATTGAGAGAAAACACACCAAGCTAAAGGGGAAGAATCCATAATTCTCCCACAATTCTAGAAAATAGATTGAGGTAAAAGTTACAAAAAAAAGAGAATGCTTTCCAACCAGCAGTATAATATTATCTTAGTTTGATTTTTTGAAACATTCAAGAATTGTAGAAATTTCTTTGGTAGTCACTCTGTGCCAAAAATGATGTCAAATTACTGGCACCCTGCCACCTGAGGGCCACCTGGTGATCGCATCAGCTCTCAAGGACAAGACAAGGAGAACCTGTTTCCTGACCACCCAGCTCAGGACGAAAAAGACATCTGATGATGGTCATTCTGGGACCAGAAGCTGTGGGGCTATGTGGAAGTGAGCTACTCTCTCCAGCCTCCTTTGTGCGAAACAACCAACAGCGTAAACCCCACCTGCTGTTAATTATAACTTCAGCAGTTGCATGCATGCATGAGGTATTTATTTCCTAATCTGTGCTTTACAAAATGCTAACCAAATGCAGCATTTTTATTTCCTGGTGTCTCTCTCATAAAAAAAATAATGTCAGCAAAAAGGAAGGAAGAGAGAGAGAGAGAAAGAAGAAACAAGAGTTCTACTTTACTACTGACTAGACTTAGGACCTGTTCTTTTGTTCATTTCTTCATCTGTGTGGGTTTTGTGAATGTGTGTTTGAAGAAAGTAGTATTTCTTTTGTGATTTTCTGTGTCATCAAATACTATCTACTATAAAGTCAATTCAAGAAAATCTCTTTACATCTATCATACTCAATTTGCTCCTTTGCCTTCCTAGGTTTCACATGTGTTGACACCCTTGATGCCATGTTGCTACATGAGAGGAATCAGGGGCAAAGTCAAGAGCATGAGAAGTAGCGTGTACAATGCCAGCCTCTCCCTTATCAACAAGATAAACTTGGTTATTTACTTTCCCTGAGGCTTAGCTGTCTTATCTCTAGAATGGGTACCATAAGACCATCCATGCAAATTATTGGGATAATTGGATGAAATATTTGAAAAGACCCTGGGATGTAGCAAACACAACAAATGTCAGCAAACCAGATTACTTAGTGTTACAGACTAAGGTACCTGCTCTTCCTGATCTGGACCCTGAAGACATTATCAGTTTACTTTCACACTCCTTGGATCTCACTCATAATGTAGAGTTTTCTTGTTTGTATCTCAAAATTCTATAAGTGTCTTACTAGTTTGTTTTACATAGCCTATATGTTTTTAACACACAAAAAAGAAAACATCCTCAGTGTGAAAAGTCAATTCGCCAGCGCCTGCTAAACTCTCCTTTGTGTTCTGCACCAGTAATCTAAGAATTCAACACAACCTCCACACACGTAAGAGAGGTTGTATTATGTAACTGTAGATATTTGTGGTGGATTGATTGCATTAATGGCCCAAATACTTCCCCTCTCCTTTTATCATGATTATTGCCACATGCCTTTTCAGTTTCTCTCACAAAAGAGGCAGTCTCTTTCTCCAGCCCTTGAATTTGGGCTCATCCATGTGACTAATTTTGGGCCATAGAATGAGGTGGAAGCAATAATAGTCCATCATGAACTAGGCTATAAGAAGCCTGTGTGTTTCCACTTGCTGTCTCACTCCTCTGCCTTCCCTGTGAGAAGATGTCTGAGTTGTCCTTCTGGAGAACAAGGCAGGTGTAGAGCAGGGCCAAGTTCCCCTAGTCTCCCTGCCAAGGCCATCCTAGATCAGCTGACTCTCAGCTGTTCATCAGGTAAGTGTAGGTGCCCAGCTGAGAGCGAGCTTTCTATCCAAGCCCAATCTAAATTGATGGTGTTGATTCTGGATGGCACTACGTTTTTTTAGTGGTTGGCGACACAGGATTCTTGTGGCATTAGATAATTGCTACCATGTTGCTATTTGTTTTTTCACTTAAGGTGTTTTTAAATATATCTCTCTGTTAATATATGTGGGTCTGCTTCCTATTTGATCATGAATTATGTAACAGTATGTATTAGCATGCTTATTTAACCATTCCCAGCCTTGCTGGGAAACATTTAGATGTTTCATATTTTATTACAATTATAAATAATGTTGCGGTGAACATCTTTAACCATGCCTCTGTGTGCACATGTGTAGGTATTTCTCCAGGATTCACAAAGAAATGTAGCATTTCACTGTCAATAGATATGCTTGTTTTGTTTTATATTAGATATCACCAAAGTGGTGCTATTACATTTTGATACAAATGTAATGGTTTCATAGTGGTCAAAGGACATACTGCAAATGGTCTAATTCTTTCACATTTGGTGAGGCTTGTTTTATGGCTCAGGAGGTTCTCTATCTTGGTATATGTTTAAGAGCATTTGAGAAAACTGCAGGGTCTGCTGTTGTTAGGTAGAACATGCTATAAATCTTGATTACTTCTTTTGATTGGTCATATTGTTGAGTTTGTCTCTTTTCCGGCTTATTTTCTGTCCTATTGTTCTATCAATTGTTGAGAGGGGTGTTAAAGTCTCCAACTGTGATCATGGATTGATCATTTCCTTCTTTCAGTCATAAGATTTTGTTTTACATAATTTGCAGCTATGTTATTTGTTGCATGCACTTTTAGGATTGCTATGGCGTCTTCATGAATTGACACTATCATCATTAAGTAACGTCTCTCTCAGACTCTGGTTATTTTGTTTGCTCCAGAGCTTACTTTATCTGATAATATTCCACATTTTTCTTTTGATTAATGTTTGCATGGCATACTTTTTCCATCCTTTTACTCTCAACCTACCTATATTGTCATATGTGAAATGAGTTACATATAGATAGCGTATAGTTGGCTCACGTTTTTAATCCACCTTACCAATCTCAGTATTTGAATTTGTATGTTTAGACCATTACGTGTAATGTAATTATTGCTATGTTAGGACTTGGGTCTATCATCTCACTTTTTGGTTTTCTATTTGTTCTTTCCCTTTTTCATTTCTCTGTTTTCTTTTTTCTGCCTTCCTTTGAGTTACTTGAACATTTTTTAGAATTTTATTTTTATTTATTTATTGTGTATGTGAGTGGATTTGTCTGTATGGCTATTTTGGTAGTTCTCTGGGTTTTATACTATATAATTACTTATAATTGCCTATTAATTTTGACATTTTCCTTGTTCACATGAAGTATAAAAAACTCATCTCCCTTTACATCTCTTTACTGTTCGCATAACATTTGTAATATAATTGTCTTAAACATTTTTTCTACACATATTTAAAGCCATGTCTGTGTTATAATTTTTGTCTCAACCATCAGACATAATTTAATAACAAAAGCAGAGAAAAATGTATTTTCCCACATTTTTACTTATTTTGTTGTTTTTCTTCCTTCCTGGTGTTCCAAAATTCTTTCATTTTTCAATTGTCTCTGTCTAGAAAACTTCCTATTTAGATTTCCCCTATATTGCTGAATAATATTTTTGTTGGATATAAAGTTCTGGGTTAAAATTTCTTTTATTTTGGCACTTAAAAATATTGTGCCTTTTCCTTCTGGCATCCATGGTTTCTGAAAAGAAATCTGCTGTCATTAAAACTGATTTTTCCCTACTGATTAGGTGTCATTTCTCTCTCACTTCATTCAAGATTTTTTCTTTGTCTTTACTTTCAGAAGTTTGACAATGATATGTTGTGTTGTAAATATCTCTTTGGGATTCACTCAACTTCTTGAACCTGAAGGTTTATGTCTTTTGCCAGATTTGGAAAGTTTACAGCCATTATTTCCTTGAGCACCTCTTCAGCTGCTCTTTCTCCTTTTCTTCCTAGCCACTGAGGATATAAATGTTATATCTTTTGTTAAGTTCCTTTAATTTTTTTTCCAATCTATTTTCTCCTGTTGATCAGATTTTTATTGCTCTGTTTTCAAGTCCACTGATTCTTTCCTCCATCTATTCTTCTGTTAAGCCATTCAGTGATTTTTTTTATGTTGTTATTGCATTTTTCACTTCTAAAATTTCCATTTGGTTCTTCTTTATTTCCCTGTTGAGACCTTGCATTTTCCCCCTTTGTTTCAAGCATTTTCATAATTACTCATCGAAGCATTTTTATCTTAGCTGCTTTAAAATTGTTAGCAAATAATCCTAACTTCTCTATCATCTCGATGTTGGCATCTATTCATTGCCCTGTTTCACCTGATTTGAGACTTTTCAGGTTCTGATATGGTGACAGATTTCCAGTTGAAACCTAGACATTTTCAGCATTATGTAATGAAAATCTGGATCTAATTTAAGATTTCTGTTTTAGCTAGCTTGCTATGAGACCACACTGGTGTAGGAGTAAGGGTGATGACTTATTCTGTCACTCAGGGGTAGAAGTCCATATTACACTCTGCCTCCATCAGTACCCAAGGTGTGATGGGCTCCTCATTACTGCTGGGCAGTGGTGGGCATTCCACACCCTCACTAGGATTTTGCTGATACTCCCTAGGGCGAGGAAGGGTAGGAGCATCTCATTACTGCTTCCCACGTGACCACTGTGCTGTGGATGGAGGGGTCTGGCCTTATTACCACCAGCTATACTCCACTAGGCTTCCTATGACACCACCCCAAAAGGGAGGAGGGGGTACCTCAATACAGTGGAGATAAAAATCTCCACCAACGCTACAGTGAGGGACGAGGACCTAGTTAACATCTGGTGTGTGAAAGCCCAGCTCTCTACTTGGCCTTCTATAACACAGCCTTGGGGCAGTTGTTGGGATTCCTGGTTACAGCCTGGTGAAGGGGGAAGTCTAAGTGCCCCCACTCAGCCATTCTTGGCTTGGGAAAAGGTGTGGCCACAGATTGTTCTGGTGTTTCTCTGGAGCAGAATAGTTATTGGCTGAATATGTTCTGTCTTGCTAGGGTGCCCCTTCCGTCCCTTTGAAGAGAAGCAGATTTCTGTTGGGGCTTTTTTTCATCTGTGCTCATTGGTGTTCCAGGTTACTGGTTTCTTTAGCTCCAAGTATAGAATATATGATACAAGACAAAAGCAAGGGACTCATAACAGCATTGTTTCTTGGATCCTGACGTCCCTAGCTGATATGCATTTTTTTGGTCCATGTTTCGGCCTTATTTATTTGTTTATATTTTTTATGTATAATATTCATGGTTTTCAGTTATACTTAGCAGAAGAAAGAGGGAAATTGCATCTATTTCACCTACCCAGAGGTGGTATTCTTTTTTTTATTGATTTTTACTCCAAAATGAAACAATTATTATTTCAAAATAGATAAAATGTTAAATGAGCCTTATTGGTTACCTACTGTTACCCTTCTATTGCATTTATGAGGAACATAAAATGGTTTAAATGCTACAATTTATCACTAAACCCAGATATTTTTTGAAGTACCAAACCTTAAAGATAATTTGAATAATGCCACCACACTTTCCTGAAAAAGATGTTATTTTTTTAATATGTTATTTTAAAATATTGAAAATTAGCAGTGGAAAGGAACAATAACATACCAAATTGTTGTAAATAGAGTACTCTCAATGTTTTCTCCAATTCTTCTTTTAAGTGACTGAAAGAACTCTGAATGCTTCTCTTGAGAAACTGAACAAGGATGCCATCCCTCTGTGATACAGAGAAAGCAGTGATGCTACAGAAATCCACACACTTGTTTAATACAAGACAGAATCAATGCTGATTGACTAGGGTTTTTTGTTTGTTTTTTTCATTATTGGATGAAATTTAAAACATACTGCATAAAGAGATCAAAGATAAATGAATGTAGTGATAGGTCAGGACTCTACCCACTGACATTGGTATATACAAATGAATTGTTATGATTAAAACTTTTTTTAAAATAACAAAGAATTCTGATACATGTCACAGTTACTTGACATTCATCTAAGACAACAAGAAATTTTACAACATTTTAAAACAGGAAAATGTAGAATTAACCCTTACTGAATATGATATATGGGCAAGTCTTTCCCTTTTTCTTTCCTTCTCAATTATCTTAGAAGAATACAACTATGCATTTTTAATTGCTTTTAAATACCACTCTCGTGCCCTGCTGTTTGGACCATGATAGTATAGGCTTCCAAGAAAGCAACATGGCAATGTGTTCCCATCTTGACCAGATAATTGCAGTACTAGGAATCTAGGCTAAGAAAATACTTGTAAGTACATGGTGGAATTTATGTATATTGAACTACTCATTAAAGTGTAAGTTATGTAACAGTAGATTCAATTGAAACTCTTCTTTTCTCAGGAACAATGGAAGCCTCTTGAATAGAGAGCAAAATGGTAGGTGCCAAGTACACCCCATCCTGAAGCTGAGTTATACTCCCAGTTCAGGCCTTGTCTCCTCATGCTGACCCTGAGAGGGCCAGGTTCTTTGGTGATGTGCTACGTCAGAAGAGGGTTCCTCTTCTCTGTGCTCTTATGTTGAGGTGTATGTGAATATTTTTTATTGTTTGGGTTCACCACTAGACTGTAAGCTCCTCAACAGCAATATACTTGGTTAAATATACTGCATTTATCATCCGTAATCTTTACCATCTCAGATGGTGGGTACATTGCACCATTTTTACTGTTAAGGCAACTGTACTTATAATTGTTTCAGGAGATGCAGATCCAGTTACATCTAACTTCAAAACCTATGGTGTGAGATATGGACCTATTTTATCCATTTCCCAAATGTCTACCCAGACCTGAGATGTCATTTCCAGCCTCAGGCTTTTCTTAGTTTCCTTCTATTTTTTCCTTCAACCCAAAGCTTAATCGTTCCAGCTGTACTCACCTTGCTTGGAAATGTCCTATAGTTTACTCCCACATCTTCTAGAATTTAGCCCTGCCACCATCCTAGAAGGAGAACGTGTTCCCTCCTCCTCTCTACACTGTCACGGGAAGTCCAGAGTAAAGCCTGGTCACAGCCTGAATTGTGGAGGTGTGGCTAGGTCTATTTACTGTCTTTTATTATTGATTACAGGAGATGATTTTCCTACTTCTGCTGAATATTTTATTTAATCTTCTAAAGAGTTCTATGCTCCAACAGTTGACTTTCAGGAGTGGTTAATACGTGTTGCTCTTAGTGCTAAATGCTTTGCCTGAGCATTACATTTAATGGTCCAACAACCAGAGAAGAAAGCCGTTATTATGATTCTTTCCATTTTACAGATGAAGAAACTGTGGTACACATCAGGTACCACAGAGTAAAGATTAGCATAGCCGGATTAGAAATAGGATGGGTCTGGTCCTAGTGCCCATGATTTTAAGTGCTGCATGCATGTACCTCTCAGGAATGTTACCTCCTAACCATCTACAGACCTGTTGGCTCTGCGATTATTCAAGGCAAGTGCTTATGATAGAGAGTGAAAGTCACTGGGAACAGGAGCAAATGCATCGATAGAGAATAGAATGCACAGAATGGGAAGACCCAGCCTTGAACAGCCACCTCCCTGAGAGCAGGGTGATGCCTGACTGTCCATCGCCCAGCCCAGGACCTGGAGTACTGTGCACTCAGGAAGCAGTTGTTGCATGAAGAGTGAAACCTAACCGTGGTGGAGAGTCCAGCCCCAACCCTACACCTTCTTCCTTGACATCTGCACTGATATTCTACTCCCTAAATTGTATTTCCATTCTGGGTCCAGGGTCCAGAGATCTCTGCATTAGCCCAGCCACTGCAGGAACAATCCATATTTCCTTCTTCACTGTCACATTTGCCAGCATACGTAGGACACAGGGTCCAGATAGCAGCAAGTAGTGTTGTCATGTCAGACTGAAAACCCTTCTGGGGTCTATACTCTGAATCCAACTCCTTTTGAGTAGAAACGACAAAGGCTTCATACCTTAAATCATAAAAGAAGCTCCAGGGAGTGGGAACAAAAATAATGCTTTAATACAAGCATCCTTCACAAGAGCTTGCAGCTTGGGAACTCTCAGAACAGCAGGGAAAGAATACATGAATATAAAGGAATGCGGCTGCAGCCTTCAGAGGACGTAGCTATAAGTGTTAATGAGCTGTTGTCTGACAGCCAGGTACAGTTAATTACCCCAAGTCCTCCCAAAGTCACTGATGCTGTGGTTAGAGACAGGTGTCCAACTCCGCAGTCACCTTCTCAGTGTTGTAAGCCTTGCGCAGAAAAGAATCTGCCTGACTCCAAAGCAGGACAGCTTGAAAGAGCTCTTTGTTACTGGGGACTGCCTGTCTGGGACAAAGCAGCTGGGACAAAGCCATGGAGAACAGGTCTGGTATTCTCTGTGGTGGCCGGGGCTTTCATGCTTCTGCATGCCTAGGGAGAAATGGGGTATGCAGCTACATGCTAGAGAAAATCACCTCGTGAATAGCTTTATACCAGGTGCCTGGTAGGTGTGTGTCACTCAGCAAGATCTCCACTGCTCCTGGAAGTTGTGGATTAAATATTCTGCTAAGTAAAAACACAGGCTGCAACTCCAGGTCCCAAGACACCCTCCAAAGATGTAATGATTCTGCACCCTGACATGAAACTGAATCGGTCAGTGGAAGCCAGCCGACAGCAGCACAGCAGAGGCAGATGGGAATTGGTCTGCCCGTGGATCTATTTTCCCCAAGTGCTTAGTCAGCCCAGGCTTCCCAGTCTGGGGCAGTGCAGACCTATTGTAGGGCTCTAACTGAATGAACCGAACACTACATTTCAGCTTCGTTTTTAACAGAACCACTGTGGTTTGGTCCTTGCAGGGCGATGTTGGTCTCCATGTCCACCCCATTCATTCATGAATTTGTTCATTCAGCATAAAATTACTGAGAGCCCACTACATGTCAGACACTGTTCCAGGCCCTTGAGAAGCATCACCCAACCAAACTATGAAAGCAGTACCAGATCCTCATGGAAAGTGCATTCTAATAGACGGAGACAAGGCAGACAGACAATGAGGAATATGTGTGATATTTTTAGAGTCACTCTTAAGGTATATAAAAGAAGGAATGAGGGCTGTGCGTTAGAGGGAGAGAGAGAAGGAGAGTGTGACAGTGTGAGAAGGGTCGGGGGACCTCAGGTGTGTGAGGGTCAGCAGGGGCACTGAATGTGTCAGAAAGCCTTCTGCAGCCTCACCTCACCTCCAATGAAGAGGGAAACTTGGTATGGGAATTTTTAAAGTCCAGGATGAGGCTTAGATGGGGAGGTTGATAATAACCTGTCTGTGAGATGAAGCATCCTCCTGTAATGGCAGAAGAAAACTACAACCCCAAACAAAGCAAACAACCAAACAAGTCAACTATGACAAAGACAGGGTTTTTTTCTTCAATTCCAAACAGGTTATCTTGACTCACTTATTTTCTGCACTGCACTGGTTGGTATCCAATAAAATGTTAAATAGAAGCATTGAGGTTGACCATCCTTGCCTTGGCCTCATCTTAGAGGAACAACTTCTAGTATTTCACCATTAATTATGATGTTGCCTGCAGATTTTTGGCAGGTGCCTTTTATCAGGTTGAAGGAGATCCCTGTAATCCTAATTGACTGTGAGGTTTTATCATAAATATGAGCAGAATTATCTTATATGCATTTTCTGTATTTATTGAGATAATCATAAGTTTATGCTTTTCATTTTTTATTCTGTTGAAGAAGTGAGTTGCCATTATTGATTTTTTGACTGCTTTACCTACCTTGCATTCATGGGATAAGCCACACTTGTTTGTTTGCTGATATTAAATTAAGGATTTTGGTATGTATGTTTACAGTAGTTATTGGAAAAGATAACTACTACAGATAACTACAGAAAAGATATTTAATGATCTTTTCTTCTAAGTTCATTTTAAAGATTTTTGTGTCAGATTTAAGTTGGCTCCATAAAAAGAACTAGAGCAAGTTTTCCCTTCTTCTTTATTTCATGAAAACCTTTGTGGAAGATTGGTATTATCTCTACTAATTTTTGATAGATTCAATCAGTAAAACTTTTGTACCTGAAGTTTTCTTTGTAACGAGGTTCTTTTTCTTTCCTAATGCCTATTTGATAGTTCATTAAGTATAGAGCTATTCTGATTTTATTTCTTCTTGTGTCAGTTTTGGTAAATTGTTCTTTCAATGTATTCATTTATTTAGCATAAATTGTTAAAATTTATTCATATAAAGTTATGATACTGAATAATTATCTTTGAAATTTCTGTAGGATGTGGCATATTTCCTTTTCCATACCTGATATTGGTAATTTGTGTTTACCTTTTTTTTCTTAAGCATTTCTGCTTGATCAGTCATCATAGAGTTAACTTTTTAATGTGTTAATTTTCTCTATTTTTATTACCTGACTGTATTCTATTTTACTGATCTCTGTTTTTATCTTTAGTATATTCTTCCTTCTACTTACTTTGTGTTTAAATTGCTCTTATTTTTCTGGCATCTTTAGATGAAAACATAGATCGTCAGTTTTTAAACTGTTCTTTTCTAATCTAAGCATGTAAATCTATAAATGTTCCTCTAAGCACTTCTTTAGCAGAATTCCACAAATGTTGATATATTGTATTTTTATTATAATTATGTTAAAGTATAATATTATTCTCCTTGTGATTTCCTTTTTAACCCACATCTTGGATTGTTTAATGTTCAAATACCTGGAGATTTTCTAGGTCTCTTATTATTATTGAATTCTAATTTTATTCCAGTGTGGAATATTGTGATTCATATCTATATACTTATTAATGTTTTACCTTGTTCTGTATATTACTGAGAGTGAAGTGTAAAATATCCAACTATGATGTGGACTTCTCTATTTCTTCTTTGAGTTGTGTCAGTTTTGCTTCATGTATATTATTTCTATATGTATATATTTATTGAAGTATAGTTGATTTACAATGTTGTGTTAGTTTCAGGTGTACAGCACAGTTGATATTAACATATATGCCCTACTATAAATATAAAATAGATAACCAGCAAGGACCTACTGTATAGCACAGGGAACTATACTTAATATTTTGTAATAATCTATAAGGGAAAATAATCTAAAAAAGAATATATATGTGTGTGTGTGTATATATATATATATATAACTGAATCACTGCTTCATGTATTTTAAAGTACTGTTATGAATGCATAAACATACTTGATTTCTGTCTCCCAGATGAACTGACTCCATTACCATTATGTAATGTCCCTTATTTGTCTCCATTAATACTTCTTGCCTTGAAGTCTTCTTTGTCTTGTATTTATATATCCACCCTACATTGCTTATGCTTGTTGTTTGCCAATGCCTTTTCTAGGACATGATCCCTACACCTAGTACACAGACTTGCTGGAGTCTTAACTAGATGCCTGATGTGCTCAGTGAGGTCTCTCCACTGGGAGGGTACACCTGACCTCAGCATCTCTGTTCGGTTCTCAGTTCTGTTCGGCCTTGGGGAACATTTCCTGAGCATGCACTGGGCAGCCTTTATCCACTGAACTGCAGTAAGTCCCTGCACAGACTTCTAGGGTCTCCAATCTGCCCAGAAACCTCTTCTTCTGTGCACTGCCCTATAGATTCTCAATCCTGCCACATCCCAGGACTCCACTTTTTACCTTCTCAGCTCAGCCACACAGTTGCTGTGTTTGGGTTCCACTTCTTTCCACAGCAGAGGAAAGGTATCCCCAAGTGGAAAGCTAGTGTTGTTTTAGTTTTGCTTTGTGCTCATTCCTTTTCCAATGACCATGATCCTGCACTGCCTGGATGCCTGAAAGTATTCACATCACGTCTGTTGCCCACGTTTAGTGATGTTCACAGTGGGACGAGAGGTTCAATTGCTTTATGATGAGAAGCAGAGGTTGGAGGACTTATCTTGAATCCAGAACCGTCCTATGTTCTGAGACTACAATGGTGAGAAAAGTAGATTTAGTGTCCTCTCTCAGGAATCATATAACATAATGGGGGCAGAAAGACTTTAAACCAAGACTTGAGATAATAAAATATCAGTTGCATACAAAGGAATATGGCAGCAATAGAACCAGTAATGGAGCTTGAAATAAATTTAGGGCTGGAGGAGGAAATTAGGAAAGCTTCTTTGAGTAAATTATTATTGAAGTAAGATTCAAAGGATGAGTATGAATTAATAACATTATGGATGGGTCAGATGAATACTAGACTGAAAAATGGCCCTGTGGTAGGAGGGTGCCTAGAGCATACCTGTAGCTCACCAAGATTTGAAGAAGGCCGGGTGGCCAGCACAGACAGAGGGGGTGAGATGCAGACACGGGAGGTGAGGATGGGCATATAGACTGCACTTGCATCCAGCCAGCAGGGTCTGCAAGCTGTATTGGGGGTATAGGTTTCACAATGGGAAAGCAGCAATCTTTAATAAGAAGGCAGGGATTGGAAGGGAAAGACATATGTTCATTTTTAAAGTTTATTTTTACTTTATTTTTGAGAACCTATTGGAAGAGTTCCGACTGGATAAAGTTATACCAAACAAGATATTATTGCTATATTGATATATTACTCCACATAAATTTTTGGGAATGAATTTCTCAATATTTTATGTATGTATATATACACAATGAAAGCCTGATCTATATTTCAGGAGCTAGTGAATTTTGTGAAACCAAAATTTACTCATTCTTATTTTCTGAAATATCTGTTGAGAAAGTTGAGCTAGTAAATCACTGAATGAAAAACAGAGACAGATCTCGGAATTTTATGCAACGATTCACACATATCATCAAAAAAGTGGCTCAGTCTGTCTAATGGTCTTTGCAATCTCTGCTTTCTTTCATTTAAAAATAAAATGAGTGTGTGTCATTAGCCTAACAAAGATGTTCTGCCACACTTGTATCAGTTAGTTTTTGCTATGTAACAAATAACCCCCCAACAAACAAAGGTTTTAAATAGACACACGTTACTTGTTCTCATGATGCTGTGGGTCAGCTGGCCTTAGTCTAGGAATACTGACTTCAAGTGTCGGGAAGTAAGTAGGCTATTTTATCTAGGGGAAACTTCCCTGGAGAAGGCTCCCCTCTACTCCATGAGGTTTTTGTTTCCTAGTATGCTGGCATGGACTTCTTACTGTGGGGTCTCAAGTTTCCACAGAAACACAGGAGCAAACAAGACCTGATGCATAAATGCTGTTCAAACCCCAGCTTGAGTCCTGATTGCTAACGTCCTGGTGGCCAAGCCCACATTCAAGATGGGAAAAATTTTCACTACTTTTACAACCTGCCATTCAGGCTCCTGGAGAAAGGGCTGGGGGTTGCAACAGAGGAGTATCTACTTAGTACCAGACACTTTTAATTTGTCCTCTCACTTGAGCCTCAAAACAACCCTGAAAGGTAGTTACTGTCATCACTCTCATTTTATAGTTGAAAATAGTGGGGATCATAGAGTTTGTATTATGTCAAAATTCAGAGGCAGAATACCTCTCAGACATACCTCACTTCAAAGCCCAACATGTTCAAAGAAGGTAAACCTTTCAGAAATGAGATTGGAGTGCTCGAAAAAAGTGTAACAGACATTTTTCCAAAGAGAAAAAGCAGATGGCCAAGAGGCATATGAAAAGATGCTCAACATTGCTTATCATCAGGGAAACACAAATCAAAACCACATTAAGATATCACCTCACATAAGTCAGAATGGCTATCATCAAAAAGAACACAAATAACAAATGCTGGAGAGGGTGTAGAAAAAAGAAAACCCTCCTACACTGTCAGTGGGAATGTAAATTGGTGCAGCCACTATGGAGAACAGTATGGAGGTTTCTCAAAAACCTAAAAATAGAACTACGATATGATCCAGTAATTACACTCCTGGATATATATCCAAAAGAAACAAAAACAGCAATTCAAAAAGATACATGCACCCCAATGTTCATTGCAGCATAATTTACAATTGCCAAGATATGGAAGCAACCTAAGTGTCCATCACAGATGAATGGATAAAGCAGATGTGGTATATGTGTATATATATATATATATATATATATATATATATATATATATATATATATATATACAATGGAATACTACTCAGCCATAAAAAGGGATGACATTTGGCCATTTGCAGCAACATGGATGGGATTGGAGGGCATTATGCTAAGTGAAATAAGCCAGAGAAAGACAAATACTGTATGATATCACTTATATGTGGAATCTAAAAAAATATAACCAACTAGTGAACGTAACAAAGAAGCAGACTCACAGAGATACAGAACAAACTAGTGGTTAGCACAGGAGAGAGGGGAGAGGGAGAGGGGCAAGATAGCGCTGGGATAGTGGGAGGTACAAACTATTAGATATATAATAAGCTACAAGCATATATTGTACAACATGGGGAAAACAGCTTATATATATATATATATACACATATATATATATACACATATATATACACATCTTTATTGGAGTATAATTGCTTTACAATGGTGTGTTAGTTTCTGCTTTATAACAAAGTGAATCAGTTATACATATACATATGTTGCAATATCTCTTTCCTCTTGTGTCTCCCTCCCTCCCACCCTCCCTATCCCACCTCTCCAGGTGGTCACAAAGCACTGAGCTGATCTCCCTGTGCTATGCGGCTGCTTCCCACTAGCTATCTATTTTTTGTTTGGTAGTGTATATATGTCCATGCCACTCTCTCACTTTGTCACAGCTTACCCTTCCCCCTCCCCATATCCTCAAGTCCATTCTCTAGTAGGGCTGTGTCTTTATTTCTGTCTTACCCCTAGGTTCTACGTGACATTTTTTTTTCTTAGATTCCATATATATGTTTTAGAATACAGTATTTGTCTTTCTCTTTCTGACTTACTTCACTCTGTATGACAGACTCTAGGTCCATCCACCTCACTACAAATAACTCAATTTCGTTTCTTTTGATGGCTGAGTAATATTCCATTGTATATATGTACCACATCTTCTTTATCCATTCATCCGATGATGGACACTTAGGTTGTTTCCATCTCCTGGCTATTGTAAATAGAACTGCAATGAACATTTTGGTACATGATTCCTTTTGAATTATGGGTTTCTCAGGGTATATGCCCAGTTGTAGGATTGCTGGGTCATATGGTAGTTCTATTTGTAGCATTTTTAAGGAAGCTCCATATTGTTCTTCATAGTGGCTGTACCAATTCACATTCCCACCAGCAGTGCAAGAGTGCTCCCTTTTCTCCACACCCTCTCCAGCATTTATTGTTTCTAGATTTTTTGATGATGGCCATTCTGACTGGTGTGAGATGATATCTCATTGTAGTTTTGATTTGCATTTCTCTAATGATTAATGATGTTGAGCATTCTTTTATGTGTTTGTTGGCACTCTGTATATCTTCTTTGCAGAAATGTCTATTTAGGTTTTCTGCCCATTTTTGGATTGGTTTGTTTATGTTTTTGTTATTGAGCTGTGTGAGCTTCTTGTAAATTTTGAAGACTAATCCTTTGTCAGTTGCATTATTTTCAAATATTTTCTCCCATTCTGAGGGTTGTCTTTTGGTCTTGTTTATGGTTTCCTTTGCTGTGTAAAAGCTTTGAAGTATCATTAGGTCCCATTTGTTTATTTTTGTTTTTATTTCCAATTCTCTAGGAGGTGGGTCAAAAAGGATCTTGCTGTGATTTATGTCACAGAGTGTTCTGCCTATATTTTCCTCTAAGAGTTTGACAGTTTCTGGCCTTACATTTAGGTCTTTAATCCATTTTGAGCTTTTTTCTGTATGGTGTTAGGGAGTGTTCTAATCTCATACTTTTACATGTACCTGTGCAGTTTTCCCAGCACCACTTATTGCAGAGGCTGTCCTTTCTCCACTGTACATTCCTGCCTTCTTTATCAAAGATAAGGTGACCATATGTGCGTGGGTTTATCTCTGGGCTTTCTATCCTGTTCCACTGATCTATATTTCTGTTTTTCTGCCAGTACCATAGTGTCTTGATTACTGTAGCTTTGTAGTATAGTCTGAGGTCAAGGAGTCTGATTCCTCCAGCTTCTTTTTTCTTTCTCAAGATTGCTTTGGCTATTCGGGATCTTATGTGTTTCCATACAAATTGTGAAAATTTTTGTTCTACTTCTGTGAAAAATGCCATTGGTAGTTTGATAGGGATTTCATTGAACCTGTAGATTGCTTTGGGTAGTAGAGTCATTTTCACAATGTTGATTCTTCCAATCCAAGAACATGGTATATCTCTCCATCTATTTGTATCATCTTTAATTTCTTTCATTAGTGTCTTATAATTTTCTGCATACAGGTGTTTTGTCTCCTTAGGTAGGTTTATTCCTAGATATTTTATTCTTTTTGTTGCAGTGGTAAATGGGAGTGTTTTCTTGATTTCACTTTCAGATTTTTCATCATTAGTGTATAGGAATGCAAGGGATTTCTGTGCATTAATTTTGTATCCTGTGACTTTACCAAGTTCATTGATTAACTCTAGCAGTTTTCTGGTAGCATCTTTAGGATTCTCTATGTAGAGCATCATGTCATCTGCAAACAGTGACAGCTTTACTTCTTCTTTTCTGATTTGGATTCCTTTTATTTCCTTTTCTTCTCTGATTACTGTGGCTAAAACTTCCAAAACTATGTTGAATAAGAGTGGTGAGAGTGGGCAACCTTGTCTTGTTCCTGATCTTAGTAGAAATGCTTTCAGTTTTTCACCATTGAGGATGGTGTTGGCTGTGGGTTTGTCATATATGGCCTTTATTATGTTGAGGAAAGTTCCCTCTATGCCTACTTTCTGGAGGGTTTTTATCATAAATTACTGTTGAATTTTGTCGAAAGCTTTCTCTGCATCTATTGAGATGACCATATGGTTTTTCTCCTTCAATTTGTTAATATGGTGTATCACACTGATTGATTTACATGTATTGAAGAATCCTTGCATTCCTGGAATAAACTCCAATTGATCATGGTGTATGATCCTTTTAATGTGCTGTTGGATTCTGTTTGCTAGAATTTTGTTGAGGATTTTTGCATCTATGCTCATCAGTGATATTGGCCTGTAGTTTTCTTTCTTTGTGACATCCTAGTCTCGTTTTGGTATCAGGGTGATGGTGGCCTCGTAGAATGAGTTTGGGAGTGTTTCTCCCTCTACTATATTTTGGAAGAGTTTGAGAAGTATAGGTGTTAGCTCTTCTCTACATGTTTGATAGAATTCACCTGTGAAGCCATCTGGTCCTTGGCTTTTGTTTGTTGGAAGATTTTTAATCACAGTTTCAATTTCAGTGCTTGTGATTGGTCTGTTCATATTTTCTATTTCTTCCTGATTCAGTCTTGCCAAGTTGTGCATTTCTAAGAATTTGTCCATTTCTTCCAGGTTGTACATTTTATTGGCATAGAGTTGCTTGTGGTAACCTCTCATGATCTTTTGTGTTTCTGCAATGTCAGTTGTTACTTCTCCTTTTTCATTTCTAATTCTATTGATTTGAGTCTTCTCCCTTTTTTTCTTGATGAGTCTGGCTAATGGTTTATCAATTTTGTTTATCTTCTCAAAGAACCAGCTTTTAGTTTTATTGATCTTTGCTATTGTTTCTTTCATTTGTTTTTCATTTATTTCTGATCTGATGTTTATGATTTCTTTCCTTCTGCTAACTTTGGGGGGGGGTTTGTTCTTCTTTCTCTAATTGCTTTAGGTGCAAGGTTAGGTTGTTTGTTCTAGATGTTTCCTGTATCTTAAGTAGGATTGTATTGCTATAAACTTCCCTCTTAGAACTGCTTTTGCTGCATCCCATACGTTTTGGGTCATCGTGTTTTCATTGTCATTTGTTTCTAGGTATTTTTTGATTTCCTCTTTGATTTCTTCCATGATCACTTCATTATTACATAATGTATTGTTTAGCCTCCATGGGTTTGTATTTTTTACAGATCTTTTCCTGTAATTGGTATCTACTTTCATAGCATTGTGGTTGGAAAAGATACTTGATACAATTTTGACTTTCTTAAATTTACCAAGGCTTGATTTGTGACCCAAGATATGATCTATCCTGGAGAATGTTCCATGAGTGCTTGAGAAAAATGTGTGTTCTGTTGTTTTTGGTTGAAATGTCCTATAAATATCCATTAAGTCCATCTTGATTTATGTATAATTTAAAGTTTGTGTTTCCTTATTTATTTTCATTTTGGATGATCTGTCCATTGGTGAAAGTGGGGTGTTAAAGTCCCCTACTTTGAAAGTGTTACTGTCGATTTCCCATTTTATGGCTGTTAGTATTTGCCTAATGTATTGAGGTGCTCCTATGTTGGGTGCATAAATATTTAGAATTGTTTTATCTTCTTCTTGGATGGATCCCTTGATCATTACATAATGTCCTCCTTTGTCTCCTCTAATAGTCTTTATTTTAAAGTCTATTTTGTCTGATATGAGAACTGCTACTCCAGCTTTCTTTTGGTTTCCATTTGCATGGAATATCTTTTTCCATCCCCTCATTTTCAGTCTGTATGTGTTCTAGGTCTGAAGTGGGTCTCTTGTAGACAGCATATATGTATATATATATACGTGTCTTGTTTTTGTATCCATTCAGCCAGTCTGTGTCTTTTGGTGGGAGCATTTAATCCATTTACTTTTAAGGTAATTATCAATATGTATGTCCCTATTCCCATTTTCTTAATTGTTTTGGGTTTGTTATTGTAGGTCTTTTCCTTCTCTTGTGTTTCCTGTCTAGAGAAGATCCTTTAGCATTTGTTGTAAAGCTGTTTTGGTGGTGCTGAAGTCTCTCAGCTTTTGCTTGTCTGTAGAGGCTTTAATTTCTCCATCAAATCTGAATGAGGTTGTTGCTGGGTAGAGTAATCTTGGTTGTAGGTTTTTCTCCTTCATCACTTTAAATATGTCCTGCCACACCCTTCTGGCTTGCAGAGTTTCCACTTAAAGATCAGGTGTTAACTTATGGGGATTCCCCTGTGTGTTATTTGTTGTTTCTCCCTTGCTGCTTTTAATATTTTTATTTGTATTTAATTTTTGATAGTTTGATTAATATGTGTCTTGGAGTGTTTCTCCTTGGATTTTTCCTGTGTGGGACTCTCTGTGCTTCCTGGACTTGATTAACTATTTACTTTTCTGTATTAAGGAAGATTTAAACTATAATCTCTTCAAAATATTTTCTCAGTCCCTCTCTTTTTCTCTTCTTCTTCTTGGACCCCTATAATTCAAATATTGGTGCATTTAATGTTGTCCCAGAGTTCTCTGAGACTGTCCTCAATTCTTTTCATTCTTTTTTGTTTATTCTGCTCTGCAGTAGTTATTTCCACTATTTTATCTTCCTGGTCGCTTATCCGTTCTTCTGCCTCAGTTATTCTGCTATTGTTCCCTTCTAGAGTATTTTTAATTTCATTTATTGTGTTGTTCATTGTTGCTTGTTTGCTCTTTAGTTCTTCTAGGTCCTTGTTAAATGTTTCCCGCATTTTCTCTATTCTATTTCCAGGATTTTGGATTATCTTAACTATCATTATTCTGAATTCTTTTTCAGGTAGACTGCCTATTTCCTCTCCATTTGTTAAGTCTGGTGGATTTTTATCTTGCTCCTTCATCTGCTGTGTTTTTCTGTCTTCTCATTTTGTTTGGGATCTCCTTTTTGCAGGCTGCAAGTTCATAGTTCTCGTTGTTTTTGGTGTCTGTCTCCAGTGGCTAACATTGGTTCAATGGGTTGTATAGGCTTCCTGGTGGAGGGGACTAGTGCCTGTGTTCTGGTGGATGAGGCTGGATCTTGTCTTTCTGGTGGGCATGTCCACGTCTGGTGATGTGTTTTGGCATGTCTGTGGACTTATTATGATTTTAGGCAGCCTCTCTGCTACTGGGTGGTGTTGTGTCCCTGTCTTGCTAGTTGTTTGGCATAGGGTGTCCAGCACTGTAGCTTGCTGGTCGTTGAGTGAAGCTGGGTGTTGGTGTTGAGATGGAGATCTCTGGGAGATTTTTTCCATTTGATATTACATGGAGCTGGGAGGTCTCTTGTGGACCAGTGTCCTGAAGTTGCCTCTTCCACCTCAAAGGCACAGCACTGACTCTTGGCTCCAGCACCAAGAGCCTTTCATCCACACGGCTCAGAATAAAAGGGAGAAAAAGTAGAAAGTAAGAAAGAAAGAGGATAATAGAAAATAAAATAAAGTAAGAAAAAATAAAATAAAGTTATTAAAATAAAAATAATTATTAACAATTTTTTTAAAGTAAAAAAACAGAACAAACAAACAAACAAAAAAATGGACAGATAGAACCCTTGAACAAATGATGAAAGCAAAGCTATACAGACAAAAATCTCACACAGAAGCATACACATACACACTCACAAAAAGAGGAAAAGGGGAAAAAATAATAAATCTTGCTCTCAAAGTCCACCTCCTTAATTTGGGGTGATTTGTTGTCTATTCATGTATTCCACAGATGCAGGGTACATCAAGTTGATTGTGGAGCTTTAATCCGCTGCTTCTGAGGCTGCTGGGAGAGATTTCCCTTTCTCTTCTTTGTTCTCACAGCTCCCAGGGGCTCAGCTTTGGATTTGTCCCTGCCTCTGCATGTAGGTCACCAGAGGGCGTCTGTTCTTCGCTTAGACAGGACGGGGTTAAAGGAGCCACTGATTCGGGGGTTCTGGCTCACTCAGACCAGGGGGAGGGAAGGGTGCAGATGCAGGGTGAGCCTGCGGCGGTAGAGGCTGGCGTGACATTGCACCAGCCTGAGGCACGCTGTGTGTTCTCCTGGGGAAGTTGTCCCTGGATCCCGGGACCCTGGCAGTGCAGGCTTCACAGGCTCCCCGGAAGGGGGGTGTGGATAGTGACCTGTGCTCACACACAGGCTTCAGCCTTAGCGTCTCATGCCCGTCTCTGAGGTCCGCATTTTTAGCCGTGGCTCGCGCCCGTCTCTGGAGCTCCTTTAAGCAGCACTCGATTTAATCCCCTCTCTTTGCGCTGCAGGAAACAAAGAGGGAAGAAGTCTCTTGTCTCTTTGGCAACTCCAGACTTTTTTCCCAGACTCCCTCCTGCTAGCCGTGGCACACTAGCCCCCTTCAGGCTGTATTCACGCCGCCAACCACAGTCCTCTCCCTGGGATCCGACCGAAGCCCAAGCCTCAGCTCCCAGCCCCTGCCCACCCCGGTGGGTGAGCAGAGAAGCCTCTCAGGCTGGTGAGTGCCGGTCAGCACCTATCCTCTGTGTGGGAATCTCTCCGCTTTGCCCTCCGCACCCCTTTGGCTGTGCTCTCCTCCGCGGCTCCGAAGCTTCCCCGCTCCACCACCCGCAGTCTCCGCCCATGAAGGGGCTTCTAGTGTGTGGAAACCTTTCCTCGTTCACAGCTCCCTCCCACTGGTGCAGGTCCCGTCCCTATTCTTTTTCCTCTGTTTTTCCTTTTTTCTTTTGCCCTACCCAGGTACATGGGGAGTTTCTTGCCTTTTGGGAGGTCTGAGGTCTTCTGCCAGCATTCAGTAGGTGTTCTTTAGGAGTTGTTCCACGTGTAAATGTATTTCTGATGTATCTGTGGGGAGGAAGGTCATCTCCACATCTTACTCTTCCACCATCTTCCCCCTCTCCCGAACCAGTATTTTATAACTCTAAATGGAGTATAACCTTTAAAAATTGTGAATCACTGTATTGCACACCTATAACTTACACAATATTTTACATAAACTATACTTTAATTGAAAAACAAAAATGTGCAGCATAAAGGCAGCAGACAAGATGTACAGGCGTGTGACTCTAGAAGGGGAGATTTTGTTTTGAGGGATAATCAAACAAGAAATTGCATAAAGATAATAGCAAATCAGTGGAACATATTTCAAGGTCTTTAGGAAATCAGAGAAGAGAAAGTTATGCAAGGTCAAGAAAGGTTTCTAATAACTAGACCATTAGCTGGGCTTGAAAGGGTGAAAGTAATCTGAAAAGATTGGAATGAACATTCCTGGGGAATAGCAACATCCAAGATGCATGCAAGGAAAAGTATGAGTTATATACAGAAAAGAACTAAACGTATAAGCACCCCAGGTGGCCTGGAGGGTGTCCTCTGGGGAAAAGATGTTTAAATGTGGATCTTACCCAAGACAGTGCAAAGGATCACATCCTCTTCAGTTTCTAGCTGTTTGAGTTGCACAACAAGGCCCTCAAATAATTTTGTTTTTAATTTTTGTCCAGTTTCTAATTGTTATCTGTGAGATGTTTACCCCAACAGAGCACCTCACCTTTACTCCAAAACTTGTCTTTTAAAGAAGACTGGCCGGGACTAATTGTGATTTAAAATAGACTTTCTGACAATACCTGGGTGGCTGGCTTGCATTCACTCTGTCAACAAAAGATTATCTGTAGAGGCTTTGAAATAACCCATCTCGCCAGGAAATGCAAAACATAGGGCAGAAAGCCAGATAAATGGAGATCAGATTTTCCTCAGACTGATAAATAAAGAATGAAAAGTTAGTAAAGAAACAAAAGTCTTTACATGATTGAGCATGTGTACGTGTGATATGATGATTCAATTTTCAAGCCAACTTGTGCAACCAAGTTTTATACTAACTCTTTAGGTGATTTTTTTCCTTGTAGTCCATGTAGACAAAAGAAAATACATTTCTTTAGTGTAAATGTCTCTTACTCTTTTCTAGATTATCTTTGGGTATGAAATATAATCTTGTGTTTTATCTCCTAGGAAACCTGAACTTACATTGTTTAAAATAATAGAATTTTCAAGTTGGAAAGAACTTCTAAAAATAAGCCTATCTATCCCCATTTAATTTTTCAGAAAGAAAGAGAGAGGTTTATTGAGTGATTCAAGGTTTCATGGAAAATGAATATAGAACAAGGATTATATTTCCTTTAACTTAGTTCAAAATTATTTTCTTACATCAAAACATCCATTTTTAAAAGGCCACCCAATAATGTAATGTAAATTTCTTTCTACACATGTACTTGCTTCTTTAATGCATATGTGTTACAATTATACCAGCAGACGTGATTGACTTCACATAATTTTCCTGGGAGACTTTCAATGTCAAACAAATGAACAAAAATCAAAAAGTCAATGTCAAAAATGGAATGCAATTTGGTTCTATAAATAAGTGGATGATCATCATAACTATACTTCAGGCAAACGTTCTCTAACCCTCCACCTGTTATGGATTTATGGCAATGTCTCCAAGTGAAATGTGATCCCCTCTGGAAGGAGATCTTTATGTCCCTCCTTATCACCCTCCTTGGTTGCTCTTGACTCATCAGTGGTCTAAGGTCCAAAGGAGGTGCTGGCCAAGTAGGCTAAGGTGGTGGGCCAGGGCTGGATCTTGAGTAGCAGGGTACATCTTAGCAGTGGTTGGAGCCAGAAGACAGTAGTACAACTGCATTCAAGAGGTAAATTTGAGGCAAAATTGGGAGAAGCAAAATCTCCATCAGGCCCAAGCAGTTAGCACACATGTGGAAACATAAAGTGAGATAAGAAAATGGAGAAACTAAGAGTGGAGAGGCCAAGGATTTTTTTCAGGGTCAGGGAGACTAAATCTCCTTTGTCTTAGATGCCAGAAGTAGACATGCAAATGGGTAAATATGGTTTAAATGGGAAGGGTGCCTACCTCCTGAGCTGACCTCTTCCCCGTTCTTGTAGCCCATGTCTCCTTCCATCTCAAATTCCTGGTCTCATGTCTAACAAATAGGAGGTCCTGTTTTTTGAGATTTTGAATTAATTTGTAAT
This sequence comes from Lagenorhynchus albirostris, assembly GCF_949774975.1. Taxonomy (NCBI): domain Eukaryota; kingdom Metazoa; phylum Chordata; class Mammalia; order Artiodactyla; family Delphinidae; genus Lagenorhynchus; species Lagenorhynchus albirostris. The sequence goes on along the minus strand of NC_083107.1, from coordinate 84,937,493 downwards.
AGATAATCAATTTACCCTAAAATATTACAAGGTTTATATTCATTAAAAACACAATCTATTCTTTATTGTCCGTCCCCCAAAATCGAACATAGACTTAGCACATGCAATTACAAAATTAGCTTCTGTGAAGGACCCTTACAGTTTACTGTCTATATTGAAATTCTTTGTGCTGCGAGGAGATAGAGACTCACATAGACCCAACAGTTTCGCTAAATCTCACCTAAGTCAAGCATTGTTGTGAATCTCCTGTGACTAGGGAGTATTTCCCAATAATTTAACTTAGTGTGATCTTTATTAAGAATAACCTTGATTAACACAACTCCTTTGATATGAAAGGCACTCAGATACCTCTCATAAATCCAAGTGTCAATGCTTATGTGTTTTTTGAGGTTATTCCAGTTTGTACAGTACCCAAACTCCTGGAATATTATGGATACTTAGTAATTTTTTTATGAATCAGTTCTTCCATGCTCAAAGATATAATTATGTTATGAGATATTAATGATTTAAAAGGATTTCTCCATATTCATAACATCTGTTTTGAAGAACTGCAAGGTTTTTTTTTGTTTACTTGTTTCTTTCCTAAATTATTCTATATATCTGAAAAAAAATTTCCTTATAATGAAATATAAGTAAAGGTGACAAAATGGGTCTCTCTTCTATAATTATATTGGGTTTATCCAGCTCATTCAAATGTTATTTAATTCCAGAAAAATTAGTTTGACACCAGCTCATCAAAGGCTACTTATGCCAATCTTTTCTGAACTACTGACTAGATTTTTTGGTAAAAACTATAAAAATCTGAAAAGCCAGGGATGTTTTGTCACAAATGGCTCTGAAATAACTGGACATCCACATGTAAGAAAATTTATCCAGGCACAGACCTTACATCTTTCACAAATATTAACTCAAAATTAGTCACAAACCTAAATGTAAAACACAAAACTATAAAAATCCCAGAAGATGACATAGGAGAAATCTAGATGAATTTGGATATGGCAATGACTACTTACATACAACACTGAAAGCAAAATTCATAAAAGAAAGAATTGATAAACTGCACTCAATTAAAATTTTTAAAAATTTGCTCCACAATAGACACTGTCAAGAGAATGAAAAGACAAGCCACAGATTGGAAGAAAATATTTTCAAAAGATGTATCAAATAAAGGACTGCTGTCCAAAATATACAAAATCTAAAACTTAACAGTAAGAGAACTAACAACCAGATTTAAAAATGGGCCAAAGACCTTAACACACACCTTACCAAAGAAAATATACAGATGGTAAATAGCATATGAAAAGTTGTTCAACATCAAATATTATTAAGGAATTGCAAATTACAGCAATGAGATACCACTACATACCTATTAGAATGGCCAAAATCTGGAACACTGACAACACCAAACACTGGCAAGGAAGGGGAGCAAAGGAACTCTCATTCATTGCTGGTGAGAATACAAAATGGCGCAGTTTGGAAGACGGTTTGGTGGTTTCTTACAAACCTAGAAATACTCTAGCCGTATGATACAGTAATTGTGCTCCTTGGTATTTACCCAAACAAGTTGAAAATTTATGTCCACATAAAAAATTGCACATGAATGTTTCTAGCATCTTTATTCATAATTGCCAAAATTAAGAAGCAACCAAGATGTCTTTCCGTAAGTGAATGGATGAACAAACTGTGGTCCATCCAGACAATTGAGACATGAAAAGACATGGAAGAAACTTAACTGAATGTAACTAAGTGAAAGAAGCCTGAAAGGGCTACAAACTGTGATTCCAACTATATGACATTCTGGAAAAGGCAAAACTATAGAGACAGTAAAAACGTCAGTGGTTGCCAGGGATTGGGATGGGGGCAGGGAGAGAGATGAATAGCTGAACCAGAAAGAATGGTTAGGGCCGTGAAAATACTCCATATGTTGCTATAATGGTGGGTATGTGTCATTATACACTTGTCTAAACCCATAGAATGGACAACACCGAGAGTGAACCATAATATAAAATATGGACTTTGGGTGATTATAATGTGTAGACATAAGTTCATCAACTATAGCAAATGTACCACTTTGGTGGGGATATTGATAATAGGGAGGCTGTGCATGTACGGGGACAGGGGTATATGGAAACCTCTGTGTCTTCTGCTCAATATTACTGTGAATCTAAAATTGTTCTGCAAATTGTTTTGTTTTGTTTTAAAGGCCAATGCTGAGTCCAGAGTCTTAAGTCTTAAAAGTCTTAAGTGAAGTCACTTTTCTTTCTTTTTAGAAAACCTGGTTTTCACTTAAAAAAATAAATAACTATACAAAAACAAAGTTAATACAAATGTACATAATAGGCATTTCTCCATGATTTCACTGAATTTTAATAGTACATTTTTTGCATTTTGAAAGCTCTGAAATCTGGAAGGATCTTATCATTAACATCAACTTATATTTATACTTAGTAGGCATTTTTCTTTCTTTTTTGCCTTATTGATTCATAAAATCATCGTGTATCTAAAGAAATGATGGTATCTTCTTTTTAGCAGTGTGACTTATGTTCTGTGTCCAGTGCAGTCCTGGTGTGTTGCAGTGGGTCAGTAAATGTTTGTGGAAGAGGTGTTCTATACAGACACGTGTATAAATCCACAACTAGATTTCAGCGTTTCATAAGCTTGAATTACCAAAGGAAATCTGGTCCAAGGGGAAGAAGAAAGGAGCTGTCTTAGTGACTGAGAAAAACTCATTTCAACACAACTAGCTTTCTGTAAGAAAAAAGAAAGTTTACTGGCATATATGCCAGGTCTCGTGCTCAGAGAAAGCAAACCCCTTCACAGGTAAGCCTTTCGCAGGCTTCTCTCTCAGTGGTTTTAGAGACTTCCTGACCAATGACTACCCACAAAGGTAACATTTATCAAGTTACCCAGGTGAAGTTCAACATTAAATTTACCATGTTCTTTCTCCCAGTCTCCTGGGTTTTGTTTAATGTTACAGACAGATGGTGCTGAGGAATTTCAGGTGTTAGTTGATGACATTTTGGTTTTCTTAATATGGCTCGAAGATTTTTTTTTTCAAGTAGATTAAATCCAGTTCTAAATCACATGTGCCTCTCAGCATCATGGTCTTGATGGCTTCCTAATGCCTGCACCGAATATTTGATCCTTCAACCGTAATCACACTTCCTGCTCTGCCTACAAGTTCTGCCTTTAGAACACCAGGCACCATCTGTTAAAGGATGTGAGGAGGAAATGAGGAACAGTTTTATGAATGTTGCAACTGATTAGTTATCAAGTGCTATCTAATTACTTCATCTCTGATTATCATGTAATTAAAGATATCTATCATATACATAGCTCCACGCTAGCACCAAATATTTCTCTTTGTCCAAAGTCAGGAAGGACAATACTTCATCACAGCACAGCCTGGGAAGGCCAGTTGTGCCCCCAGCTCAGCAGTTTTTGCATGGAGTCCTTTTTCATGGTAACTGAGTATTTGAGGCATCCCCCTCTTAAAGCCTTGCATAAAATCACGTCTCACATTTGCTCTGAGGCAGGGTGGAGGCAAGTGAGGACTGTGTGTTCTCTGTTGTCTTTATATCATCCTGGCCTCAGCTTCTGGCATCTCCTGGAAAACAGAGATGGTGTGAGGCCAGTCGTTTCTCTCTCTTCTGCTCCAGGGAGAGGCTCCCCATCGCTGCAAAAGCAGGGTGTCCAGCAGACAACAGAGAACAAGCATGGGAAAAGGGAGTCTCACGTTTCCTTTCCTCTTTGAGTTCTTCTCAGAACTAAGCGTCGAGTGGTGCTGGGGAGAGGGAGACCTCCTAGTGAGTTCACAAGTAAAGACACGTCACCATCACGACCACAGCAATTCTTGTCTGTATTTTTTTCTTGAAATCTAGACATTTTAGGTAATATATGTTGTAGCATCTCCAGATTGAATGATTTTGTCCTGAGAATATTTTTGGTTATGTCTCCTTTACTGTCTGCGGTGCTGATGTCTCTCCTGTTTTATTAATTCTTGTTTTAGTTTATCTTGATATCTAGTGTCCAGCACTGTGTCTAAATTGCTAAGTGGCGAAGCATCAGCTGGGAAATGCTCTGCACACGTCTGAAGTCCCTGAAATGTCGACCCTGTCAATGGATCTGTCTGTTCTGGAGGGATGAGCATCTAACTTGCAGGCTGTCTTCCATTCTTCCTTGGATTTTTATTTCTGCCAGGACTGCCTTCTTGCATCTCTCCTGTATACATCCCTGCTTTGGGGGTCAACCAGCAAGGTTTAGAGAGCTCCTATGGCCCTCCAGGGTGCTCTTATTTTCAGAAGCTTCTCATTATATCCCCAACTGGCCTAGCACTCATCCCAACCAGACTCAGCTTCAAACTAACAGAGCCTTAGAGTTTCCATTCATTTCCTACTAATTTTGTTACTTTTACTGACAATGTTATTGGGGCATAGATTTTCACCCTCTGCTCTAAATCAAGTCTGCTGTCTCTGGCAATGAATTTAATAATGCTTTGGGGGACCAGTCTCCTTCTTCCTCCCTGTGACCCCACAAAAATGTCACCAATTCTATCAACCAACCTAGTTAGAGGTGGAGGAATGGGAATAATCCCAGCCAAAAAGGCCATCGACTTTTATTGATTTTACCCAAATTTGTAACAGTTTTCCATGAATAAACATTTGTCATCTTGTTTTTCTCTAGAAAATTTCCAAATCCCTTAAATGATTGTTTTTTTACATGCATCCTTAAATGAAGAGACTTGTTTCGAGGAGAGGTTTGCCAGTCTTTTTACTCTGTAATTGCCAAAACTCCTGCCTTAAGTAAATTCTACAATTTCATGTGGCCTTGATTTCCCACTTTTGTTTAACTTGCCTTTGTTCTATTTTCTAAGTAGATGGTAATCCTTTTAGATAAGTATTAATCTTTGTGTTTTATATAACATCTATTGCAGTGCTTTACAAACTCCCAATAACCTTAACTGATTGGCTTTCAACATCAAAATTTTTCCATTAGGAATAGAAGGAATGAAGAGATTAACTCAAATGACAATTTAAAAAGATTTCACTACAATTTTTTTTCATTGATCAAAAAAGAGAAACTTTGAAGTTTTAATAGTCATCAATGCGAGAGTAATGATTGATTAAAAGGTTATTAAAATACTTGTTTTCATAGGAGGAAAACAAGTGCCTAAAACTGCTCAGTGAAAGCCATGACAATCTCAGGATGTTCTGTATCAAGTTGAAGGTATGTTAGAGCCTTTCAGCACAGGACATCTGTGTGGGTAGGACCACATTTCAATCTGCGATACTATTTTCTACAGTATATGTTTTAGAGGCAGGATAACAGCTCGTAAATTCAGAGCCTCGTGGGCCAATTTCCAAGTCAAAATGGAACTTTCAGACTATTATTCAGGAGGCCCACATAAGCGTTTACTTTTATATTGGAGTCTGGGTTCTCTCTGATAGATGTTTATAAGGCCCACGCTTGCTGCTCTCTACAAAGCCTATGTATAAAAACTTCCCTCTGCATTTCCTATCTCATCTCCAGAACGATATATGCTGAATTCTTTAGTTCTTTTTATCTTTTCATAAAGAATCATTCATTATATTTTACTTCAGTTTTCAGTACAGAAATAATTCAATAGAACTTATATACAAATCTTCAGAGTAACGTATTTGGAGAAAGAATTTGCCTTTCATTTTAATCTCCTTTTCCCCAATGACATTGGTAAAATGAAATAGAATAAAATAAAAAGTGAAATCAAACAAACGAACAAGCAATAAATAAACAAAGTCATAACAGCACGTGAAACTACCTGTCAGGTGGCAGATGAATGGGTCTCGCAGGAAGCAACACCCTTCTTTAGGGCCACAGAATAGAATCAGTCCCTTATTAGTCTGACCAACATTCACATAGTAACAAAATTTGCAGAACTTATTAGTAAAGCAGTGGTGGGGAATGTTTGAGGGAACCTATATAAATCCATGTATTTTATTATATTTACAAAAACATCAAAGACATGCTACTCAATAAAGATATTAACAATGGAGTTTATTACTTTTAAAATAATAATGAGTATCCTACTTTTGATTTCCATTTACAGCCCCTCTCTTATTAAAAATTGCTTAGCATCTTTTCCTCCACAATTCTAATGTCACCCTTGTAAATTTGATTATTGATTTAAACAATATGCCTACTTAGATCACTTTGGATGTCTTTATCTGACTCGTTCTCCAGCTAATACTTTTTAAAAATATTTCTCTACTATTTTAATCACAGATTCTGGGTTATCACCATAATCCCAAAGATTTAGAGTAGAGGTTATAGGAGGTGAGAAAGGTTTTGCAAAGCTGCTATCTAATCTATTTGGATAGCATGAACAGATTTGTCCCAAACTCCCACCCCATTCATGGGATATATCGCCTCATTCAGCATATGACAACTTCATGCCAAGCCATATTACCTCTATATATACATGTATCCAAATCAGACAGTAGTTCTCAGACTCTAGTTCTCTTATTTGTGGCTTTATTTCTCCCCAACCCATTTGGTCAAAACTTCTCTGATTCTAGTTCCTAAGAGAAAAAACTTATCTTCTGTTTCTAAATCCAACATCGTTTTTTTTTATTTTTTTCTTTTCAAAATAATGAAAATAGTTGCAATTCACAAATTGTACCATTTATGCATGTGGTAATCAAATCCCCAGGTTCCTTAAAAAATAGACAGAGATAAACCTGGCACACTAAAATTTGGTAATTTGGGTTATTATTGATTGAAGAGGGATTATGTCAGACAGGAATGAAGAATAAAACAAGAGCGCCAAAATTCAAAGGATTGTTAATAGTGACATAGTTTATATTTTGTAAAAAAGTTGCATTTTCTGTACATCAAAATGCTTTTCTTCTCTTCGTTTAATCTCACCACAACCCTAATAAAAAAGCTTAAATGTGAGAAATGCCTTTCATTTAGACTGCCATTTAAATTTATATCTAGTTCTGGCTTCCCTTGAAATTTTTCTCTAACGTTTCTCATGAAACCTTATTTCCTTAGTCAAAATCCCACATCCTTTCTAGCAGCCATTCCAAAAAAGAACTAACGCATCACAAATTTAATGGAGCTATACAGACTCTGAAGTTGAAAAGATGTTAATATTATCTAATCTGTATAATCTAATCTTTTAAAAATCCAACAGAGCTTCGGTGATTTTCTCAACATCACATTGGTAGTTAAAATAGAAACACAACTGGAATCCTGGTGTTCCAACCATGAATCCAGGGCTGATCCCTACTGAGTTTATGTTTTGGTACTGGGTCCTGCAAAGACATCAGACCTTCATAAATGTGAGTAACCTCAATTAAAATATTTGTTCAGAAATCAAGCAACCAAAGACACTGATGAACTCCTGTCCTTTGGAAATAACATCATTAAAGACTTTCTACTATTTTATTCAGCATTCATATATCACAGTTCATCATAAAGTTAAATAAAATGGGTTGATGCTAATATATCAGTAGTGAAACTTAAAGAAAAAAAAAATAGAAAAAGGATATGATGTCTTACAGGGCAAGGAGGGCCCATTTTGTCCCTGAGGGCAACTTTGGATTTTTAAAGACTTTGGTCCCTTCCATCCCTTGAACTTCAAAGAGTCTGTTGTTGGGGGGCTTCCCTGGTGGCCCAGTGGTTGAGAATCTGCCTGGCAATGCAGGGGACACGGGTTCGGGCCCTGGTCTGGGAGGATCCCACATGCCGAGGAGCGGCTAAGCCCGTGAGCCACAACTACTGAGCCTGCGCGTCTGGAACCTGTGCTCCGCAACAAGAGAGGCCGCGATTGTGAGAGGCCAGAGCCCTGCGATGAAGAGTGGCCCCCACTTGCCGCAACTAGAGAAAGCCCTCGCACAGAAACGAAGACCCAACACAGCCATACATACATACATACATACATACATACATACATAAAAATAAAAATAATAAAAAAGAAAGTCTGTTGTTGGAGGATTGTCCCTTGAGAAGTCCAATTCACTGTTTTTGCAGAACCACAGGAAGGAATAAGAAGTGGGTTTGTTTTTAATCCTCCATCACATTCTTCTGCCATTTACACTTTGTTCTACTTCTCTCTCTTCTTTGTGGATGTTTTTCCCAAGATGTTCTCTGGCTATGTGAGAATGAAGGAAAGATTTGGGGTGAAGTGAGGCAGGAAAAATTACTCTCTAAGGTTTCAATTGGGGAGCAAAGCTTGGCATACGGGAAAAATAAAATGAGCTCAAGAAAAATGCTGGACCTCAAAGCAAATATTTATTCTAATTTTTAAGAAGCAAATATTATTAATTCTAATTTTCTAACTTTTAAGACATGGGCTGATGAGATGAGTCAGGAAGATGAGTTCTCAAATATAACTTGATAAGCATCTCCAGTTCTATGGAGAGAACTATACCTTAGTACAATAATGGGGTCCATAATTCCCTGGTTTAGAACAGAGGGTCTGTGAGCATATTTAATGAATTCATTAAGCAAATATTTATTGAATAAATCTTATGCATCCAGAACTGACCAGGCATGATTATAAAGGGGTGAATAAAACAATCACCCATTGGGTCCAAGAGATCCAACTGGCCCAGGCAATCGTCCAGTGACCAAAACTACCCCTCAGCCAATCTACAATAGCTGAACCAAAGGCTTCTCTTGGAAGGTAGTTTTATTTGCTTTCTCACAATGAACTGTGATCATAAATAAAGGATGCTCATCAACCCTAAAGTGGCAATGGATGAAAAGTAAGGATTCTCTGCTCCATACTTATGCATCTTCGCTTTGGTGTCCATGACGATCCAAGACAATTGAATGTTCCCTGAATATCCATCAGCACTTCTGAGCATTACCTGCCTACTCTTTTTCCACAATTACATTTCACCTAATAGCCCCGTGTTCACATGGTCACCATGTCTTATCCATTCTACCTTCTCAAAGTTTCTTGAGAATGGTTTTCACTTTTTATTGCACCAATGTCACTGCTACTGCCTACATCCAGGCTCTCATCATGTTACTCACAGATTATTGGTACTCATAACCTTCTGTATGCCTACCACTTCTAAGCGATCCCCCCTACAAATACATCCCAGAAAATGTTGTCAGAGTGGTCTGTCTGAACAGCATAAATAATCATGTTTCACCTCTGCTGAAAATCCACCACTTGCCCCTCTCTTCTACTTCACATCCACTCTAAGTATCACATCCATACACTTAAGCTTAGCAATTAGCTTTGCAAACAGATCCTATCCTGGTCTTGCCGCCTGCATGCACCATTTCCCTCCTGTCTTGCTTAAATATTTACTGTTTCTTGTTTTTCTTTTACACAGGCTGTTCTCACAACAGGAAAGTCTTTTTTCAAATGCCTACTCCTATTTCAACTCTAAGCAAATATCGCCTCTTTCAGAAAGTTTTTCTGTACTCATTCGGTGATTTAAATGATTATGGGTTTACATAATACCCAAAGGAACAAAGTTGTTATAAACTTCTCCTACTTCTTTGCATTCACTAATGCATTTGCCTGTCTTTCCACTAAATAGTATGGAAAATAAAAACTATACATGATTTTATATTGTCTCTCTCTCTCTCTCTCTCTCTCTCTCTCTCTCTCTCTCTCTCTCTCTCTCTATATATATATATATATATATATATATATATATATTCTACCCTCCTTTTTAAAAATTTGGAGTAGAGAAGGAATGACTGCTTAAAGCCAACAAACAGACCCTTAAAAATGAGCAGTGCAATTCTACACTGGTAATTCCACACTTTTCTAGAAAGCTGAAAAAATGTAAGTGTTTGTTGTTTGGAGAAACATGTTCCTCCTTATCCTGCGTCCGGTGGGTCATTTTCCTGATGGAGAGTGATGGACCACAGGGGACATTCAGAGTGAGCCAAGGTCACGTGCAGGAAACATATTGGCTTCATCTCAGAGGTTCTCCAGCTGAGTTGAATAAATGCTGCAACTTTATACATTTTGCTCTTGAAAAGCCTTTTTTAAAATAAGACTCTTCAATCTGGATTCTAAAACTGATGAGTATTGGCCTGTGTGATGCCCAAGGACTTTTATTTTTAGCTGAGCCCCAACATCACCAGTGCTCACAGGATACATAAAACAAATGAACCTTCTAGTCCACACCCTGAAGTTTACAGAATTAGATACTTTTTCTTTCTCCTAGGAAGACTGCAAATTTATTACATCTAGTTCTCAGAAACATGTCCAGTTAAGCATGTCATTTTCTATTATGTGTCATTTCAATTCCTATTGGTACTTCTCTAAGTTTCCAATGAGCCGAACCTTCATAATAACTTTATTAAGATATTAGTAGCTCACATTTTTTTCTTATTACTAAGCCATAATACAACTGCCATGTAATTGGGTGAAATGAGAGAGAATTTAGGTAGGCAGGAAAGTGAGGCACTGATGTTCTTTCTATATTTTCTTGCCTATCCTTGAGAGAAAGTCTTCTGGCACAGAATATGCAGCTTAAATAATAGAAAAGTGGAAAACTTTAGCCAGAAAGGGTGAAGAAATTATCTTATGCAATGACTTTGCTTCTTAAATAAAAAGCCAAATCAGAGAGGGAAAGTCATTTTTCCGTGATCACACAGCAAGCAGTGGCAGAGCTAGAAGCAGGATCCTGACTTTTCATCCCACTAAATACCACTAATTCAAGAGGTCCAGGAAGATTCTAGGATAAAATAAAAATCTGTGAAGTGTGCATGTAGAGAGAGCATTCTAGACTCATTCATTTCAAAAATTTCATAACCACATAAAAGATTAAAAGTTATATTAAAAGATCTTTTAAGCTAGAGGCACCTGTTCATCTACAAAATGCTGCTTGGGCTTGGGTTTTCTCTAGTGTAAGTTCAAAAGAGAGAAACGGTTGGAACTGGAGGACGGGGTGGTCCCATTTGAGAAAGTGGGAAGTTCTGTGCATGAGCATGTGTCCTCAAGGGTATGGGAACAAGAGCCACCACCTGCTCCCCACACTAGCTATGTCATATTTCCTCATGGGCTGTCACTCAGCTGAGGTCTTAAGATGTCACGTCTGGGGTATCTGGTTGATACTGAAGAAAATGATAAAAGGATGATAAAAAAAATCTATAGGCAATTTTATGCTAGTTCAGATACCATTTTATATGCAGTTCTGGAATGAGCAAGAGGTTTTGCAGAGCCATGGTTTGAGATGGAGTATTGTATCCACTAGCAGCCCTCCCTGGCCCCAACTGTGAAAAGGTTTCCCCTCCTCTAATGTTTCAGAAGATGGATCTTAAACAACTTCCAAGAGACCAGGGCTTTCTGGGAGCATGCTGAAGGGAGTCATGCTATCTGTTGTGATTGTAATTGGAAGCCAGACCATACACAGCCAGATGGTGAATTCTCAACAAAACAGGGACTGGATTTAGAAGACCGGGGCTCCACACTATGGGACTTCCACATGGAACCTAGTAATCAAACTAACCTTAGGAACTTCAGGTGTCAGCATACAGTGATCTTGGTTTCAGCTGGAGCTTTACATATCAACCAGCCCTGCATCCTCTGCATTTTAGCACGTGCTGAGAGCAAACAAATTCTGCCCAGCATGAAAGACATCATCTCAAGAATCTACAGTCTGGTTTAGACACCAGTCTAGAGTAAAACTAATGTCTCCCAAACGTCCTCACCTAGTTCTTTCTTTTTCTTCCTTTCCTCCTATTCTAGTGATTTCCCCCTTGTTTCTACTTCCAGGAATAATCATTGTAATTGCTATTGTAATAAAAGCTCACATTGACTGAGTACTTATTTTTAAGGCCAGGCTCTATCTTAAAAGTTTAGAGGGTGTTGGTTCATTTAATCCTCACAATAAGTTTAGGAACTATTTTAGGGTTATTTCAGCCTATTAGATATTTTACTTCCAGTAGGAGTCAAGGAGGAACAAAATGACTTGCCCAGAGTCCCAGGAGTAAGTGGGCGGAGTTGGAATTCAGACCCAACAATCTGACCTCACAACTTGACCTCGTAAGGACACCTGTCCTCTCTGCCCATTGCCTTATCATTCCAGCCCATGCATGCCACACTTAGAGCTGAATCCAACAAGAAATCCAACTTCTCTGTGGCCCACAGAGCTTGTAAAACACATCTTAAGGTCTTGTCTTACACTTGACTGCTGAAATTGTGGTTGGTCTCAGGAACGGCAAGAATGACTCTTCACTCTTGCTTCACCCAAGCTTAACTTTCAATGACACACATTTGAGTCACCAATAAAGACTTTGTGAACTATCTGTGATGATTAGGAGGGTTTTAAGGCAGATTTGTCTTCTCACAGGCTTTAAGAATAGCAAAATATTCTAAATGGACCTGAATTGTTATACACACTATAATTTAAATTTTGAGGCAATATGGCAGGGTTGTTACATCCTAATCCTAACCAATTTTCTCCAGTGGGAAGAAGGAACGTCTTGGAATACAAAAGGGCTAACTTCATGTTCTACAGAGATTCTATGCCTTCTCTTTATAGATAGGCATGTAGTTCTGGCCATGATATGGAAAGCCTGAGTGAGACCCTTGTGAGGTTCAAATCCAGGGCCAACTGAAATGGGGGAAAGTGTTTTCCAGATCCACCTACCACAGGAAGTGGGCTCATGTGTGTAAGAACCATTTCAGAGAAGAACTGTGAATTAGGTCACTAAGCTTTGTAGCAACAAATCAAACACCTAGAAAGAACCAAGAGCACAATGCTGAAGAGGTCATCCAGCCCAATCTTCCAACCTCCCCACACCCCACTACCTGATACAGCAATTCCTTCTTGTATCTTAGCAACCTTGTCATCCAGCCTCAGCTTGAAGGACAGTAGCAGCGAAACTTGCACTAACTCATGCACCCACAACTGTCACTTCTGGCAACTTCAGTTGCTGAAATATCTATTACTAACCACTTATTAATAAGTGATAGGGTCTAAAAATCTGTCTCTGTAAGGATTCTATCAACTGATCTTGATATGCACATCTGAAGAAAGAATCACTACCTTCGCATATTTTCTGAAGGACAAATATCCACTGTGTCAAACCGTCCTTCCTACAGTTTGTTATCTGTAAGGGTCTTACCAAGGCTGCTATACTCCAGTATTTTACTTTATTAAGTTCTGTCTTGCATCCCAAACTAGTTTGTATGGCCTTTGGAGTCAAAGAGCAGGCCTTTAATTTCTTTCTATGATCTATAGTGCCCAGCAAAAAGTTTGGTTCTATAGATTTGTCTTAAAACCAGCGTAGCAGAGTAACAAGTGCAGTGCCACAAGATCCAGGGTCTAACCCTGGCTCCAGCTCTGAACAGGCACCTGTGGATAAGTCTTGCATGTCTCATCCTAGTGTATCAATTGTTTAGATAGTAGAGAAAGAGCTGGAGAGAGAAGCCAAGAGTACATTACGTTCTTTCTAGCTGTGGAGAAATTTCATGGACACTGAAGTTGGTAGACCCAGAAGCCCAGACTGACTCAAGTCTGCAACTCGCTGACTTCAAGAAATGGCTTGATCTCTCTGAACCTCATTCTTCTCAGTGTTAAAATGGGACTATTTATAGCATTTGTATCACAAGATTGTTTTGAAGATGACATGAGATGATATATACATATATGAAGGGCTCAGCAAAATGCCTGGCACATAGTAATATGTTCAATAAATGTGAGCTATTTTAAGAAGACCTCTAAGATGTGACAGTCAAGCAGTGTTCTCTCAAGCAGGTTTTGCCAGATGGCTTCCTAACTGGGAGTTTGGCTCCTTCTTGGGCATGGGTTCAGTGGGAAAAAAAAAATCCAACAAGTCAATTAACAAACATCAACCAACGTTTTCTACATGCAGCACAATGCTTCAGGCTCTGTGGATGATCCAACAGGAATAAGGCATCGTTCCTCCCCTCGAGAAGATAATTTAATTAAGAAGATAAGACAACACATGAAAACAGAAAAAATATTCAGAGTGGTAATGGATTCTCAATGGATAACACACACTTTATTTCCTAAAGGAGCACAATAGGAGATTGCTTTCTAGCTCAGATTGTTAGGGGAAGCTCCTTAGGGAAGGGGAGGTTTCAATTAATGTCACTTCCACCCCACCTCAAAGGAGTACCCTGTCTTCCCCCCAGTTCCACCCAAAGCAAATCAAATTAAAAACAAAGTAAACTCCTTCTTCTAGATGTTCTGTCTCAGTAAAGGGCATTATTACCTAGATAGAATTCCAAGGAGCAGTCTCTTTTATAAAATCCTCTTTTCTTCATCAGCCATTTGATCCTGAATATCTTCCACATCCAGACACAAAACTACTCAAATTCAAGTCCTTCTCTCAAAATAGTCCTTGTCAGTTGAAGTCCTCATTGCCCTTGGGTCTCTGAATTGTTCCCATTCCTTAGCTTTCCCATCACACCTGTCCATTTGTTCAGGTGGTGACCACCATGATTTTTTTTTCCCGAAAGAGTATATCTTGACCTCTTGAGGCCACATTACAGTAACTGTTGCTTTGCCAGTCTTTTCACCCTGTCTCTTGGCATCCAGAGCACAGTTTTATTTCAGTTATATTGCAGCCGTTTACTATCCCTTGACTGTCATGCTTTTCCCAGCCTCCATGGCTTCCAACACTGGGAATGCCTGGTGCATCAATATTTCTCCACCAGGAATGACAACCCTCCTGTCTCTTCAAGGATAAGTGGGAGATACATCATTCTTCAGGACTCCAGTCAGTGACACCTCTTCCAGGAATCCTGGGCTGGTACCTTCCCAGTCTGATTTAAGTATGCCTTCTCTTGGCTGATCTAGCTCCCTGTACAATTACTTCTCTTAATTATGTTGAAATTGTCTATGTTTATCTGACTTGTCCCTAGCTACTGAGTTGCTGGGGTTTTTTTCTTTTAATGCCAATCAAGGGGGCATCTATTTCTATTTTTCCTGTGCACAGCACAAGAGAAGGTCTCACTAAACATTTGTTGAAAGTGAACTAGTATATCTATGTGACCACTGAAAGAAGAATAAAATTTGGCCATATTTGCTAAATTTGAGAAGTATCTGCAATGAAAAGGCATAGACAGATAGCATTGTCACTTCAAAGAGGGCTAGATGTGTTTGGTGACATTAAACAATGACATGCTGTAGAATTGTCTTATCATCCACATGATTTATTTTTGAAATTGTCAACATTACAGAATCACTGAACCTAGTCCTTCCTACGCCCCCCGGCTGAGAGTAAAGTTGCTTAACTTCTTCATTATTAATCCATGTTGAACGTTCTCCCCTTTCGCCTCAGCACCTCACAGCTCCTCTGAAAGCCTTGGTCTTAGCGTGGAGTCCCAGATGTATGCAGCAGCCTGGTGATATTTTAATGGAGTTGTGATATTTTAATGGAGTTGTGAGGGAGAAGGGGTGTGTGCAACAGAATGATATTTTAATGGAGTTGTGAGGGAGAAGGGGTGTGTGCAACAGAATGCAGCAATGCCTTAAACATTCTTCTTTCCCTTTCCATCCCATCAAGAATATTCTCTGTGAACAAATAAGACACAGCCATGGAACACAGCAGAAGCATTTTCCACACTGCACACATTGAAACAAGAATAGCGTTTGAAAGTGATCTGTTTTTCAGGGTGAAAGTAGACCAACAGCCACTGCCCAGGAAAAAAATATATCTGTAGTATTTTTTAATATCAGTTTGATGAGATCTAGGTTATAAACACGTCTGGTGCCATGTAATTTGTAACATAATTTCATTGTCTGTTTATCTATCCATCCATCCACCCATTCATATGTATATAACATAGGCAGGAAATCTGGTGTCTGTTGCTAGTTCATAAATCAGTGTCTGCTCTCAACAACATCTGAATACAAATGTGATTAAATTTGATACCAGGCCCATTTTTCATTTATCAGATTTCAGAATGTGATGCCCTGGCAGCTGTCCTATGGTAATGTGTTTTGTGTTTAACCCCCTGAGTCCCAATTCCCTTTGACATATGAAGCCCCTTGCAGAGATATTGGAAATTCACTGTATAGAATATCTACATAACACAGAGAAAATGTTCTTCAGCATATCAGGGAAAGAAGAATAGGAAAAGAGCTGGGAATAGCATTGGAATATGGAAGGAACACTCAAAATTACTGTATTTTTGAGATGGAAGAGAATTTAGAGCTCATTTAGCCCCATACTTCTCAGAATTTTGTGTCCTATAAATCACCTAGGATCTTGTTAAAGTGCATTTTCTGGATCAGCAGTTCTGGGGTGGGGCCCAAGACTCTGCATTTCTAATAAGTCCAGGGGAAGCCCTTACCACACTTAGGCAACAGTCTCATTATTCTACGATTCCCTAAATTTGGTAATCGTCCTACTGAGTCATGTAATAAGCATCTTCTCCAGAATCACTAATCAGATTTTCCTGGAAAATGGTCTTACAGATGTATTTTTAACAGTCAGCTCATACGACTGGCCAAGTTTGGGAAACCTTGAAAACCAAAGCCCCAAAGGAGAAGTGAATTGCCGACATGGAGACTTGAACACAGATTCCCAAGCAAGTGCTGTTGTCACTAAATTTACCACAAGAGAAATGAAATAATCAGAATGGAGAACAATCCATAATGTTCAAAACAGGTTAAAGAGAAGTGATTCTAATACAAATGGATTATTCAGAGTTTGTGCTGTAGAAACTTCCAAGATTACCAAAACAGGTCCCAGAAAAGGAAAAAAGTATCCAGCAGTTCTGTGAGGAAAACAAAACAAAGTAATGGCAATAAGATACCTTTAGTAACATACAAGATGATGTTGAGAGAGCTCATTTTCCCTTTATCTTCCTTCATTTGCCTTCTGAGAACCTATTTACAAAACCATTAGCTACTCAGTTTTGAAATCTTACTCTACAGAAAGGTAAATGCATCATAGCTCCCCAACCCGCTAGCTACCACAGCTTCCCCAGATCCACTACAGCTTCCCCAGACCCACCATGTCTTTCCCAGATCCATCACGATATCCCCAGACCCACCAAGGCTTCCCCAGGTCCACGTGGCTTCCCCAGAACCTTTCCCGCACACACAAGCATATCTTCAGCTCACCAATGATGTCTAGATGGCCACAGACCTGCCAGAATATGAACATTCCACCTTGGGATGTTCAACAAGGAAGAAAGACATAAAATCCTATCTGTTATTCTCCTTGTCATAGATGAACCATTGGTGAGATTTCTTTCAGAAAATAAGATAACAAGCATACAGAGGAACGTGGGTAAGTTGCAAACTCCTAAACATTCATGCCTACATGTAAGGTGAGAAAGTGAGTAGATCAAATAAGCACTCTGCATACCTCTGTTTCCTTTTCAGGGAATAGAAAACACATGCACTGTTCAAGTTAAAGTGCATAAGTATTTTTAAAAATGCAATACTTCAAACACATAAAGCTATAGAAATAATTCACCCAATTGCAGGAAATAAGAACCAGTTAAAGCTCAGTTTTTTTTAGGATTAGCTAAGGGTGTTTCCTGCACCCTGGTGGGTGGGTTGGAGAAAATCAAATGTATGCAACTGGCTTAGATATGCTATGATCACCTGAGCAGAAGTCCTTTGTTCAGTGCTGGCAAGGTTGCTTCAAGGCCATGGTTTCGGAGGATACCAGCAGACGTGACCTGCTATAATCTTCCTCCATAACTAATTGACATATGTATTAAGAGCCTCAAAAGTGCTCAGTGACTGGGAAACTTTTGGCAGTCTGGTCTAAGGAATAATTAACTTTGTACCCAAAAGATATCCATAATGCTATCTTATTTGCAAGAAAAATATTTTTGCAAATACATAATTATCTAAAAATAGAGAAATGGGTAAGTATCTCATGTTGCCCCTACAGTTATATAATTTAAAACTGTGGTGTGTAGAAATATGGAGTTTTTCACATTGTCAAGTGGAAAAAGAAGACTGTAAGATTTAATAAACATAACCTAAGTACACTTAAGTACCCACAGAAAAAGAACTTGAAAGGAATATACGAAAGCTTTCCTTATTGTTCAAATGAAGAGAACAATAAAATATTCTGGGGCAGTTGTAGGAAGTACAGGTTAGCTCTATGGAGTATCAGCACGGAGCTCCCTAACTTACCTATATTATTAAATATAATCAATGATAATTACATTAACCACCATAATTAACTTTTGCCAATGGATGGTGGGATTATGGGTTTTTTTCTCCTGTTTTTCCTGTTTTTTCCTTGAGTGTAACATAATAAACAAATATTGTTTTTAGAAACAGAAATGTAATTAATTTCACATGTAAAAATCATTCTGTATGGAACCTGTCTGTTCTCCCTTCTTTAGCTGATTCTAAGGATATTGATAAGGATACATTTCTCTGGCTTGATCCCTCAGTCCTCTGGCATTTGTGGGGTTAACAGCCAGCTCCTCAGCTTGCCTACCCAGACAAGCTGTGATTATCTCACTGGCAAGTCCATCCCCAACCAATCCCTAGACACAAAGGCCAGAATTAAAGAAATGGGGGTGGGGCAGGTGCCATGTGGCGGCTTTTCCCTGCTTTCCAATATAAAAATGAGAGGAGAAAGCAAAATCTCCTTGTGAAATAATACATGCTAAATGCCGGGCTTTCCCCCCCTCCCCCTCCTCTGAAGTATCTGGCCCTAGTAAGTAGGATTCATCAGTGTTTTCTGTTTCCTCAAGTAGGATGCTCTTTATTGTGTGCACAAAAGCAGATAAAGCCACAGATGAGTTTCCTGGTCACTGCTGCTGACAGAAAGGTTTCGGATAACATGCAAGAGAGACCCTTCTTTCCTGCTCACTGGACCCGGTTTAAAGGGTCTTCAATCCCTATGTCACAGTTACTGGTTTATAGTTAAGCTGGGTGTAGTGGGCAAAGTTGTTGGTAGAGGATTGGGGAACAGATGGTGGGCTAGTCTCTGACTCTCCCCCTCCTCCTCCCCTCCCCCCCTTCTCTCTCCCTCTCAAGTCTCGACCTTCTGACCTGGTTAGAGACTCACAGACCCCTGACCCCCCATGTTGCAGTCTGTGCATATGAATCTCATTGGATTTGTTTATATTTTCAGCCTTGTGAAAGAAGTCTAGGATCTAGGAAAGCAACCTCACCTTCAAGTTTCTACAGAAAAAAAAAGGATTTAAATTCCTATTTAAAACAGAGCTTGTCATAATTGGGAAAAGATTTTCCTCCCTGAAGCACTTTGAGTCAATTAATTGGGTTTTTTGAAGTGTTAATAGGGAAAAAAAATTTTGACCTTTATGGGACTTTTTCATGAAGCTATTCAAGAAAATTGCTGGGCTATTATCCAAACCAATTCTGGGACCACAGAGCCCCCCAGAGCTGAGTGAGTCTGGGAATGGCTGAAATACAAAACATGTATAATTCATTACTCATATCAGGAAAAAGTACCCATTTGATTGAGAGACTACTTTTGCACTGGCCCACAAGCCTGTACGTGAGTGAGTATGTATGAGAGTGAGGGGGAGGGAAGAGAAAGGGGGGAGGGGATGACAATGGCGCTGTGATATTGCAATTTGGAAATGAAAGGCATATTGACAACGATGTTATAAATCTGGACAACACCAAAGTGACCCCCTTGAAAACACCCAAGTATGAAAAATGGAAACAAAACATAGCAAGAGCATATTCAGAGAAACTGACTCTCTCCACTTAATTTTTTTTTTTAAGTAAAAAAGAAAACTATTAAGAAACCAAAGTCAAGAGAAGAGAACTCAGGAACTGAGATCTGAGAGACATCACTCTGGTTCAGGCTTTTCCAGACCCCCAGATTACCCACAACATGTTAAAGATAAAATGGGTGCAATTGGTGAATTACTATCTGTAGACACATGCTGCTTCATTTTAGCCTCAACTAAGACAAAGCTGAAAAAGTGTTTTCAAATTCTCTCTGTGTGCTAATTCCTTAGGTACCCATGAATACTTAAATACCATTTTCCCTTCTGTGATAAACACACACACACACACACACACACACACACACACACACACACACACATGAGCAAACAATTACAGAGGAAGACAACCACACTTTCACCATTGTTTTTTAGGTTTGTTTTGTTTTTTTCTCCTATAGCTCAGGCCTCTGCTCTTGGTACTTTGAAGGCAAATAACCAGAGCTGAATAAAACTAGCAGCGGTGCCAAAGTTGTGTAGGCTTCATGAGACACTCTCTTACTGGAACAGATGGCTGTATAAATAAAGCACTTCATTCAAATACAAGGAAACTTTCATTCATCTCCCATAGATTGGAAATGGGTGACTGGATTAATTAAATATTCTGGTAAGCAGAGAGGCTCCAATTATCCATGACGGATTTCCATTTGTAAAAATGTACATCATGGATAAGTACACTGTGAGTGGGCTCAAAGGAACACAACCTCATTCTTCACAATGTGGCTCAGAACGGACCCCAGGCTCATCAGTCCAGGGACAGCTGGGCCAACCAGACCTAACTGATGCACAATTCCATTTGGTGAATGCTGGATTTTCATTGTACTGATGTAGGGAAAGCTTCAGAGAGAGTCCAAGCTGATTGTACTCTAAAGAAAGGTCTGGGAAGGAAGAAGCACTTAGATGCATTTCTGGGAAAGGAGAAGATTGATAAAAGGGAAGGGAAAAAAACAGAAGAGGTAAAAGCTGAATTCTAACAGCTATAAAAAACCGACAGCTAACATCATACATAATGGTGAGAAACTAGAAGTTTCTCACCAAGATCAGGAAAAGATGTCTCTCTCACAATTCTTTTCCAACTGTGTACTGAAGTCCTACCTAATGCAATAAGAGAAGAAAAGACAACAAATGGTATACAGATCAAGAAGGAAGAAATTAATCTGCCTTTGTTCACATGTGACATGATTATCTAAAATCTGAAAGAACAGACAAAAAACTCCTGAAACTGATATGCAATAATAGTAAGCTGGTAGGATACAAGATTAATATACAAAAGTCAATCATTAAAATACCAGCAGTGGACAAGTGGAATTTGAAATTAAAAATGCAGTATCACTTATATTAACAACAAAAAATTAAATATTTAGATATACATCTAATTAAATACATACAAAATCTAGATGAGGAAAACTACAAGAGCAATGAAATAAATCAGAGAACCAAATAAGTGGAGAGATAGTCCATGTTCATGGATAAGAAAACTAAATATTCTCAAGATGTCAGCTCTTCTCAAATTTATCTATAGATTTAATTCAATCCCATTAAAAAATATCAGCTAGTTATTTTATGTCTCTCAACAAATTGATTCTGAAGTTTATATGGAGATGCAAAAGACACAGAATAGCCAATACAATATTGAAGGAGAAGAGTAAGGTCAGAAAACTGATACTTCCCAACTTCAAGACTGACTATAAAGTTTCAGTAGTTATAATGGTGTGGTCAGGTGAAAGAGTTATAGGTCAGCAGAATGAATAGAGAGCCTAGAAGTAGACTCTTATAAATACGGTCAACTGATCTTTAACAAAGGAGCAAAGGTGATTCAGTGGAACAAAAGTTAGTCTTTACAACAAATGATGTTGGAACAACTGGACATCACATGTAAGAAAATGAATCTAGACACAGAGCTTACACTCTCCACAAAAATTAAAATGGACCTAAATGTAAAACACAAAACTAAAATTCCTAGAGGATAACATAGGAGAAAACATAGATGGTCTTGAGTATAGTGATGCCTTCTTAGCTGCAACACCAAAGTCACAATCCATGAAAGAAAATAATTGATAAGCTGGACTTGATTAAAATTAAAAACTTCTGCTCTGATAAAGACAATATCAAGAGAATAAAACAAGCCACAGACTGAGATACAAAATTTGAAGAAAGACACAAAAAATTCTTATACAAAATATACAAAGATTTCTTTAAATAAAGAAAATGAACAACCCAATTAGAAAATGGGCAAAAGACCTGAACAGGCACCTCACCAAAGAAGATACACAGATGGCAAATAAGCATATGAGAAGATGCTCCACATCATATGTCATCAGGGAAATGCAAATTAAGACAGTGATAAGATACCACTGCACCCCTATATGAATGGCCAAAATCTGAATCACTGACATCAAATCTGGTGAGAATGTGGAACAACAGGAACTCTCATTTCTTATGGGAATACAAAATAGTACAGCCACTTCTGAAGACAGCTGACATACTCTTACCATATAACTCACCAATCGTACCCCTTGGTATTTACTCAAATGAGTTGAAAATGTATGTCCACATAAAAACCTGCACATTAATTTTTATAGCAAGTTTATTCCTAATTCCTAAAACTTGAAAGCAGCCAAGATGTCCTTCAGTTGGTGAATGGATAAATAAACAGTTACATCCAGACAACGGAATATTTTTCAAAACTATCAAGCCATAAAGAGACATGGGGGAAGCTTAAGTGTATATTACTAAGTAAAAGAAGTCAACCTGAAATGGCTACATACTGTATGATTCCAACTAGATGACATCCTAGAAAAGTCAAAAACATGGAGACAGTAAAAAGATCAGCAGTCGCTAGGGTTTAAGGGGGGCAGAGGAATGAGTAAGTGGACCACAGAGGATTTTTAGGGCAGTGAAACTATTCTGTATGATACTATAACGGAGGGCACATACCATTATACATTTATCCAAACCCATAGAACGCATAACACCAAGAATGAACCATAATGAAAACTGTGGTCTTTGGGTGACTATTATGTGTCAATGTAGCCTAATCAATTGTAACACATGTTCCACTCTGGTCTGGGATATTGCAAATGTAGGGGCAAGAGATCTATGGGAAATTCCTGTACTTTCTGCTGATTTTTTTTTGTGAAGCTAAACTTTTTCTAATATATAAAGTATACAAAAAAAAAAAAAACACCCTGAATTCTCCCCTGGTCCAGTAGGATACTGGGAAGAGAGAGAAGAACTGTCAAGATTATAGGAGGTGCAAATGGATGTGTCTGACCAGCTTCTACATTTCATATCCTTGGAGGGTATCCACTGCAGAGTGAGGGACAGGAATATAGGTTCCACGTTCCAAGGGAGGGCATGGCCCTCCCAGCACATTTCCTCGAGAACCCAGCATGTGTGTGCTTCCAAAGCCAACTGTGGGGATCCTAGTGGGGATCAGCGCCAAGGAATGGCCACAGGAATGATGTGAGGGTCTGACCACCTGGGTCTGAATCCCTGATGGACCTGAGTCAGTCAGGTTGCCTCTCCAAACCTTAGCTATCTTATATATAAAATGAGGCAGCAGTACAGACTTTCTCTGAATTGTTGAGTCGGGAAAACAGAATGAATGGCACAGGCAGAGTGCTGAGCACAGTGTCAGTAGACCTTTGCTCAAAGCTGGCGGCCTCCTTCTTCTCCATATGCAAGGACGGCAGAAGGAGTAGCCCCGGCAGCAGGAGGTAAGGTACACTCCCCAGGTGCCAGGTGTGCTATTTGCATGGGTATCGAGAGAGCTTAACAGGCAGATGTTTTTGGGCATGGCCTGCATGTTGCCATGACTAAGCTCCATGTTCCATCAGGGCTGAGGCCTGGCCTGCTCCTGTCAGTGTGGGTCCCAAGGTTTTCCTTTCCTCCCAGCCTGCCCTCCTCTCCCTGGATGCCATCTCCTATGGTTGGGCTTCTGGAATGCAACTGCTGAGTTCCCATTCCCCTTTCCCTGCCACTCAGTGGCAGTCTGCTAGCAGAGCTGGGCTGGATGGGGACAGTGATGAGGTACTTCCCCGCACCCTGTGTTAATGCAGATGATTCTCACCCCCAGCACTGCATTTTGACCAACACACAATAGTTTTCCTTTCTTTGGCCTTTGTCTCTTGCTGGGTACCACACACTTTAACACATTCCACCTGGTGTGATCTTTTCAACCACTTTGGAGATTGGTAGTGTTGTTTCCAATGTAGAGGTGTGAACATCAAGAATTTGGAAAAGTGAGAAACTTGACCAACGTCACAGATCCTAAGGGGCAGGGGCAGAATTTAACCAAATGTATCAATATCTGCCCCTAAACCCACATTCTGCCTTCGGTGGAGAGCTCTATTCTGGTGTCTGGCTGCCCCCAGTGGCCCACTGCTGGCCCCTGGGCCCTGGCGGGCAGCTCCAGAGAAATCACTCTGTGATGCTTTAGTGGAAAAAGCACAAAGCAGGCCCCCCTCAGTACGCCGGTCTCAGCCGGTTCTCAGGTAGCCTGTGTCAAGTTCAGATAAAGGAAAAAGACAAAGATGAGAAACAGTCACCATGAAATACCTCCTTTTGGTTTCTAATGACGTGTCTATTTGCAATTCATCCTGCTAGTAACTGGATCATAAAACCCAATCGTCGGCTGGCCCCATGTCCCTCACGATGAAAACACCGGGAAAGTAACCAATGGTGTACCGCTGCCCGCCCCAGAAACCCGCTCTGTATCGCCAGAGTAAGAACTTCCCATAAGAGGTGGGAGCTATAAAAACTCATGAGAAAGAGATAAACTTAGGCCACTCTGACACAGACGGGCACTTGTGCTGGGAAGAATCAGCTGGGGAGGGAAGAGAACCGGCTCTTGGGTTGTTTATGGAACAGATACTTACACAGCACCTTGAACTTCTGTACCTTTGCTCAATCCAAGCCTGGAAGAGCATCTCTCACTTTTCTGGAGGATTTGAAATGCAGTGGGAAAGGCACAGTAGCATGTGGCAGAAACTCTGTGGGCTCTGGAGTCAGGCAAGCTGGGAGTCACGAGGTAGGCCGGCACTTACCCCCGGTCAAGTCACGGAAACTTCCTGGGTCTCTGTTTCCTGACCTGTAAACTGGTCATGATGTATATTTAAGGTGATGCCTCAAAACGTGCACTCTCCATGCTGCCCCCGTCACACACATTCTGTCGTCACCATTTCACGGATGTTGAATAACCACCGAGAGGAGGAGAGGAAGGCATTGGGTGGTCGAGAAGGAGGACTCGCACGTACAGGGCTGCTCAGGGGAGTTGAGGACCAGTGGGACGTGTGGCCCCGGGCCCCTCTCCTTTCATTCAGTCTCAGGGAAGTGTGTGTGTGTGTGTGTGTGTGTGTGTGTGTGTGTGTGTGTGCGCGCGCGCGCGCGCACAGGCTTGGAGGAAAGGAACAAAAGGGCATGCAGTCCGTCATACACAGTGAAAGCACAAACCAAAGCAACATGTGAGCATGGGGACCCCAAAAGGAGAGGCCCATGTGCAGATGACACTGACTAATCATCCTTTTCCAAGGACCACCCCTAAAAGGGCAGAATCATGCAGCCCTTAAAGATCATTGTGTCTACCTTGTTGATTTTAATGAGAGAAAAAAGTCAAGTCCCAAAGAGGGAAAGTGATTTGTGCAGAGAACTTGAGCTGCCAGTGAGGATAGAGTCCTCTTCCCTCATCCTTTCCCTCCCTCAGTCATCATCCTTCCCAACACATAGTTACCGAGTACCCCAGTTTGCAGCAGACTAAAGAGGACACAGGAGCAATGAGGCTGGCGGACACCATCTGAACACTACGCTCTACTCTGTACTGCAAAGCTGCTGCCTGACCACCGACTCCCAGCTCTGTCCAGAGGGGAGAAGCCGGGCTTGATAAGCGAAAATGCTTACGACATAGAATAGGTTTTAGAAGGGGGTGAGAGCAGCAGAGTTGGGTTGAGGTGCTCACGGAAAGCTTTTCGGGAGAGGAAGGGCTTGAGCTTGTGCTGAGCACACATTGTCCAGGCCCAGACTGACAGGTTAGGGATGGGAGCTCACCAAGGGCAAACTGCCTGCCCCTGGGGCATTCCTGCACCCACCCAGCCCCCCGCTACCAACAGTCCATCACTTGAGCAGAAATGCAGTACATCTCCAGAAAGTCACCAGCAACAGAAGTTGGATAAGAACTGGGGGCGGGGAGTCCTTGTTCATTAAGGAAGGTACTAGATAAGTGTGATTCCTTGACACCAGGACTGGGTACAATCAGCCCAGCTTCAGGAAACAAGGAAGTCTTTATACAGTGCCTCCTTGAGGTATGAAAAGCCCACTTAGAACAGAAATGATGATCTGCTTGGGGAGACATGATAAGGCCTCTCCAGGGGGGTGCCAGGAAGTCAACCTGCCTCAGTCACATTTGCATCCCTGGGAGACCCTTAGGAGAAATTCAGTTAAAACCCATGACTTTTATCAAATCTCTATGGCCCATTTGAAAAGACTAATTCTTAGGAAGAGCTGACTCCAGCATTATATGGTTTTAGCTGAGCTATAATGAAAAGAATAAAACAATAGAGAAAAATATTGCCATGTGCTTTTATTAAAACAAAAATATAACAACAACTTAAAGCTGCTTTTGGAGATGCTGCAGGTAAAGCCTTCCCTCCTTTTTGGTCTCACGTCTCCCTCTCCTGCTCTGCCTCCTTATTTTTCTCTCTTCTTCATCCTGAGCCAAGAAGTTCACAAGATTCCAGCTTTCTGTAGGGGACACCTACTGGGCTTTAGTGCCCTTCCAGGGTAGGATGGTAGCAAAGACGCTGAGTGTTGTTTTTCATTGATCCTGGAATTTCCACAGGACAAGAAAAAAAAACATGGTGCTGCAGTAAAAAAGGCAGATCAGGAGTCAAGGATGGGTGTAACTAATGATGAAGGAGTTAGAGCTACAGGCATAATTTGTTTCTTCTGCACCTATACAATCCAAAAAGATATTGCAGAACAGGAAGTGCTGGAATTAGAAAGAATTTGAGAAATTATCTAGTCAAGGGATGACAAGATTCCATGTGAAATACCAGCTCTAAGCTATTGACTTTGATAAACCCTTCTTTCTGGAACTTTGCATTGAGTAGTATTCTGAGGCCCAAGCTGAACTCATCAGGACAGTCTGTTCTGATCTGAGAGCAATGCCTGGCATGGGAGAAGGAGGAGGAAGGGTCAGTGGTGATGTCTGGCATTAACATTCTGCATCTAGTCCAACACTCATTATACGAAAGAGAAACCCAAGACCCACAGAGACTGGACAGTCTGTCCACAGTCACATGGAGACAGTGTTTTACATCCCAATTCAAATATCGGTCCAGAGAAGAGAAGATGCATACGTCCCTGTTTCAGTGATTTCTTATCACCCAGCAAGCTACTCCCAAATTTAGTGGCTGAAATACCAATAATCTATTATTTTCCTTTTCTGTTGAATGGGAGCTGGGGATGGGGGAGTTGAGTGTTTTCAAGAAAACCCAGGCAGGGCTTCCAAGAGAGCAAACGTGGAAGCTTCCAGGCCTCGTCAGGCCTTGGCTGGGATTGGCACCACCTCCATCACATCCCATTGGTCAGAACTGTCCTTACCTTTGAATGTACATGTAGGGATCAGGGCAATTGGACCATCTGTGCTGATAATCTGCCACAGTCCCTCCTCCATGCTTTCAGCATCCAGCAAGTGAGGATGCCACAGACTGGGTCACCTAGGCAGGTGAGTAAAACCTCCGCAGCCTCAGCAGCCCAATCTGTGAGGAATAATCCTGATCTCACAGCATCACAGTGAACATCAGCGCATCAATGAACATGCTGAAATCTTTTAAAAGCGAAGGACAACGACCAAAACAGTGCTGATTGAAATGAGCTGAGAACATGCACATTTTTCAACTCAGAAAAGCAATTCCACTGTAAATACTTCATGTCAGTGAAGCCCTGCCTTTGATCTGGTAAAGTAACACTCCCGATGGCCCGGGACTCCGGTGACTAGGTTTCGCATTCCCCGCACAGACAGATTTTCATACTGACTAGACAGGGATTACGAGCTGTGTGTCAACTCCTTACCTTTGGATCTGTTTCTGCATTTCCGGAGAGCACACTCTAAAATTCATGAGATCGGAGGCGCTCTCTGCACGGTCTCATGCAGGCAGTGACAGACGCCTTTAATTTGTAAGCATTAGCAGAATGAAATGCAGTTGCCGAAAGTGTAATTGGATCGGCTTTGTATTTTATGTCAGCGTTTCCAAGTACTGTGAAGATGCTCAGCACCTCCTGAGAGCAATGCAGGAGTTGTGGAAGGCATGACAAACAAGAGCAGAGTCAACTCTTTACTGTTGCATTCGGGCTGTGCTGTGTGAACACGCGTGTGTGTGTGTGTGTGAGAGAGACAGAGACAGAGACCATGCACATTCACCTTACCAAGGAAGTAGTCATCAAGCAGGAGAGCTTAAGATCTGCTGAGAAGCATAATAGCTTTCAAACCTTTCTGGTATTAAAATATTCTATAATCACCTTCCATTAGTAAAACCAGAAAAAGCCTGGCTTTAGTGCAAAGCACAAAATTCATTTCCTTTCCTCTCCCCGCCCCCGGTCCCACTCCCACAAAATGTCTTTGTGCCAAAAATATTTCAGATCATTTAGCTCTCAAGAAAAAAAGTCAGTATTTCTGTGTGTGCGTGTGTGTGTGTGTGTGTGTGTGTGTCAAAAAAAAAAAAAAAAGGTCCAGATTTCATGGCTGACAACAACTGGCAAACAGCAAAGTTTGCCATAACTACGTAATATAATTAAGACTGAAAAAAAGGGAAACCAGTCTTGTGCATCCACCTCACTTCATATGTAAGGAAATGCGGTCCCTGTTGCCAAAATGCACCTAGAATTCTAGTTCACTTCTGACCCCCAGATGGTAAGAGGCATGCAAACAGGCCATCACATGAAAGGCAGCTTATAGATCTGGAGACATTTAGCATGGATGAAAAAAGGCTGAAGCAGGAAACAAGAGCTGTCTTTATGGATCTAAAGGATTGCCCCAGAGAGCAGAGAGCAAACTAGTTCTCTGAGCTGAAAGAACAGGGAGACAGCCAATAGGCAAGGTTTCCAGAAGGCGTATCATGCTCTAGCTGAGAGTTTCTCAAAGACTTTCCATTAAACAATGTTGGTTCTATGTTGCTAGTTTTAGAATATGCCATCTGAAAAAGAAAGTCAGTGAACAAATATTTTGGGGAAGGTTGCAAAACATATCTCCATGTTTTAGCTATCACAACGTGTATTAAAAACTTCAGGAAGATGTTAAAAAATGCATACAGGAAAGCAAACATAACCCCCTGTTTTCCCACTGACTCTATGATCTTGCTTACACTATTGTATCAATATTTCTTTGAGATAGTGTTGTAATAAACACACTTTTGGAAATTTTGAACTTCAGGAGAAGTTCAAATGCTTTATCCTCATATTTAAAATTCAGAAAGATCTGCTCCCGACTTTCTAAACTTTATTTCCTACAGTGTTCTATTACTCCCAACTTCAACATCTTTGCTGTTAACGTACCTTCTACCTGGAATCTTAGGTCATCCTAATATCCTAATAGATAGCCTAATAGATATCCTAATTAGATATTAGGAGATATACCTTAATATCTCTATGTGCGTAAATCGTATTCTGTTCTTATTCAACCAACAATCATTGCCTATTTATTTCTTAGGCTCAGAGAAGTTAGGTGATTTCCCCAAGTTCACACAAATAGTAAGGTATAAAGCCAAGTTTCAAAGCAAGTTTGTCTAAGCACAACATCCAAGCATTTTTGAGATGTCCCTCCCCACCTCAGGAGAGGGCTCCAAAAGTCCAAAATCATCATCAATTGCTTCCACAGTAGGGCCACACCAAGGGTACTCAGTGTGGGCTTTGGTAAAATTCACAGCAACTGAAAATTTCCAGATTGCAGTGCAGAGTGGAGTGCAGGCCTGGAAGCATGCAGTGGAAGCTGAGCGTGTCCATTTACCCCATTGCTGAGACCCTAAAAGCAGTGTGATTGTCAAGGACCAAGGTCAGTCCTGTTGACCTTGAAGAAGACAGCCACCATGTTGCCAATGGCCTATGAAGTGGGATACATGGCAGGAAGCTGGGAGCAGCCCCGAGAACCTCAGCCCCTCACCCTAGAAGTGCAGACTAGGAAGTAGAGAACCCAGGTAGCCATGCCTGGGCTCCTGACCAACAGAACCCATGAGATGATGTGCCTCGTTTTAATAGCTCTTTTCTGTAATTCATTATGCAGCAATGGAAAATAAATACATTTGC